>NW_026542594.1:191133497-192333497 GCF_028750875.1 Macrosteles quadrilineatus
ATAGACGCTCATGGTGACCTAAGTGTTTATTAAACGCAAGAAAAGGCATTTTGTGTACCACAGTATACTCAAAATGTACAGCTGTCGTGCATTTTCACATTATAATAACCTCCATCACATTATGAAAACCTTGTATATGTTTTGTTTCTTATCTCCATTAGGACCTGGGGCAGTATTTGATCCAAATCAGATCAGTGTTGACGCAACACACAAACTCCGCACAAACGATCAATCCTTACCTCGTCCTTCTGTCATGTCAGGTATGTTCCAATTGTTTATTGTTGTCTTTAAAAGGAATTTTATGTACAAAAGGTCAATACTGTCTAAACTTTTGGTGCCTATTTAACCTGGTTATAAAAATTTGAGAGTCGTCATCAGGTTTATCAGTACATTTTTTTCAGTTGATGGAAGGTCTTCACTATCTTCACACCAAGAACATTGTCCACGGAAACTTAAAGCCCTCCAACATCATGGTGGATGCCAACGGAACGATAAGATTGGCAGAGTTTGGACTCCAACAGGTATTGCATCAATTTGAAAGCTTTGAAATACAGGATGCTCCAAAAGTAAAGTACAAAACTCTATTAAATTGTTTTATGAGTAAAAAGAGCAGAAATCAAAAATATTTGCCATTTTGCACTTTATATAACAAAATTTTAAATTACAAACTATTAAAAATATCCCTACGAAACTTTGTATAATGTTCAAGGTAGGCCTAGTAATTAAATGATTAAAAACAATTGTCATTACAAATTATTTTTTTTTAAACAATATCCGTTTTAATTTTTTATTTTACTATAATTACTAAAAGCACAGCTGATTTGATGAAGATAGACAAGCAACACCTAGTTCAGAAAGATGTGTTAGCTACAGCTGAAAAATCATTGGCCAGTATTGTAAAAATATAAATCATGATAAAGGAAATCAAAACATAAACTTGTTTACAGGTTCTGTTTCAACAATGCAGCCCAAATTTCTCCTCTCAGATCTGGTGGGCCAGAGAATGCCAAACCATCTACTTCACTACATGGAAGGTAAGGAATGTGTTTAGAAAACAATCAATTGCTGTTTGCCAACATTGCAGGATTTGAAATATGTTTGACGGATCACCTAACGCAAACGCGGAGTTATTAAGCCAGTATGTAAAGATCCAACAACCAACCAGCAATCGAAAGTTTCAAGAATATTTCAGAATTAAACTAACCACTTAAAACATGTGTTATGTAGATGGCTGAATTAGATCGTTATTAGAGGGATGCGAGTCAATCCGACCAACCGGTTTCGTGTGACATTGTACGATCATAGACAAAAAGAATAAAATAGACCACCAGCCGTGCTGCGGTTACCATAGGTTCTGGCGCACACCGCTGGGAGCGCCATGTAGTTACGACGTACGTACTACGTACTACACGGCGCTCCCAGCGGTGTGCGCCAGAACCTATGGTAACCATGGTAACCGCAGAACGGCTGATAGTCTATATTTCTTTTTATCCATGGTCAATAAACAGATATGTCTCGGGACGTGTGTCCCAAGTCGCAACCAGTGTGTAAGATCAAGATGTGACTTGATAACATGGTGACATGCCTTGGACAAATAATGTCGTAGACATGACATGACCAGTGGGTAGCTAGCCAATGCCATCAGTAACTGAGAGATACATCCAATTTTTATCACACTGAAAGAGTTCTTTCAATTAGTATTTAATGTTAAACATTTACCTTCATTCTCAACCTCGGATTTTATGCTTGATTTAACTTTTAATATTGAAATTGTTAGTATCTTGGGCCCTATTCCACATATAACATTGCGGTTATCAACGGTTTTCACCCTTTGATTCACTTAACCGATGTGTGTTTTCAGTACATTTGCACGGAGCTTTCAGACATACAGACAGCTGGAATGCTTCTTCATTTCATCATGACGGTGGGGATCCACCCTTACGGCTGTACCGTGAAAGACATCATGGACAACATGAGAAACAACGTGATCCAAATCCGAACTGAGGACGTTGTCACTTCGGACCTTGTTTGCTGGATGTTGTGTTCGGAAGCGTACAAGAGACCATCGACTACGGATGTGCTCAGGTAAATATCCCATTCAGTTTAGATTCGGGCTCACCCTTTAATGGGTACATCAATGCCGTTTTCAAAGAAGGTAAAGGCTTTGGTAAAGTGATCCAAACGGCAAACACATACAATTTTTATGGATATACCTAAGATTTATCCTGCCCGTCTCACACCTAAGTCAGACAGGCTTTTCTGCTATTCCTTTTGAATTCCTGTTTCTCCTAATTTCTGTTTAATGTTTTATTATTATCCTGGTATCTTTGATAAGTTGTAACTGCATTTAATATTTTTCACAGACATGTGTTTTTCTGGGACACCAACAAGCGGTGGAATTTTCTCCGGACTTGTTGTGGAAAAGAGAGTGATTCTTCCACTTTCGATATCGTCCAGATGCACAAGGATTTAGACATACTCAGCGAACTGCGGGACATTCACAGTAAATGGGTGGGTGAATCTTGTAGTTTAGTTTGTATACAAAAGATATGACTAATAAGTTCACCAAACAACAAATGGTAAAGAGGGCTATTTAAAATGTAACCAAATAAATACAACATGCTTGTAGAATATTTGTCAAATTGAAAGCGGCGATTGTTAGAAAAAATCAGATAGACAAGATTTGTTAAAAATTCTTGTTGAACGAGACCGAAAAAATGTACCAGAACACAAAATAATGATTTAAAATACCTCAAAACACAGCCATACTTCTAAAAACAAAATTGATAACCAAATAAGATAAGAGAATTATTCAATCTTTAAAGATCGAAAGGATATTAAATAGGCTAAATATTATATTGTCAAAAGATTACTCACTTTTATTACCAGATAACCAAGGCGGTATTTGGCCTCACCAAAAATCGTCCTCAACGTCTTCTGGTCCTCTGAATCTTCTTCGCAAACTCTCTTCTTGATTATATCTTTATACATTTAGTCTTTCCTTCTCTTCTTAGAATGTCCAGGAGGTTTTTGCCACGCTTCACCAAAGACCCATCAGCTCTTATGATCAAACGTCCAATCACAATAAATATACACTGCACCGGTAACTGAAAATTGAAAATAAATCAGTGAGCAAGAATTTATACAAGATGAATCCTAGTTATATTGTTAAACAATCGCTAAATATTACAACACATCACACAAAGTTGACTACAACAGAAGCAATGGACTACTTTAACACAAACGTAGGCAAGAATTTAGGATTCTGATTAGCAACTTACTATAGTTTAATGTGTTGTTTCTGTTTCCAATGTGTCCACAGATCACGGTGCTGCAGCAATACGTCGAACTGAAGACCGGCTGCAATCAGTTTGCTGACACTCCAAGCGGTTTATTAAAGTTCCTCAAAGAAAATATTGACAATTTGTCGGAAGTCAAGGAACTCTTCTTGAAAGTGTTTGCCTATATGCCTCTCAATCTATACCGGTATGTAATCATTTATTAGGTCTGACTTTTTTCTTATTTTGATGGCTTACCTTCACATTCCAGAGGACGATAATCTCAAGCCAATTGTTTTACACATTACGAGGCTAGGCCTAGGAGGTATTGGCGTATAATCCATTAGTGATTGGTGGATTTGAACCAGGAAACTCATAGACCGAAGCCTCACACTTTATCACTAGACCAGCTTGCTCCCCAATTGATTGATGTTAGCACTACCGGTACTCATTATCAATATTCAATCCCGAAGTAGGTACATGCAGCGTCCCTGAAATAACTAACTAAAGAAAGGTTAAATGTTGCATGTTGGATCTGAAAATGGTTGCTTAATTTATGTTTAGTCTGCAGACAAGCTCTTTTATAAAAAAATAATCATCAATAAGCAATTATGATAATTTTTCTACATTTAACCTAGTTCAATGGATAACTTTCTATTTTTTTCAGAATGTTGGAACAGACAGACTGGATAAAACATCCTGTTCTCGAGCCGTTCACTAAAGTCGAACTTCTCTCAAAGCCGTAACGATTCATTATTGGTAACATTCAATCAAGTGCAAAAAGTTCACATTGAACAGCTCAATTCGCTATTGATTTCAAAATTCACAATGCACTTCATCTAAACACGGTGTAAATATACTTCCAATTGTGTAAATAAAAGTAAAATTGTTATAAATATGTTTCCTTGTGATTTTAGTAAGTAGTGTATTTTACTTAATGTGTGTGTTTTTTTGTCAATAGTCAAATTTGGTTTATTTTGAATAAACATTTGCATCAACCCAGCAAAGCTGGGTAACACGACAAAAATTTTTGAGGTTTACGATATATAAAAATAACCTAAAAACTACACTCCGTTCATAACATTTTTGTGGTTTGAGGGAGCTCAACACTCATCTTCGCTTAAAAAACGCAACCTTAAGTGACGGAGTCGTAAATATATCTCTGAATTTTGATTTTCAAGATTGAAACATTTTACAGGACAAACATTTGAAATCACACATAATATCAAATAAAAACCGTGTCCCAACCATGATCAATCTACAGCTTAATATACTTGTTACCAAAGGTTGTAGAAAAGTCAATTATGACTAATTTTAAAGCTGACATCTTTCAGTTTTGATTAGTATTGCTAAACAGTAAACAGCTGTTCCATTGTTGCTGACATGTTTGAACTTTAAAACATACAGATGCAATATGGAGTTGTAGTTGAGTTAAGCGCTGTGTATTGAATGGTTTATGGAGACAAAATCTGTGGTGTGGTTTTTTGTCTCGGGATTTGTAAAAGATCAAGTGTATCGCTGTCCGATCTCATAGATGAACTTAAAGCAAAGTTGAGGGAAGCCTTTGGTAAAATATATGATGAAATACGCCATAATTTGTTGTCACAGCTGGAACATAGATTTGACATTCTTCGAGCAAATAATGGAGAACATGTAGAGAAAAATTCAAACAGCTTGTACAATGTTTTAATAACACATTTACACAAATGATTTACAATAGTTATAAAGGAGCACCTGTAAAGCATTGTGTAATGAACTAATCATTTCAACAGAAAGTTAGCCGTCAAATAACAAATCTTAAGGCAAAACAAACATTCAGAATGTTTTTTACAGTTAAACTTACAATCACTTCGATAAAGAGTGATTTTGTCCAACTATTTAAAGTCAAATTGTGCAATAGAATTTCCGTCAAAGTATAGTTAAATGTGACAAGATTTTATTAAATTTACTGCAAGGCTGATCCAGGAAGCATTGGCTAGAAAATTAACGCTAATCAAGGTTTTAAAATTTTTTCCTATCTAATGATTTTACAAAGCTCTGTGCGTGTTATTAATTGTTAAAAAACAAAAATAAACATGTTTTTGTAGAAGAATTTATATTCTGTTTCTATACCATTATAAAGCGTTGTGGATTTTTTACTAACTATTCACGAAGGACAATATTTTTTTTAGAGCTGTTTTTAGTAGAGTATTTTTTTTTTATTTTGACTCTCTTAGAAAAAACTGCTGTGTACTGTATGCTTTTTTATATTTTAAATCTTTTACAAAGCGCTGTGCATGTGAATTGTAAATAACAGTAACAATACAAACCCTTTTTTTCTCAACCCTTTTTCACAGTACATAAGCAATTAACAGACTGAGTATTTTTTATAAGCTCAATGTAAAAAAACCTGAGATTCTTCAAAATAGTAAGATTCCAAATTAAAAGAAATTTGATTGTTAAACTGAATTGTGTCGAACAAGACTTTTAATTAAAATTTTTAGCATTTTATAATCTCTCAAGCATAGGAATTTAATAATCTTTTGCTGGATTTGAGAATACAACTTTTTTGACAGTTTTACTAGAAAATTACAGCAAGTATTTATTCAGTGGCATCTTTTAAACTTTTATCAACCATTTAATACTGCAAAATTTCCTTATATAAACAAGTTATAAATTCACTGGCCTATAAAATACATACGGTATTATATAATATATATCACAATCAACACAAAAATATACAAAATCTAATAATAATCAACCAGTAATAATTAAAAGTAAAAATTAAGACTTAAATGCTAGGACAGAAATATTGAATATTGTTCTATATTGCTGGATGTGACGTTGAAATAGTATTTGAAAATGTTATAATAAAGTAGTCACCAAAAATAGAATTCAAACCATGTAAAACATTACAAATAGAAATATTAACTGATATCATGCAAATGTTTCCTGATTATTGAGTCTATTTTACAAAGTTACGTCCACAAAATATTATGAATTGACAAAGTTTAGTGATGATTGTACATACAATGTTTGTGATAAAATTAGCTGTGGTCTAAAATTACTAAGTTAATTAATTGGTACAACAAACTATTAACTGGATAACTTTAAAACTGGGTGATAATGTTTGTAACTTGTTTGAAGAAAATTAATTTCTTACAAAAAATTTAGAAGTTATTTAGGTTAAGTTTGTGTAACCAACCTTAAAAGAAATTGTTTCCAGTATTAAAACAGAAATAAAAAAAAAATGTTTCTCCATTAATCAATAATTTACGTAGCTTTATTTTATTCAGAATTGGACGGAAATCGTCAGACTGATAAAATATGTATTAATATTTTGGACTTAAACCATTCTGGATTATGGATCAATGTAAATTAATGATAATGATTATGGTAGAATTGATAGAGTGCAGTACACAGATTTTATTATTTTTACATTATTTTTGTAACAAAAAAGTTCAATCATTAAAACACCATTCTTCAGTTTTTGTTTTTATATAAATTATTCAATAGGACAAGTACAACTAAATACCGTTAATTTAGGTATGAATGGTGTTTTAGAAACTTTAAGGACTAAAGATCATATTAAAACAGAAATAACATGTACTGTAATATCATTCATTTTGTAATACACTAGCAATTTTTGGAACGATCGTGTTTTGAGCTCATGTATGAAGAATTTGTTTAAATCTAGAGAAAATTGCAGACTGCTGGCAAATGTACTAAAACTGCTTACTGCCAATTGCAATCTCAGTTTATTCGATAGAGAGGGAATTTACAAACCTTCTATCAGTTTTGCATTAGACTAGACAGCCTATACTGTTTTTGACGTTTTCCAGTGTCAAAGACAAGGTTTAACAATAAGTTAAACAAATAAACGTGTAACAAAAGCACGGCTAACTAGAAGCCGAGGTCCTCATTAGATGTGCAAATTGTAATACATTTTTCAACCCAAGAAAGATAATTCCCATCACACCAATAGACTTGCGGTTTACTTTAAAATGCTAAGATATGATAGGATACTTACACGTTTGTTTTAAGTTTGTCCAACACATGGCTGAACTGGATGACATTTGTCTAGCACATCTTGGTTACAACTGACAGTAAGCAATTATAAAAGAGTGTAACCTTTGACTATCAATACAACTAGGCACTCCATCTTCATGAAGGTTGTCATCAATATTAAAATAAAAATTGAAGTGAATCACCAACAGATTGTGCTGAAGTCAAATACTTATTTCTGCAGATTTTTAAACCAAGTCAAACATAGGGTAACTTATTCTAAAGCTATATAATCTTTCATGTCACATCCTATATCTCAGCAACAAAAAATGAGGTAGAAAATTTATAACCAGTTTTTTATCCAACAACATAGGCCTATTTGAATAAGTGCCTCGTAGAGTGTACTTACAGAGTTATATTTTGTGCTTTAGTTTCTCGATACAACGATGTGAAAAAGCTATTGTTTGCAAAACTATTATCATTTGAGTCGATGTAAAAGGAAGAAATCAGTAGGTACCCTACATCAGCACAATCTGGCGGTAGCATGACTAAATTAAGCTTATTTTATTCTAAACCACAACTTAACCGTGAGAATAAATTTGACATATCGAGGTTGTGATCCCTAAGAATTTAGAAGCTAAAGTGACAGTGTCATACTTTTTTATAGGCATGTCTTTTAAAATTTGAGTATTTTAACAAAAGACAACAAAGCATAACATTTACATATCTTTGGCTTCCCCTCAACGACAATAAATTAACACACTCTCATTCGCACCTATGTACACTCAGTCTGCAAAGTTTTTTGGTGTTATCAAATAACAACTGCTCCGGCCTCGCTTCGACTCTCCGGTAGGGGCGGACAGTCCGTCCAGCTGTTTGAGAGGGGATCGTAGCATTCAACGTCCGCGATCGTGATCTGAGCTCGGTAGAAGTTCACCTCGTGAGTTTGATCTCCTGGAGAAAACAATGCAAGATATGTATTTATTTGTCAATAGAGAGGCGGAGGCGGTGTTTTAACGAAGACGTTTATTGGATATACACATTCTTTAATTGGATGTCAGATTTGACAATGAGTCGCTCAACCGGAAATTAGTAATCCTCTGAACAATCCAAAAGACCTTAAGACGCAGGATCTTTGGTAAATGGGCTCAAGTCCAGGGGCGTAACAGGTATTAGGTTTGTTAGGGGGTGCAAGAGGAAAAACCCCACACAAGGAAGGGAGGAGGAGCTCGATTGTCGGATCCATAGCGCACCACATGCAAACCTCGGGCCGGCTAAGGCATACAAGGTACATTTAACCTCTTTGCCCTAGACACCAGCAACTAGTTCTAGACACCATTTCAGTGTAACATTGGATGTTTCCTCTACGACTACTCTTATGTAACAAAGTCTCCACGGTGGCGTTAGTTACCTCCAATAACGTAGAGTAGACTATCCGCAGCCGCCACGGCAGGGCTTGCTCGGCCGACCTTCATTGGAGCAACCTCACACCACTTGTCCTAGAACAGTAAACATTGGCTATAGGCATTGGCTATTGGATACAGAAGTAGACATCCCATTTATACGGACTAGATGTCACCTATTTCTTAGTAAAAAAAAACATAGTAGCAAGTCACAAAATGGGCTAGTGTCTAAAATTCTATTTTCTACCTTATTTTTTTTTTTTTTTTGCTGACCAAGTTGTTGGTCATAGCTCATAACATTTGCTATAACTCAAAATAAGTCATTCTATCTGAATGGGTACTGAATTATAATGTATTGCTGGTCAATGTTATGAAGCAAAGATACACTCAAGCCAAAACCAGATGCAAGAAATCTCTTGTGAATTAAAGTAATATTATCAATCCAATAGAACCTATTAATAATATCAGCTGATTTAATTGGACGCAAACATGGAGAAAGTTTAAACTATACTCAACTTGCACCGGGTTCACAAATATTATCAATCAATCGGTCAAACCAACCAAAACGGCAAACAGACCTGTTCAAACGAATATCGTTCCACACTGTGCAACACTTCGTTCTGTTTGTTGGTTCCTCCGACGACGTAAAGATATCCATCTAACACAGCGACCCCCATCTGAGATCTGGGGACCAACATCGGCGCGAGATTCTGCCACTCTCCCGTCACTACGTTGAAACACAACAGGTCCTGGAACATGAAAGATAATTTAGCCTTTATCAAACCGCACAGTAATCAGTTGGTCACCATAATCTTTGTAGACTAGAATAGTAGCCTATGTTGTGTTACTACTCCGAAAAATATCAGTTTATGGTACTCGTATGAAATCCTGTGCGATGCTTGCCAAACCTGGGTACTATCATGTTTGTACTGTGAACTTCTTCTTGGCCTTTTGCCGTAATTATACTATAAAGCTACCAGAAGAGAAATAGATTATAGAATAGTTTCAAACCTTTTTCTAAATTCCATCTACAATCAGCATTAAGCTTAACCTAGTGCTAGGTGGTGGGAACAAGTCCGGAGGATATGGAAGAGATGATTGCTATTAGAGGAAGATTCAGAGGACCGAGAGAACTGGCGACAACGAGTTGGTGAAGCCAAGTACCAGCTTGGGTACAAGTGGCCATAGCAGTAAGTAAGTAAGTAAGGTTAATCTACTAAAGCCCCTCCCATTGAAAAAAACCTAAATTTTGTCAATTTCTTCTTTAATTGTAAGTTTTTTTTTTGGTAGATAAGATTTTAAAAAAGTTAAGTCTAGCCTTAGATGTTCACTTACTTGTAAATGTCTTCTACTGTGCGTACAGCCTCCTACAATATATATCAGTCCTGGAAGAAGAGAAATATATTAAATGTTAAATTTACCTTTTACAACTACTTCAGTTTTTTTTTTCATTACATAAAGCAATTAGTTTGTAAACTAAGAGAAATTTAATAATAATTTTGTGCTGTGAAAAACGTGAAACTTGTAAAAATTAAAAGAAAACCACCAATCATATTACAGTAGACCCCCTCTTAACCGACCCTAATGGGACCGGACCTACGTCGGATAACTCAAAAGGTCGGTTAAAACGGGCAATCAATAAAATCATAACATAATGAAATGCTATTCATTTGGAATTATATAATCAACATTTTGAAGTCATATTTGCATTAGTTATAAAATAAACCACTCTTATCTCCTTTTTCGTATTGATAGACAAGTCACAAATAAACACAAAACACGGTTAAATCTAATAGGCCTACTTTCAGTGGAATATATTATAATACTAGGCAACAGTCAATAACATTCCTATCTTAATAACTTTAGTACTGTAATGTATTAACTGAAGCTTTCTAAATCCATCATAATACAGTACAGAACCTTTTGTCGAAATTAAAGATACAAGCAATCATTTTGTTACAAGGGACAGGATGTTTATTTATAACCTCCCACTGTAGGCTCGAGCGAGGCACTAAAACTAGCTTGACCTTGGAGTTGTTAACCCCTCTTCCCTGCCCTCCCTACAAGTTGCGTTGTTTGTTTACTCCAGCAATAAGATAATCAGTTCTCAAAATCGTAACGCACTTTATGGCGTTTTAAATTTGCCGCACAGATAACATATCAGATCAAATGTGCTCAAGCTACGATAACGAACGATGATGACAAACTGACAATAGGCTATGCTATATTTTTTGTAATCAGCACAAAATAATTTATTCTTAGTCATATCCTGTGGAGATAAGCGTATGGTTCAGTTCTCATCGCCCAGCGTGGGAGCGGAAATGCAGAGATTCCTAGAAAGCGGCGGTTAAAACGAGCTGCTCTCAAAGCAAGGTCGGTTAAAACAAACTGTATTATTTCACGATCGAAGGCAGATAATCCGATTATCGGTTAATACGAGGTCGGTTAAGAGGGGCTCTACTGTAGTTCTCTTTCAGTATTCAATTCTACCAACCTTCGTAAGAGACGACTCCCATGCTGAATCTAGGTTCGGGCAGTTCACCGTGCAGCATCCACTCGTCCAGTGATGGATCATACCTACACAAAAACGGAACATCAGTCAAACAGTTTCACTGGAACAATCAGAAGAAATACCAATGGCTTTTTATATCATATGTATCAAAGTTATTTTTTCATTTCATATTAAAATGGACATTTGTTGGACTAGCTGTAGCTATATATATTTACTGTAATTTTAATAAGCCTAGCAGATAGAATTTACTAATATTTAAATTATACATTTTCTCTTATCGTTTATCATACTATGAAGGTTGATAGGGATGGGTCGTTATTTGTTACTGGTGTTAAGCAAAAAAACTAAAATTGAGAAAAGGACAGAAAATGTTAGTTTTGGTCCACAACCGATAAGATAACAAAAATCTAAGCGCTAGGTAATAAAACATATATTCATTCTATTAAAAGATAAGTAAGATTTTGTATCTTACCTGTGTTCTGATCGCTCGTCTTCCCAAAAACAAACCTGAATATTCATATCGTTAAATACGTTTTGTAAAATTTTAAATTAATATCTAATTCTAATTGTTCACTAACCTTTCGATTGAACCACCGATATCCTCGCCGACCCAACCTCCGACTGCGTAAAGTTCCCCTCCGAGAGCACACAGGCCAAACTCACATCTGGGCACCACCTAGTAACAGAACAGTGTCTTTGAATATACAAAATAATCAGGCCTACTTTCATGGTCAAAATTATAGTAAGTTACAAAAATCAAATTTTTATGGATACTCTGGTACATCCTAAGCAAAGTGAAATAAACTTATCTGGGAGATCAGGGATATCCGGGATCTATAGACATCCTTGAAAAGAGTTCAGTGTTACCTGAGAACATACAGATGGCCCAGACCAATTTTGACTAAGCTTTAGGAATAAACCTCACTGATATAGGGGTGTAAGAAAATAACACAACTAACCATGCTAGCGACTGGCGTCCACGAGTCTTCTGAAGGGTCGTAGACTTCTCCGTTGGCAAGTATCTGAGATTCTTGTTCTCCTCCCACCACGTAGATTCTACCGTTCAACGCTGCGACGCCGGGCAGAATACGACCAATCCCCATAGGAGCTGCCTGATACCACCTCCTGTGAACATTCTAGTGTCAAGAAGATCCAGACTTGGTTATCCTAAAATGTCTATTTCCCAATGTTCTGATTAATCACAGTGTCACTGTTGCTAGAAAAAAAATAACTAAATCCCTAGAATTGGCTTGGACCAAGAAAAAAACCCTAAAGCTGTTCCAATGTTTATTACAGACCACCCTCACCTTGTACTATTTATATCCTGTTGCTGAATTGAATAAACTATTTGAAACCGAATTTAAATTATGTCACTTAACATCCTTGTGATTTTGCGGAATCCAGCATTCACTTGTCAAAATAAAAGGGGTACTATAATGTCACACATTTATGGTACAATTATGTGTCAACCTTTGAATAGCCTATTGGATGAACGATTTAATCCCTAATGTTGTCCCCCGTTTTAGAATCAAAATGGCAGTAGTTGAATCGAGTCGCTAACAGATTGCCATAGCGTAAATCACTGATTTTTACTGACTAACTTTTTATTTCAGTTAAACTGAAAGGACAATTTATTGTAGGCCTAAGCTATAATATCTTTTATGTAACATCAACTATTTCAGAACAAAAACTAAGCGAGAGAGTAGAGTTTTGGACTCTAACGCACCGTGTGAGTGGCTTACTCAACAATGATCTTTTTCAATAAGAAAAAAATATTTCAACTGGTCCAAATAAATGTGAGATATATACTTCAGTATCCAATGATTCTGCGTACCCATTACTACAAGTCTTGGTGCACTGTGTAACGATGGAGTAACAAAGGCAAACAATCCTTACCTTCTAAACGTATCGAAGCGCTCGACAGACTCGAATGTGCACTCGCAAGATCGTGTCCAAGCACTCATAAGTTCTCTCTTAGACCCTCCGATGACAAAGATGTCCTTCTTGGCGCAAAGTCGAGGGAACACCGACAGCGGCACTAGGTTACCCTTGCGAGTCAACAGGTCGTTGTGGACACTACGCAGTGCAATCTGTGTGTTATAGAGGAAACTGTTAGTTATATTAGACCCTCCGATGACAAAGATATCTTAGTTGGTGCACAGTCTAGGGAACACGGACAGTTTCACTAGGTTACTCAATACGACAATTCAATGACAGACTTTAATACTTTACTGTAAAGTGTAAAGTAACAGCCTAAGTATAAGTTAATGCCAAAATCATCGATATCTGGCACAGGCTGCGAAGACCTTAGTAACTTAGCGACAAAGTTCAAACTATAGTCTTGTCAATAATTCTTGTGATCAAGGTTGTAATTCCGACGTTACCTTCAAGCTAGTATCCGTACACTCGGTGATGGTCTTCTCTAGAAGGCACACAGACAGCAGGGGCAACCTAACGTGTTTCAGCAGTTCGAAAATGTAGCGTTTACGTTGCGTAACATCGTGCGAGATCCACCTCAAAGCTGCTTGGAACACCTAGAAACAAAAGTTGAGGTAATTACTTACTCACAATTTTTTTCAGTGAAACTCTAAAAGAATCACATGTACTCTTGTCACTTCAGCTGCGGATTTTGACCTTAAACTGGTACATCTAAATTCTATTCCATAACTCATATAAATAGGTTACAAAGAAAGCATGATGACTAAACAAAGCTGGGTTCTGATTGGATATAGTGCTCGCCTGATAATCACAAGGTTTCTAATTAATTCCTGAGGAAAAGTAAAAATATTTTTAACAGCTGGCCTTGGCCATTGGGCTTTTAATAAATGATACCCTGTTCTGCATTTATTAAAGGTAGACCAGCTGATGTAACAGAGAGAGAGAGAGAGAGAGGGAGAGAGAGAGAGAGAGAGAAAGAGTCAATTGCATAGGCCTAAACGACTATCAGCACTTAGTCGGTAACAAAGCTCGTCCTTTAATCTCCATTCAACACAGATTGTACACTTATATTCGCCTTAAAATACAGACCCAATTGCGTTGGCATTGTAAAACTTGGATCTGATCTTAAGAAATAGCTCAAGAAGGCAACTAAGAAAAGTACCGTAATTAATAATAAAACTTATATTAATATTTTTTATCACAATGAAACGTATCAGCAAAGGATTTCCCACAAGAATTACGCGGCAAACTTATCGGTCAGACAACCAACGTAGTAAACAGCTAGTAACTAAAATAAATAAAGGAATACCTGGTATTCACTGTCCACCCTAAGCAATTCACTGGAAAGGAAAAACACCAGCTGATCCTTAGGCAAGTCTAGGAACTCCTCCTCCAGACAGATGTGTGGAAAGTGGTTCTGTATGTAGTCTAAAGCTGTGGCTCGCATATCACCACAGTTGTGCGCGTCTGCAAACCTGAAACAACAAGTTGTGAATGATAAATACCCCTGCCGCAGCATGCCTAATTAGCGTATTCCCAATTATCTGATTGAATATTCACTTGAATAACTCCAGGACAGATTCATTCTCAATTAAATAGCATTCAATTAAACAAATACTTGGGTTTGCTGCTTAAGGGAAGGTCAGCAATTCAAAATACAAAATATTTGCTCTTAAGCTCTACAAAATGGTTTAGAAAGAAATTACAAAATTCTTTGTTTTGGGGATAAAAATGCGAAACCCCAATTTTTACCCCATAAAACGCTCACATACCCATAGATCATGCTGGTTGCCGAACTCATTGGAATAAACGTCGATTTACATGTTCATACCAAATGTCATAAAAATACCTCGATTCATACTCCCTCCGTAGGGTATAAGGAAAAAACGTTAACTGTAACATTAGAAAATTTGACTTGGAGCATTACCAAAGAATAAAGTAGGTACCGGTAACAAAAAGTTTATTTTATTCCCAATTCATTTTTTCATACAAATAGCCTAACTATTTTTTGCATTAAAATAAAATGGAAAAAAATATAAAGGGGTGAGGAAACCATGCATAAAAACATACAACAAACCTAATAGTGTAATTTAATAAGCAATAAGGCAATTTGGCAGTGGTTTATTAAAATTCTCAGTAAAATTGAACTGCTTTTGTTTGAAAAATGCATACAAACTGCTTGCAAGTACGGTAACTAAAACCATTGGAAAGTTGCAATCACATGCAATAAATAAACTAATAATAGCCTTGAGTAAGAAAGAAATCTGATCTATTACTAGATAAGGCTTCATGTTAACAGTATTGAGAGGGGAAGTGTAATTTAAGAATTATTGATTAGTATTTGGTTGCATTGCGAACAATAGAACACTTGCTGTTTCCTATTAGTCTTTAAGCAGCTGATAATATTTTAACACGGATGTTGATGGATATTTTTTTATTTACCACAAACTTTGACATTGATTTGTATTTCCTGTTTAGGCTAGTTGATTTAACTTCATATCAGAACATGAAAATAATTTCAAAAAATGTGCTATCTTAGATATAAAAAAAATGGTTATTTTATGTTTCCCAACACCTTTAGAACCGCACTGTTCTGTTTTATCTCTTCAGGAAGCCTATTATAGAAGAGAGGGGTCCAAAAGTATTCACATTCATGTCAGAGTGTGTCAGACGATGATGTTTAGTTGAATATCTAATCTATGACATTGATTGACCAACCGTTGGAATATCATTCAGATGAATCGCTGCTGACGTTATTGCTCATTGAGGGCATTGATATCAAATTTTGGACCTGGAAAATTCTTCTATCAACAGAGTGTTGGTAAACTGGATACGCAGAGCCCTTTTTCGGACAAAAAGACACTCTTTTAATGCCATATGTCATAACAGAGAAAAAAACCATAGGCCTAATAAACCATGACTTACGTTTTTTGATCAAGAAGAGGAGGGTAAGGGTAAATAAATATTGAAAACAAATCGTTAGGTTCACCTGTAAATTCCAATAGCGTTTGTGTGGTGAAGTTCTTGCTTTAGGAACTCTGTACAACCCAGCACCACCTCGTTAAGTTCCAACATGTCAGCTGCTACTATCAAGTCTTGAACGTTATCTTGGTTTATGGTTATCTCTCCTGTAACATTTAAAGATCATTTGTCGGTAAAGAAGTCTTTATGATAGGGTTTTTAAGGATTTTATTATGAATAGGTAGGGTATAATAGTAGGCGCACCTAAATGATAAAAATATATGAAAAAGTATGAATAAAGATCGGCTAAAGAACGACTCTACAACTGAATAAGTAGTGACGAAAATTATATGTGTTCATTTGAGAATTTCATCTCTTTTTGACAGTAAGGTAGGAAGGAAACATACAATGGTATACTCAAAGTGTCGTCCACTAGCCTTTGCTTTTTATCTAGGGCCAAGTCCAACACTGGGCTCGGGCTCTTCCTTGATCGTCACAAGATACGGAGCTGAAAGCGTACAGTTATCCCATTTAAGCAATTTTCCTCCGTAAACAAAACGCTCCAACATAGCAGTTCCTTGTTGTTTTCTTCAAACTTGGCTGACGTTGCAGCACAGGCATAGGCTTAGCTTTCATCCGTTTTTGTTAAGTTCTGGCTCATACAGTTGTGGGTAAAGATTTTTTGTCTTATCATTTATCAATAAATTGACATGGGGACGCCCTCTGGACCGTGTATTTTAACCCAAATATGAGTGAAGGATGAGTGTAGAGTGGTGTGAGATGTTCTGTATAGCTTTTGACTGAGCTGTTTCAAGTCAGAACCATTTATTTAAAGCTTAATGATCAGGGACAGCTGGGTCCAGTTTCGAACCATCATAAAGCTAGAACTTATTCTCAGGATCGAACCAGAGACCTTTTGATTGTTAGGCGAGCACTATAACCACTCAGCTACCAGCCAGTCAAGCTATTACTAATTACAAGGTATAGTGACCTTTAAAGCTCAAATTGTAAAATAGTTTGTGTATGCACATAAATTGTGTAATTTATGATTTGAATACTATCTACAAACCTGTGTAAATAAAATCCACTAATAAATTAAGTATATGAGGAGGAATAGAGTGCAGTTCTATAGTTTCTTTTTGTTCTTCAACCAAACCATTTGAGAACATTGCTTGGAAATAAGGACTGCTTGCAGACAGTATAGCTCGATGGACCTGAAAATACAGTAAAATATTTCAATTTAACTATCAATTATTCGTGAATATCACAAAAGCCTTAAATTTGACTAGAATCAACTGTAATAACTAAGTTCAACAGCTAGTTTCACAAAGGCTTGAAAAAAACCATCTAGGCTATTAACTTACTTACCGGTATAAAATATCACAAAGTTACAGATTGAGCGATGTACGTGAATTTGTCATCATCACGTGAATTCATTATATTAGGCCTACTCATAATTATATCATTAGGTTGAAACATTTATCGAATGTCTGGTTTCAGTGATGGCCATGTACAACAGGACCTTATCACTTTAAAATAACTTTTAGACACAAGAAGTAGAACTATATTCTCTACTTTTACCAAACAAGTTAAAGGCTGCACTTTAGTTCACGTCCTACACAAATTGGAATGAATACTTATATCGATCGATAAGGATTATTTCATTTGATGTATCAAGTTTAGTTAGTTAGGTTGAAACCTAACCTAACTAACGGAATGAAATAATTGGTATATCGAATTATCTATATATCGATATTTTTCATTCGAATGAGTGTAGGACGTAAACTAAAGTGCAGCCAAGTTAAACAATCAAAATTTGTTCCTGATTTCTGTGAGGTCTTAAAATTTGACAGTAGGTAGGTAGGCCCTACTTTGATTGGTAATTATTTACCGTACTTACACCTAACCTAACTAAACGATATATCGAATGAAACAATCGAATAGGCCCTAATCGATATTTTCATTCGAATGAGTGTAGGACCTAAAGTAAAGTGCAGCCCATTATTATCTAAAGAACATCTTATTTAATCTAGATTTATACTTACTTTCATCACATTTCCACCAGCAACAATAGAAACATCACAAAATCTACTGTTTTGTCGAAGGTTATTAAGATTTTGAAGAACTTTTACAGGAAAATATCGATTGGAATAAACTTTGTCTACAGATGAACCATCTTTACTTTTTGATAATGTATACCATTGAGCAGGAGAGGGTGAGGTTGATTTGACTGATGTTCCAGATACATTGTTATTATTTGCATTTTCTTTTAGTGGAGGCATAGTTCTAGGTAAGCCAAGAATAGCTAGGTCTAGGCTGAACAGATGTTAAGAGTTAGGCTAATTTCAAAAACAAAAAATACACTGACAGTTAAGTTTATGTTGTTGATTAAGGAAAAAATAAACTGAGAGTTTCTTAAACTTTGGCAGAAATTATCAAAACAATAATTTTTTGTGAGGGAAAAGCCTGTGTTGTTGAATACACAAATCACCACACCTTTGGCAATAATATTTCAATGCAACCATCAACACACAAGTATGACATTGACACCATTAAATATTTATAATTGTTGAAATATTACACCTATAAACTATACGCAAAGAAGTAGTTATTTCATATAACAAAAATACTATTCACTGCCCATTCCTCTCTATCTACCAACACCAGCCATCAACTAAGTTCAACAAAACAAAATCAACATTCAACTTGACATAACATTTTTATTCACTAAACACTACAGACTACAGAGTGCAGTGCAGGTGCAGACTAAAGAAAGACTACAGTAGCAGAACTAGAAACAGACGATCAGTGAGGCAGTGCAAAGGCAAAGGCAAAAGAGTAAAAACAGATGTCGAATTTGACCATTGAATTTCCTTTATAGGAAGGAATGTTTTCAGTAGTTGAGCAGTTGCAAGCACTGTAGTCACAGAGAAGTAATATAAATTTATATTACTTCTCTGTGCTGTAGTTTCTTCATGCATCCAGAGTTTTTTTAGTCAATGTTATGTCTTACATGGTTATTATTTCTTGGCAAGTTTAATTATACGACGGTGTTTTCTGTGTCAATGTCCTGTCAATGGTCATGATAGTCTCGAGAATATATTGCCTATTTTATTTTACAGTGTATTCAGAAATTGCAAAAATACTAAATCAATGTATTGTATACATTGATCAAGTTTTTACTGCACAGATGCCAAAAGAACTTTTGACAAGCAACTCTGCATACTGAAATAAATTGCACGCGTTAGGATCAGACTAAGGTGAACAGTAATTTAATTTATTTTGAATCTCCATGTGAATTTCCCATATAGGGAATAAGCTTTTACCGTAGGTCTTATGGTAAGACCGCGGCCGCCTTTAACTCCAGGCCGCGGCCTTCGAAGTGGCCGAAACGGCACACGGAAGATTTCTCAGGTGCCGTTTGACGTCACTAACTGCTGACGTCACTTTGAGGGAACACTATTACCGCAACGATACGGCATTGAGCCATCGGCCTCTGTGGTGTAGTGGCTAGCGTGGCGGGCTGACAATCCGAATGTACCGGGTTTGAATCCCTCTGGCAGCACTAACTTTTTGTCAACATTTTTTTTTCATATCAGCAAGTTTGGTTGGTTTGGTTAGGTTATGACCGTTTAATTTTATAATTAAAAATTAAATTAAAAATTATAAAATTGAATTTTAGGCATTTATAATTTTATTTTATGAACAAAACTATTTTTTAGATTAGTAAACCTTCATTCGATTTTTTCATTATCAGCACGTTTGGTTAGGTTATGACAGTTTAATTTAATAATAGAAAAATTATAAAATTGTCTGTTTCTTCAGACGCAGCAGTTAGTGACGTCAAACGGCACCTGAGAAATCTTCCGTGTGCCCCACCGCGAAGTGGCAACGTCGCAAGTAGGGTTGTAACAGCTGTTTTGTTTGGGAGCAGCTGTTTATTGTATTTGTATATTTTTACGAAAGCTTGGTTACTGCACTATGGAAATATTGATTTCGCTTTAAATGTAAAGATGTAGATTTTCAATTCATATCATTGTTTTGGTTTCAATTCTGTATGTTTTATTTTCAATAGTTTAATAAATTTATATTTAAATCAATAAAGTGCGAATTAGTGACCTGCTGTCACCTGTCTGCCATGCCCATGTTATCTTATGGGACGTCTGACACTAAACAACCCTACTTCGACGTTACCAATCTACCAGGCTGCGGCCTGGAATTGAAAGTGGCCGTGCCTGGACCCGGGACTGATTTACTTTTTCGTTTTGATGTCCCCAGAGGCCTGGGAAAATTATGAGTGGCTAAAAGGGTTCGATTTCAAAATGAGCTTTAACCATTATCAACATGTGTCAGATACTGTTAGATACTGTTCATAACGTTTTACTAATTTATATTTTACTTAATTTGTCGGCCTTAGTCATTAACAAGACTACAAGATCGCGCCACTCATCCTACACTCATCTCCATTCATACTTGGCTTAAAATACCTACCTTGTATGGTTGTCATTTCATCGAAAAGTGTTGAAGTGTTTAAGTACTGAACTTGGTTATTTTTTTATATAAATACAGAAAGAATTCCAATTACGCCAATAGCTTGTCTATTTGATCATTATCAAATGATAAAATATCAGCAGATCTGAACATATATAAGAGAGTATGTTTATTCAATGATTTAATTAAAGTACGTTAAAAAATATTACAGCCACAATAAAATATATACAACCTGTAATTTATCGATTTCCGTTGGCTTGTTTCTAGCAAAGTTCAATACTCTCAGCTCTGAAATGCACGCTTTCTATTGGTCGAAATTTTCAAATTTCTGGGTTATTTCCATCCTCTCCTCTCTCATCTGTTTTGTGTTCTACACTTGCTGGATTGGTCAAACGAAGGCGAAGAAAATTCTGCCCTCCATTATCGACCATTATTATTCTTTCAATTATATTTTATTTATGAAGTTATCTCTATACATTTGTTATTAATATAAGTTTTTCAGTTTTAGCTAATTTAAAATCAGAGAAGTGTGGAATATGAGCTCGGTAAGTTTAATAATTTTGATTACTTTTTGTTAGGTATGCTTTTACAGTTGGAGCCATAGACGTTTTGTTTGCGTCCAAAATGCTATGCTACGAGACTAACAACGACTTAGCTTACGTGGGGCCCAACATCTTTATTTATACTTTTTACAATAGATTTGTTGTAGTTTTGACTCCTATTTAAATACTGTTTTCTCTCAGGTATATCCTATAATCTGGTTAAGTTTCTTTTATAATCCATCTATAGTAGGCCCATAGGTTAAAAGGAACTACTTTTTCTAAAAGTATAGTATTATTGATGTTTAATAATTTAAAATACAAAGTAGCATACTAAAACAATATTTCTACGAGACAGAACTAGGACTATCTTAAGTGCTTATTTAATTTAGTAAAATTTCTTTCTTGACCCTAATCATCTCGGGTCTGCTTAGTTAAGTAATGAGCTAAATTTAACATGGTGAGTGCTGGAAACCTTTAACACGTTCACTGCGGGCCATCAAATGGCAGGCGTAGCCCCAGTGCGGCGCAGCCCGCAGCGTCGAACAAACCCGATTGCCGGGTGATTGGCTCTCATATTTCGGTATGACGAATAGCAAATAACATGCGGTGATGTCCTGTTTTATAACAAGAGTCGACGTAGTTCGCTAAACACTCACAGATAGCAGCACTGCTTGGAACGTAGCCGGTCCCATCGTATTGCCAATTGGAGGGAGAAAGACGGGACAACAAGTTGATTTTCAAGTTTGCCAGACGGGGATTTTATGGGGAAATTTTACTACCAACCTACAACACAACAAAAAGCAAGTCACCCACTACACGCTAACGTGGAATAGGTCTGACTTCGACCGACGCTAGAGCAAAAACGATTATATACGAAAGGCATTGCCGAGCGTATCCGATCGGTTACGGCAGCACCTGAACAGCGCTCGGCCCGTATCCGTTCGGATACGCCCGCAGTGAACATGTTAAACAGGCGTTCACCAATGGCAGCGAAGCCCAAGCTTATCCCACGGTGTACCACCGAATCAGTTAACCCAATTGGCATTCAAATATTTCAGTGTGAGGAATCACAAAAGTGCAGTGGTGATTGTGCTGTTTTATCCTGAGAGTGGACGTAGTTCACTGAAACATCCATCCGAAGGGAGCAGCACTGCCTGGGTCCGTAGCCAGTGTCATTGTAATGTGGCTCGCAGCACAAAAGTATTGCCAGACGGGATTTTACACGAAATTTTAGCATCAAACTACACTAAAAAGCTCACATTCTAAGCTAACTTATTCATATTTAGAGTTGTTTTGTCTCTGGATCACATTACAAACTATAAAAAGGTATAAAAGTACCTGAGTACTGCCAGAATGATCCTGTTTGTTCCTTACGGATAACGCGTTTCGAAGACTAAGTTAAGTCTTCATCATCAGATCTTGTACAAGAACATTAAAACACTGTCACTTCGAAAAGGTCGTCAAGAGTTTACATACAAAACACGGAAACATATTATGTACAAACGTGGATGTTTTACGAATAAAAACGAGTAGGCCCGTCGACGAAAACTTACAATGTCCGACCGCACAGTAACAGGTGAAGGTCATGACTGTGATGCGGGAGACAGTCGGGCGGTGGACTTTGTACCTCTCAGCTCCTTATTCATCAGCTGTACTTGGTTTGTTATAAGAGTGTCATACAGAGCGTTGGACTGGAAACTGATTTTGCCATTTAATAAAGTGTTGGGTTGATCAACCAAAATTCAACCCAACACTTTATGCAAATCACAGTATTCCTGATCCTAGTCAGTGTGTGACTGTTATTAACCTAGACTTTTGTTTAGTCTATTGTGGTTTTCTTACTCATTTCATCCTTCTCCATTTCATCCTTCTCCATTTCATAAATTAAGGCTTTTAAAATTAGCTTTTAAAAGTTTGTTGCAATCCCTGTTTGTTTAATCTATAGAGACAATTACATTTGCTAGGTAAGTCAACGTTACCTACTTAGAGAAAACAGGGAACTCAATGTTATGGTATATAAGTTACATACGGTAGTTCTAAATCCTATAAGTTAATGATCCATGTTTATGCTTCCTAGTGACGCCAACCCATAGGCAGGTAGGCTACAGTAAATTCCATTAGGCCCATGTACAAAATAAGTTAGGTACCTACGGTAAATGTTACAAGCGAGCTGTACAACTTCACTACAGTCCACTTACCTACACACGTAAGCACCTGTTCGTCTAGCGCTGTACGGATGTTAACTGCTATTGATTTATTTTTAGTTTAAATAACTTTGAGCACACAGTCCTAACTTAAGTACGTTCAAACCAAAATTAGAGTTTACAAATCCTTGAACTAAGTAGAGTTTCTGACTTTCATATGTTAATTTACTATATAGTCCTAGTTTTGTCAGTGTAGGCCTATAGGCCTACAAATTTCATTTTGAACTATTTTTTCAGATGTCTAATGTGGAGAATTTATCTCCCCAATGCATAAGACAAGTAGTTAAAGAGCTACAAGATTTAGTCAAAACTCCACCAGAAGGCATAAAAGTTAATTTGAATGAACAGGACATTACTGACATCCAAGCGTTTATTGAAGGCCCAGGTAAGTACTTAAACCTTAGAGTTATTTGGTTCGAAAAAATAATAAGCACCTTAATCGTTGATCTTGCTTCGGAAGATTTTGTATTCATTATTGTGTGGTAAACTTATCTGTAAGTTATGTCTATAATCCAGCCATATTAACAATAGGGAGTCATGTAATCATAATAGAGTGATTGATTAAAATCTTCAGGAACAATCTGACGATAATAGGCCCTACATCGATTCTTGTATAAAAATACATCAGTAAAGCCTTTTTTGGTCTGTGTACTTTGCCTTTAACTAATTTAGCTACATTCTTAACTCATTTCTTTTCGTACATTTCACTTGGACCATATTAATTTTTTTTTGGGGGGGGGGGACTGATGCAAAAACCTTATCTGGAGAGTAGCCTATTTGCTGGGTAATGCATTTTACAAACAAAAATTTGTCAACTAGTCCTCAACAAAACCCAACTTAAATAATAAATAGGCCAAATTTGTTATTCACACAATCATTGGGAATTGGAAAAAGTTTTGGTGTATAAAAATGACCACTACAATTTAAACCAACATAAATTACAAACAAGTTTTTAAATTGATAAACTAATCTTGATACGTCTTTCTATCCAGCTGGGACTCCGTACGCTGGAGGAGTTTTCAAAGTAAAGCTAGTTCTGGGTAAGGACTTCCCTCAGGGCCCTCCAAAGGCATTCTTCCTCACCAAGATCTTCCATCCGAACGTTGCCACTAATGGAGAAATCTGCGTCAATACACTCAAGAAGGACTGGAAGCCTGACTTGGGGATCAAACACATTCTGTTGACCATCAAGTGCCTGCTTATAGTGCCCAACGCAGAGTCTGCGCTCAACGAGGAGGCCGGCAAGCTGTTGTTGGAACACTACGATGACTATTCGCAACGAGCACGGATGATGACCGAGATACACGCAGCGGTGAGTTGTGATAACTTGAAAAGTCGTTGATGTTAATCTTTAAAAAATAGTTTAAATACAGGGTAGAGTTTTAGGATGTTCAGCTGATACGAAAATAATTAATTAAGTTAGTTTTGAAAATTGGGCATAAGTTTGTGAATTGTACAAACGTTTTGCATGTTACCTGGAAATTTGAAATAATTTATTGTCAAAAGCCTATGGCTGATTGTCCATTCATAAACAGCAGTCCGACAGTTCTATATTATCGGTAATGTCATCATGTGTGGGAAAGTAAGTGGGAGACGCTAAAGATATGCTCATGTTCGTTTACGCTATTGTGGATTTTGCTGTGATTGCGGGGGACAGTTACGATATTGTCTAGATCACAAGAGGCTCTATTGTTCGCTGGAGCTGATCACGTTGTCAAAAATGGCAATCGTAGGAATTAATTAATGTTGTCGGAAACATATATTTTTTTAATGTGGTTTTTGGTAGCAGTTAATTTGCTAAGAAAACCCGCAGCAATATTTTTAAATTTGCTTGAAAAATGATCATATAGGCCTAAAATGAGTATTTTCTTATTATCACCATTAAATAATGAAAAAAATTGATAAATAAAAACAGCTCTAACACTTTTAATTTAAAAAATTAAAATTAACTACGTTGTAGCCCTTTTAACTCTCAACTAAATGGCACGCCAACAACTCTGTAAAGGTTATGCTTAAAAAGTTTTGCAGTTTTTGGGATTTTTCCCATATATCTTAAGGTGCTTCTTGGTGCGCTCTCTCTCTATTTACCCAGTATTTAATTGTTTTGCTTGTAAACACAGTAGGAACTTAAAGCTTATGAAAGAAAGCATGCGTTAATTTGCTGAAACGGTTTACTCTTTACTTATTTTGCGTTTTTGCTTAGCTGCTTGGTAGTAAACTTGACTCTAGTAATAAAAAATAGTAATCTCTGACAAATTTCCCATGTTTTTTTTTTCAGTAGGTATTCTTTATAATATAAAAACCTTTTCAACACAAAATACCTATGTTTGGATCTCTTTCTGTCTAAAAATTGATATTAGGATTTTTCAAAGGCCCGTCACTCCCATCAGTAATTTCTAATGTGTTATTTTTCAGGCCCCCAAGCCGCCAAAACCTGGACTCGAAAGTTCAGAAGGGCCCTTGGCTAAGAAACATGCGGGTGACAAGAAGTTAGCGGCAGACAAGAAGAAGTCTCTAAAAGATAAAAAAAGGACTTTGAAGAGGTTGTGAAGTGTGTAACTTAACTGTAAAAGCTGGTCTCTTAACAAAGATATAAATAATATATATAAATAAATGTACATATGCATGAATGAAATCATTTTAAATGTGTGGTTGTTTGATTTTAAGATGGTACACAGCGTGGTGTCACATCTGTTTAATTAGTGTAATGGATAGGTTTAACTATTCGAATAGATTTTTATAACTTTCTACTGTTTTGCACTATTTATTTGAAGTTTACCGCTTTTTGTATTACATAGTATAATTTGGCCACTTCCACCTAATTGTCTTTATTATTTCTATGTTCCCTTCTGTAGACCTTTTAAAGTTGATGAAACGTATTAAAATATATGTAGAATTTTTATCTTCCTTGTATGTACATTTTTTCCTCCTTACATTCATTTTTCAACTAGGTAATGCTAAATTAAGAAATAATCTGCGTTTTCAGAAAGTATATGATCAGAGTTAATTAACATGAAATTAGCTAGGGGTGTGCGAAGCAGCAAAAAAATTTTGATTTGATTCAAAAGATTTTCGATTTGAATTGATGCAACTCAATTTGAAGCAATAAGGCATTTTTCTATTCGTACTTGTCAATGGATAGAAATAACAATAAGCTAATTAAAATTTACCACATTTGTGTAATTAACATTTTTGTTGATGTGGTATTAGTCCTATTCATACAGGAATTTTTGGTGAAAAATATTTACTTTCAATCATATAGGCTATTAAAAGAAGAACCTGTATTGCTGGAAATGTCAGTGAGCTGCTTTACTTGCCTATTTCATAATTTAGATTTGAAGAGAAAGGGCTTATTGCCTGAAAATAAAAACATTTGCAAGGTTTTTTACTGATACTTTCAATTGGTTTACATTGATAAAATGACTAAAATGAGAGGATAGAATCAGTATCAGACCTACAAAAATACCAAATTTATCAGTCAAAACAAATGTTACTAGTTAAGTTAAGTATCAAGTAACAACTTTTCAGACTTGTGTTATTTTCAGAATGGTTTTGGTGACTTGTTTTGGCTATGTTTACAGTAGTTAAACATGTCTCACACTGCTTACACTTAGCAAAACTTATCATCATTTGCAATTTCAAAATTAAAGCAATGTTTACAAGCAAAGAATTAACTAAATAAGAACGCCTTCGCAAAGGAAACGCAACAACACGCGTTATCATTTGCAATGTCAAAATTAAAGCAATATTTACAAGCAAAGAATTAACTAAATAAGAACGCCTTCGCAAAGGAAACGCAACAACACGCGTTATCATTTGCAATGTCAAAATTAAAGCAATATTTACAAGCAAAGAATTAACTAAATAAGAACGACGTCGCAAAGGAAACGCAACAACACGCTGCTGTATTGCGGGTGTATTGCATTGACTTTCTGCAGGCGTTTTTTCGTATATGGAAAATGTATACTAGTGATGGGCGATACGGACGCGTATCGCGATACAGCGATACGACACGTATCGGAAAAAAATATCGTATCGCCGTATTGAATCGGGCGTCTGTATCGCGATACGCGAATCGTATCGTCAAAATATCGAAAAACGATACGTACCGGTATCGTATCGTTTCCCCCCCTCCCCTACCTAACCTAGAAACGGCAAATTTATTTAGGCACCTGGGGACCGAGCTTTGCTCGGGGAAAATCATTAGTTTACTCTGAAACAGTCTTAGTATTGCAGATTCATTAATTCATTCCCACACTACTCCACACTGCTCGCCTTTACTACTTCCTTCACAACTCCCTACGTCTTGGACCTGTTTCCCTTTCATTCCCATAGCATTCTAGGATTGCAGATACATAAAATGTAATTGCCACATACAGTTGACAGTTCCCACACTCTGCACTGCACTGCTAGGCTAGATAGAACGCTAGTGGAAATGGACTGGAGACTGGACTGGGATGGGACTGGTACATTATCAAGTAAAACCCAAAAATATAGACGCTAGTGAAAATGGACTGGAGGAGACTGGACTGGGATGGGACTGGTACATTATCAAGTAAAAACCAAAAATATAGACGTCACAAACTCCTATTTCAAACTACACATCCACAGACAGAGTACAGATTTTGCAGTTTGCTCGGCCTGCGCAAAAAAAGCTTAAAAATATTGTTTTGACATGAATCGTATCGCTCTATCTGCCGATATAAATACAAATATCGTTTTAGGCGATACGATACGTATCGTTTTTTAAATATTGTATCGAAACATCGTATCGTCCCTCGCGTATCGCGATATTCCGATAGGATACGATACGTATCGCACATCACTAATGTATACTGACTTCCTCATGAATATAGTTATTTGTGCAACTAGTGAGAAAAGTGAGCAATTGACTCACTCGAGAGAAATCCTTACTCACGAGCCGTAGGCGAGTGAGGAATGGTTTCTCGAGTGAGGCAATTGTACTTTGAACTCGAGTTGCACATTATATTTTTCCTACAGTTACCATAAAACAAATAAATTTGTGAAGAAACATAACCTATTTTTACACAGAAGTGAACTTTTAACATAACATTTAATGTGAAGTGACAAATACAACAGTACAACAGCTGACCAGCTGATTTACAGCCAGTGCTGCCAACGTATTTCGCGCGCATACGACGTTGCCTGCATGTTACGCGCTCACTATTTCGTGCCTTCACGTTGCAAATCTGGAGTGAGACAAAGTAATTAGAGTGAGACAATGTTCTCACTGATGAGCGAACTGGCCACTTTGCTTTCTCAAATCAGTGAGAGAACATGTACATTGTTAGGTAACTGTAGGAAAAAGTAGTTTTTTGAACTTACTGAATCGAATCTGAATTTCGATGCACCGTACACGCCCTAAAATAGCTGATTCCACCTTTTATGCACTTTCTATAACTTTAAGCAAATTTCTCTTACAGGGAAACTAAAAAAACTGTTGAGGGAAACTCTCAGGGGAATTTCTCTTACCGTAGTACTCATGGTAAGACCTGGACTCAGGACCGATTTACAATCTTAATTTATTTTTGAGATTATGATAAAATTCAAAATAGGAAAGGCCATAAAGTTTTACTCTGAATCACTTCATAATCGACAAATAGTTTTTCGGAGAATAAGAGTAAAAAGTTTAGTTTTTAATACAATCATATGCTGAAGTTCATGATCAACCTACTTATGGGAACATTTTAGGTTTTCAGTTCAGTTGTTTCAGGAACCACAGAGAAGTAAGGTACGAGGAAACTTGGTTTTGGGACAATGTGCAATGTTGTGTGTGCGCGAACATTCACGCTAAGGTCAATTGTGTCAAGCTAGGAAGAGTCCAATCGGCGAGCACTGTGGAAGATCCTTTCGCACAGGCTCTCCCTCCAGCATGAACGTTGTAGTGTGTGATAGCGAGAGGGGTTAGAAAAGGCGATGGTGTCGGACTTTGCCCTACATACCATCGAAAAACACACCCAACCACAAATTTTTTCAATGTAAAAATATAATTTTTAAATGTCAGGTGTCATTTATCTGACCTAAGCTAACATTGGTGGGGCAACCTCACATTGGGCCAAGGTAATAACATACGTCTATACGTAAACATTGCGTAGAAGCTCCATTATGAATTAGTGCAACAGCTGTATCAGTAGACCGGGACTTCGGCTTTTCCACTAATGTCTCGTGAGGCCATGGAGAGTCCTACGAATAATCAATTAACTGTGGATGGGTTCAAAATTTGTTTTAATTATTTGTATCCATAAAGACAAAATATGCATGGATAAATCTTTGAAATCCATGGATTTTAGAAGATTTAAACTTCCTTCTCTTTATACTTAAACTTATAAAATATTGTATCTTTAAAGCAAAGGTAACTCCTTAACAAGTCAGCATTATTAAAGAGTACAAAATAAGAACGTAATCCTGCTAAACCTTTGACATTTTTTTATTTACTTTTTTCTAATTAAAATCCATAACAGGTGTTTGTAGCTAAAACGGCTGCGACTCACTCAATTGTTTATATTAGTCTTTAGTAAAAAATCCAATACTTTGTTTAGCACTTAAATCCATATTTAAATCCTCAATAAAAATTCCGCTCTTCTCTTGTCTTAAGTAATTTAAGGTAGGCTTATTGTTTTCCAAGAAACATAGCAAAATGCTGCTGGATGAGCGGAAAATAGGAAAATACCTTTTCCACAGCTAGGAAAACCCTATATATTCACATGTTTGCACAGGATTTATAAGCTTTTTAATACCTCTATGGTAAAAGCGTAACTACTTTACGTCTACGTTAATAAAAGTGTACTTGAACAAATATAAAACACATAATTTTATTGTAAGTTCATAAATTTATACATTTTTAGCACAATATTTTGAATTATTTTATTAATAAAACACAGTATATATTTCCTTCAGGTCTCCTTTGAAGCTGTAGTGTTTTTCCAATTTATAAATTTCATCTGAATCTTCTTCTGATAGCGGTTCATGTGAAAGAACATAACGATAATCAACATTATTGTCCCCTGCAACAAAAGACGGTTTTAAAACAAAATAAATTGTAGCTAAGAACGTAGACTTTGGATATTGACAGTGAAATTTTATATGTGTGGACAATGAACCAGTTTTTTTACTCCAACTAAGAGAACATGTTTGACTACCTATACAGTACTGTTGTCGGGACCACGTAAGTTTGCAGATGGTGGCAGCCAATCACAAGGCAAGGCTAGTGTGACGTTGCCACATCGCCCATTGACAACACTAATTAAAATATACTAAGCAATATTGTCAAATCAGCTGGTATTATTGTATTAGATTTGGCAACACCGCACGGTTCTCATTGATTCATCCAAAACCATTATGGTGAATAGGCTCCTCCCTCAAGTGTATAGGTATATATTATTGAAATTCAATTTACTGTTTTAGATTTTCACTCCGATGGAGACATAGGAATGCCATAGTTTATAATATAAGTACAAATTTTGAATTTAAAAAATGTGTTTATGGAATCAATCAGTGCTTATTTCTCAAGGCAGTAAATTATTTATAACTCAAGTTATTTCAATCAAAAACTTGCTGCAATGGTAACAATGAAATGGAATGTCTATACGTGACAGGGTAAAATTTTCTCTATATTAGGCCTAGGGAAAACAAATAGGAATCATTTTTTTCTCATATTCTATTATCGTCGATACTGATGCTTGATGTGAAATCTGTACGTGTGTATACCTTCAATTTGATACCTCAATCATGCAAATCGGTCAGGTAGAAGAGCCAAACGAACTTGGAGCAGAAAAACCAAGTTTTTGCAAATATACAAGATGGTCCATGAAATGAAAAAATAAGGTTTTGCATTTGAAGATAATGGATCAAATGTTTTTAAACAGTTGAATTATTAATTGAACGCTCTGAAAAACGTTCTCTATTTAAAAACTTTTCTATTTAACACTAAACAGCAACCAAATATATAATGGTCCTTGTATGTACTATGAGAAAGGGAACACAAACAATTTTTAAGTTTTAAAGCTATGTTTAGACCATTGACTTTATATCTACTCCAATAAGTGTATATGTGTAGATATAAAGTCAATGTTTCATACTAAATCCATGAAAACCAAGACTGTCATTAGAGAAACTATCAAGTGTACACAACTTCGAAACTAAATTTGAGAGTTCTTCATCAATTATTTATCACTAAGGTAAGGGTATTTTCTTACCTCCATTTTTCCCACAGACAAAGTAATATGCATACTTTGATGGCTTGTATTTCAAGAAGTACACTTGAAACTCATTTCCATCTGAAAAAAAAAGGCTATAAAAGATTTAGCACTTAAACAAACTGTCATTATTCCTTTAACTAACACAGGCGTGTTATAAAACACAAATAGTTTTGTTATTTTATATGCTGTCCTTTTATTGAAAAAAAATAATGCAATGAGTGTAAAACAAAAATTTTGTCGTAAACATTTATCAGATATTTTCTCTTCTTGGACGAATAAAACTTAATTACTAGATAAGTAATTCAGTAGACCCCCTTTTAACTGTCTTGCATTATCCACCCTCGCTAGTGAAAAATTACAGATTGTTTTAACACAACCTTGTTTTGAGAGCAGTTTGGTTTAACCACCTCTTCTCACGGCAAGGGGGGTTAAGGGGAGAAGCGGTTGGTGCTAGACACCACTAAGTGGACCATTAAATGTTTCACCTGTACTTTACTGTGTCCAAGTCCGACTGATAAATGATTCCGACTGCCTATTTTCTCACCTTTAGTTGTAGCTTTAAGTAGTCCATTTCCAGCATTTTCTATTGTTTCGTCAGAGAGTAATCGTTTTTTACCCTGTGCACTGTAAAAATACAAAATTAACACACTTCTGGCTTTGTTATTCCAATTATTGATTCAAGAATGGATTGTTTATGAATTGCACTTCAAATAAGGCATTTCACACTTTATTTTATTCTTTCTGTATGTGTCCACCAACAACTGTTTTTAACAATTTACATTTTGTGTATTCATATAATGAAAGAAAAACATGAAAAAATAGTACCGTGAAATTATTGAATAATCTGAGGGGTTTAATTTACAGTTTTCATACAAATAAAAAATATCCAATTCTAGGCACTTACACTGTGGAAGTGATAGTAGATTTGTACATCCCATCTTCTCCCTTGTTTACTGTAAGTTCTAGATTGGAAATGTCAGAAAGAGCCGGTGTATCAGGAATTTTGACAAAGTTCCATTTTCCATTATTCTCCTTTGCAAACTGAAGAAGAATGACTACGCATTATTTTCACATACACATATTTTAAATACAAGAGCATAATTGATTATCTTCAAGTAAATTACTACCTAAAAAATTATAATATAAAGGAAAACTAATATTTTGAAGATTAACAATGGCAGTATCTACATATAAGGTAGTGTGCAGGGTGTTCAAAATAAACCCTCAAATTGTAATACAAACATTTTTTAAAATTTAAACTCTTAAAACATAGCGCAATGATTTTTATTGAAACTTGTTTGATTTTGTTGAAACTTATTTTTCTACATTTGTCTTTCTGTTCAAGCTCGACATTTTTACTTATAACAACTTGGAATGAGCCAAAAGAAAAATACCCCCGCCGCAGCAAACCTGCAGACTAAGCGAATTTCCATTTGCCTGATTGGATTTACACTAAAATGTCTACTTAAAAATATAACATTTATTTCCTATTTAAATAGAATTAGTATAACAAGTACTTAGGTTTGCTGCATCAGGGAGGGTAAAACTGTTTTTTTTTTTTTTTTTTTTTTTTTGTAAAATGTCAATAGTTAGTAAGAAATAAAAACATTTTCCAAATTTGATCAAAATATGTTCATAAACAAGCAAACTACAACAGTTTACTTATTCTCCATAAGAATAACATGGGAATTTTAAATTTACAGTTTTTTGGAATTTTCTCCGTAACCATTAGGCGCATAATAACGCTTCAATATACTAAATTATTTGTTTTTTTGAGCTCTACAAAATGGTTTGGAAAGAAATTGCTAAATTTTATGTTTTTTGGGTCAAAAATGGGAAAAACCTATTTTTACCCCATAAAACCCCCCATAAACCCCCGTTCCCATGGTCCGATCATGCTGGATCGCGAACTCGTTCAAATAAACGTAGGTTTACACGTTTGTGCCAAATTTTATCAAAATCGGATCATTTTTGCTCGAGTTATCGTGCTAACGGACACATATATATATATATAAATATATAAATATATAAATATATATATATATATATATATATGAATTTGAACGGATGGTGTTTTTGGCCTCTAGGGACCTCAAAACGAAAAAAAAAATCGGTCCCGCGTCCAGGTCTTACCTAGTGAAAACTTACTATCGATAGTACTATCGATAGTATCGATAGTTTGAAAATATCGATAGTGGGTCGATAGTATTATACTATCGATGAGACTATCGATAGTTTTTTTTACGTTAAATTAAGTAAAGAAATCATTATCTGGTACTCTTACATTTCATTGTTTGTCTGTTAATGCATACCTATAGTTAATATTATAGACTATTTTTTTTTAATTCATTGTAGAAAAGCTTGGTAGACAAGTAGGCTACCTTCTCAAACATTTGAAAGCGGGGGCATTTGCTAATTCACTACCGGACTTATGGGTACATTTATTTGCCTCGTGGGTTTTAGCATACAAAGTAGACACCAGTATACGGTATTTTCCTTTGATCTATGGTTTTAGATTGTCATAATATATATATATATATATATATATATATATATATATATATATATATATTATTTATGCTATGTGAGTAAAAAAATATTTTTGTAGCGAATAATAAAAAGAAAATAGTAAGAGAATTTTCCTTTTTTTTATTGTTATAACCCTTAAAAAAACTTATTGTTATTTTATACAAATGTTGTAATATTTTGTAAAAAAACATAAAGGGGGCTCCAGGGCGTCACTCATAAATTGTTAAAATTAATACTCTGATACAGCTTTATCTTCGACTAGGTAGAAACCATTGTTTAAACTCATGCAGGCAGGATATATACAATATTATATGCATTAAAATTCCATTTGAGTGACTATCGATAGTTTTTAAAAAACTATCGAGAACTATCGATAGTGTGACTATCGATAGTAAGTTTTCACTACTCTTACCATGAGTACTACGGTAATAACTTATTCCCTATATGGGAAATTCGCTAAAAAAAACAATCATTATCATTTTTCTCCAACTCAACCTTTACCTGAAATTAAATTTGATTCAATCAGAAAGTTTTATGTGTTTTTATCCAATTAATAAACTTAAATTTGTATTATTGGCATTTTAAATTCATTGACGCAAATGAAGAGTTTAGGTTAGCTGTTGAGATAGTGATTACAACTTTTCCGATTATCAATCAACTTCCAAAAATGAAGGTTGTTATATATTTATAAGTTATAATGTAGATATATGTTGATGGACTTGAAACATTAATGAATTCATTTAATTTGTTAATTCTAAACAAATTGTAACATTTAAAATTTATACTTTTCACGGCGACTCAAATAAGGGGAGCAACTAGAAATTAAATTTATACTAAACCATTTTATACTCTACAACACTCGACCCTTTTACCAAAACTACTTAGAAATATGATAGCAAACATAAATAAAAAATAATTAAGCTTTACCTGTTCAAAATCTACGTTAGGATCAGTCTGAATGGTGTTTCTGCATGGTCCAATGTAATCCAGCTCTGCTCGAACCGAAATGAAGAAAAACAATCCTGTAGCTAGCAAAACCCCTAACATGTTGTTTGTTTGGATGTACAACCAGTATTGCCTTGCCTACTGCTCATTGCTTTATATACAAGTGCGTACAATATGCTACATTTGCATATGAAGCCACTGTCACTCTGCTCAAATTGTGCTTTGTACTTTTGACATTGTAATTTTGCGTCGCAATTTCAAAAATTTGCATTGCGTCTGTTGTGGATCTGCATATGTTGTTTTTGTTGAATAATGATTTTAGTGTTGTTATGTTGTGGTGTTGTTTGTCAATAAAAATAAAGGTAAAAACCATAAACTTTGGATTATTGAGTTTTCATTCATAAAATCAAGGATTTTCGGTGAAATTATGTTCTTGAGTGAACTCAAAATCAAAACAAAAAGAATAAAGTTATGAAGAGACAATTAAGAGTTTATGTGGAAAGAGGGGGCAAGGTTGCACCAAAGGCTTTTGCTAGGCTGAAAAGTGTAGGACTTTGATTACAAAAAATGCTGGATAACTGAGCACCTTGCGCCATTATTGGAATATTTTCATAAGTACTGCTAAAATAGAGTAAAGAAAGGTATCAGGCCACTGACCTCTACCAACTGCTAGAAAACTCTGCCAAACACACGGGAATTCCACTGAATACTGATTTAACTGTAATATTAAATGTGCCAAACGAGGTATTACATGTAAAGCAAACAAGTTTGTCTAGCATTTAAACCGGTTTCTAGTCAAATGCAAACTGAACAAAATAATACAAGCTATAACACACTAATTCCCTCTCCCTGGATACAGTTATAAATGAAACGATTAAATAGCCCACACCACGGGTTGTGTCATCTGAAGACAATTTTAAGGACATGTCAGATAATTCTAGAGTGTGTTGATGTACCATCTTTATTCAAAAGTTATTTCACTATCTAATAAAAACAATTGAGCAAATAAATCAATAAATTTGTAAAATTTCTGGTATCATCATTAATGAGCAAAACCCACACTCTAAATTTACTCTAAAATAAGTCAAACATTTAATTTACATTAACCATGTCAAACATTGTCAGTCATGTAGGATAAATTAGTCAGCTTTCGAGATTGCATTAAGTTGAGAAGTGTCAAAAAGTATTTTTTAAATACTCTTTTTTCTAAAATACCTCAAAATGTGTACACATTTGGACAGCGTCAAAACCTTTGTTTACCTAGTAACAACATTTAATAGAACCATTATGCAATCAAAATTTGAAAGTTTTAACACTGAACCACGAGAGCACCATCCTTTATTGTTGATATTTTATTTCAAATAACAATCTATTAAACTAATTAAAACGAAGATGTACAGTGAACCTCTATAGTCAGATACTTTGTGCCTATAAGGTGTCGAAGGAGTATATTGGACATTTACTCAGTGAATGTTTAAAACACAAGATAAAGCAAACAGATTAAATAAATAGTACTAAAACTCGACGAAAATAAATAAAGTTATCAACTTACATCCCTACCACACATTTTGTTCCTTCTTACTGTATAAAATCGTTTGTAATCTGCTTTTCACTTTGAATGATTGGAGTATTGAGTTTTTTCTTTTTGCCTGCACAAATGCAATGCGAAGGCTCTAGTTTTTGACCTTGGCAAACCATTCATTGGCCGCTGCCGACATGTGATGTTATCACGGCCCTTGTCGAACTATAGGGAGTGTCGAACTATCAAGGTTCTACTGTACAAAGTTAAGTTTTCAATGCTTATTTTACAATTAAAATTGACTGAAAAGAAATTCAAAGTTTTTAAGAGAAAGATAATGCCGTTGTATCACATTTAAATGATATTTCAATGATATTTAATAACCAATCCAGTATAATATAATTTATTTGACAGGACTTTCAATAAAACACTTTTTCAACTTTTGAACTATATATTTTTCCTTGAGATATAATATCTATAATAATTACAAAGACCGAGAAATAATTTGAATTACAAAACAATCCGTTGTAGACAGAGATTTTTAATTGTAAAAAAAATTACAATGTAAATGATTATAATCTATATAAATCAATCTTTAAAACAATACATTAATATGTATACATAAAAAAAAACACTTTTTGTAGTAAAACTTAAATAGTATTTTTTTACATTTAATATTCTCACATTGTCTCAGGGAAGGGGAATGTTTCATGATGCTCAACTCCAAAACATAACTTACATAAGTCTTTCACGGTCTATGACAGATCTTCAATGACATTTCTTTGAACAATGTGTGCGTTCTGTGTACATGTACCGCCCCGAGGTAAGAGTCTTGGCTTCCCAGAACGGTTAGCCACTGGTTTACGCACACTAGATTAAAGTTTCAAACTTACATTCACAGAATAAGTTTAGTTATGATTTTCTTGCGTTCATTTGCATAATATAATAATTCATCAAATTGATACACAATTATTTCGATGGATCCACCATCTTGCTGCAGACTGATGTCCATGAAACTGGCCAATCAGAGGGCTCTGGAGTCTTACACTATAGATAAAATAATTAAATATAGACCGTCAGCCGTGCTGCATTGCCATGGGTTCTGGCACACACCGCTGGGAGCGTCATGTAGTTACGGCGTAGGTGCTACATAACTACACTGCACTTCAAGCGGTGTGCGCCAGAACCTATGGTAACCATAGCAGGCCGACAGTCTATATTTAATTCTTTTCGTCCATGATGACGCTAAGTACGATTTCCTTCACCAGTGGAGGAAAAAAAGAAGACGAAGCTGTCTGCCAGGTAAACTCACCGGTCTCCCAGGACGATGCATTTTCCGCACCCATACATGTTCCCAGAACACACATGTGTGATATTTCCCCAATTTTACTACATTCCCTTCTTCCCTTAAACATCATTACTCATATGATATCCACAATACTCTTAAGATTATTCTTAAAATATTCTTGCAATAAAAGGTTTTAAAAAATCAATATATAATTCAGACATAATTTAAAAAATATAGTCCATCATATTTTATAGCGTAACAGCTATTTTACAACAACTTTGTGTGTAAAATTGAAAAACAATATTAAATATTAGGTTACATAGTAAAGCAAATAATACCTGGCCGGTTGAGATATGATTTGCGAAATTTAAGTAATAACTTTATTTTATTTTTAAATCCAAACTGTAAACGAGACACATAGTAAAATAAAGAGTCGAGTGGTTATATTGCTCGTCTTTAAATCTGAAAGTCGCTGGGTTCAATTCTAAGCAAGATCATTACCAAATACCATTTGTCATTGGGCTCAGTTAATGATGCTTTCTAACAAAAGGTCGTTAGTATCAAGACCAGGGTTAGGACAGTTCCATTACCGAAAACGTAGAAAACATAGTGCAAATAACACTAAACATTTTTTGACAAAACTATTTAAAATAATAATTTTTCAATTGAGAATAATTGTAATTAAGTTATAAGTGAAAAGTTTGAACAAAACATAAGTATAAAGAATAGAACTAATACGTTCAAATGGTTTTTTTCAGCATTTCGGTGGGTGGAATGAATGGCTATTGTAGGTGAAAACCTACAACAAGGCTGTTTTCAAATTTGACTACTTTAATAAACAAAAAAGTCATTAAGTTTTTCACATTTGTACACCACCTGGTATGATAAATACTAGATTAACCAGAAAAAATGTTAATTTTATCCATAAAGTGGACAAACTATCAGTTTTAAATTAGTGCAAGTCTTTTTAAACAGTAAATTTTAATTGGTTTCAAAAATGAAAATAAATCTTGTTACACTTGTAGCAATAGTGGTTGGACAAGTAAAAAACAATATTTCTATAAAAAAAACATAAGGCTTAAAAATAGCAATTCAATATTACGCCCTGATTCCCAAACCGGCCACATATTTACATTTTGGTACATGGTACCAATCAAAACACAACAAACCGAAATATCTACACAACTAAAGCGAGAACACATACAAGTTAAAATTAATACAATCACATAAAACAGAATCATAGCTAAACGACAAGGTTCAGCGACCGACCTGAAGATACGACAAAAACACGGATTACAACTGACATCCAACTAACTATTATTGTGCCACAACTCTAAAACATGAACTACGTGGCACGCTACGACTATACGATCCTCGCCAAAGTATTTTATTTTCGTCACGACCTGCGACGCGTCTTACTCTAATGGTATATCAGTTAAGGATATTGCGGGTCCGACAAAACATCTGTTTCACCTCGCACTTTAGTCGAAGAGATTGTTCAGAGTAAAAAAAATATATTTGAAAATCAACCTTCGAACAACTTCCTAGGAACTTGGTATGCCCCTAAAATAAATGAAAATATATACAAATGATAAGATCAAATGAAAATGGGACCTAAATCAATTAAAATTTCAAGTCAAAATATCTAAACTGTCGGCATGACTCCACTCTAAATTCGAAGATGTATTCGGTTTTTTTTATTAAATATTCAAAATTCAACTAATTGAGATCCCATATTTTAAATTTGAGAAACCGATGCCAACCCACCAAAAGAGATGTAGGATATGCGAGAATGTTCTCTTATTGGTGAATATTATGTCTAAATATTATGTTAAGCGTGAAAATAACATTTCGGGCAAATATGAAAAAAGAAAGATATGAACATTTGATAAGTTGACATCGGTTTTTTCTAAGCTAGGCCTAACTTATGCCTCAGTCTTACTCAGTCTATAATAAGAGAAAACAAACTTACACTATCACAAAATCTGGACTTTTACAACATAAACAAAGGTGAAGGTGATGGTTTGTGCAAAATTTCACAACGTTAAAACTGTTAAATACATACAATGACCTTTCTTGTACTTGAATAAGGGCGAATCGATAAATTAAACTCTTCTTGTAACAGAATGAACAACAATTAATGTTTTAAAAAAACGACTAGATTACATTACACCTGTCTTTTTACCTTTCGGCCCAAGTAAGGACTCAAATCAAGAGCATCCGCTGTTTACAATATATATATTACCAAAGTTGTCAAATACAAAGTAAAATGGCATGAAAAAATTATATAAAAAAGTATGAGCACTTCTCAATTTTTTATTTCAATTCATATCTGTTGTTTTGTTACTATTTATATTATAGTAATAAACTAAATAAATCAAAGTGATAATACTCTATTCAGAAAGCTACAACCCTGTTTTGAAGAATCCTGGGCATTGTTTCCAATAAAAAAATTTATAATCAGCAGATACTCACACTAATCTCGACCGAAGCGAACCTTAAAATAAAAATTAAAGAAGTACTATCCGATAATCCGTAACTCAAAGTTACTCGATAACAAATAACAAAATTGACGGCGGCATCAAATCCGACAATAAACTCTATAAATTAATTTGAAAAAATAAAACTTAAGTAAAAGCTCCATTCAACTAGAGTGCGCGCTAAAACTATCGTTTTGTACAACGGAGACCAGACGAATCACAGTCACGAGGAAAATAAAATACTGTCGGCTCTGTCGTGGATTGCGAGGCTGCATTGATGGTCACAGGATGATGTCGCAGATGAGACAAAGCCGCCTGACGCGACCTCCGGGTGTCGCCGCCTGATGGTGGCAAGGGACTGCGTCGTAGTCTTCGGGTGGCCGCTTACGAGAGTGACGGCTCATCCGAACCTCGTCGTATTCATCCAGACGACTCCCTACAACAGAACGGTTCTACAAACACGAGTATCGTGCCCCAAACTCAATCGCATCCGCTTCCGATTATTACGACGTTTGCCGTCTCGGTGCTCTGGAATAAATTAATTATATATGAAATAATTGGTACGAAGAAATTTTTTTAAAGCATTCCTGGTCGATATTAAGAGAAAAAATAAACCTAACACATTTAATGATGGGAAGTTTCAATTTATCGATAAGAGATAGTTTTTTCAGCTATCTCAACTAAGAAAATCATACAAGCAAAGCGTTATTTAAGTACAAGAAAATCTAAAATGATATTTTGATAAAGAAATATTTGACAACGGATAAACATAACATACCTCAGACAAACCTCAACATAAAGTATCATTTGACACTTGCTACTTATGTTTCTGCAGTTGTTTTTAACTCCGCCATTTTCAGGCTTACTCAATCCTGAAGCGATTAGAATAGCTATTAGAATTTTAAGAAATATTTACAGACACATTAGAGAGTTTAAAAAGGAAAAAAATCAACCACTCAAGGAGTCTGTATAGATAAAGGATACAATCTGAAATCCAGACTGATTTCCCGCCGTGGTAAGCAAGGAACTAGCTTTGTAGGTTAATGTTAATGTTTTATAACTCTTAGTTAATTTATAACCATAAAGGATCAGTTAATGGTTTATATACGAGGCAGGCCACCTGACCAGGAAGAACAGAACAATGGCCTGCCCTGCACGTGGATTTTATTAGCCAATAGTCACACCTCACCTTTTGCTTTCAAAACATAGAGTTTCTTACCTCCCAAAACCTAATGCAGTAAAACAAAACACAGTGAACAATAAACATGAGCACTTACCACTTCCGATCCACCAAGTGGACGCGATGAACCGACGCAGCCCCGGCACCAACGCCAGTTGTCCCATGAGGTACGAGTCATTACGTAGCGCCTGGAGGCTCAACAGCCGCAGGTCTACGGGCTGAGACACCGCGTACGTCACACGCATGGCCGACTGTGCGGCTGTCGAACACACCATCGGGTACAACTGCTGGCCTTGCAGAGATCGGAATGCCACTCCTGTTGCAAAAAAACGTGTTTTTGGAATGTAAAATGTAAGAATTTAATACTCGGTTTTATGTTGTAATAAAGTAGGAGTAAGAAGAAAAGGAAGGATAAAAAAGATGGCAACAGAATGTAGAGGGGGGATTTAATAAAATTGAATACTTGCATACTTGCATGAAACAGATAATGCATAGGTTTGCTGAAAGTCTCAACCAACTATTCTGTCAGAGTATCAGATTATGAGCACTGGAATACAATTCTCGATGTAGTAGACACTCAAAAGCAAGGGGGAAGCAAGTCTTGAGATCAGTGGACAAGGAAACTCCCAACAAAGCAAACCTACAGACTAGGCAAATTTCCATTGGTTGGATTTCACTAAAATATTCCCTTCCAGTTATCAGATTTATTTTATATTTAAATAACATTAATTTTAATTGTGTGTTTTTTTATTGGATTGTCGATAGCTAAGTTACGTAGGAAATAGCGAATAAATCTGACATGTTTAAGAAAAAAACTAAATCAAACAAATGGAAATTCAATTAGTCTGCTGGTTTGCAGCAAGAAGTTAATGTTGTATTTTAACATTATGAGGGAATGGGAAAGAAAAAAAGTCCCTTTCCTACAGAGTAATTATAGCAAATTGTACAGCTTAAGATTACACTTCACATACTCTGTAAGCTTATATTTTAGTACAAGAGGCTAAACAATGCTTTAGGTTTAGAATATAATTTTAACACGATCCTCAGTAGGGTAGTAATGTTCAAAAGATTTTATTCTCAAAGGAAACAAATACTCAAGTGTTAGTAGCTTATGGAAATATTAAATCAATTTATGTCAAGCCAACACTTTTTTTGCCTCGTTTTGACGGGATTGTGTAAGGAATTTTACAATCAAGTAAAGTAGAATTTTGCTTAATTATATTTATTTTCCTACTTTAAGAAAATGAACATGATTCCAGATTGAGAAACTTCTAAAATCGTTGATGGAAAAACTGAATCAAACCTTTTAACAAGTAAAGTACACAGTTTGAAAGCTTGACGACAAAGAATGTGAGATACTCACCGAGAGGACGACGATTCAAAAAGAACTCCAAAGTTCCCTTCCACATGTCAAGATAGATTCCAATAATACTTCCTTTACCATAAGGAGGACCGTACCACTCAGATTTTCCGTTGTGCTGCAGTTTACCTAGGAAACAAAACAAGACTCAAAACAATGTTGAAAACCGACAGACATACAAAACCTAGTATCATTTTTTAATGAAAAGCAAAATGTCGAAATGGGAAATTTTTTTAAGGGACCTAATTTATAGTGTTCAGTTAGCCTACCTGGGAAAATCAGAGTCCCTACAGAGGTGAAAAGATACAATGAAAGGTCACATTTAACATAACATTGAAATAGGTATTTGCTTTTCTCCTTCTGGACATTTTCAGTGAGTCGATTGAAGGATACAGTTTCAAACAGAATTTTCCCAGATAACCTTGCTGATTTGTATTCCTTTAACAGATCTTAACCTAGTTCTAATTTCTAGCTGATTTTGTATTCAATTTACTCTCTAAAGAAGTTCAATATTAGAACAAAATATTAGAGTTTTGTTTTGTGATATTTGTGCGGAAGATTAAGATGAGCAAGTGCTGAGAAGACCCAAAAACACCCTTAAGCCGGGTTTTCCTAGGCGCGGAAGTGGAGAGCAGAGAGAGGAACACGGAGAGCGGACTCCACTTTTCTTAGGTAATTTAATGTTACTGTTTTCCTAGAAGCGGAGCGGAACACAATGTTTATCTCTTTTCCCCTTTCCGCGTTCCTCTCTCCGCTTCCGCGCCTAGGAAAACCCAGCTTTTTTTAAGAAATATTTGACTGGAGACCTGCAGGCACCAGACCGCTAAGAAGGCCTAAAGTAAGTTGAAAAGACCAAGTAGCTTGACAAAGACCTCAGGAGTAACTTGGGAGCAAGACGAAAACTGAGAAGAATAACTTAGAAGCGCTTTTTTGCAGAGGCCAAAAACCTAAACCTATTTAGGTTAAAACGGCCATAGCAGTAAGGAAGGATTTGTTATCTAACTGGATTCCAATTATCTCAGGTCCAAAATAATTCCTAACCTTTTTCAGCAGTTTAAGTAAATAATTTTTTATTGAAAATCATTAACAGATTTAGGCCTATTGATGGTGGAAATAATTAAACTGATCAATAGCAGGCCTAAATTAATTGAGTTTGTGAATTTGAATACAATCGACAAGCTTAGATCATTAAACTAATGAAAAGTTTGATCTGAAACAGCTAAAACATATATTTATTAGTTTCAGGAAACAGTCTTTGTACTGTCTTTTTTTTTCGATTAATTAATGGTCTAGAGATAACAATCACAGTTTGGCTTTAACAATAAAAATGTCACTTACCAGTGTAAGAGAATCCCCAAGACTCCTTGTCCGATCCCAACAAGCTGCAAAACTGATAAGCAGACTTGTCCAACTGGGCTTTCTTGGTTCCTACACCAACCATCTGTAAAAATAAATAAGTTAAACTAAACCTGTCCTTCCACAACCTATCTTAGGGTATAAATTAAATAGGTTAAAATAGTAAAAATTTTGTTGATGGTATGTGACTGGCGCTGAAATTCATTGAATTGCAAGGGGCTTTCGGTAGAAGAACAGGAGGTGTCCGAAATTAGAAACTCGTGGTACACTGTCTTAACCTCCCCACAGTTGTTATTGATGTAGAATTCATATAAAATTATCTTTCTTAACAAAATGTAGTACAGTAATAGAAATTAAATTCTGATAGGTAGTTAATTAACTAGCCTAATTATTTATATCTTGGCACAGATTCTAGTTTAATTTCATTTTCTTATAATAGGCTATTTACAAACATTATATGCTTGTGACTTTGTCAATTGCACACATGTGTTTAAAGAAAATAAAAATCTTTGACTTTGACTTCATCTTTTCCCTGCGGGTAGGCCTACAGAAGTGTTAAAGCCAACTCACCACATCCGTGCCGTAGAGTGCCGTCAACATCTTGATCTCCCAATAGTAGATGTGGCCTCGCTGAAAGGGAGAATCCCCTCGGATTGCGGCAGTCCCGGAGCTGTATCCCGGATGGAACTGGACTTCCCGGTTGTCATTGCTTAACCGTGTCGTAGCAGTAGCTAGCTGCTGGTCCCAAGCCCATTCATGCACTGAAAAACATCACCGGTTAGGATGTGAGGGAAATATACTTTGTGAAAATAGTGTAGGCGTGAATAAGTGAAGTGGATAAATTATGTTAAAAAGAGTGGGCCTCCTGGAAACAGAGAATTTATTCAATTATTTGAAACTTGGAGTCATGGTTATTTGTATTTTAACAAACAAAAGATTCAAAAGCTTTATTCACCATTCAGTACAAAAAACTTGGACACAGGTTTCTTTTAAAGGAGTAATATTACATAATCAATCACAGACGGCACCTTAAAGTAGTATTTTTTGCACTATTAAGTTTATGATGCTAAGTAACGTTTTGAATTAAAAAATTTATGTAGTTTCCCCCATAAAAACTCCAATAAACACGGAAAATTAAAAAAACTACGTAAGTTAAAATCTTGTTGGTATCTAAACACACATTTCAGGTAGGCCTACCTAAGTAGGGTATTTAAGTTATGTAATTTAAGTAAATTGTTACCGTCAACGTCGATCAGCCTATAGTAGGTCTAGACCGGTACCATAAGTTAGTGTTCAATTTGGATGAATACTTAAATGACCCCTGAGGTAAGTTTGCGTAATTCGTTGGAAAAGTTTTAAGAGGGTCATAAGTAGACGATTTTAATAGAAGTGTGTGAGCTAAAGAAAAACCAGTCATGACCTACATTCTACCGTCGTTGCACGTGTCAGTTTTACTTTTTAAATTTTGTGTTTTAAATTTGTGTTTTGGCCAAATAATGTATAATGTTTCGTGTATGTGTACGTGTTATTTTTTAACTCTGAGCTTTATGACGACGATTTAATGAAATAAATCAATTAATGTAACGTTTGATCTTGATCTGAAGATGTGTTAATTTCTACACTAAACAGCTGTAAGTTAGTTAACCAACTAGAAACTAGGATCACTTATGGACACGTAATTTAAACCTTTTGTTGTAAAAATCTGTGATCCAGAGGCTATAGGCTACCATAATAATAAAGAACGCAAAAGATGTCCCTAGTGTTCTTAAACTATCCAGGACTAAGTTAGCTCTTGGGCTATCCTAAATAAAAATTAAGATTTAGGCTAACATGATCGCTGCGGCCCACCAATGGCAGGTGTAGCCCCAGTGCAGCACAGCGTCGAGTGATCCTGTTTGGCTTTCAAATATTTTTGTTGTTCAAATATTGTTCTGAAGTATAGGCTAGCAAATGACATGCTGCATTGTGACAAGAGTTGACGTAGTTTGCTGATACACTCACAGATAGCAGTGCTCACTGTCTGGAACTAGCCGGAACCATTGTATTGCCAACTGGAGGTATAGAAAGACGAGACCAAGTTTATTTCTATGCTTGCCAGAAGGGGATTTACCTGGGAAATTTTCCAGGAAACAGCTGAATGGTGAACAAAGCAAGTCACACAGTACACGCTAACGTAGTATAGGTCCTCCTTTGACCGACCCCAAGTTATTTTACAATCGTCTTAGCATTGCATGACAAAATCTAAAGTATTGCACTGTATGTGTTTAATAATCAATTTAATTTATAAGCATCGAATAAGTTATTGGGCCTCGATTTAGCCTTTAGAAAATGGATTTTGGTTGTTTGAATAATTAGTGTTAGATCAATACAATAATTCCACAGTTCGATAATCCTATTAAGTTAGAGTCAGATATCAAAGTTCTGCAGGAAAAAATAAGTCAAAGAAAACATCAAAAGGATAACAAATAAGTTAGTAAGAAAAAACAACGTTAAAATTAATTTGAATTTATCAGGCCCTAGGCCTACACATTAGCATTTTTGTATTATGATAACTGAGATATATACGAAAATATAAGCAATGAATGGCACTGAATTGTCATTAGATTTATTTTATAACAATAGTTTCAGCTAATATAGTGGGATAAACAATTTAAACTTTGCTAAATTTAAAATTTACCTTCTATATCTTCTCCACAATCGCAAATCACAGGGCCATTTTTGTATTCATGACAATTGCAGAACGATGCATCAAAAGGACTTGTGTAGTCGGGATCTTGCTTGCAATAGACAATACGCCTGTTTATTAACTCCATATTAGGATGAAATTAGACCACTGAACATAACAAACTGCACTCAAAACAAACTCTTATCGCCGCTTGACAATGTCACAACCGCAAATTATAATAATGGCCGTCTTCACTCCGTCCGACGAGAAACAATTGCGTTGTTTGTTTTTCTGTCAGCTGTCTGTAATTGTAATTTTACTGACTTTCTGCTACCAATTTTAGTTAACGCCGAATAACGCGATATTCGAGAAATTTCGATGACGTAACTGGTCACAGACGAATAAAGAAAACTGGTTTTTGTTAAAAGCCAAGCAGCACTATATAAAATAGCATGTCTCAAGTCTCATAGAGCTGACACTGTCCATGCTATGGGATGTCAACCTTGTGATATATTTCTGTCAAGCTAAAAGAATAAATTATTGATGATTCAAACTTAACACTTTTATGACGCGTTAATCACCGCTGTGTGCAAATAGGAAGAACGCCAAAACACAGGATACACGTAGTTAGGTCCACTAACCATAGTCACCAATGGCAAGGTGAGAACCACAGGGATAGGAGAGAATTAAATAAGCATAGAATTATATTCAGTGGCAGTGGTGGTTCTAAGGAAGGGGGGCTACAGGAGCAAAAGCATTGGACCCCGAAAAAATAAATTTTAACATACATTTCGTCTTAAAACGTAACGGAGGTTTTTTGATACAGTTCTAGACGTTGAAAATGGCTGTAAAAAAGTCACTAAACTGCATTAAAAAACAACATTTTACAGGAGGATGACCTCCAGACCCCACTCCTTTCTTGGGAAACCCTAAACCACCAGGTAGCCCTCTATTACTACCACTATTTGAATCTTGAATCTAGCCCTCTCCCTTTGGTCCTAGAACCGTCACTGACAGTATTAGTAGCTGCCCAGGTCCAGGAGCTACACATACTTCAAATCAAAACATCTTTATTTTCCCTACATGTACATGGGTACAAAAATAGTGTCAAAGTACTAAACTAGCCTGGATATAAATATATTTTAAGTATGAATATTTATTCAATGATTTCCTCCATTGTATAAGGTGCCTTTCCAATTCAATATAATTTTTTTAAATTTAGCTTTAAATAATTTACAATTGATTCCTCCTTTATATAGGCAGGCATTTCCTTAGAATTAGTGATCCAGCAAAAGTCAGTTTGTTTTAGGAGAATTCCAGCTTATAGGTTGAAGTTACATCCTTTTTATGTCTTGTATTGTAACTATGTGGCACAACTGGCTCACATTGTATGCTGTCTCTTTTAGCTATACATGCTATTTATTGCAAAAACTGTTATATTTAGATTTTTGAAGTGATACTTATTGACATGTTTAAAATGATCATAAGTTTTGAGTTTAGAGTAAGGTACCAGTGGTACCACCTAGGTGGGTATTGCTGAAAATGATAGCAAGATAATCGTAGAATCTTTGGCTTTGAATGATATAAGCATAGACTATACGTCTTATCCATGGTATCCGCAGACTTTTCGTCCAATAAAATGAAGCTTATCTGTGTCTTTGTGAGTTAGTGGAGTTTGAGCGCTTGCGTCAACAAAATGTTTTTATATTGTTATTAGGGGAGATTTTTCATTTGTTATTTGCGTTTTGGTTATAAATTTAGGACAAGTATTTGGCTTAGTCAATTAGTTGATTGTTTTATTTTTGTACAACAGATATATTTTTATCTTCATCAATTTATATGGGACACTACAAAAGTAATTTGAACCCAAATGTAAACGAAATTATGAGTGTTGAATGGAGTTAGATGTCTTGTGTTTAGCGTTGTTACTAACCGAGACCGTCTGTTTCTACAGCCAGGGAAAATAACAACATAAATTAGCATTTAAAGTTTTTTGATGAACGCCTTGCAATTTAGTAAAGAATTACTATTTATTAAAAAAGTGTACGTATTAGTGTTTTTAAGTAAATTCATTAAAATAAAATCATCGGATTTGCTTGCCATAAACATTCTACTACGTTTTGCTTTAGGTCTGTTGTTAGTCTTTGTTAACACAATTGAATAGTCTGTAAAAATGTCAAATTACAGCTGATATAAACAAAAACTATTCTCGCCACCTGTCACGCTGTCATGTCAATCGCCCTCGCGAACAAAAACAACAATGAAAAACACTCCTTAGTCCATCCATAGACTTTGGCACAACGATGGATATCATTAACCTGCAAAACCAGTCCAACGAGTCTTGGTCCTTTGTATTCTTTAATTGAATAGTCAACGGATCAACTGATGGCACGGGAGTAGGAGGGGTATATAAAGAGAACCGGTGTCTCTAAGCATTCAGATCAGTTCATACTGAGTTTATGGTTGTAGTCGCGATGGTAATCTGTGTCTTCAATATGCGGTCTTTGTTTATATTATCTGTTGTAGTTCTATCAACAACTTATGCTTTTCCTGATCTGAGTGCCGCACTCGATGAAAAAATGAAGGGTGAGTGATTTTGTTCTATTATAGAATATTAGTCCTAAGTTAAAGAAGTTGTCCATAACCTAGTTTCCCTTGTCAATAATAGCCTATTCGCCAAATAAAATGTCTGCTGAAGTAACTTAATTCTTGTTCACAAAATCAATACATAAGTTATACCATTTTCTAGCAAATATAATTTGTGGTTGAATTCTTCATGCAGCTCGACTTTCAACTTAGTTAACTTGGGCTCTAAAATCTGAAGATCATGTATATTTTTTCAGCCTAGGTATAACTCTCAGAGGTTAACCCTTCAAGGGGTAGAACTGCCTATTACAGTGGGACTATAATAGTCGCTGTAACTTAGTTGCTGTCTGTAGTGGCAGCGACTAAGTAAGAATAAGTAGTCATGTTTTGTAAGGATTTTAGATCTCCAAATAAACGGTTACCAAACAATTGTATAACCGTAATTTGTATTTATAATTGTAATTTTAAAGATGGTTGTACATTGTATAAGCCTAAAAATTTAGTCATCGGCCGAAGTCATAACTTAAGTCATTTATTTGGCCAGATTTACATTAATGCATAAGTCAATATACATAAAAATACAGATTGTCTTATAAACTATAAAATAACTATTAAACTAAACAATATTTACATTTAATCAATTCATGAACCAAGCATACCATATGGCCATGACTACCCATCAGCAATAAAATCACGGACACGGTAGGAACACTTGGACACCAGTAATTTTTGAAGTGATTTAAAAAAAATAACAGGTTTTGAATCAATTTTGAGACGGGTTGGCAATGCATTGAAAAACACTACCTATAGGCTACCGTTACAACAAAAATGTTTTTTGAAAAAGGTGCTTGAATGCTGTGGTATGCAGATTAAGACTGTTTCGCAAATAAGATCTGGAACATGAAAAAATGGAAATGTTATTTTTCATAAAAGAGTGTTTCAAGGATGTAGATGAGTGAAAATTTAAAAACGTACGTTTTCAGAAAAAGCACTTTGCAAATTTTTTCCCCCTTTTTTCAAAACTTTTATTATTATTTTTATTTCATTAACATTTTAAGTTTCATAAAATGTCCATGGTAACGCAATATCTTTGGTAGTTTTTTTTAAAAGAGCATCTTTAGTGGAAAAACACAAAATCCTGTCACAACGATAACAGACGTTTAAATGAATATTAAAAATAGTTAATATTATTTTTATAACTATGTTTTGCTATAAACTAATTTACTTTTATGACCATTATACAATAAAAAGTTCACTGAGCTTTTGTTATATTTGGTCTTTCTAGAAAAAAATAAAAAAACTCAAAAAATTGAAAAAAAGCCAATAAAATCTTTTTAAGTTTGTATAACTCCGAAAAAACTTACCTGAGACCCGAAAAATCGTTATGTTTGTATAGAGGTGTGCTTCTTTTGTGTATAAAACATTGAAATATGACGATATTATAATTTTTGAAATTTGTATGATAGAAATCATAAACGTGATGGTCAGGGACAAGTGGTACGGTCGTGAGTTTTCTGAAATAATCTAAATATTTCTAAACAATCCTTCAATTATACTGTTAGTTATAATAAAAATATGTGTTTCAATTGAACTAAACTGTTCAATTTACAATTATATTAATGTTATTGTCACGACCAAACACACTATAATCCATAAGGCTGGATTGGTCGTGAAAAAACCTGCGATGGTCGTGAAACTTTGGTCGTGAAATTACGTGTTATTTGGCTATGTTCTGGCAGTAGCCCTGCACCTCATGTTCGAGGATACAAAGTGGACTTCTAGATTAATCTAGCAATTGAAATATCTTATAAACAAAAATTAACACCATGTCTACTTCATCGAATGACTACATACGGTCATGGACACACCAAAATTACAAAAACACAATCTTTCCTTTATTAATCTTGTAATTCCTCCTTTCAACTCGAAACGACCGGCACTACAATCCTGACGTACACCCCGAACTAGTCTCTAAATCCAACTGACTCCATCGACGCCAGGCTTGCCACTGTCGTGCTCCAAAGTTGAAATTTTTTCCCAAATGGTCGTGACGCCAAATCGAGGGACAGACTTATTTTGTCATGGTAGTCAGTTTTTAATGACGATAAAATTATAATATGCTCCTTTTTTGTAAGTTTAATAATGATTGATGACATAAAAATATGGCTTTATATATTTCGGCATGAATAATTAGTCTAAAAACAGCGTGAAAGTTGGAAAATGTACCCTAGAGACACGTCATGGTCGTGAATTTTGAGACTTTAAAAATACAAAAAAAATACCTAGAACCTATTTAAAACCAAATAAATGTGTGTAACATGTTGCCCCCGTCCCAAAAAATATTAAAACACATAATAATAAACTACAAATCCAGTATCTACGAAGTAAAAGGCCAGGGACATGAAAATGTACGTTTTAGCGAATTTCCCTATAGGGAAGTAGCTATTACCGTAGGTGGCACGGTAAGACCTAGACCCGGGACCGATTTACTTTTTCATATTGATGTCCCCAGAGGCCAAAAACACTATTCGTTCAAATTTTTATATATGTGAACGCGATAACTTGAGTAATTTTTGTCCGATTTTGATGAAATTTGGTTCAAAGGTGTAAAGCGTGATAAACTTGAATGAGTTCGCGAACCAGCACGATCGGACCATGGGAACGGGGCTTTACGGGGGGTTTTATGGGGTAAAAATTGGTTTTTCTCACTTTTGACCCTCAAAACACAAAATTTCCCAATTTTTCTTTAGACCTTTTTAAAGAGCTTAAAAAACAAATAATTTAGTATATAACAGTATTTTTGTTCGATTATTAGTAACTTCGGAGAAAATTAAAAAAATTGTAAATTAAAAATTCCCATGTTATTCTTATGGAGAATATTGTCAAATGTTGTAGTTTGCTTGTTTATGAATATATTTTGATCAAACACATCCCCATGTCGGCATTGTGTATACTAAATGAGGGAAAATTACCCCATTATAGGCTATCGTCATAAGGACGTTCTGATCAGAAAAATTTGACAATTATCTTAAAAGAAAGATGCCGGAAATATCACTCATACACACACTGTCGGCATGGTCATAAAAACTAAGGTGTTTGTCTAATATTAAACCAAGGAACACCTTCTGTCGACTCAATTTCCACGTTGTCTAAAAGGATAGTTGTGTGTGGATTGCCTCGGATTGAAAAATGGAACAATTAAGTTTTGTTGAAGTTGAGATTTAATAAATTGGTGTCAAACCACTGCTTTATGTTATTTGCTTCAATAAACGATTTTAATTCCAATTCCTCGGAAGTTGAGCCAGACAGGGCTAAAGACGTGTCATCCGCAAAAAGACAGATCTCCCCAGCCTCAACACTTGAAGGCAGTTCATTGATAAAAATCAGAAACAGCACAGGTGTTTCTGACAGGTGTTTGTGACAGATCCCTGGGGAACCCCACAAGTGACGATGTCCTGAGAGGAGACAAAGGGCCGAGCACATCCAGAACTGTCTAAGTTATACCTCTGACCTCAACGAATTGTTCCCTCGTTCGAAGGTATGAGGATAACCCCCTGTGCCAGCCCCCTCACTCCAATAGATTCTAGTTTATTGATGAGCATATCATTATTTACAGTATCAAAGGCCTTGCTCAGGTCAAAGAAAAGCCCTAAAGCATTTTCTCCTGAGTCAAGATCCCATACTACTTTTGTTATAAGTGTAAAAACATTGCATGAGTGGTTGATTTCCCTTTTAAGAATCCAAATTGGTTCTTAAACATAATATTATTTCTTTCTAAATATTGTATTAATCTTGTTATTACTACTTTTTTAAATAGTTTTGAACTGGTTGAAACTAGAGTGATAGGTCAGTAGTTATCGCAAGTGGTTGGTATGCCTTTTTATACAGTGGTTTTTCAACGGAGGTCTTTAATAGGCCAGGGAAGGTTCTTGCTTCAAAATTGAAAGCTAATCAAATCAAATCTCTTTATTGTCTTTCAGCTCTACAAATGCAATTGACATTGCCAAATGGTATCTTATCATTAAAGCATTGAACATAGTCATAGAATAAATAACAGGAATCTTGATCATAAATTATTTAAAAACATAAATAAAACCTCCAATAATAAATAAAAATAATAAAGCCTCCATAAATAAAAACCTCCAAGGACAAGAACTTATCTACAGAGTAAAAACATTTTAATTTTAACCATGAATCAAGGATTGTTTTAAACTTTTTTATTGGAATCGTTACTGCAGAAGGAGGCAATTTATTAAAAAATTTTATTTGTAGGCCTAGCTATTGTGTATAAGTGTAAGTCTTGTAAGTGGTAAGTTGAGATGATGGCTATTTCTTGTGTAATGTGCATGTATGTCAGATTGTATGTTATACTGGTCTATATTCTCTTTTACGTATAATAAGCAATTTAAAATGTATAAATATTAAGGAAGGGTTAGGATATTTAAGGCCTTAAAATCTGCTTTACAATCTTCCCTGGGCATTGTTCCTTTAATGCACCTAACTGCTTTCCTTTGCCATTTGAAAACGGTTTTTGCTCCTACAGAGTTTACCCCATAAGAGAACACCGTATTGTAGGTGAGAATGGAAAAATGCGTAATAACAGTTTAGAATAATTTGCTAAGCTAAGATTTCAAGCTTTTATTTTATTATTCATAAATGAACTTTTCACATCACAAAGGGATCAATGTAATTTAGCACACAAGTGACCAAACATTTTTGAGCAAAGTAATATTTGCACCATGTAACATACGCCTCATAAAACTGCTAAACATGGTAGGCATATGTTTAAAAAATCACAGCCAAGAACATATTTTTACTAAAGTACTGAGAAATGGGTGGTACCACTGTTACAGTAAAGAAATTTCCTTTTTTATGGTGTATTTTGAACCTTTCTCTACAGAAAGACAAGAGAAAATAATTTTGAAAAATAAACTGGCTGGGGAAGTTAATATACAGTAGTGGAGGTTAGTGAATGGGTAACTTTTCTAGACCTATTGTTTTAATGTATTATTACAAAGTGTAATATGGTGCAACATTTAATTTGAAATAGTAGAACGTCTAAAAACCACATTTTTAGTGAGATTGTGGTTTACAGTATATAATGTTGGCTAAGCGAAAAAAAAAAAACTATGTTTTTATATGTTGTTATGTTGTTTACTCCGAGGTTACATCACTCAAGGACATCAACGGACAGGTTATTGCCCTTCCTCTTCCTTGATTGGTTCCAAGTTGATAGCCTATATTCTCTTCAATCACCTTCAAATTTATCTTGCGTTTTATGTTTGCTTCCTGCAAAGCCAGTTGTTGTGACGACTTACATTTCAGGGACAAGATGACTGGCACTAAAAAGTACTATTTTAAATTTAAATATGACATTCCATTGAGTGCTTTTGATATATTTAGTAAAAAAATAAATAAATAAAATACTTTCAGTATAAACATTGGTAATAAACAAATAATTCAAACTCGTTAATTTGTCATTGATACTTACTAACTTGATACTTAAAGTCTTCATCCACGTCTAACAGATTAAATGTGTTAGGTTTCTTCTTATAGCCTATTTATGTACTTCAGTACTGTAATACAGTACTAAAAATATCTTAGATTCTCCGAGCAATAATTTGTTTTAATTTTTTCAGGGGTCAGCGCTGATCTTGACGAAATAAAAAAAGATCTAGAGCAAAAAACTCGAAGGGATGTTGATATCAAGCCGTAAGTATTTTTCTAGTGGGACTTTTTAGAATTATTTTTAGAGTTATGATATAACTAGCTGTAACCCGCGGGCTTTGCCCCGTTTAACTTCTTAATTTTCAAGATTATCTCGTTCGCATGGCTCAATCACGTCCTGGTTGAAGTTTGTTCGCTACGCTCACTCACCTTAAGGTTGGAGCTCGTCCGCTACGCTCACTCAACTTTAGGTTGGAGCTCGTTCGCTGCGCTCACTTGCCTTCAGGTTAGCTCGTTCGCTACGCTCACTCACCTTTTGGTTGCAAATTAGCTGTTGTCATAAATGTAAAAGAAATAATAGTGCTGCACCCTGTTAGTAATCCTTGTAACTTTAATGCTATTGAACATCATAGAACAGAACCAACTTGTTTAATTGAAACAGCTGTTTCAATAATTCCATTTCTCATATGGTTAACATGGGAAACTCCAGAGCCACTGGGGCGGAGCCCGAAAGGATTTTTGAAATAAGAATATGCCTATATGTTAATCGGGAATGTGAGCTATCATCATGCCAAATTTCAGCCCAATCCGACCAGTATTTTTCGCGTTCACTTGTCACAAACATACATCCATACATCCATACATCCATACATCCAAACTTTCTCATTTATAATATTAGTAGGATGTAGTTTTGTAGTTTTGGTTTATGCTTTTTATCACCACCATTGAATTATAGTTAACTTAGTAACTGTGCAGATGTTAAATTTTAATTGCTTCTTTGATTCACACAGAGAGCCTGTTGAATCATGGACTGGAAAATGGTTCCCTGAAAAGCCTACAGAAGCACCCAAAACTGGGGGTTCCGGCGGCGGAATGGACGGCAATAACATGTGGAAAATGATTAACAGTACTTGTGACGACGGAAAGGTAAGTAGAATTCTATACGAGACATTTATTTGCTAGTTCAGATCTTTCTTAATTTATTAAATTTAAATCTTTTCAGAGAGCTGAAAGTGTTATATATTTATACAATCCCAAATAACAGAAAATAAATAAATAATGATTCTTCTTTGGAAGTTATATATTTATATTTGAATGGCTATGGTATGTTTTACCTAGGGAATTCAAAATGCACACACCATCTCCAAATCTCAATGCTACATAGCTCCATAAAATCGTAATGGAAAAGAACTGATGTGATTTTTAATCCTTCTAAGCTGTGGAACCAGTTTTTCTGTTCCGGTATTCTATTGACCTTGCCCTTAAACATCACAGAGTTGATTAACCTGATTGGTAGAGTGTGGAAATTTATTAAAATTCATATACATCAATGTTAAATAAATGAAAAAAATAATCATTATACTTTAACAAATCATATTTAGAATATTAATGTTAAAACACACTTGTTCATTATAAAAAAAAAACAAAAAAAAAAACAGGCATATCCTGTAATATGTTATTGAAGGAAGAAAATATAGGTTTGATTTAAAAAATTACAATTGATTTTAGTTTTGAGTTTCAAAAAAAGCTTATTAAAAAATATAAAAATTCATAAGTGGGTGACTTTTTCTCAGCTTTAGATTGTGTCTAGAGTAAACAGGAACAAATTCATCTATCCATTTTGGTCTGGTCATGTGATCCAAATTTGTGTAGATCTACCAATTTGGATTACCCTACATGGGACAAACTATTTTATATTTGTAAAAAAATAATAGTAGGCTAGACACTATACATTTGAACCATTATCTAAAAAATTGAATACTAAAAAATAGTAAAATTCAAAATTTTAAAGTTTAAAATCACAATGTGTGCATTTATAATAGAAAACAAACATTATGCTAGCTAACCTAGAAATAATTTATATCGTTTTCTAAACACAAAAACTATTTACTTCCTGAATATGGAAAATGGAAATTAAATATTATTCCTGATATCCACATAATTTTAGTTTCTACCAACTCAAAAAATTGTTTTACACTTCATTAGCTTCTGAAAATGCAGTAAAGTTATATAATTGACTTCCTAGTGCGTACTCTGGTCTAGAAACAAGTGACAAAGGAATTCTGCTGCAACTTGCCAAGGTCGCAGGTTGGCATGAGAAATAGTATGAGAAAAGTCCCTGAAGGTCAAACCACAAAGAGTAAACTCGCTAGGTTTATTACTTGTCCTGAAGGTCAAATCTTCAAGGACTCAAGTAGTAATAAACAATGTCTAACAAGATTTATTCGTCATTAATCTTCATATTATACTTTCTGACCGATCATGTCTGATATTTTATGAATATCTGAAGGATACTTGCTACTTAGTAAATTGATTGTGTGAAGCCAAATTGTTACAAAACAGGTAATTATTTCCAAAGGAAACATGATGAAAGATAATCTATTGATTATAACACAAATTAGGCCTAACTCAAACATTTTTCCCATTTCGAAATCAAGGATGGTATGAATTTCGATTTATTCGTTACCTTTGAAATAAAGAACAAATAAGGAAGAACACCTACTGTATTTATATACTACCTTTATCCAGCCGCCAGCGATGGTTCAAGTTTTAAACAACTTCTTAACATCTCAAACACCACAACATCTCTCTTGTTCCATTAGTATTATTCTGTCTGAAATAGTCAATAGTCAAAAACCATAACAATAGAAGACTATCGTGCTTATTATTTTTGTAATGAATTATTTTATTTTCAGTCCAACCTGACAGTGGATTGGAACAACAATGATATGGACTACATTTGTGCCGAAGGAGACTATCTAGAACCGGACACTTCCTTGAAGGCTACATTGGAGCAGGAGCACATTCCTCCTATGTACATTGTGAGTAGATGAGATTAAATCTTGAAATCGACTTTAGAGAACAGTTAAAGTTAGGGCTACACTTTGTCCGATTCGGTCCGTTCCGCTCCGAATTTGTGAGGGGTGGCTACACTTATCCGATTGTTTTTGTTCCGGTCAAGTTTTACCTATGAAATAAGTGAAACATATATAAACACGTGAAAAATCGAATTTTTGGAACTAGCTCAACTACTTCAGTTGTAGAGTCTTTGTTCTTGTCACAGGAAGAAGGAAGAAATATGCTGTCCCTAGCATATGATGTTTTGGTTTCTATTGAATTATTCCCACAGTTTGGATTTTGCATGGATAGGATATAGAACATATTTTGATCATATAATATCTGGTACCTGCCACTACGTTTAATCAGTAAAGTTCACCCTTGTACTGTACTGGCTCACCTCTTGCTTTGCTGGATACGTACCATGCACAGGCTTTTGTGGCCCATGTTTACTGACAATTGCAAGGTAAAAGAGGCCAACCTCTTGAACAAAAATCAATTACGAAATGTAGAGATATTGACCAAACACCATTGACTGGACAGCATATTCTCTTCGGAGGTCCTTTGGACCTAGCCAATCCTTGCCAGCCACTAAGTTTAACTTGATTGCCTAAAACGTTAATTCCAGATCAGACTGTGGACAATTTAAAAAATAATGTTAGTGTTCTCCATTTAAGGTTGTTTCTTCATGTAGGCGTTTTACGGATTATTTTTACTTTTGCGTTTAAAAAACCTTGTCAAAAGCACACGAGCTAGATCAGTCAGTTAACTGTAAGTGAATATCTTAATCTTAGTGAAAGTTGCGGCCTCGGCACTTTTAGCTGAATGATTCAACGAAACTAAAAGTCATTGTTGCATATGGCTTGTAAATTATTAATGTTTGCCAATACCTGCCTACGAAATCCTCGACAAAAGAACTTGTTGAAACGTTGAAACCATTTAAGGATTTTGCCAAGTCACTTGATGTAATATTCAATAATGCAATGCATGAAGTAAACTGTCAAAGGAGTGATTCTTTGCACTGTGTGCTAGATTATTCTCGGTTTTTATATGTTCTTATTCACTAGTATTATTTTTGTATTGCTTATCAGTGTTGTAATATTTTCATTTTATAATTTGGAACAAAAGAAAATCTTTATAGAAGATTAAAATTGAATGAAGGTCAAGGCAGAGAAATGAATGAAACAAAAAGCCACTTTACTCATGTGATTAACTATATTTTCAATTGATAACGCATAAGCTATATTATAATTTGATCTTTTAAGTTTTGTTTTCAAAATCACTTCTGTGTTGCTATTTTAAACATCGACAGCATTACAAAAAATATTCAAATAATTTTAGTCTCAATTCCTTTAAGGTTACTATATAAGTTAACATTTTAAGCTATCGGCTTCAAAAAAGGTTTCTGCTGACTTTTAATTTAGCTTAAGCTTACATTTCATGTGACTACTGTTTTCGAAACTTACAACATATTGTTAATCAGAAGGCTAATATTAATTGATCCTACTCTCAACACAATTTGTTATTTATTGACTTTTCACAAATTTTTAGGTCTATACTACATTATGAAAGACAGACTGATAATTGAATAATCAGCTGATGACTTATACCAGCTGATTTCTCGGTTCTGAAACTAAATTGAGCCATTTTAGCTCTAAATTCCTTTCTGTTCCAGGCCAGACATGTTTGTATGAAGTCTGAAATTCCGTATGAACATCCTCTGCTCACATTGTAAGTACTGTCGTTTTTTTTATAATGCCAATTGTTTTTTTTTAAATACACCTAATTCAAATTTAATTTTTACCTGGAATTATAGGGAAAAAATCACATTTTAGGCTGATTATATCTTAAATGTAAATCTTGTCCCAATTTTTTATTCTAAAATTATCTACAATTCAAAATATTGTCCCAAGTAATTTTTTGTATCATTATGTGTTTAGTCAGGTTAAGTGAGGTTACCATAGCTCGATATAAAAATATACGGGTGCTTATCAATCGTAAATCTATATGGTTAATGTGATATGGAACTCTCCTAACATTATTTAACCAAAATTTGGAAAGGTTAGACATTGGAAAATACTAATTTTTCCTATTAACATTTTATTTTTACCGCAACCCAAATTCAATTTTTTTGTTTTACTCTTAAGAAATACATCTAAACCTTGGATAGAATATTCACCATAATACACTGTTTTTAGACGTTTCACTTAATGTGAAGTGGCATCATCAGTTCTAGCTACTGAAGTTAGCCACTGAAGATGCCACTTCAGAGTAAGAGTGAAACGTCTGGCAACAGTCTATTGGTGACGATGCGGTTGACGCCAAAAAACACCACCATGAACTCTGATGACACCGGCCGGCAAAGCCTACGTAAGAAAACATTGTCTTCGATAGATCCTGAGCTTTTTTCACACGAGCACTCTTGCACTGCAATGCGAGCCAAGCCACACCTTCACTATAAAAATGTGATTAGTTGTGAAAGGAATATTTTTAAAACAAAGTTTGAGTGTTTTTATCCACTAATCCTCTTTTTAACATCTCGGCAATTAAGTGCCCTTGGATCAATTTGATACCAGCGTCTAGTGGTGTGACTTTCAGTGTTGTTGGGAACCTTTGTCTCATTCCCAAAAATTCCATCCTTATTGACACGATCTATAACTACAATTCAAAACTAACATGGATTTTAAAATATGAAGAAAAGTAGGATTTTTTGTGGTTTTTTACTGTTGGTATCCCTGTTTCAGCGGACCTCATCGACCAGCGTGGGCCAAGTATGGTGAATATAAGTACCTACCTCCCCAGCGATACCTTCACAACATGGAGGTAAGAATCGGGGAAATTTATGTGGGAAAATGTCTAAAAATCATAGGAAGAGTAGAATATTGGTTCAAAAAAAAGCTATGATGTAGCTAAAACAATTTTATTTTACAAGAACAAGAATTTGTTCCCTACTTTATTATTCATCTATTGTCTATTATAATCACGTACTATTCTTGAGCTCACCCTAAGTTGAAGTAAGCTTAAGAGTGTGACTGAATATAAATTATGAAAATGTCTGGATCCAGGAAAGTCCATTAGGAAATTTGTGGGAAAGCAAGGACAATGTATAGAACAACCAGGGAAATATGCAGAAAAATCAACCATAAGGAAAATGTAAGGGAGGAGTAAGGAAAATGTGTAGAAAATCTGGGAAACATAGGAAAACTCCTTTTAAAGTCAGGGAGTATTTTGACGCATATTTTAAGAAGTTTAAAACATTACATATAAAAGAAAATAAGGTTATTAAAGAAGTTATGGTTATGAATGTAAGTTTAGTTTTCCGTGAACGTATTGTAATTTAGCTACCAGAAGTAAATCCTAAGTTTGAAGTAGACTTAAAACGTAAGACGTAAGTCTTGAAAAACTTGTTTGAACTTGAAACAATGGCCGTTAAATTCACTTGACTTTGAACACCTGTTAAAATACCAATAGATCAGATGATTGTCTACTTATTCTATTGATATTTTTTTTAGTTTGATTTGCATAATTGACTAATCGTAAATTTCCGAATACTTAGATCGTTTTAAAAGTTATTTAGAAAAAAAAGTAATTACAGGCATTTTTTAAAAAGCTTATTTGCTAAATATGTAACTTAAGCAATTATGTAGTGGAAATGTTTTTCATCAAAACCCTTTTTACGTGAATTTTTATTGACTTAACAAATTAATATATAAATAGTTAAGTCATATACTTAACTCAAAGCCTTTTACAATAGCAGCCTAAAGTAAAATCCATACTGATTTGTTTTACCAAATTTGTTTAAGCTCGTCTGTACATTAAATCTGATAGATCTTTTACATATTTTTATGTTGGGGAAAATTTTAACCATATATTATTCTCAATCATTATTATTGGGCCTAGTAAAGAAGGTACTTGCTGTTTGTAGTAAAAAAGAAATATTGAAAGGTTTTCAAACTTTTGAATCTGTATCCAATTTCACTGTCGATGAATTATGTTCTTTTAAGATCAAAGTTTAATATCGCTGTTTGTAGTTTTAACAGCCTTTTCTTTTTCAACAACACAGATGCATTATTTTCGTCTATAGCTGATTGTAGTTTTAACAGCCTATTATGTTATGACATCACAGATGCATTATTTTCGTCTATTAGCTGATTGTAGTTTTAACAGCCTATTATGTTATGACATCACAGATGCATTATTTTCGTCTATAGCTGATTGTAGTTTTAACAGCCTATTATGTTATGACATCACAGATGCATTATTTTCGTCTATAGCTGATTGTAGTTTTAACAGCCTATTATGTTATGACATCACAGATGCATTATTTTCCTCCATATCCGATTGTATTTTAAACAGAATATTCTGTTAAGACATCACAGATGCATTATTTTTCTGTATAGCTCATCATAGTTTTAATAGCCTATTCTATTTTTACAGCATGGAGGCATTATTTTTCTGTATAGCTCATCGTAGTTTTAACAGCCTATTCTATTATGACATCACAGATGCATTATTTTTCTGTATAGCTCATCGTAGTTTTAACAGCCTATTCTATTTTTACAGCATGGAGGCATTATTTTTCTATATAGCTTATCGTAGTTTTAACAGCGTATTCTATTATGACATCACAGATGCTTTATTTTTCTGTATGGCTGATGGTAGTTTTAACAGCTTATTCTATTTTGACAGCAGGAGGCATTATTTTTCTGTATAGCTCATCGTAGTTTTAACAGCCTATTCTATTTTTACAGCATGGAGGCATTATTTTCCTGTATCATCCCTGTGCAGCTCCGTCTCTCGTCAACAAGTTGAAGAAAGTTGTCAAGAGTTGTCTGTACCGTCACGTCATCAGTGCTTCTCGTCTTGTGCCTAAAGAAAGGGTAACGACCAACTACTGTATACCAATTAGAACTTATGCAGAGCTCATTACTGTTTGAGTTTAAGTTAACTTCACTAATCCTAATTAGGCTTGGTTGTAACTCACATTAGCTACTGAGGCTGTTTTAAGTGTTACTTAACATAAACTATAACTTTGTATGCACCAATCAACTATTATTGTGAGGAAAACGAGGAAAGAAAATACAACTTAGGCCCGATTTCACCAAATTCTTGCTAACGATGGTTTAGTTAAACTTCGGTTAAAACTAACCGATGATTTAAACCACAGTTAAGGAAATCTGGTTTCACCAACGAAAACGCGTCAACACTAACGCTGGTTTTATAAACGAGAGTTTAGAGTAAAATCCAGGTGGCGGTGGCAGTGAACTGTCATAATATCGGGCTGTTACGGGAGCAAGTAAACATAACCTAGAAAATAAATCAGTGTTTATGAGGTTGTGAAAACAAAACTGGAGACAGCAAGCTTACAGGAATACAATAGATTCTGAGCAAAATAACAACAGAAAGCAAGAATAAATACCAAAACAATTAACATAGGCAAATAAAGGCAAAGCAATGTTGATCAAACATATTCGAGGAACAAATTGGTTGAGTTTTGCAGTTGAGTCAAGACTCAAAATCCAACTTTTTACAGGGCTGTTCAATATTCTGTTTGTTCACTAACCAGTTTGGTACATTTGAAGTAGTAAAAAAAAAACTGGAGTCAAAAGAATTACAAGACGAGACACAAAGATAACACTGAAATTATTATTTTCTATAAAATACTGGCACAATAATGACAATTTAGGTTTAGATTTTGCCTTACTTACGTCTGACCAAACGCAAAACAATTGTTTGAACGTTGGGTTAGGGTTACCAAAAACCGGGAGAAGGAAAAGGGAGCCTATTTTTTAGAACAATGAAATAATAAATTTGATAATGTTGGTAGAAGAGCCGGGACACTCTTTTTAGCCGGGATTAACACTTAAAGTGCCGTTGACATGTTTGAACATGAAAATTGCATTTATTTCAATGTTAAGCAATGGCGGGAATTCCCGTCATCAGCACCCAACGTGTTAAAGAGTACGGCTCTTGATCGCCAATCAGGTCAATGCGGTCACTGATCACAGATATACTCCTTAACTAAAAACCTTGTTGGATAACCTAAAGCAATGCACTATGTGGGATAGCCTAAACACAACCACTACCTACAGTGGTTTGTATTCATTTCTTAATGAAAAAGGCTAAACGTTTTGATAGTTTGTATCAAATAATAAAATCAATTTCATCTTTGTTATTAAAATCATTAACCCTTTCTCTTATCCACCTAGTTCGGCGAACAACATAGGCTACTCTTCATTGCCATCACTTAATTTCAAAAGCTAATTCGTACCGTATTCTCTTCTACCATTTCACCTTTCCATATAAACTTTAAACTTAAAGCCAGCTGATATTTACTTAACGAAGGATTAAAGAAGTTAACCGGTCAAAATTGGGCAGTTAATTATCTAACGACGGTTTAGTCTAAACTAGCTCTAACGGCGGGTGGTGAAATCCGATTTCGTCATTTAAGAGTTAACTGCAGTTAGAGCATGGTTTAACGGCGGTTTAAGTGTTTGGTTAAATCGGGCCTTACACTCTACAAGAGGATCATTTAACTTATTTAAATTATCTTTATTTATATTATGTACAAATTGTGCAATAAACAGTGTCAGGTTATAAATACTAGCCTATACAAATACCGTACTTAACTATACAGCTGTATACATTCATAAAAAGTTAATTTTGTAGAGTGGTCCATAAACTTCTCTATAGAGGATTTTCTACCAACACTTTGTTGAGAATTCTCTAAACTTTTAATGCCATTAATATCTTATTTGATTTCTTTGGGAATAAACTTTAACAACATTACACCAGAGTATGAGGGCTTAGTTTTGAATACTTCCAGATCTTGTTTTGGCAAAACTATATTTTTATGGTATTGTATGTGTGGGTTTCAATGTACAAAGATCCAAACCATTAATTTGAACAATCTTTCAGAACTTACCAAATCCAGAAACTTAAACATTTCACTAAATGCTCATTTTCCGATAGCCGTTTGTGCTGTTGTCGTGGGGCTGGCGTATGCTGATGCCCACCGCGGACACCAAGCTGGCCGTGGAGTTTATCAGGGAACACGCTCTGCACGGCTACGAGAAGACGCACAGGGACGGTTACTACGACCAACTGCTGGTCGATCCCGCTAAGGTGGTCAGCACACCAGAGGACCAGGAGCTGTGTCCCAAGTACAAGGACTTCTAGAGGTTTGTGTGGATTATAGGGTGTCCCTGGAAAAGGTATTTTTAAAATTAATATACCAGAAATATCCAAAATGCTAAAATTCAAAACTCCACAGCTGCAACGAACAAAAAAAACACCTCCGAGTTCCCCGTGATTGCGACCAATCAGGACAAATTGGTAGGACATATAAATAAGTGTGGTTTTGTTATAGTAGTTTACGCAACAATTGCGTAAAGATAGTGTTAACGACAAGAGTAGAAAATTTTAAAACTTAGTGTCGTTAACAGTATTTAGGCGAGTTGCGTACACTACTTTAGCTACGACAGCGTTTTAATTACTAAAAATCACTACTCATAACTTCTAAGAGAGGTTATGTTTTTGTTTATAACCTCTCATTGTCGCTGACAGTGATGCAACGAAACATTGTACCAAACATTAATTGCACCACTCGACAATTAAATTGGCCTGAACAACTAACTAAATAGTTCAAGTTTGAATCATTAAAATTTTACTTCTCTCTTAATCCTTGAACCTGATTGGTCTGTACCCGTGTTGTTATGAGTAAAACTATGCTGTTATGTGAAACTTTTCAATTCTAAGAACTGAACTGAAACGGCTACCTTAAAAACAGTCGTAGGTAAAAGTTTTATATTATTATAGCTATAAATTATATAGCTATATTAAAGTTATTATATTTGCAAAATCATTTCAAATTAATTCTTGATTTTCTTTTACAATGTTACTTAAAAGATAGTGGTAATTCATAAATTTCATTTACAACCCTTCATTTAATCTGATGCGAATAAATTGCTATGTACAAATCTTGCTAACAATTTTTTTTCCTGTTTTGTTGATCTACCAATTTGTTCTGAGTACCCAGACTAAAATGAGACCAGGGTATTTTATAAGTATTTATTATAACTGCAGTGTTTCAAGTTTGCAGCGTGTTTGATACGTCTGGTATGTAAATTAAAAAATAGCAGCTCTTTGAGAGACACCCTGTATTTGATGTGCTTCCAAACAATGTGTACCGTACCACTAGTGGCAAGCAGATAGAAAGTAACTTCATTGAATATTCAATTTGATTTGTATGTACAACATTTTCTTGAGGCAGGACCGCACATACGACATTCACCGAGCAACTACTCGACAAGTGTGGATGGCTGTTTGTCTACTCGTAATTTTGCAAAGAACGTAAGGGATCTTTGTTTCCCGCTTCATGTCGAACTTTTCCTCACATCAAAGCAACTAACAGACTGCTCAGATAGTACGGTAACAAACGTGTGGACCCCTCTGCACGGAAATCGGTAAATACTAACACAAGTAGTCAAATTGCACCCCTAGTCAATTTTTCTGTGCTAGGCTAATTATTCCTACTTTTACATGTGTTCACCTCCTCATTATCAGCATTGAGAATTGATTCTTCTCACTCTGTTTCCATACTTAAAAGATTTTATTGTTTCAGGTTTTTCTCAGCATTTTGATATCACTTCACGTGCCAGCCATTAGATTTTTAAGATTTATGTGTGTAAGGGAAAAGTATGAAAAAATAAAAAGTGAGCTATTGCATTGTTTAGTTAGTCAAATGTTAGAACAATGATTTTAAATATACTCATTTCTTACAAATAACTTTTAAAACACGATTTAGAATAACAATTTTTTACCAACTGAATTATATTAGTTGAACATTTCTGTTAAGATCTCTTTTAACTTTCAGTTTTGGAAATTTGTCTTAATCCATACTTCATAACTAGAGTTACAGATATGAAATATAAAGATCTTTGATTACCGTTAGATGTTATTGATATAAATTAAATATTTTTGGAGTTTAATTTTTGCACAAGCAGTATTTATATGTTTGCGTTCCTGATCTCGATTATGCATTCCATTGCTTGCATTGATTGTTACAACATGCTTACAAAATCTCAATATTACAAGTGATCAAAAGTATTTTAGATTTTGTTACGAATTTCTAAAATTTATTTTCATATTATATTTTAAATATTTATTTTATTAGCTTTTTAAGAAATTGTCCTAAAATAGGAAGTATTGTATTGTTGTCAATTATTTGTTGGTTAAAAACCAGTGATCTTATTATTAATTAGTTTTATACTGGATTTTTACATAATACTCTTAACAAAGTATAGAATTTGTATAAATTTTATAGAATAAGGTCGTAAGAAGGGTATTAAGCCTTGTAGACCTTTTTGGTGTTTTCTATAAGGTATTTTTAAAAGCTGTGCTTTAAAGTATGTTTTGTTTTTTATTTGTGTCTATTAAATGAATGTTTACTAAGCTATTATCATTCCTTTGATCCTTGAACTTGTTAGCGAATTTCTGTAGATAACCTTTAAAATCCGAATAGGTCAACAAATGAAATTAGGCCCTAGAGTATCAGTAAGTTTAAAATTATACATTTGCGCTAGTATAATGGGGAGTGGGGTCATTAATTTTTTTAATTTGGTACCGTTGTAGAGGCCATGAAACAGTGGACGGTACCATGCTCTATGTTTGCATTGCTAGTCTCATCACAACAGTGCAGCGACTTCGTTGAGTCCACTTTTAATTTGGATTTCATGATATCATTTCCACCTTAAATTGTCCAGTTGGTAATTAATCCCTGCCGCAATGTATCTTAAGGACGTAATTTACCAGGATACGGCAACGATAGGCGAGCACACGGTCTGCTCAGGAAAGTTCGCCTAGCCTGTGCTCCATTTTGTCGGTTTTTGGGACGAGTCAAAGTTGAGTGTCGGAAGTTAAAATATGTCTAACCACTATCAAGCATGTTCTGCTAACATGGGCATGTACTGGGTGAGCTCATGGTTCATATTCGTCGTCACAACTCAAGTCAAAAACTCGGCGATAGTGTACTGTCAGCATAAGGAATGTATTAAACACCTGTTTGAAACAAAGTGGACTCTACCTGGCTGATATTATTTTTCCTAACTAATGGACATTTTTGAAAAGTGTAGTTAACTAATTTTAGAAGTATTTCTTGAATGTCATAAGTTAAAGGTTTGAATTTACACAAATCCAAATGAGCAATGCTTAACGTCTGGTCTTTTTCGGCGACCCTTACAACTGTTGTTGCACTAAGTCAACAGTGGCATGTAAAAAAACACAACTACATCTGTTTTTGGATAGCGCTAAAATTAACAAAATTTATTAATTTAATCCTTATGCTGACTAAGTAAAACTGTTAACTGTTAATTTAGTTTTCCTACCACCACATGAAATTATCACATTGACACATTTGTAAACAGTACGCAAAAGAGTTAATTTCTGATTGCTAAATCAGCTGATTTATTGGCATTTCTGCAGAAACCACAACCGTGGAGCCGGTATGTTAACCAGTAAGCAAATAACATAACTTAAAAAACCAAACACAAACATTACCTAAATGACATTTTATATGCAACAAAAAGTTAATCTGTGTAAGTCAATTATGGTGGTAGGAAAAATCTAGTGTATATTACGAGCACAAACAGTCATTGCTGCTCATGTATGGCCACACTCAGCTTAAGGTTCGTGCGGCCATCTTCAGTTCTCAAGCGGCAATAACACACTTTGCAGTCTTAATACACAAATAGTTATTATTAATAAAACATGAATATACTCGTATGTCTATTGAGTGAAAATATAGGTCTCGGAATTCAAATCCAGCCCTCTGTCTTTGTGCAATAAAATATAAAATAAACATACGAGACGTAGGAATTGGCTAACTCAGGAACTCGCTATCTCGGTCGTGTGGCGGAACTGGCTAACTCTGGAACTGGTTAACCGTCTCAGTCAGGAATTGGCTAACTCCGGAACCCGCTAACTCGATTTTGTCTCGCGGCGGAATTCGCTAACTCTGGAAGTCGCTAACCCGGCCGCGCCCACTGCTTGGAGCGTTGCCAACCTTGTACGACAAAATAATCGTACACTGCCGTATTTCAAAATGTCAGTGTCTATAAAGATACAGTAAATGTTATTGTTTTTTGTTATCAATTCCACTTTTAAGAGATAACTAGCCCAAAGTAATTAAAAGACAATTAAAAAATCATGAAAAAGTGTTTTTTATTAAACTGTACAATGGCCAGTTAAATGTTTATGATTTCGATCTTAAATATAAATGCCATCAGTATAAAAGAAAATAATAGAATATGAAAAATATTTAAAATTTAGTTTAATTGGTAATAAATAATTAAACCTCTACGAAATTAAGCTAAAATACACGCAAGTTCTTAAACACGGAAAACAGATTTAATTGTAACGTCGTAATAAACCAAAACCATTAATTAATACAGTCATCAACCATCGTAACTTTCATAGATTTTATAACTTCATAGATTTTAAATTAAATGTTCGTCGTTGAACCGTCCAACTTACATGTACAAATATAATGACATAGACTAAGTTTTTATCTAGGCCTAATAGTTTGAACCAAAGCATTGTAGGCCTAATAGTAAATAGTTGCCTAATTCTAAAATGTGTTGAATTTTTTAGCAATAATGATACATGTTTTAAAACGGTTTTTAGATTGTACACCTAAGCACCACTAGTAAACAATAGGAGAAGATATAATATTCATATAATAAAACGTGACAGGGTTATTTTAATTCACGATTTTTAATAAACTAATTGACGGATTTTCCTGATTTGAGTGTTGGGTTTCCTTTATATTGCTTTCACAAACGATATAAACTATACCAAGCCATTGCTCGGTTCACCATTCCCCAGTACTGAGCTACACAATAGACAATAGCTTTGTTTTTGGATAAGATAGAACCAGCCTGGAAAAAAACTCCAGACTTTTAAAAAGTAAGCCTACTGAAAGACGTAAAATTAATATTAATTCAACAAAATTAAGAGGATGACCCGGGTTCTACACTAATAGCCTACGATAAAAGAAATTTACAAGTTGTATTTATACATAGACTAACTTTTAATGCAATCCATGAATACATTAGGCCTACCACTTTATAATGTATTGATAAATGTTTATTTAAATTCAATAGCTCTATTTAAAAATACATAACCACTACAATGTAATTCTGTAATGACGTTTAACGTGTAAATTTTATTATGATTTATGATTTAAGGTTACTACAAGCCCAGTATATAAAATACGAACTCAAAAATTTTATTTGCAGAAGTTCACAAAATGGTATTTATTCGAATAAAAGAAACAAATGGCGGACTACGAAAATAGATATTTCATAACATGTAATAGATCCAAATTAAATGTGCATTTTTATCTTTTTCATACCAATAACCTACTATTTAAGTAAGAAACCCAAATATAAAACATACTCCCTTATATTAGTACATTTCTCATCCTTATGGATGATCTGAAGACAGTTGTATTGTTAGTTCTGTCTGGTGCACTGTCTTTAGAGGTCGTGTTTTGTTTACAATTGTTTCTTGTTTTCAGTAATTTAAAACCTCGTTTAACCAAATAAAACGTTCTAATCACGACTAATAACACGTCCCCTAGTTATATAACCAAACAGTAAGGAACAAATCATGAAGTTAACTATAAAATAATAGAAACACAATTTTGTCGACACTAGCGATCAGTGTCACCGGACATGAACTAGACACGAAAAACGAGCTTCAAAGTTTACAATGGGATGTAAAGTTTACTTGTGTTGGTTAGTCTATGGTAAGACTATAATGCATTTTCCACCCTAATAATCATAAGAACTTCTCTGTGGTTAAACATACTTCTAAATATATTTATTTTATCGACTACGTTGCTCTTACTCCTAATTTATCGTAGGATACGACATTATGGTGCCGATACGATATAGGTACTACACTTTCGGCAACACTGGCCAAAAATATTCGTGCTTGGCTCCCATTGGACGGCCCGCGAGGCTTCTGATTGGGAGTTAGCGAGTTCCGCCGAGGGACCGAGTTAGCGACTTCCGTACGAGGACGGAATTCGCTAACCCGGCTCTAGAGCGGGTTAGCGGGTTCCGGAGTTAGCCAATTCCGAAACCGAACAAGTTAGCGAGTTCCTCTCATCGACCAAATTTGAAGATAGGGCATTTAACATGGGGTTAGCGAGTTCCAGAGTTAGCCAATTCCGCGGACCCAAAATAAACATACACCTTATAACTTATTTTGCTAAAAATCATTTAACTTATCACATTAGTTTCATAAACAGGCTACACTCTAGTAGAATTAAAATAAAAGGAATGAAAGACGCAAAAATACAAATTAAACAGGTATTTATTTGGTTTGTACAACTTACTTTTTAAGTCTTGAAATGTAACATGAAGAACAGAGAATAACTTATAAGTAACCAAATGACAAAAGCTTAAATTTAACAATATAAAAAGGGCACGCCAATGGGGTGTCACCACGCTGAGGCGCTTGTTATCATACGCTCTTGCGTAGCTTGGAATCGAAGGTGGGCATCGATAAAAAGCGAATCACAAGTCTTCATCATCCTCTGGTAAAGGAGTATCTTGTGCTTCCTGGAACAAAATAACAACAAACTGTCAATGTTTTTGCTTATTGGTACCTACCTATAAACCCTACACTAGAGGTGGTTAAAATATTACCATTGATACTACTATTCCAGAAGTACAACCTATTAAATTGGTACTGAGAATACCCTGAATACCCTCGGAACTGTATGAATGAGCAAACTATCGATGGCTAAAATTGTGTCTTCCATAGGTAACAAAAAAAAACATCACAAAATAATTGCATTTCGGCAATAGGTATTTAGATTGCCGTACTGAAATAGGCCTACTACTAGGCTACATGCTATTTTTATCGACGTCTTAACTGTGTGATCGAACAAGTGAAATAACGATAATCGTGTAACAAACAAGAGATAAACCGTGTTCGAGATGTAGAACTGCACTCTTTTAATAGCAAAGTCACCACACATACTTTCTCTCCCTATACCATAGTATATGGAGAAAGTATTGTTTTCAAACAATACCCTCAAACAATAAGGAGATAATTTACCTTGAGATCCTTTTCGATCTGTGTCTGCCATTGGGGATCCATGGTAACTTCTGGGGGTACGAGGGCGGGCATTGCAACAAACTCCAGGTTGGGGTCTCCAATCAGCTTTCTGGCCAACCACAGGAACGGCTTCTCAAAGTTGTAATTACTCTTGGCACTGATGTCGTAGTACTGAAAATAACCAACACTTAAATTATGTACAGAGTAACATTCAATGAGACATTAATTTTATGTAGTCCTCGTTTTATGTAGCAAAAGAATGTGGTCGAGTGATGCTGGTTTCATAATCCAATAAAAAAGCAAGAACATAACCATTATTCAAGTATAGAAATCTTAAGATTTTGTTTAAGGTTCATTCCAAAACTTTTAAAGTTTTTATTTTCATTGAAAAAGGAGACCTCACCCATTCTCAAATCAGGATATTTGTTGGGTTAACAATCTTATCTCCAAAAGAACCAAAAAAACTTGGAAAAATTGTTACTGCTAATGATATTATATCACACGATTCTCTCATATAAATCGAGACCTCGCCTGGGTCGTATAAGGTAAGCAATAAGCATGTAAAATACGACAGACAAAAATAATGGATAAAAAACTGACCCACCCAAGTTCAGAAAGTAAGAAACGGGTTTGAATAAAGCAAAGAGCATTTGGTACTTTTCTACAGCCCCACCAAACAGAGGCACAAATCAAAGAGTTGGACAAGCCTTAAAATTCCTTTCTCATAGGATTCCGCTGTCTGCAAGCTCAGCTATCCAGTGACACGCAACTGGAGCTTCACTCTAGCCGTCATCAAAGCGCTTTACTATAACCAAACCTTTTTATTTTGGACACAAGTAAAATTCGCTCAGAGCAAGGTCAGGACTGTCACCCGGGTGGTTAGGGGGAATTCATTCACCCATTTGAATGAATGAATAAAGATCTTGCAAGAGAATTGCTGTATGAGGTCGGGCATTGTTAGGGAAAAATAAAAGTTAGATATTAAATTTAGTATGCCTACACAGCTATTTTGAAAATTCCGAAAGCAACATTTTCAGGCAGAACTTTATTTATTACGTTATTTCCGTACAACTAAAACGATTGACAATCACTTTCTAGAGGGCTTTAAGTTAATGGTCAACAAAAACTGTAAGTAACTATAGACCACGCCTCTCAAAGTGATATTGTAGCACAGCAACACTTTTGCTTTGACGGCTGGATTGTCATTGAGAAAGCAAACACATACTGTACCGTACCAGAAAGTGCTCAAGCAGCAGCCCATCGACGTCAGATAGGTGCCTTACTTTCTGAATAGTACAGTATTTTACCTCATTGTAACAATGGTTAATCCAGGGCCGGTATTTAAATAAGGGTGTAGGCCTACTGTTAAACTGTAGTAAATACATACCTGGAGGTTCTTTTTACGGTGGAACACTATGCTTTTCGCCTTGACTTTTCTGTCCTTGATGTCAACCTTGTTTCCGCAGAGAACGATTGGGATGTTTTCGCAAACCCTGACTAAGTCTCTATGCCAGTTAGGAACATTCTTGTATGTGACTCTAGACGTAACATCGAACATAACGATGGCGCATTGACCCTGTGAAAAATGATTGCTCAAGATTAGACACCCATACTAGTAAGCTGCTTAGTTTTTAAAATAAACTAAATTTACGACCAATAAAAGCTGAAACTTGGCACAACAATTTAATGCAATCATTACACATTAAAAATTTATTTAACAATGAAGTAACTTTTATTTCCGTAACTAAAACATCTACACTTGTTACGACATAGGCTTATAAGTTACAAAGGTAACATTGGTACAAAATTAAAAATGGGAATATAGGCTAAATCTTAAGCCATTAGTAGCCTACGGTACCTACTTTTAATGCTCTACCGGCAGGCCTACCTTAGAAAAACAAAATAATAGTTCAGAAGATCCATTGTTTAAAACTCTGGACTGTGCAATTTATATTCACGACGTACCCGTAAGTTAACCAATTAGGTACTTTACAAAAACTTCATTAAAAAAGAATCAAAACTTGTATTGTAGGTAAATTAGGGAGCTTATTCTTTTATTTTATTGGCTTTATTGGAGAAGGTAATACAGTTAGAGCTTGAGTACATGATTGTCTTAACTTTTTTTCTTTAAACCTAGCCTAAGTAACTTTCAAAGGCTAACATTTTCTTAACATATCTTTACCTGGATATAGTAACCGTCTCGAAGGCCGCCAAACTTCTCTTGGCCTGCAGTGTCCCAAACGTTGAATCTGATTGGACCTCTGTTGGTGTGGAACACTAGTGGATGCACTTCTACTCCAAGCGTGGCGACGTACTTCTTCTCAAATTCACCAGTAAGATGTCGTTTGACAAACGTGGTCTTTCCTGTACCACCGTCTCCGACCAAGACACACTTAAATGTCGGCATCTCCTGCTCAGCCATCTTGAATTGAAAATTTAGAATCTACCTGTAACAAAAAATACCTAACTTGAGTCAAGTAACTTACATTTAATCTTGAATTACACGTAGACCAAGTATGGTAGATCAATTATGTAAACATAGTTAAATATAGGCTACCACACATTGTTAATCAATTGGATTGGGGGAAAAAATCATAATTTAAACAAAACAGAAAGGTGGTAACTCAACTATCTTTACCACAGCATCAGTTGAGTACCTAAGCTTAACTTAAAAGATTTTGTGGCAATTTATGCAAGTAATTTGAAACCCTATGTTAGCAAGTACCGTAGATAGGCCTCCTATGATGTTTAAGTTATACCCAACATCTTCTAAAGCTCTTGTCGGATTAGGGTAACGAAATGGCCAAGAAACGAGCTTGCGTAATGACCTCAGTCTGTCCTTAAGTTATAGGCCTATTCTTAACTTCGCAGCCTACGAATATATTTGTGTCAATGTCCTAACTTAATGTTATTATCTTCGTAACAGTCTATTTGAAGCCCCTGAGTTCTCTGCAATGGACTAATTTACAGGGATGTAGTTGTTTCACATGTGCGTCACCTGGTCTGTGACTGTGGGTAAGTACCTAAGTTAGGTTTAAGTTATGATGATTTGTGATGTCATAAATTATATGACAGTTAGGAAAAATGTTTTTTTGTCGCATCACTGTCTACTTATAGGCACACAAAGTTTGTGCACGTGCTTTTGTTTAGCGAGTCTTTGTAAGTTAAGGTATTATTTCCTAGATAAGTTAGCAACTTTTTGTTTTCCAAGTGAGTTTGTGTGATGAAAACGAAGAAACACAATAAAAGGAGAGCTAAGTTAACTTAAATCTTTACTTAGTGCCATTACATAAGTTACTGACAGTGAAATTGATCGCAAGATAACTTAGATTTTGATAGTGACAAAGAATCTGAACACAGTTCTTTGTTTTTGAATGGAGAGTGAATATTACAACAATTTTTAAACTCCAGTAACAAGAATTAGGTAACTTATAGATTACAAATAAGTTACTACTTAAGTTAACTTATTGCAGCACATTTATCTCAGTGCAACAAGTTTACCCCTTGGTCTGCGTGTAAAGTTCAGTTAAAACTTAACCCTCCCAGTGTTACTTGACGAAAATTCGACAAGCAGCACACTTTGTGTAGTGTTACTTGTCGATTTTTCGACACGCAGACATCGTTTACGGCGAAGGCTCTATGACTGACTGAATCGGATTGAACTGGATCGAGTTAGGTATCGTTCTTTCCGTAATATTCTAAGCTTTCTCCAGATGTCTGTCTCAGCGCTGTACGTTCTCTGAGCCGATCGTAATTGTAGCAGACAGCTGACGTGCGTGACGCGTGTATTTGTAAACAGCTAGGTTACCCTCAGACCGATGACTGATGTGTTTTATTACGTTTATCATTGTTTTAGTGTTAAAAATCAAAAGTAGTGATATACGTGTTGCATTATAAGAAGATTTAAGTGGTTTTGAAGTGCTGGTTGATGATCCTGAAGAAGTAGGTAGTGATATTGATGTAAATTATCAGCCAGATTCCTAGCTATGGTTAGGCTATGCATTCTTAGCTAAACGCTATGTACTGAAATCTGTTTTTTGCCCATAACTTATTTATTTGCAAATCTACTTCCTTATATTATTATATATTTGTAATCCTCATAAAATTTAGAACAAAGTGGCTATTTTCAAATATTTATAGGCCTATAATTTATACAATTTCATTGAGCGCAAACTTATTTTTTTTTTTGAAAATTTTCGAAATTATATTTTTTTTTACATAAAATTTTTTTTTTAATGTTCCTTATGTTTTATATATAATATTGAAGCCCATGATTTTCCAAACAAAATGGTATATAGAACATTAGAATTAACATTGTTTTAAGCTTCTCAGATCCGTTTTAATAAAACCTTGCAAATGAGCCAAAAATAGATGGACATTAAGGCCTAAACTATGGACACTTGGAGGGTTAACAAAGCTACTGTCAGCCAAGTGACACCTGGTCTATGTGTGAAATTAAAATTAACTCCTCGGTCCGTGGGAGTGACGCATTGTCACATATAAGTTAAGTAATGCAGGACTCAGTAAGCGAACGTGTTAACAAACTTCCACCGGATTAACTTAGCAAAACTAAACTAAAGGTTCAAAGGGTTGACTTAGGCCTATGTTTGGTTAATCCAATGAACAATGAAATGCTAAATTAGGTTAAGCATTAACTTGTGTTTTAATGCCTGTGATATAGCCTACTCCCAAATAGATCTTAACAGAAGCGAAGCTTGTCTGGAAAATTAGTTCAAGGACTTTCCTGTTGCAACTGGGTTGCCGTCAGTAAAACTACTAGGCCTAAGTAAGACCTATTTTGGTAAAGGGTTGATGAAATTAAGCTTAGGGTTACATAGGAGTATAAATATAGGGGCTTTAAAGAATTACAGTTCATGTTACTTCCTATTTATATACATAAATTACCGGTATTTTTTAATTGTAGCCGAAAATCATATGAAATGGCGCCACCAATTCTGTTCCAAAGGAAAATGGCCATTACTGACCGAAGTATTTATTGCATAACAAATGCAATTTAGAGGTAAAATAAATCATTTGTATATATTTGTGTTCATATTTACCTATATAATCTACTAATAAAGTTTAAGAACATAATATTACGGGATGCACGGAAAATTAGTCGATAAAACTTACCTCACTGCAAAGACGTTACGGTTCACAATGGTGTTTCAGTTGGAGAGGAGGAGAATTGGGTGATGATGGAGGCAGGAAACGGAAATCAAAATTCAAATTTTAATCACAATACTTTTATATACTACAAAAATATATAAATATTTCCATCAGTTTTCTAAAATTATAAATTTTTGAGCATGTTTTTATATATTTCTTTTACAATTTTAAAAGTTGGTAATAAAGTAGCTTTGTTTTGCAGCTTTTGTAATGACGTCACAGGCGCAGCCGCAGTTTGACAGACGGCAATGCAGAAGCATATCGATTTTTAACGTCGTCTACTCGTCTACAGTTTTAGTGTCCGTCTATTAGTGTAGTAGTGTTGTTTCATGCTAAATTCAGTGAATGGGATTTTTTATTGAAGTAGCGGTGTAAATTACCTGGTTATAAGATGACCAAGGACAGGCTTCAAGCTTTAAAAGCTGTAAGTATGCTTTATGTTACTAGTATTACACCCAATTTGACATCAATAATACTATACTAGTTTCTATGTTATGCACAGGGATTGACTTTGAAATAAGTTGAAAAAGTATCGTAATTGTTTGGTTTCTCAGGTACTACTTGTTGCCAATCATGATGAGTTCCTCTGTATTGTTTTACAACAAATGAATCACCATTCAATCAATGAGGAAAGTGAGAATAATCTCAGTTTCACATATAGGGATGGAGCATGTCAGGGAGAAAACCCAGCCCCACCCCCTGATATTTAAACTTGCATTGGGTATGGTCAAAATGATTTGGTTAATTTTCTATGAATTGACTGTTCACAATGTTTTTATAAATTTATGGACCAAACTTTTGACAGTTTTTATCTCTGAAACTGTATAAAAGACCTTAGGCAAGCATTTGTTTTTTCTAAAAATTTAAAGTGAAAAGAACACGCGTGTTCAAGTATTAGTGAAGGATTAAGTTTAAGTATTTTAAGTTTACTGTATAGGCCTAGATCTAGGCCTAAGTTATATCTAACATTACTTATCACTCGGCAAGCCTCTTAAGTTACGTTGATTTTATTGAGATTAGAACAGAAACACACAAATTTCACATCATATTTTGTCTACACAGTTGTTATCACAGTAACTTACGTGACATCTAAAAATTCTTATTTAACTTACAGTAGGGTCTTAAGTTACTTAAATTAAAGAGTTAAGTAACTTAAGACCTTAACATCTTAAGGGTTACCTTAAGACCTCCCAAAAGTAAGGCGGTTGTACATACTATAGAGACCTTTAATCGTGTTGACAACCGACTAATCTAATGTGCTTTGCACGCGAGGGTTCGAATCCCATCCTCGTCGCTAATGATATGTATACTTGAGGGTTGACTATTATATGTGGATTCTTTGATTAAAACTCACATTTTATAACTGCACAAACAAACTTTATTAATTGACGCCAGAGACATTTAAGTTTACATTATTAACATTGAGACTTCCCAGACTATGGCTAACTAACTGAGTTCGGCTATCCTGGTGGGGGTATACGGTACCTACGATACATCATAAATTAGTCTAATCAAACTAGGCCTAAGTTACTGTTTCAACCGGTAGGCCTTAATATTTCATTCATTCTCTGCGAAACTGTAACTTACCTCTGGCCACAACTTCTACAACAAGTTACTTGGTCACAGCTGTAATTTTAATTGAAATTATGTTTTTTTTTTTGTCCTAGGATGCTAAGGACGAGCCTAGAATTGTTTTTCACATTACTTCAGGCTAGACCTAGGGGTTAAAACAGCATATCACTTAGATAAAATCCATTGGTGATTTGGCGGGGTTTGAACCCGGGACCCCAGGAACCAGAGTCCCGCGCTCTAACCACTAGACCAGCTCGCTCCCCAAAAAGGCCAGCTTGGCTCGTGTAAAATTACGTTAAATACTGTAGTAACTTATTGCCTATGAAAAACTAAGTTACCTACTTTATGTTGGAAAAATATTTGCTCTGAATAAACTTAACCGTCATGAAAAATTAAGTAAATTAGGCCTTGGCCTAGCCTAAACTTAATACAGGAGACCACTTAACTTTAAAAATGGTTGGGGCTGTGCGGAAACTTGACCCACTCAACATGGGCAATGGTGGTGGGGCAAAAAATGCAGCTAAATGATGACTATAACATGGGAACACCTTCACAGAGAACCTAACTTACGATATAGATTCAAGAGATTTATTGTATCATTAAGTAACTTAATACTATAAACTTAGAGGCTATTATAGGATGAATAAAGATAAATATTGAAACATATAACCGAATACCTATATCGAAATATCTGGTTCGATATTAATATCACAAAGTTGCCCATTTTACCATCATGATGTAAATAAAAACAACAACAAAGACATTAACAAATTTATTTCTTAGTGTCCACTTAATATTTAAGAATAAAAATGGAAGAAATGGTTTGTAGGTTTTTAGTTTACATTTCTTAATATTGTTATCTTATGTTTTGGTTATTATTTGTTTTGTTAAGTTACGGTACATACTTTTCATAAAACAAATTGTGTTTAAGTTATGTTTTTATGATGATAGCTTTATTTAACTTATTAAATATCAATTAAAACGTCAATAAAAGCCAATTTTTAAATCAATGTTTGCAATAGAAAAAATTATATAGGCCTAGGCCTAATCGATATATCGAACCGAATAAGTTTCGATATAAATTGTTATTCATACGATAATATACCGGTATCGTAGGTTCTCTGCAGAAGTCTACACTTAAACATTTAGAATAAAACTAGGCTACAGCTGGCTCATGTAACTTAAATGTAACAATTAATTTCTCTTCACGTGATCACTGGTCTCAAATCTTTCCTTCGAGAACAATCGTTTCAGTACCGCCCTCTTCCTGCCGATCTAGTCCGGTTAAACCGATGTACTGATAAAAATTGTACGGTTAAGGAGATGTAATTTCCGCCGAGTGTAGTCCGGTTAAAAGGTGTCCGGATAAAAGGAAGTCTACTGTAGTTTGACTCCCTACTATCTAGCCTATTTAAGAACAGGCCATAGTAATTATGTCAGTAGTTCTGGCATTTATTTTTTCTCCTTAAACGGATAGCCTACTGATATCACTTTGTAAATTGCTTTAGAAATTCACCTATTAGGAGGCTACTAAATTTTAGTCCTGGTTTATGAAATTACAACAGTGGTAACTAGGCTTATTTTGACCTAACGGGACACAACCCAACCGTGCCTGACCTAATCAGACATTAAACGCATCAAGTGCTTAACTGACGAAAAATATATCTAAATATGAAGCTTTCTCTAATTGTTTCTTGTTGTTACAATGTACCTACATCACAAAAAATATTCTTCACAATACCTTAGGCCAACCTTACCTTACCTATTAGGCCACTCAAACCTCAGAAGGTTTTTGGCCTCGCCAACCATGCCTCGCCATCTCTCTCTGTTTTGCATCCATTGAGCCTCTGCCCCCAATCTTCTCAAGTTCTTTTCCACTTGGTCCTTCCAGCGAAGTCGTGGTCGTCCCAAGGGCCGCTTTCCTCTTGGTAGTCCTTCATTTATCGCTTTAACTGTTGCATTTTGTTCTCTTCTTGCGATATGGCCTGCCCACCTGAGTCTTCTGCTTTTGATTTGGGCTATTATGTCCGGGTCTCTGTATAGCTCTTGAATCTCTTTATTAGTGAGTATTCTCCATATTCCATCTTCATTTATGGGACCATAGATGCACCTTAAAATTTTGTTTTCAAACACCATCAGCTTTTTCTTCACAATAGGCCTACACAAGATACAAAATAAAACACTTTACACCGGTGGCAGTCATCAGGCGTTTAAAGTTCTATTGAATTAAACGAGAGCATTTATACATGGGGAGGTAAAAAAGTGTTCTAAGAATTGCTGTTACAAAACAGTAGGCCTATTGTTTGTTCCATCTAAATTACGATGAATCAAATATTTATGCATGGCGGCTGGTGTATTTTCTATACTTTATATTGTATATTCTTCATATAATTACATTGTAGGTGTTAGCCTCCGGATTGCCAAATAATATTAGAAAAAGTGCAAATACCTGCTATTAAGCAATCCAACGTTGTTGTTAACACAACTAGTTTCAGTGCCTGTGTGGCACCATCATCAGGCTATACAAGGACGGTTTTCTTTCTTCATACGAAGAGAGTCATATAGTTCACACGAAAATAATAAATAAACATTTATGACGTTCTTCGTATGAAGAAAGAAAACCATCCTTTTACAGCCTGATGATGGTGCCACACAGGCACCGAAACTAGTTGTGTTAACAATATTGGATTGCTTAATAGTAGGTATTTGCACCTTTTCTAATATTTATATAAAAATGTAAATATACACAAGTACGGTACCCTTATTGTTATTTTAAATATTCATAAATTACATAATGTTTAGTCTATAATGACATTTTTCAAGCGTGTTCACCTAATTCTAGTTGTAGCCTGTATGGAAATTCTGATACAGTTTTTGAAACCCTCATCCCCTCTAAATGAAATATTCATTGAACTTCAAACATTTAGTGTAAAAGAGTTGTTTAGCCTCCGGATTTCTGTATTGTACTTTAAATGGTTTACGATACCTGCATATAGTAATCCTTCGTTGCTTCGTTTCGTATCCTTCGTTTTGATAACTTTCGGTTCTTCCTAACCATCCTCAGGTGTCAGGGTGATCACTTCTTTGAAGGTTGTTAACATAGTTCAATAAATAAAACATATGGAGATACAATAACGTAGAATAAATATACTCAATTATAGACTTTATTTCAGCCCGGTCACGTTCGTTTTTGTCAATGTTCCTTCAAGTGTTACATGTTTTTTGTAACTGTATATTTATTCTATGTTTTGCGTCTCCATATGTTTTAATTATTGAACTCTGTTAACGACTTTCAAATGAAGTGTCACCTGACAACTTGAGGCCTGAGAATGGTTCATAAGAACTGAAACTAGTTGCCAAAACAGCAACGAAGGATTACTATATGCAGGTATCGTAAACCATTTAAAATACAACGTAAGTTCCTGAAAGGCGTAATTTCTACCGTAACTTATTAAAGAGTTGTCCTTCATTTTCTATTCTACATTTGTTTACAATTACGCTTAAGGGGTTTTCAAGACAACTAATGATTTAATTTACAAAAAGCCACATCCTCTAGATAACTAGAGCATTCTTTAATTTAGAAATGATCATCGAGTCGCGTTATCAATGGCTCCAAATTGGCAGTTGGTCACGTATACTTTTAAAGATGTATGGTTTTACATGTTTTGTCTTGTGTTTCAGGCGCAGAGTGATGATGATGACGTCGGTCCTGATGACGTCGCGGTCAACGTGGAAGGCCGCGACGGCTTCATGGACGAGTTCTTTGCGGAGGTAAGTCGTACATGTCATATAATCTTTGGTTCAATTCATATGCAATGTTGTAGTTGTTTAATGATGAGTTTGATGTGAGGAAGAACAATGTGAAACAACACTCTATAGCACTCTCTACTTAAAAAGTTTTTAAACTGTAATAAAGTTGCTGGGCAGGCTATTTTTGGCGAATTTCCCATATAGGGAATAAGCTATTACCGTAGTACTCTATATATGTGTCCGTTAGCACGATAACTCGAGCAAAAATGATCCGATTTTGATTAAATTTGGTATAAACGTGTAAACCTACATTTATTCAAACGAGTTAGCGAACCAGCATGATCGGACTATGGGAACGGGGGTGTACGGGGGGTTTCATGGGGTAAAAATAGGGTTTTCCCATTTTTTACCCAAAAAACATAAAAACTTTCAATTTCTTTCCAAACCATTTTGTAGAGCTTAAAAAGCAAATAATTTTTACAAAAAAACAAAAACAGTTTTACCCTCCCTGATGCAGCAAACCTAAGTACTTGTTAAACTAATTCTATTTAAATAGGAAATAAATGTTATATTTTTAAGTAGACATTTTAGTGTTCCAATCATGCAAATGGAAATTCACTTAGTCTGCAGGTTTGCTGCGGCAGGGGTATTTTATGTGTAGGAAGTGTAGGGAGAGTATGAAACAGATGGAGGATGTAGGACATAGTTTAAACTAGAAATCCCTTTAACAATAATTTCGGGTGACCCTAATTCCATCCCCCCTTGGTTGAGACTTTTTTCACTGGAGGGTGAGATTCCAACTGCAAAAAATTCACATAGTCTATGCAGATTTGCTGAGGCAGGGGTATTTTACTCCTCAATTAATAAGTGATCAACTTGTGATTTGGGGACTTAATGTGCACTTTTATTTTTTCCAAAAAGTTTGTGTGTTGTGAATTTTCACAAGGAACATCACTAAAAAGATGGTATTACATTTTTAAGAACTTCAGCCTGTGTTTGTATAATTTTAATGAGATACTAGGTGAAGTCCGTAGAAATCAACGAAATCAACAAAATCAACGGTTCGGTTACTGTTGAGGTTTCAAGCAAAATCATTTAACTATCAATCAATGATAAATAAGCTCAATTTTGGAGAATTTTGGGTTGTCCGTGATTCAGCAGTGTGCTTTAAGTATGTCCAATATTAATAATCAATAGCTCAAATGAAAGCTGGTATTTCACAGAAGGTTCTTGGATAAAGAAAATAGGATAATGTAGTTAGAATTGAATAAATATATCTAAAATAATTTTCCATATCTGAGAAATAATCAAATTTATGGTTTTTAATTGAGTAATACAGTATCTCTTAACTGATTCAAACGATCAATATCTCAAATGAAATCCTTTATTTCTAGGAGTACTTAAAGACCAAGACATATTTAAAAATAGTGTTACGTATCATTGATTGCAGATAAGTCCTAAAATAATTATAATTAGGCCTATTGTTGATTCGTGATTCAGCAGCGGGCTTTAGGTACGCCTGAACTTTATAATCAATAGTTCAAATGAAAGCTTGTATTTCAGTGAAGGTTCTTACACCAAAAAATGTATAGAATAATGTAATTAGACCTGGTGAAATATATTAATTGATTACTTTAATTGAAGTAAGAATTCAAAAACATATTTACTGATAAATGAATAACGATGCTTGATGGTAAATATGTGCGTGCATACCTTTAATTTAAGACGAAAATTATGAAAATCAATCGGGGTAGAAGAGCCAAACCGACTCGGAAAAGAAAACCCAATAATTTTAAATAGCCTATATTATTTTTTGGCTCACTTTTGCATTGAAATCAGTTGGATCGTTAAAATCAGTTATATGACCTTTTCGCTACTGCAATAGTTTAACTCAATGAAATTTGCAGATATCTCTTTAAATTTGTTAGCTTTCCTAGTTACAAATCAATTAGCCTAACTAATTGAACTATTGTTTGAGTGTTTGCATTGTTAATTAGTATAATGGGTATAACATCTCAGTGATTCATGTAATTTATTAACTAAGGTATGAAGAGCATGAATTACTTCATCTAACAGTAAAAAGTGGAGGAATAGGGATGGCTGATCCAATAGTACAATCGAAACACATATATGAAACGTCAAAAAGAGGTTGTGAAGTTCTCTTACAATCCCTTGCATTAAAAACCTCTTTTGAGTTCAGTGAGCATGAAGATGCTTTAAAAAAAGCATTAAAGTTCCATAGAGAACAAAAGAAAACTGAAGAAAACAAATTATTAAATGAAAATTTAAAATATTTTTCACTACAAAGGCAAAATGTAATTTTACAAAATGCTGACCCTAAATCAAAACATAGCAGCTGGTTATCCTGTGTACCATTGAAGAAATTAAATTTCGACATGTCACCTCAAGAATTTAGGGATTCCCTGGCACTGAGATATGGTCGGACACCAATCCATTTACCAACCAATTGTGATGGCTGTGGGAAAGAATTTAACACAGATCATGCCCTTACGTGTCCTGTAGGTGGCCTAATTATCAAACGACACAATGAAATTAGAGATGCTTTAGGAAACATTATGGAACAGGCATGGGGGAATTGTATCAAAGAGCCCCTTATAGCAGAGAATAGAAATACAAACGGGCCTGCAATTAAAGCTGACTTGGCATGTAGAGGGGTATGGGAGACACAGAGGGAAGCATTATTTGATATCCGTGTCGTAGACACCGATGCTCCCTCATATGCTTCCAAACCTCATGACAATGTCATACAAAATGCAGAAGAAGAAAAGAAAAGAAAGTATATTTCAGCCTGTGAGAGCCGGAATGCCTCTTTCACACCTTTGATAACATCAGTATGCGGAATCTTAGGCAAAGATTTTCAAACACTAATAAGAGCACTAGCTGAGAGATTGTCAGAAAAATGGGTTAAGCCTTACAGTCTGGTAGTTAATTGGATCAGAACGAGACTGACTTGCTCAATTTTAAGGGCAACAAGTATGTGCCTGAGAAGATCTAGAAAAAAATGGAGATCTGCTCGAGAATTCGAAGATGGAGCAGGCATCCAACATATTTATTGAGAGAATCAAAATTTTTAGCAATATCTGTAAATTTAGATTTATTTTTCTTGTAATTATCTATATTAAATTGGTTATGTTTTTCGTAAAAAAAAAAAAAAAAAAAAAAAAATTATTAGACCCATAGATATTGGTTTGTTCAAAGGCTACAAAATACACGTTTCAATAATGAAATGAAATGAAAATATTTATTAATCGGAATATTACGACCACATGGTCCTTTCTTACGGTTAACCTCTTATAAACTAAGTTTAAACTAAACAATATGTTTTATTACACTTTCTTTTACTGTAAACAAAATAATAATTAAATACTTAAGTGACAAATCTTCGTCCCTATATCATTATCGATCATTGAGATGGGGGTCCGTATTTTAACCCCATGTTGTGTTACAAATTGTATAAAGTTACAATTTTGTTTTTCAAGGTAAAACAGGGTTCCCTAAGTGTTTTTTTTTTAATATTTTTTATGTTTCACCTAAAGATGTTTAACTTATGTAAAAAAATAGTTAACTTTTTTCCCCTTGATTTACGCCAAAAGGAAGTACTTAAACAATTTTATATAAAACAGTCCAAACCCTCGTGTTGTGGATGTTCCGGGAATCGAACCTAAGTCGGGGGCGTCCCTTCACCTATGTCCGAGACATTAACCACTAAGCCTACGTTCAGCATAAACTGTAAGATAATGTTGTTGTCTTCTTATAAATATATTACAAAATCTATCCCTCTCCTAAGAATTTTCAAAACAGTAAATATCTTGTATGAAAAAGGTTAAGACAATCTACAGCACCACACAACTCTTGACAATCTGGGGTTCTATCAGCATAACTTGATATATACGGTTTGCCAGAGAATCTATCATGTATCGTAGACTCATAGGTCTTCAGTTTCTGTCTGTGCTGAATTGCTCAGTGCATGTCTGACTTATATAAACCGTTCGTCTCGTCTTGGCCAATCCGCATTCGTCTTATACATTTTATATGACCTAGTTATTTCAGAGGCTATTCATGGCACCAATCAATATAGATAGTTTTTTTTATAGTTTTCAGCAAACTTCCAAGAAGGTGTAGGCCATATTCATAACAAGAACTATGGGACCACTGTACTTAATGTTTTTGTTGGTCCTCAGTAGTAAAATCACAGTTTGTTACTCTCTGATAATGGTGTGTTGGCTAAGTTAGTTATGAGTGAAATTATAGTACTTAGTTTTTTAGTAAAATATTGATAATAATTATACGAGGACACCCATACATAAATTATGCACAAAACTCGTCTCCGATGCATGTACTCAATACTGCAATACCCTTTAATACTTAAAAAGTTATGATTGCTGAAGACAGCAATTAGGTAGATTAGACTACTAATCTGCCAGATTCAGAATAAATATAATTTCTTTATTGTAGATTTATACCACAAAAGATTGATTTACCTACCTCAATCAGGTTACAATCATTTCTAAAAATATCCTCGGCTAATCATGTTAAGTCCCTTTTCATAAACTGTTTCGTCTGATGTTTTCTATCTGACTGTGGTTAAACATTTAACTTAAGGATCAACGGTAATTAAACATTTACAACCGTTGTAGAAAGTTGATCAGAATTACTTGATCTTTAAAAGTGGACTCTAGAAAGATATTAAATGCTAAAGGGACGAAGCCTTAAATGAAATCACCCTTCTGGACCTTCTGGTTACGATTTGTCACTCCGCTAGAACATGAGCTTTAAAATGACACCTAAATCGTCAAAATTGGTTCAGTAGGACAGGGGGAAAGGGGATGTAACGGAGAAAACCCTTTTGTGTTTTAAGATATTTTATAATTCATTCAAAATTATTAACGTTTGACACTAGACATGTTCTTGTTTAATTATAAGCTGATGATGATGTGTTTATTGATCATCCCTGATGTTAGTTTACCACTGGTGTCAGCGAAATTTAATCAATGCCTGCTGGAAGGTGTGTTTGTTTACACATAACTAGGGATGGTGTATTAGTTAATCACCGATGATGTTATGTTTGATAATCGATCACCAATATTGGTCTATTTATAAATCTATCCCCAATGACAGTGTGTTTGTTAATCAATCTCTGACGGTGTTGTGATTGTCAATCAATCTCTGATGGTGGTGTGTTTGTCAATTAATCTCTGACGGTGTTGTGTTTGTCAATCAATCTCTGACGGTGTTGTGTTTGTCAATCAATCCCCGACAGTTGTGTGTTTGTCAATTAATCTCTGACGGTGTTGTGTTTGTCAATCAATCCTGACGGTGTTGTGTTTGTCAATTAATCTCTAACGGTGTTGTGTTTGTCAATCAATCTCTGACGGTGTTGTGTTTGTCAATCAATCTCTGATGGTGGTGTGTTTGTCAATCAATCCCTGACAGTGGTGTGTTTGTCAATCAATCCCTGACAGAGGTGTGTTTGTTAATCTATCCCTGACGGTGGTGTGTTTGTCAATTAATCTCTGACGGTGTTGTGTTTGTCAATCAATCTCTGACGGTGTTGTGTTTGTCAATCAATCTCTGATGGTGGTGTGTTTGTCAATCAATCCCTGACAGTGGTGTGTTTGTCAATCAATCCCTGACAGGGGTGTGTTTGTTTATATATCCCTGACGGTGGTATGAGTTGTCAATCTATCCCTGACGGTGGTATGAGTTGTCAATCTATCCCTGACGGTGGTGTGTTTGTTAATCAATCCCTGACAGAGGTGTGTTTGTTAATCTATCCCTGACGGTGGTGTGTTTGTCAATCAATCCCTGACGGTGGTGTGTTTGTCAATCAATCCCTGACAGGGGTGTGTTTGTCAATCAATCCCTGACAGGGGTGTGTTTGTTAATCTATCCCTGACGGTGGTGTGTATGTCAACCAATCCCTGACAGAGGTGTGTTTGTTAATCTATCCCTGAAGGTGGTGTGTTTGTTAATCTATCCCTGATGGTGGTGTGATTGTCAATCAATCCCTGACAGGAGTGTGTTTGTTAATATATCCCTGACGGTGGTGTGATTGTCAGTCAATCTCTGACAGGAGTGTGTTTGTCAATCAATCCCTGACAGGAGTGTGTTTGTTAATCTATCCCTGATGGTGGTGTGATTGTCAATCAATCCCTGACAGGAGTGTGTTTGTTAATATATCCCTGACGGTGGTGTGATTGTCAATCAATCTCTGACAGGAGTGTGTTTGTCAATCAATCCCAGACAGTTGTGTGTTTGTCAATTAATCTCTGACGGTGTTGTGTTTGTCAATCAATCTCTGACGGTGTTGTGTTTGTCAATTAATCTCTGACGGTGTTGTGTTTGTCAATCAATCTCTGACGGTGTTGTGTTTGTCAATCAATCTCTGATGGTGGTGTGTTTGTCAATCAATCCCTGACAGGAGTGTGTTTGTCAATCAATCCCTGACAGGGGTGTGTTTGTTAATATATCCCTGACGGTGGTGTGATTGTCAGTCAAGCTCTGACAGGAGTGTGTTTGTTAATCTATCCCTGATGGTGGTGTGATTGTCAATCAATCCCTGACAGGAGTGTGTTTGTTAATATATCCCTGACGGTGGTGTGATTGTCAATCAATCCCTGACAGGAGTGTGTTTGTCAATCAATCCCTGACAGGGGTGTGTTTGTTAATCTATCCCTGACAGGGGTGTGTTTGTTAATCTATCCCTGATGGTGGTGTGATTGTCAGTCAATCTCTGACGGTGTTGTGTTTGTCAATCAATTCCTGACATTGTTGTGTTTTTGAATCAATCTCTGACAGGAGTGTGTTTGTCAATCAATCCCTGACAGGGGTGTGTTTGTTAATCTATCCCTGACAGGAGTGTGTTTGTTAATCTATCCCTGACAGTGGTGTGTTTGTTTATATATCCCTGACGGTGGTATGAGTTGTCAATCTATCCCTGACGGTGGTGTGTTTGTCAATCAATCTCTGATGGTGGTGTGTTTGTCAATCAATCCCTGACAGTGGTGTGTTTGTCAATCAATCCCTGACAGAGGTGTGTTTGTTAATCTATCCCTGACGGTGGTGTGTTTGTCAATTAATCTCTGACGGTGTTGTGTTTGTCAATTAATCTCTGACGGTGTTGTGTTTGTCAATCAATCTCTGACGGTGTTGTGTTTGTCAATCAATCTCTGATGGTGGTGTGTTTGTCAATCAATCCTTGACAGTGGTGTGTTTGTCAATCAATCCCTGACAGAGGTGTGTTTGTTAATCTATCCCTGACGGTGGTGTGTTTGTCAATTAATCTCTGACGGTGTTGTGTTTGTCAATCAATCTCTGACGGTGTTGTGTTTGTCAATCAATCTCTGATGGTGGTGTGTTTGTCAATCAATCCCTGACAGTGGTGTGTTTGTCAATCAATCCCTGACAGGGGTGTGTTTGTTTATATATCCCTGACGGTGGTATGAGTTGTCAATCTATCCCTGACGGTGGTATGAGTTGTCAATCAATCCCTGACAGAGGTGTGTTTGTTAATCTATCCCTGACGGTGGTGTGTTTGTCAATCAATCCCTGACGGTGGTGTGTTTGTCAATCAATCCCTGACAGGGGTGTGTTTGTCAATCAATCCCTGACAGGGGTGTGTTTGTTAATCTATCCCTGACGGTGGTGTGTATGTCAACCAATCCCTGACAGAGGTGTGTTTGTTAATCTATCCCTGAAGGTGGTGTGTTTGTTAATCTATCCCTGATGGTGGTGTGATTGTCAATCAATCCCTGACAGGAGTGTGTTTGTTAATATATCCCTGACGGTGGTGTGATTGTCAGTCAATCTCTGACAGGAGTGTGTTTGTCAATCAATCCCTGACAGGAGTGTGTTTGTTAATCTATCCCTGATGGTGGTGTGATTGTCAATCAATCCCTGACAGGAGTGTGTTTGTTAATATATCCCTGACGGTGGTGTGATTGTCAATCAATCTCTGACAGGAGTGTGTTTGTCAATCAATCCCAGACAGTTGTGTGTTTGTCAATTAATCTCTGACGGTGTTGTGTTTGTCAATCAATCTCTGACGGTGTTGTGTTTGTCAATTAATCTCTGACGGTGTTGTGTTTGTCAATCAATCTCTGACGGTGTTGTGTTTGTCAATCAATCTCTGATGGTGGTGTGTTTGTCAATCAATCCCTGACAGGAGTGTGTTTGTCAATCAATCCCTGACAGGGGTGTGTTTGTTAATATATCCCTGACGGTGGTGTGATTGTCAGTCAAGCTCTGACAGGAGTGTGTTTGTTAATCTATCCCTGATGGTGGTGTGATTGTCAATCAATCCCTGACAGGAGTGTGTTTGTTAATATATCCCTGACGGTGGTGTGATTGTCAATCAATCCCTGACAGGAGTGTGTTTGTCAATCAATCCCTGACAGGGGTGTGTTTGTTAATCTATCCCTGACAGGGGTGTGTTTGTTAATCTATCCCTGATGGTGGTGTGATTGTCAGTCAATCTCTGACGGTGTTGTGTTTGTCAATCAATTCCTGACATTGTTGTGTTTTTGAATCAATCTCTGACAGGAGTGTGTTTGTCAATCAATCCCTGACAGGGGTGTGTTTGTTAATCTATCCCTGACAGGAGTGTGTTTGTTAATCTATCCCTGACAGTGGTGTGTTTGTCAATCAATTCCTGACAGTGTTGTGTTTGTTAATCTATCCCTGATGGTGGTGTGTTGGTCAATCAATCTCTGATGGTGGTGTGTTGGTCAATCAATCTCTGATGGTGGTGTGTTTGTCAATCAATCCCTGACAGGGGTGTGTTTGTTCATCTATCCCTGACAGTGGTGTGTTTGTCAATCAATCTCTGACAGTGGTGTGTTTGTCAATCAATCTCTGATGGTGGTGTGTTTGTTAATCAATCCCTGATGAAGCTGTGTGCGTGTTTAGTCAATCTCTTGATGTTGTTTGTACTTGATAAATTTATGATGATGGTGCATTTGAAAATCTATACAGGATGGTGTCAATTCAATTGCTGATGAAGGTATGTTTCTCTTTAGGTGGAGGAGATACGGGAAATGATAGACAAGATACAGGCCAATGTGGAAGAAGTCAAGAAAAAACACAGTGCCATCCTGTCCGCCCCACAGACTGATGAAAGTGAGTAAATTACAATTTCTATCTTAGTTTAGTTGCAAATTGTGAATGATTCTTCTTCTCACCTGCTTCTGGTTTTTCATCGTCGTTAGAAACCTCTAAATTAATTAATAACCACAATTTGGAGTTATTTTATGGCCTCTTCATGTCATCATTGTCTACAGATGGATATTTCAATCAATGTTTATATAAAATTTTATAAAAATTGAGAAAACTGTAGCTCTCTGAGTTTGGGGGTATTAAAAATGGACTTTTGTTCGTGACACATGAATGAATTAAAACGATGATTGAGAAAATGGCTTGTAATTTACTAAGTTCAGAAAACATATTTAATACTTCAATTGTCTTTCTCAAACCATAGTAAATCAGAAATGTTATTCAAAACTACTACAACATTTAACTATATTGAATATTTTAAAAGAACCGATTATGAAATAAAATATACTGGCTGATATACAGTATCCCGTGCTGTGAATGGGGAGGAAGCACAGAAAGCAATGAAACATATTTATTTAGACACTAATAATAATTTACGCTATACGACTACCGCTATGTTTTTGAGGTTGAAATGTTATGATTATCTGTAAATCCTTTGTTGGGCAGGGTTAGGTCTAAGTACCTTAAACATCAATGGGAAAGGTTATGCAAACGCATACATTGAGTGAAATGATTTTATTTGAACCCCTTTAGAATTCAAGTGGAGCAAAATAGATAAATAAAGGTAAACATAGGTTCAAAAACTATTCCCGGTTATACCTAATATTATCTTTATAAATCATTATGATTGTATGTATAGTTATATACAAATTCTATAGTATAAATATAAACGTCTAAAATAATAAGCTCAATAACGTTCGTACAGATACATAAATCTTAACAGTTTCACTTGCATGAAGTGCTCTAACGGTGTAACAGTGACATTGCCCGTCGGAAGCTGTAATTCGTCTAAGTAGCACTTAAACATGACCCTGTCTCCCCCAGGTGCGATTAGCATTTTGACTTCTCCCCCCCCCCCCCACTCCCCCGACAATCTCCACATCACATCGCATCACTACACTTGCCTTACAAATTGGATTTCGGTGTGTGCGCTTCTTTTGTTCTCACTTGTAATACTTTTGTAATATTATCGTGAGATTTGATGGAAGCTGTTTTATGAATAAGAAAAGTGTCTTCTAAACTCTAAATGAAATCTTTATGCTTTATATTTTGTAAAGTTTTAAAAAACATTAAAAATAAAAATTGGTATTGCAAAGATGTGATGAACGCTAGGAGGTAAACATTTTTTTTTATTATTATGAAGTCTAGGTAAATATGCATTTTTTTTATTAAGGGTGAATCTTAATAAGTTACACAGTTTTGAAACACAAAGCAAAATTAATTTCTAGTTTTCAACAGACTAATGTATACTGAGGTTAAAAACGAACCTTATAATTTTTATTTAGCCTAACTACCAATATCTTGATTTAAAACAAAACCCATTTTAATTTTTCTCAACAGTAATCGGACATTGGTGGTTGAAAACATTGATGACAGTTAAAATGCTAGTGTCTACAAAGTCGTTTGTTTGTAAAAAAAATGAAAATTGTCTTTAGGTACATAACTTAATAAATACATAATTTTAATGATCACTTATAAACTACAATTGCAAACATTTCTTTACAACAAAGTATAACAAAGGTCTAACTATGAGATCACAGATTTGTATTTAAAGAAAGTTTAAAAAATTGGTTTTAACCTAAAAATAAAAAAAAATGTTTAATTTATGAACACTTAAAACAAAATTAGAATTAACTTAATTCAAACAACCAAGTCAAGTAGTATTTATACTGGTTGCAAGGCGAATGCAGCGGAATTTGTTATGTCATTCATTCATCGTCTGCGATGCGCTCTCTTGTGTGGGTCTTAGCAATTAGACAATAATAGAACTGTGGGAAAGTTTGTAATATTCCATGTTTCATGGCCATTTAAAATGTTCACATCATGAACAGTTAATTAGTTATTAATATTAGTTTGCAATTAGCTTTGTGTAATACTTAATCATACATGTTTCCTTTAAGGAAAATTTATTGCAACTTTGTTGCCATTGAGTTAACTTTGTCTCACTAAATTGATGTTTTGAAATTTTTTTATGTGTTAAAAATATTTTTTTTTATAAAAAATGTTCGATAAACCATACTAGCACCGCTTTTCCTTAGATGTAAACAACATTTGTTATGCTCCTATGTCTCTGGGGCATCATTATCACATAAAAATTTAGGTTACTTTGGGAAGGTAAAGTTCTCATAAAAATACATTTAAAACATGTTTTACAAGCGTACACAAAGTATGGAATAGTATGCCGATTTACATTATGTATTTTATTTTTGGTCTCTGAGTATCGAGCTTGACTAGTGGTGGAGCGGAGGACCTCGGTCCTTAAGGGTCGTGGGTTCTAATCCTGCCAATTGTACATAAGTGATAATGCGTCAACCACTAAGCATAGCATGAAGTAGTGCAAAAAAACAAATTGGGGCTAGATCCTAGTGTCCTAGGACAAAAAAAAATAGTTTGGTCTCTAACTCCAATTTATTCTTAACTTGTGAATAAACTCTGGCCAACACTGGCAGAAAATAAGATTTTCACCAATAAAATTGTTAAATATTGATTGATTGAACAATGTAGCATCCTCTACCAAGCTATGATAAATAAATTAGCCTGATACAAATCTAATACCAGGGTTTATCATCATGCCAAAAGATATTTAACATTAAATGTCTGGGTAGCTGAGTGGTTATAGGGTTTGCCTTCAAATCTAAAGGTCGCTGGTTTGATTCCTGGTTCGATTCCAAGCAAGGTTGTTACTGGACTCAGTCGCCATTTGCATTGTGCTATCATTAACGGAGATCTCTTACGAAATATTTATTATATGTAGACCTATGTTTGGACTGCACTCTTAAAAAGCCTAAACAAATGAGAATTACGTTAAAACACCATAAAATAAACATTAAGCTCATTCAACAAACAAAGTTGTAACTTTCTGCAATTTCCCGTAGCAGAGTTAACGAGATTCGGCAGAAACCTGGAAACCCTTCCGTGGCTCCGTTCCTATTAACATGTTAATTCATATTACCATTGAACACGTATTGTCCTACGGTTGGTTCATCTGCATTTGTGTTGGAGCTACATTGCGTTAGAACGGTTGCAATACTCGCTGACAAAAGATAACATTGTAAGCGGCTTTGGTTAAACATTTTTGAAGTGTTTAAAGTAGACCTTTGCAGTGTGATTGAATTCTATTCTATTTTTGAATGGTATATGGGGGAACAGTCCAAACGATGGTCTTGTTACCTTCTAACGGCCTTTTATAGCATCATTTAGATCATTAATAGAGCATCATTAATATTTTTTTTGGAATCAATACCTTTTTAATTCAATTGTTATTTAAGTTTTCCAGGTTTTTTTACTTGTTATTTTGTTTGTAAAACTGTTGGGGACATTAATCTGATTTGATTTGAGCATTTTGATGGTTCAAAACTGGACCCAGCTGTCCTTTATCGTTGGGCATTTAATCAATTGGTCCTGGACAATCTTAGTGAGTAAAAATACTACAGAGATCTCATTCCATTCTAGACTAATTTTTCATTCATATTTAGCTAACATACACACCTATGTGTGACACTGTCCTAAAAATAACTGAAACACTATTTTTGTTAATATTATTTAATGGTTAAAAATAAATTCCGGCCATGAATAAATTCCTGTTCTAAAAGTAATCATAAAGAATGGACTCTGTCCAGGATCGGAGCAGCAACCTTCAAAGTCTAAGGCAAGCCGTTCAACTCAGGTACACAGATTGTAAAATAAATTAGTGAAATATAAGATATTTCAAACGAATTGTAGACTCAACATGAAAATGTTAATTGTAATTCTCTTAGACATTGTTTCAAAGCAATGTTGGTTAAAACTTTACATTACTTTTCCTGTCAGATAAGTATGACTATATTAGTTCCGAGGAAACTTCGTAAAAGTAGGTTAGACAATGATATAAGCGGGTAGTAATTCATGGCTTATCTGAAGGCTTTTAGGTCACTAACAATACCTAAAACCACAAATAAACCCACAACGAAATATTCTTCACACCTATTCAAAATATTCTTGATTTCGACAATGCTTCAATAAATATTTTTAGTTTAAATTGTTAATGTTTTTTGTGAATAGATAATTTATTGTCCACAGCACCTATTGAGTAAAAGTAGTATATTGAATAAAATATTTGTCTACCATTAAATAACATGTTGCAATAGATTTATTGGCCTATTATTGTACTTCCATTCGATGGTATTGAGACATATGTTTGTATTTCCCCAGAAGAGTTTAAACAGATTGATAACAGAGGTTATACTTTACTGGGTGTCTAATGAGTGATAACATAATTAGTCTCGTTACTGGAAACCAATTAGTGACAACCATCAATAAGCAACAGTGGCAATTGTTGTTCATAGTTGGGTTTGCGACAAAATATCCTCAAAAATTCTTTTTTACATTGCATGTTATTGATATTTTGCGGAATTAGTTAGCTAATGTTTAACACGAACACAAAAACGAATTTGTATCTACTGTAATGTTTAACTTTAATCATTATGTTTTTATTCAATGTCCACTATCAAGTAATAGTTAGAAAATGCAATGGTTGAGGTTAAGAATGTAACATAGAGCACAAGGGCCTTGGTATTTAGGTTATCCTCATTAAAAAAGCATGTCATGATTGTATCAAATCTGTTTATCCAGAAAAAAAAGAATAAAAATTGTAGTTGGTCTCCAGTACAAACAGAAGTTGTATCCCCTTTCAATTCATGGCTGGAATTTATTTTTAAACCATTAAATAATATTAACAAATATAGTGTTACAGTTCATTCCTATTAGGGAAGGCTTTAATTTCTGTAGCCTAAATAATATACTGTTAGAGACAATTTAGTATTTTAATAGTAGTGAAATGTATTTTTGCAGTTAAAGAATAATAACTTTTACAATTATTGTTTGAATTATCTTATCAGTAAAATCAGTGAATTTTGAATACATTTAATAATTAGTGAATTTCAGAATATCATACTAAACAAGAGAGGTTTAACAAATTTGCAAAGTCATTAACAGTACATAAAATCAATTTTTAAAAGCCAAGACCACAGCATCATGTTGTATTCATCACCAGGGTAGCCGAGTGGCAATCCTGTCACATTTAAAGGGTAAAAAGTCAAGTTAAAGTGTTTTGTGGGAGGTGTTTGAAGTATTCAGTGTTTTCCGACGTGATTTCTTTGATGTGCTGCTAACTGGGGCAGCCACTAACACCAAGGTTGTAGCTCTATCAAATATTTATCAACCTTTTCACTATCATCTCCCGTTTCTTTTACTTTCTTCCCGTTCCTTTACAAGTTAATGTTCCTGTTGCAGCAAGATCGCAGAGTGAATTTTGGTGGTTATAAGTTGGGCAGGAAGTCGATTACGAATTTTATTTGGTGCGGATTTACGCTACTGGACTTTTTTTGTTTTTATATGGGAACGGTACAATCTCTGATCTCTTTATCTAATGCCGATCTTTTGTTAGATAGTGTCTACTTTTTGTGAGAAACCATGATTAATTGATACCCCAAAGACCAGCCATCGACGTCTAGAATCGAGTTCACTTGGATTCGAACCGGTGACCTTTCAGGATACAGTTTACCAATAAAGTACACATTTTCAAAATATGATATCGATTTCACTTATTAACTAAGTGCAGTTTATACTACATAAAAAATATATTACTATTATAGAAGTTATCACTTTTGAAAGCATAATTAGGTCACCAATTTAAACTTGGCTAACTACTTAAATGTTCTACATATAATAGAAGCTATCTTCATTCGAACTAGAAATAGAACAAGTTAGACCAAAGAGTTGTCCCACAAATTAAACGACTGGTGGGTTTAAAGAAGTTTTGTCATGGGAATACAGCATTCGAGTGAGCTACTTTTGGTTAACCTTTGAACTATTTGACTGATTAGTTTTGATATGATGGTAGAAATGTCAATTTAAAGGAAGAAAAATTAAGTTAAACTCTTTTGGGGTTAGAAATGTTGACATTACTTAAAAAATAGTAATAGTAAATATAGTTATGAATGTTCTTAGTTATTTATTTTAGAAATTTATTAAAGATGGGTCATAAAGTATACATCTTAATGTTTAATCGCTTCACTATAGATTTGTGATGTGGGGGTTGCAATTTTCAGTGTTAGGTCTTTAACCCTGCTGAGAAAGTCATCGCTAAGGTCATTTTAAGGGTCATATCTCTTCTTGATAGTCTCTGATCTCCCCTCTTTCTTCCTTCCTGCCCTATCTGTAATCTTTTGTCGCCAAGTTCTGAAAAAATGAATTTTAACAATAGGCACTCAGCCTATTTTTGTTTTTCTCTGTTTATATTTTTTAGCCTTTTTTGTTATGTCCTTTAAAATATATTTATTTTAACACAATATGTCCATATTAAATTAAAATAAAGGTCAAAAAAGAAAAAAGCAAGTCCTCCTCCTCTTTACTAATGTAAAAAGAAGCAAAATAGGTGTTGTGTGCAATCCCTATTAAACTCAATGCCGTCAACTATCACAAGCTGTACGCTGTAGGGGGACCGTCAAACGCAAAAAAGTTATTGTGGTGATTCACTGCTTCGCCCAATGTAAAATGCTAGATGTTAGGTGTTTGTTCTTGATGTAAATAAATTTTATTATTAACCGTGTCATAAAGAAAAATACTCAACAGATGAATAATTTTGTATCAATTGGAACACTTAGCGCTTATTCCAAACCAAACGGTTGTTTTACGTAATATAGAAAACATTTGTATGCAATAGAAATTACTGTGTTTTTTGCAAATTTTCCATGCAGAGAATCCAATCATGTTAGTTCGCGAACTCGTTTGAAAAAAAAAAAAACATAGGTTTGCACGTTTGTACCAAATTTCATTAAATGTTATTTTATATTTTACCATTGTACTAACAGACACATTTATATATTAATTGATAAGATGGTGTTTATGGACATCAAAACAAAAAATTCTAACAAGGGTAATAGCATATAAGGTACTCCTTTGTAGGTAATTCCTACAGGTATGTATAGTCTATATACCTGTAGGTATATATAATATGTAGACTTTATATACCTGTAGGTACAAAGGAGTACCTTATACGCTATTACCCTTGTTAGAATTTTTTGTTTTGATGTCCATAAACACCATCTTATCAAATTAATAATTTTGTTTGGTTTTTATATAGTCAATGATTAAATATAATTCCCAACCAAGGGAAAGTGACCTTAAAGTATGGGTTGGGGGGTTTAGGGAAACACTTAAATAAAACCCTAGTGCACGTTTCCATAACCATAATTTCCAACCATAATTTTATAAACTACGTACCGTTTGTTAATATAAGTTAATGGATAGATTTTATCATAAGAAACCAACAATGTGAACAGTTCAAAGGAATAAAAAGAGGTTTAGCGATATTGTTGAAAAAATCACATTTTCCTTACTTGTGTACTACCCAATCAGTACTGAATCCAGTTAAGTATCATATGCAAAGTTTTATACAATTGATTATTCAGTATTGGAGTTTATTTATTGCCATGAAATCACAAATCTGTTGTCTCTCCAAGATTGATAACCTTCAGCTTGGCAAAAACTAAAAGAAAGACAAACAATTTATCTCAGTCCTCTCTTCTGTCAATAACTTGCAACAGAGGAAATTATGTTCCTTTTAAAACTAGCGAAATGAAAACATTGCATTTGTAACGACGTTAATCTTCTTTATAAAGTAGTGAAAGGTTGTTATTGAACATACACGTTTGTAATAATCTTTTTTTTAAGTAGTAAAATGTTGTAATTAAACATACTTGATTGTAATAACAATAACATTTATCTTCTTACACAGTAGTGAAAGGTTGTAATTAAACATACCTCTTTGTAATAACATTAATATTCTTTGAGAAGTAGTAAAAAGGTTGTAATTAAACATACTTCTTTGTAATAACATTAATCTTTTTTACACAGTTGTGAAAGGTTGTAATTAAACATACTCGATTGTAATAACATTAACTTTTTTACACAGTTGTGAAATAATAAAATTAAACATACTCCTTTGTAATAACATTAATCTTCTTTGAAAAGTAGTAAAAAGGTTGTAATTAAACATACTCCTTTTAGTAACATTAATCTTCTTTGAAAAGTAGTAAAAAGGTTGTAATTAAACATACTTCTTTGTAATAACATTAATCTTTTTTACATAGTCGTGAAATGTTGTAATTATTCATACTCCGTTGTAATAACATTAATCTTCTTACACAGTAGTGAAATGTTGTAATTAAACATACTCCTTTGTAATAACATTAATCTTTTTACACAGTCGTGAAATGTTGTAATTAAACATACTTCTTTGTAATAACATTAATCTTTTTTACAAAGTCGTGAAATGTTGTAATTAAACATACTTCTTTGTAATAACATTAATCTTTTTTACAAAGTCGTGAAATGTTGTAATTATCCATACTCATTTGTAATAACATTAATCACCTTTACACAGTAGTGAAAGGTTGTAATTAACCGTACTCATGTAAGGTTGCATGTTAACGTGAAGTACATGTGGAACCTTTGTTTGCTTTCATGTCGACAGCTACATGTTGAAATCAAATAAACTTGCATGAAACTTTATTTGATAATGCTTTAATATGCAACAGAACATATGTTGATCCTGTATCGTTGGTAACCCTCGCTAAATAGTACCAGAAGAGCATTGAAATGCAATGCCGAGATTAACACCAATACAGTGTAATATAATCTGAGGGGAAAAAACATTTGCATTTAAATAGCAAAATCTATTCCTGGTTCTGTTTCGGAAAACAGATATTATAAACAGGTGGTTGTTTAGTTTCAGTTTGTGCTTTGTTTGGTTGCTTTGTTTGTGTTTTGTTTGACTTGCTCAGATAAACACCTCAGTCGCAGCAATGTTTAGTCGTTTCTACAGAGAAACGGCCCAAACCCTCAGTGATGTACAGTGTACAGGTTGACTGTTGACCTCCCATTGACCCCAAGCCACATCCAATTGAACCATTGAACCCTTCTCCACTTGCCCTTCAATATATGCTGGTAGAGTGTGAATATATGTAAATATAGTTTTGAATTAGTGTCATAATATGGGGTATTACGTGTAACTGGTTTTAGTTTAATGATATAACATTCAGGGAATTAATCAAATCAAATAATTTATTCAGCCATTAAACACAATCAGGCAATAGGCCAAGTCAAGACAATAGTATAGGTTGTAAAAGTTTTTGTTACAATGCTAAAATAAAATAAACGGTAACTCACATTCTGACACATACTTTCTCCTATAAGTTTGCCAACAACCTCCATCATGTGTAAGCGGTGAGACTAAATACAGTATACGGAAGTGGGATTTCTACAATTTTGTTCAGAATTTAAAGGACCGACGGTATGTTATAACATACTAAATTTTTATCAAAATCATTCGGGCCATTTTTGGGAAAATCAGATTTTTTTTTTTTTAGAAATGGGATTTGTACCGTTTTGTTCAGAATTTAAAGGGCTACAACATACTAAATTTTTATCAAAATCGTTCAAGCCGGTTTTTCCGGTTTTAATGGGGAAATCCCCATTAAAAATTAAAAAATGAAAAAAACGTCCGGAGATACCATGGATTAAAACCTACATACCAAATCTCATCAAAATCGGACCACAGGTGTAGTCCCTAGCTCTGTACACATCCAGACACACACACACACACACACACACACACACACACACACACAGACAGACATCACTTCGAAAACCTAGTTTTTTGGGTCGGACCCAAAACGAATATATCCACTCAAAACTCAAACTTGAAAATTTTGACGAAAACAATACTTTCTCCATATACTATGGTATAGGGGGAGAAAGTAAAACTTGTACACAGAATAGCAAGGAAGGGTTGCCCAAAGAGCACGATTTATAATCTTCTATATTCTGCTGGAATGGTGCACACTGCACAGTGCTGTAAAGGTCTAATGTACAGTGCACAGTTTTTGAATGGTCATCAGCTAAACTACCCACATTTTATCATTAGGTCATTAAATCTACTGTAGTAGTTTTTAAGAATCAGCTAGTTAGTTGCAGATTGCTATACCGCTATATCAAATCGACCATGTATATTTGTCATCTGATATTTATTTGTAACATTAGGACTACCAAATTAATTATCAGGTTTTTAAAAGACCATGTTGATTAATTCGATTGATTTCCTGCTATACAATAGTAGTTTTTGTTACTAGTCCCTAAAGTAGGCTTTTTTGGGACGATATCGTGTTTAACTTCAATTAAATTTGATTAAGTCACAAAAAAGCATTTTAGGACGAGTTAACAATATTTTTCATGATATTGTCATATATTTAAGCAGAAAATAAAAAATATATACAGTAACACTGAATGAATTAGGTTATGTAAGAAACAAACAAAGTTTGTTAATGTTGTTGAAGCATTTTAAAGGATCAGAACAGCTGATTTGTTTTTGAGATAAGCTTTGATAAACCATATGATTCGGGTCCAAGTTTTATGGACTAGTTTGAAAAAAAGATATCTTTAGGGACTCAAAACGATCCGTAATGCAGCTGTTTTTGAGACAGTGTAATGAAAAAGTAATTTTACATTTTATAATCTCAGTCTACACACTAAATTGTTTTCCAAAATGTAACTGTTTAAAAACGCCAAACTTTGTATAAAAATTCCACATTTTTTAATAAAATATGAATTTTTTGAAACTGTACATTTTAAATTAAATATTTAAACCTCATTTGCATTTTTTTAAATCTCACATTTTCTAAAAAATCCCCAAACTATGGGGAAAATCCCAAATTCGTGATAAAAATCCCACATTTGGGATAAAAACCCTACGTCCGGGATAAAAAGGCCACAAGTGGGAACACTGGTAGGGTAACAGTACCAGCCGAGTACGGACGCGAGGTCAGTTCAGCATCGATTCGGCGCCCCCGCCCCCCCTTTCAACCCCCCTTCTATTCTCCGCAGTGCTGCTGCCGTCACCTGTTTTGACCCCCCTCCCAACCACCAACAAATACCACTTGTAATTTTGGGGAAGTCACTGAGATAAGTTTTGGTTGACCTTGGGGTATGGTGGTCGGGTTTTTTGATAGGGAGTTTATCGTCTGAGGTAGATGAGAGTTTGTTTTGTTGGGAAGTTTTCTGTATTTTCCTTTGGTGATATGGATTTATTCAAGGAAGAAAGTCAAATGTGTATAATTCTCTACTTAAACAGAGAAAGATAAAATAGTTAAGCAGGATCAACTGTATGAAAACCCCAAACGATAACACTTCCACATCCCTTCAAATTCCATTCTTTACTGGTTTTATCTTAATAGAACAAACCACGATAAAGAGTCAACTTTAAATACTTCTTTCACGATGTGAATTTTTTGTAGGGAAGTAGCTATAGCGTTTGTGGAAAGTTTTCCATTACGTTTGCGAACCATCCTGATTCAAAAATGGGAAGGGATATTTGAAGCCGTTTGAAGCAAATTGCTTAACTATTGGTAAAAATTACACCGGTCAAATTATTGTTCATATAACATATTGTTTTTGTTTACGGTGTTTACAGTAACATCAATACAACCCATAATAATAGCAGCAACTCCATGATTCAGTACAACGAATCCATGAAGATGTAGTCTTATCTTTTGAACATTAACAAATTATAAAGCACTCATTGGGCTGATTACCAATATTAAGCTAGATGCATTTCGGATGCCAGAAACAACATTAGTGTTGCCAGTTTAGATAAGGAAGTGTCTCTGCTAATGCTAAGTACTTCTATAGTTTTCAATCTCACCTTTAGATCTCTATGCACGTAATTTCAACAGAAAGCATCAAAAGCACTGGTTTTATATGATTTTTTTTATTTCATCATAAAATATCCCACTTGGTAGGTGAGGGAATTTAAAGTCCCGTTGAAAATCCTTGTCCTCGCTCGCGACCGCAAATAATTTATATTCAACCCAGGCTAACGCCAACCGTTTAGGTGGCATTCTCTGATAAAGCAAAAGAATGTCTATCCTATTACGACAATAAACTCTGAGTAGCAGTTTTTTTCAACGTAGGCTGTCCGTTAAAATGTAAAATAGGTTGTACAAATTAGTTTTGAAATGCAATGGCTACTTGATCTATTCTCTGTATACACATTTCCATCAACTTACTCAACGCTTTTCTAGATTCCAATACGTTATGGATTTTCCTAATAAATGTTTTCAATCATAAACTCGGATTTTCCTAATAAATGTTTTCAATCATAAACTCCTTGACCTTATCGTCTCGACGGGAGGATAAATCGCAGACAACAGACCTAACTCTAGTTGACGTCAATTTAATTTAATTTAGGACACCGGAAGACGATATAGCCTGACTCCTTGAACCTGTTACTTGGAGAGTCCTGATAACGCGAACTCATCGATTTGTTGATGCGAAATGGGGGTCGAGCTTTGCTCAGTGAATTGAAGTTTGGGTACCGGATGTGGTTTATCAACCGTGGTTAAATTCGGTTGTACTTGTTGTAAAAGGTTTGTAAATTAGAAAAGTTTTGTGGATACTATGGAGTTTTGCATGTTGAAGATTTAGTTAAAGACTTAGTTAAAAGATTTTTGGGAAATATTTTTAATTTGTCGGTAGTGCCATATTACGAAAGTTAGTTGTGTGTCACTAATTACCTTTTTTCAAACAAAAGGTGTTTTCAGCAGAGAGGAACACCATTTCTACTCAGATACCAACTAAATGAATTCTGTATACGTATATCATACTAGTAAATTGATGAATGCGTAAGCTAAGCTAAGATGGATGCGTAAAGAGATTTTGCTATGGATGTAGTTGAGGAACATCTTGGAACGTGGTGCTCTCCCTCGCAAGCTTATGGTTATGTAAACTTCGCCAAGTTTCGCCTTGTTAATCTAACTTTGCCTCTCCTTCGCTAATTGTTTTAATTATGATTTGTGATTTCGAAGTCAACAGCGAGAGATGTGTTTAGTACACTTCATTCGAATTTTTAACGAATTTATTTATAGGGTAAGACATAGACCCGGGACCGATGCTTTCCGTTTTTATGTCTCCAGTGGCCAAAAACACTATTCGTTAAAATTAACGTCCACGTACTTTTAAACACTCGAATAAACACGATCCGGTTTTGATACATTTCTGTATAAACGTGTAAACCTTCGTTTATTTTAACGAGTACGCAAACAAACTTGATCAGACATCGGGAACCAAGTTAGATTAGGTAAAAATTTAGAGGGTTGCTAATTTTTACTTCAAGGTAAAAACGCAAACTTTTACTAATTCCTTGTTTATTATTCTGTAGAGCTTAATAAAATCAAGTGATTGGTGTATTGAAACGTTGTACGCTTTTTGGTTACGGAGAAAACTAAAAAAAAATAGTTAACTTAAAGTTCTTATGTCATTCTCTTGGAGAATAGTAAAGGGCTGTAGATCGCATTGTTTGTAAATATATTTTGATTGGATTTGGTAACTTTAAGCTATACAAATTTAACTAAAGGACTGTTTTTCTGCCCTTTAGTACTAAACCTAAGTTTTCGTTAAACCTAGTTATTTAATTACGTAATCTGACATTCAAAATAATATATTTTAGTGACAAACGCCCCAATATGCCAAAAGTAAATTCGCTTCGTATACAGTTTGATAAGGGTATTTGTTTCACTTTATTACGTCGCAACACAATCTAAAATCAGCTGTTTTAAAGGGTTATTCGGTAATATTCCGAGGCGATCAGCTGTTCGCAATAAACGATCAGCTGTATGCAGATGCAGCTTCACAATGTGCTCTTTTATTCGCTGATGGGAAGGACAGAGCCGAGCAATTTGGGATCCTTTCAGAACAGAAAGCCTTTGTACAGCCCGAGCTGAACATTTGTTACAACGGACTTTTCTCACAAATTATATGTTGTCTTCAAAGTATGTCAACGGAAAACCACTTAAATGGCTTTTTAGCATTTACAATTGGTTTTCGTCCAAATGAAAAATACGAATTCTATGAGATATTTTGACATGTAACGAATGATAAGATTAGATTCTGCTTTTATACTAATTATCTATATGAATACACATTAACTGTTTGTTTATATTAGTTTTGTATGTCCTGCCTTCTCGTCATAGGAAACTAGACTGTAGCCCACAACTGTTTTACATTACTTTTGACTAGGCCAAGAGGGTGGCTGCATTATCACTTAGATAAAATCCTAATCGGCGGGGTTTGAACCCGGGATCTTGGGGACCGAAGGCCTAAAAACTGCTATACCACTATATAAACTTGATCCCTTAAGTCCATAATTTCTGTGGAATATTCTATATACATTTTTCGTTCATATCAATGCCATTTTTCGTCATAGTCAATATATTGTTTGTGCTTTGTGCATTGAAAGAGTCGTGTGAATAAAATATTTGAATGTTAATCAAATATTACAATTGATTATTTCTTGTAAAATTTCGACTTTTTAAAATGGTTTATAAATTAACACAATTCAATGGAAATAGTTATTTGTTTTCATATTATAAAAATAGCATAGAGAATAAAATGTAATCATACTGTATAAACATTGTAGAAAATAATATTAATTCCCAGTACAATTTTAATAGTTAATTTGTATGAGTGTAATCATTATTTCCCTATATAATCAACATTACAGTGTATAACCGTTTCTGTATCACTGTACAGAATTTGATCACAGCAAAGTCTGCTTAGCGCTAACTACAGCCGATGTGTGTTATTTAATTAATGACACAGGATTAACTCAGACTTGAGCACACAGTCTTTCTCAAGCTGTATAGTGGTGAATAGTAGGGTTAAACATGTAGGTTTCTTGTTTATTTTACAAAATCCTATACTATAATAAAAGAATGTGCCCGTAAAATGTATCTCGAAAGAATTTTGTTGAAAATTTTAGATTAATGGGTAAAAACGAATTATTAAAGTAAAAAAAATATAAAAAATAAATTGATATAATACAGTGTTGAATCAAATCGAAATAATCTATATACAATGAGGGGTTCTCTGTAACAACCCCTTTTCGGTGTCTTACTTAACCGATTTTTACATTTGAGGTGTCACTAAACAGCTTATGACCTAGTGGAGTGAATGGTAACTAAATAAACGGTATCAGCATTCTGACACATACTTTCTCCCATAAGTTTGTCAACAACCTTTATCATGTGTAAGCGGTGAGAGTAAATATACGGAAATGGGATTTGTACAATTTTGTTCAGAATTTAAAAGACTATAACATACTAAATTTTTGTCAAAATTGTTTGAGCCAATTTAGGGAAAATCAGATTTTTCCGTTGTTTTGAGGGAAAATAACGTAATTTACAATAACTTTTGAACCGTAATTTTTACAGAAATGGGGTTTGTACCATTGTGTTCAGAATATAAAGGACTTTAACGTAATTGCCTTTAGGGCTTCACCCCCTAGCATGTGATTTGTTTCTAGACTTCGCTTACAAATGTGATGCTGACCACTAATACTTTAGTTGAATGTCATATTATATTGTGTGCTCGTAGGTCTGGACACAGTTAGTTTGTAAAACGATGAGAAATTGCGCTTATGACAATGGATTATAGATATGCATCTTTTATTGATAATTGTTACCTGATTCGGAAGGTACATCACTCTTTATTTATGGTATAAATCGACAAATTACACATTCAATTCAACATTAGTAGTTTTATTCAGATGCTAACAACTTAATCGCGCATAATCTTTGTAAGATTAATGGTAATATTACTATGGTTTGTTTTAGTTATTTGTACTCCAGAGGCTTTTCCATTGTTAAACTAGGGTTGCTTTCAGAGAGGTGAAAGCCAGTTGAGCGGAACAAACGTGATTTGATATTTGTATACGTGTTAGTTTTGCTATGGTCAAAGGTCCAAATCCAAATGTTCTCTTTTCTTTTGGTCAGTATGTAATAATTTGCTAGAATCATTGACTTTATATAAAGTCAAAGCTAGAATACTGTAGATGGTTTGTTAAGTTAAGACCATATGCAAGCATTTTTGAAATCGTTTCCCCGTTTTACCTTAACCAACTATTCCATTCCAAAAGTTAAAAATTATATGGTGCAACACAAATAAACAACCCGATCACCTACCTATAGGCCTAACATACACTTTACCTTCCTAATCTAACCTTACTTCTAAACACTTAATGTAGTCACGAAAACTCATAAACCCCGACCTACCTCCCCACATGCCTAAATTAGATCAGTGTTCAATCTGCGTTTTATATAAGTGTAATAACTTACTGTACCGTCGATGTAATTCAACATAATATAACCTATGAGGTATTATCGGATTAAATCCCGATTTCGATGCGGTTCGATATATCGCTTATTAAATCCTGATTTCTAACATTGGCTGTTTCTAATCAGCTGTAGTGATGTGACGAGTCGAGTACTTGACTCGTTGAGTATCGAGTCCAATGAAGTATCGAGTCGACTCGATACCGAATCGGCGATACTCGAGTACTATTACTCGTTAACTAAAGCTTACTAGATCCGCCGCTACGAGTCCATAGCGCTTGGGTTGGGTGCATGTCTACTACTCGAGTCGAGACTCGGATGTTGTTCCAGATTTTGACACTACGAGTCGACAGCGCTTGTGTGCTTGACACTGACAGTTCGTACACTGCTGAATGTTCAAGATATAGTTTCAAAACTATCCGCTACGAGTACATAGCGCTCGAGTAATTTGCTTACTCGAGTCAAGACACTGTTTGTTATTAATCTAAGTTTTATAATGACGAATAAAATCCATAATTAATTATCAACTCAATGTGAGATAAATAACCTATCTCGCTCTCATCTTAAATCTACACAGAGTTTAAAACGAGTCCGAGCCAAGTCTGTCCGACTCGAGTAAAGGGTCTCGAGTCCGAGTCAAACAAGTTCCATTTCCAGTATTCGCACGGCAGCTACGAGTCAACAGAACGTCGGTGCTATACAGGTAAGAATCGAGTCCAGTACTCGAGTACCGACTCGAGTAGTTGTGGTATCGAGTCGAATTGACTCGAGTAGGGAAAGTACTCGACTCGTCACATCACTAATCAGCTGGCAACAAAATAGGTTCCCAAGAAAGTAGTCACCGGTACGTATCCCTCCGCTCCTAGTTTATGCTCCGCGCATTGAGAAAGTAGTTCCGTATATTTTCTCGATTTTCAGTGAATTCCGCGCCTTAAAAAAATGTTTTAACGGCATTTTCTTGTTTATTAAAATCATAGGAATGGTTTAAAAACGTTTAAAAGAAAAGTATAGAAAGTTCAGAAATACCTTATGATTCTCTTGTTTACATTTTTCTTGTAAACAAAAAAACTGTCATAGCTACTTTAGTCCCATAAGCCTAATGTTAAAAATTTGAAATTTTAAGTTCGTTTTAAATTGCATTAGCATTATCTAATTGAAATTTGTTTGTTTACAAACCATCTCAGTATTAGTCTAAGTAGTCTTGTTAAGTTTGGCTGAAATGTGTTCAGCCGTTATTGAGTGATGGTGTTATATTGTTCGCATTGAAGTTGATCCCAAAGAGCTTCGCTCGCTTCGCTCGCTCCGCTCAATAAGTTTAACGGTTTCTACGACTGTCGAAAAATACCTAAACCGAATTTAAATATACTTAACTATGTATTTCAGTTTTTAGGTCAGCTGTTCGCTAGAGTAGGGATTTAACCTAAGTATAATTAAGTTGGGTTGTAAAGTTAAAGAGGCAATTTTTATTCACAATGCCAGCACTCCCAGCGGCTGTGTGTTTTTGTTGCGTTTAGATTGTGTATTTTTACCCAAGTGGAGGTGGATTTTCTCTTTATATTCGATACACTGGAACAATTAAAATTCATTGTAGTGTTGTTTAAATATATATTTTGAACTCGATTTTCAGTAAAATTTAGATGGGTAACAGAAAAAGCATGATGTAGCCAATGCTAGTTCTTGTTACTTTATTTTAAATGTTCTAAAGTTATCTCTATATAATAAAAACTACATGTTTTATTCCCTGTACATATAAAATACCAGAGAGAAGGCTCGCATTCTTGGTTTCTTTTTCTTCACGTAGATAATAAATAGATTTTGGACCCTTTTGATGTTTGGATTAATAATTTATGGGGGTTTTTAACATTTAGTTGTTGAATCACCAACAATATTGAGTAAAGTTGTGGTTAAAATCCAGTAGTAAAACCAATTTTAAGGCTATTTTTATTAAAAAAGTTAGTACCAACCGTAGCGGCTCCCAACTCGTTTATATTCTAGTTCGGCCAGATTTAAGGCTACTATAAATAATCTTTAGTATCCTTGGGTCATATTAGGTTAGGATAGTCGTTTTATATAGTTCTTTTCCAAAATACATTTTATTTCATATTCAAAATACATACATCAAATTAAAAACCATCCTATCCTGATCCTTCTTAGATTTTTGATTTTGTCACTTAACTAACAATTAACTTTTATAGGTCTTTTGATCAATCTTACCCAGAGGTGCAGCATCTGTTATTAGGAATCCCATTGGGCGAAGATGACGTAATTGTTGGTGATGGTGACGTCATTGTTGGTGGGCGATGAGTCATATGACTGCCTGGATGACGTAATTATGACCTCACTTTGGTTAGGTCATGGACGGGATCCTGGGAGTAGACCAATGGATCAGTGTATCTGAGAAAACTAAATACAATCGTTGATTGTAATGTAAATTTGTGTACGGTTTTCAAAGATGTAGACAAATATGTAAAAGGTTGACATTTTTTAAGCTTGGATGATTTCAATGTTATGTATGTACGTAAATGTTACCTTATCGTAGTCAATAAGAACTGGGTCTTTTCATGAATAGATCTCGTGTCGAAAAGAGTCACTTAACGCCATGATGATATACTTTTAAAATCCCGATTGCTAAGACTACAACACACTAGAGTGTTTGAAGTGGAGAAGTTAAGTTTGCACATGTAAAGATAGTGTATTTAAAGTGCAAGGTTGGGTTATATTGGTTATCTCAAAGTAAACGAACACCTCGCCCGTGTGTATGTTATGTGTATGTTACTCACTCTACGACGCTCTTGTAGCCGTGTAGGTACTGTCATAGTGTGTATTTGAATAGTACCTTTAAATGTACCTACTAGATCTTTTTTGTAAGGATTCAATAAACAGTTAATTATGCAAAACTCGAGTAAAGTGGCACTTTTTGGGACGAGAGAAAAAGTGTGCGTTGACTTTATCGAGTTTTTATCATAGATTATTTTTGTAAATAACGTATTTTCGCTAAATCACACATGTTTTAATATTTCGTAAATACAAAAAAGCACTAATTTTTAAACTCCCACTCCTCCCAAACCTAACGCTCAAAATTGTTTCAACTTTTCATCGAACGTTATGAGGACTGTACAGTTTTGAGTTAAAATGAGATTTCACTTGAGTGGATGTTGAGTTTAGAGTCTACTTTTTATATTGCACCGTAATCTAGTACTTGGGCATAGTAAAATGATGATAAACTGTTTTGTAAATTAATTCATACAAACCAAGTAAAATTTTGTAGGACAACTATAGACGAAAAATATTTTTTCTATATACTAGAAATTGTGAAAATTAATTCATAATTTGGCTTTAGTTCAAAATCGAGAATATCAGTGCTGAAACTCTGAGTATTATGTGTATTATTATTGATTTTGTATAGTAAATGGATTAATTAATAATCTCCGTATCTACAAATCGTATCATTATTACCGTATAATTTACTTAAAATCGATTACTATTTTAAAGTGTACGAGACATGCTTTCTCGGAAATAGTATAAAATATGGCTGCTGACGAATAACTCATTTTTACGTTGCAAACAATAAATAAGTGTTAGTCAACACTGTATCACTATCGCTATCACTCAAGGCTTCGCAGGAAGTGACAAAATCGTGGAACAACCCAAAGCGTCAACAAATGATAAACAAACGTGGTGAGACTTGACAACGTTGCCGTGCCGGCGTACTGAAACAGCTGCTGCACTCTAACAGGAGCGCAGTGTTACTACCATGGCAATAGGCCGGCCGGTGCGACGTTGCCAAACCACACACCGCGGCCTTGAGGATATTCTCTAACTCAAAACTTTATTTGACTGTTAAGTACTTCATTTTGTTTAGAGAACAATGTGACTTTTCCATGTCAACTCGTGAAAACATATAACATTTTAGTGGCTGTCGATGTGGTTGTTTTTTTGTTCTACAGAATATATAAATTAAGCTCCATAAACACCGGTAAGGTTGGGACCGTAGTTTTGGAACAGAACCACAATACGTTTTAGCTTGACAACTTACCCCACGGCGGGATCGTAAAGACAAGTTTTCTTGGCCCTAGGTCTCTTGGCAGTTTTCCCAGCTATCGCTCTGTCTGTCAGTGCTGCCAATGTTGACTTAATCACTAAACTGTGTGAAATTATAAATAAATATAAAATGAGTACTCTTATTTTCCTATCGGTTTATACCATGTTTTATTTTACATTTTGAGTTTTAGAAAATTATTTACCGTGAGTCGTTTTTGTTTGAATTCTTGGATTGTAATGTAATTATTTTAATTGTCATTTAGATTTGATATTTTTGTCTTAGGACGCTAGGCACGAGCACGGGATTGTTTTTCACATTACTTCAGGCTAGACCTTGGAGTTGCGGCATTATCACTTAGATAAAATCCATTGGTGATTTGGTGGGATTTGAACCAGGCACTTCTTGGACCGAAGTCCCATGTTCTAACCACTATACAAGATCGTTCCTGATACTCATAAGTAACAGTTTAAAATTTGAAATTAAACTATGAAAACGTGTCAGAAATTGTATAAAGTCATATTTAGCTTGAAAATAGCTAAGGTTGTCTCAGAAACAGCTGTCTTTCCAGTTAAATTTTCTTGCAGTGGGTTTATGTGGGCTAAAAATCAAAAGATGTCAATTATTCCATTACTCAAGTTAACCAAGCAGCATTAAACATCAAGGCTTAATTTAATCCCAAACAACCACAAGAGGAGCTGTAGTATCTCCAGTAAAACTTTCTCTTATTATGAATTGTGTACACAAAAAAGTCAAAACATATATTTAATTCTCAAATTCTTCAAGTTATATAAATAACATAAAACTGCGGTTAATTTAATACCCAACCAGAATAGGCAGTGTCTTTTGCGGAAGCGGCGCTGTCTGTATATCATGTGGGGATCGCCGACAATCCCGCACGCGATATCGACCCCATATCACGACAATATCATGTCCAAGATGACTTTACCCTTCCCCACCCCCACCAAACATCTTGGAAAATACGCCCATACTTTACTGTGCGGGGTGGTAATAAGTGTCTACCCTCACGTCATCGCTTTTTTGGAAGAAAATTTTCTCTTGGTGTAAAAAATGTAGAAGTTTTCATCAATTTCCCTGTTGTGTTGTCTGTAAAATGTTTCTCTCATTAAATAAATTCCAATTTGAATCGAAAAATGATTTGTATATTGTTATAATTATTGTGAAATGGTCAATAAAATATACAGGTGAGATAGTGAAATGTAAAATGTCATCACACAAAAACTTTCATCAACCAGTATTTTTTTTTTTTTTTTTTTTTAACTTATTTGTAAATACCATTAAAATGGAGAACAAAGTGTATGATTGTGTTCGAGATTTACTGTGTGAAATGTAGCCATGTTCACAGTAAAAGGTTATAAGACTATTTCCAAGGTGTCCACATTCTGGAAAGTCAGGGATAGTCATGGAAAGTCATGACAATCCCCAATGATGGGTGGATTTGAGGGGACCATTCAATGCCTTATTTTTCAGGATTTTTAACAAATTTTCGACAGTTCAATTTATTAAGTTGTATTATTTTATGAGTTTTGAGTTTGTTTTAGTTCATTGTTGTACTCATTGTACTCCATTATCTGTTATTACATATTTCAGTATTTTCTGCAAAATAACTTGTCTAGGCAGTATTATTCGTGTGTGTATGTTATATTATAATTTTCATGTAAAGTTCGCGAGTCATGGAAATCAATGGTAAATGGTCATGGATAGTCATGAAAATTAATAACAAATCTTTTGTGGACACCCTGATTTCGGTTAGTGCCTTGTCATAAGCCAATACATTCATTTACTTGTGAAACGGTGAAACAATATGTAATGTTAGTAACAATTACTGTACAATGGTTAAGAAGTTTTTAATATACACACGTATTAGGTAAAACATAAAGGAGCAGAAGATATAAAGTCACAAAAATGAATACTGTTTAACCTACTCTGTGGTTTTTGTATCGGGAACTTTAAAAGATTTAAATGTTTACCAATACACGATAGGCTGCAGAAGATTGATCGAGAGCTGTCGATAGGCTTCGACAACAAGGGAGCTTATTACTTATAAAACCAAGGATTTTGCTGATCTTTGTGGCTTTTCTGGTGTTTATGTATAATGTATCTAGATGTAGCTGAAATTACGATGGTAATACGTTGCCAGTGCCTATGAGTAGGTGCTCTCTTTAATACATTAGATTTATTTCTGCAAATGGAGAATGAAACTTGTTATAATTTAAAATTACACTATTACGTGTATGATTTTATAATTCGTTTTTTTTGTACTTGGGCTGTTTTAGTTTACGATTTCACGTCATTGTCTTGTTTCTAATCCATCTCTAATCTATACTTTGTACCCCCGTCACAGCAAAACTGCGGACAAAGCAAATTTTTACGTACCTGCTAAGGTTTTCACTAAAATATTTCCTTTCCAAATGTCAGAATTATGAAACAACTTTTAGTGAGTACTCGAATCCAAATTCAATATTATGTGCAGTCTGCTTGTATCCAAAGTCAATGCCACTACCAGTGTGTGTTGATCTGTACCTCGGCATGACTGTTCGCGTGCGAAAATATCGTTTTACAACCCCTTCCCCGTGACAAGCTGCACGCACCCGCACTAACCCAAGGGTTGTTTACAGAAGGGATTGCTCACTTGTGGGAATAAGTCATTTATTATTACGGAAGTTTTCTAAGGACATTTCGTCCAGTGTATTGATTGATTGAATACTTTTATGGTCGATGTTACAGCATGTTCACTTTAAATTGTTTTGTGTTTTAGTTCAGGGTTTGCGATATTGGAACTTTGATTTTTCCGCAGGTATAAACTATCCGCAGGTATATTTTCTGTATACTTCTGACTAACACAATTTTGAAACTATGAGCATTTGATCGCGAATGCGAAAATACCTCTTGTAAAAAGCTTGTTTTGTCAACCAACAATATTATTTTCATCACTCCTCGCCGAAAGTAACTATTTTCGATAACAGCTGTCATCAATGAAATTCGCTGTTTCCCAAGCTCTAATTTTGGGCGAGGGAAAATCATCAGCTGATTTTCCCTCGCTCTAAATTTACTTTCCCTCGCTCTCGAATAGTTCTCCATTTACTCACTACGCGCGCTAGTGTTTTGTTACGGTTTAATTTAATGATTTAAAACAGCTGTTTTTATTGTTGCACAATCTAAATCTATATAGAAACAGGCATTAGTTTGTTTTGCTGTGTTTTTAACATAGTGCATGTTTGAAATTGCTCAAAGTATGTCTAACATGAACATACTGATGATTTGATGAAAACAGCTTAACTTATCAAATCACGGGAAGGATAAGAAGAGTAATACAGAAAGCTTAGACACTGGTACAAATTACAAAATGTTAAATTAATTAATGTTAGTGATGAAGTATTTATTTATACATTTATCTAAACGAGAGCACGCCCCGTGGTCGAAAATCGACCAAAAGTATGTTTTGTGCAAACTTCTCTATTTTCACCCCACACTGTAAATAAAACATGTGATTGGAATGTCTTCCATTTGTTTTGATTTTCTGTTTATATTTTGTTGTTATTTCGTTATCACCATAGCAACCCATAAGACCCATGTTAATTTTCTAAATTTTCAAATTCATTTTTTGTGCTTATTTTTGAGCCAATTTTAATTTATAAAGGGAGTCTGCACATCTACAGGAAAATAGCTTTCTAACGGTATGCGTAGATTTTCCATACGATACACACGAGCTGAGAAAAAAGGTTTTAAAGAAACATGCTTGCCTATTAATATATAGATTATCTACAATTATGAAACCATATATAAGTTTTGAAGTGTATTTGCAATGATGAAGAGTGGTCTAAAACTATTTTAATATTACTGAGATATGTTATTCTGCATGTGTGTATTTTTGCGTCGTGATGAAAAGTATCGTTCATAACTCGGACCAAAAGTTTTTTCCCGACACTTGCTCTATATTATTCCCGTCCTCGGCTTCGCCTCGTACGTGAAAATAACTCTCACCTGCCCGGCTTCGCCTCGCACGTGAAATTTGGTTTCCCTGTGTTCGGCTTTGCCTCACATATGGAACTTGAGCGCGCGTCGGTAAATGCCACTTTCGGTCCTAGTAATGAAATATACTATTCCTGTTCATTGAAATACAGTTGATACATCCATAATTGTTGGCCAGTTTAATTTCAATAAAATAAGGCTAATGTTGTGTCATAAGGCGTGTACATTTGAATGTGGGTAAAATGCATTTCAATCTAGTAGAAACGAAAGCTATATAGAATTTGTTGGTTAAATTGAGGAGAATAACATCATAAGGGTAAATTATATAAAGTAGAACGTATACGATTTATATGATAATAGATAGTAAATTTTGAATATAAGACAATGTGGCCAATATCGAGAATTGCTCTGAAGAATATCCGTGGGTGTGTATAATTTATTCAATATAATTATAAACCATTGAATAAACCAAGACGCCTGCACTAAATGAATATGCAACCCGCACGGCTGATTTGTTTGGCAGGATGCTTCGGGCGGTTTGAAAATTGAAGGCGTCTGACATTTCTAGTAGCGACTTAGAAAACAGTTAGACATTGTTTTTTTTTTTTAGTTTTAAATTCTTCTAATTCTGTTTTCGTACGCTAGTGTAATAGATTCTGTTTAAAATAATAGCACGGTTATAACGTGTTTTTTTTATTTAATTTTAGTCTTTTATTGCTTAACGAATGTTTTCGTCTATGTATTAGCTTGGCTGGTGTGGTTTAGTGAGTGGAGCTTTAGTCATGAAGGCGTTGGGTTCGAATCCAGCTAATAACCGATGGCTAGAAGTTGTGTGATAACTTTGTGGCTTTATTTTGATTCCACCTATCTAAAAAGCAAAATACACCCGTCGCAGCAAACCTGTAGACTGAGCGAATTTCCATTTCCCTGAGCAAGATTCCCAATAAAATATTCCCTTACTATCAGATTGATTTCCTATTTAAATAACATTAATTGTAATGAGTAGGCCTACTTATAATTGCTGCTACAGGAAAGGCATGAGGTTGGGTTTTTATAAAAATGTCAATAGCTTAGTATTAAATAAACAAAATTGTCAAATTTGACTAAAATGTATCCATAAACAAGCAAACTAGGCCTATAACCGTTTTTATTTCTTCCCCATAAATATAACATAGGAATTTTTAATTTACACTTTTTTTCAAATTTTCTCTGTAACTGTTGGGCATAAAACAATGCTTCATTATACTATTTTTTTAAGCTCTACAAAATAATTTTGAAAGATATTGCAAAATTTTATGTATTCAAGGTCAAAAATGGGAAACACCAATTTTTATCCCATAAAATACCCGTTCCCATAGTCCAATCATGGCGGTTCTAAAACTTGTTAAAATAATGGAGTTTTACACGTTTATTTTGAATTTCATCAATATTGGATCGGTTTTGCTTGAGTTATCATGCTAAACGTACTTATGTGTATGAATTTGAAATTATGTATTAAACATAGTTAAATAGGCTAAGCGCTAAAAAACAAAATATGTTAAATATGTGCATAAAATAGAATATTGTTAGTGAGGCTATGATTACTTAACAAATTAAAAAGCACCAAAGACAACAGCAAGTTGAATCTGCAAACTGTTTTGTACAAGGGCAATGCTCATCTTTACAACGTTCAGGTGGAACTAGGTCTCGTGTTATCCCTGGGATGTTTCATTGCTTAGGCTTTTCGAGGGTCAAATTGCATCGTCTCAGTCTCAGAGCTCTCCGCTTTTACTGTTAACATTGTCAGATGTACACATCAGGAAACACAATTTTTTTGCAAATATTTATTGGTGGTCAATACATTTTTGGTTGAATTTTGGTAATGAAATACTATTTTGTAGAAATATAAAACTTATGTATGTTTAAAACTATTCAATTGACGATAAGTAATTGATTTGGTTAAGTCAAAAACATATTGTTGGTCGGTAAGAAAAACTGTCATAGGTGTTGTATAACTGTTTATATTTATTTACGAAGATTGATAGAAAACTATAAGAATTTCCCAAAATTTACATTAAGGTTTGTTTGTTTGTGGACAAATGATTTTTATTGTTATGTGAAGGGAGTAATGGGTACACTAAGTATCTCCTAAGACGGGTATTTTAACCGGGGCTTAAGTTTCCCCGCTGTGAAGAGCCGAGGCATTGTCTCAGAGATGTTTATCGACAATATCCCATTTTGACGAGAACAATAGACCCCCAAACTTCACACCCATGGATTCAGCCGAGAATAGAACTAGAAAACACATTTGTGATTTATAGAATGATCATTTTGTATAGGCCGCACACAGTGCTTTGCTTTAGAAAAAGGTTATTAATAGATGAGTATTTTATTTTGGAAAGTGAATCTTATCAATAGGAAAAGATTTTGAGTTGAACCTACTCGCAAAGATAATTGAGAATTTTGATTTTCCCATGTAGGAAAGAAGCTATTACCGTAAGTGATAGGGTGAGACCTAGACCCGGAACTGATTTAATTTTTTATATTTATTTTCCCACAGGTAAAAAACACTTTGTTAAAATATTTATGTATGTATGTGCGTTTCCGAGTAATTTTGGTCAGACTTCAATGAAATTTGACATAAATTATTAGGACAAATATAAGTAAACATTTCAAAAGTTGACACACATAACATTTATGGTAATTGAACAGTCAACTACGCTAACCCAGTGGAGTTTCCAGACAAATAAAAAAAAAGAAATTTGACCGTGGCACAGTGAGTCTGTAAATGATTTAACTGTGTCCGATTTGAATAACAAATTGACAATAGCTTGTTTATATTAATGGATTACCTACTTCAGTATCCAAAAAGTCAATTATAGTACTTAATTCCCAGTACTTATCTCAATAATTACAATGGTTTTACAGTGAACCAATATTACAAAAAACACTCAGCGGGCTTTATTCGATTTAATGTGTCATAATTATATGACAATATGCTGCTATTGTCTTTCTGTATATAGTTTTTTGAGTATTGTGTATCATTTACCATGTGTAGCTCCAAATGCTGTTATTGCTCCACCATTTATCTACACCATAATCGCTCCATGTAATTCATAAAATTTTACACTTTTTCATGTTCCGTAATCTTAAAACTTTTATTTCAAACCACATAAAAATTTGATACAATTTTGAAGCGCTATGTCCAATAACCTTTAGATGTCTAGTAAATTAAATGGGTTGTTGTATGTAATATATAGAATTTTATTTTCATTGCTGACTTTTTAAATTGCTCTATTTTATACAGATTAATTCATAATACTTTGACGTTTCTAATAGGTTTTACATTCAATTAAAACTAGGCTCTCTATATACGTTTCGCTGTTGGGGTTGAACCCAGCAAAAATCTTACTGCGTATCTGTCAAAAATTCATCCTACGATCCCTATAAAATATCTTCTTTAAATGTGCCTGTTTTAAAGGAGCAAACTTAAAATGTAATATTTGGTCAACACCTTTGGTATTTTCTAAGGAGGTATTATTGTTGAGATATCAATTGAGATTGGGACGCCATCTAGGTGCATATTTTAACCCAAATATGAGTGAACGATGAGTGTAGAATGGAGCCTTGTGAAAAAAAATGTTACTCAGTAGTATCAGCTGTTTTATTAGCTAGGACAGTTTACCAAAAAACCCAATGATCAAGGATAGCTGGGTTGAGTTTAAAACCGTCAAAGAGCTAATTCTCAGAATCAATCCAGCAAACACTATAACCATTCGCTTACACGTCTATAAGGAGTTTAAAATACCCCCGCCGCAGCAAACCTGCAGACTAAGCGAATTTCCATTAACCTGATTAGATTTACACTAAAATGCCTCCATAAAAATAGCACATTCATTTCCTATTTAAATAGAATAAGTTTAACGAGTACTTAAGTTTGCTGCAACAGGGAGGGTAAAAATGATTTTTTTTATAAAATGATAATAGTTTAGTAAGAAATAAAAGTATTTTCCAAAATCGATCAAAATGTTCATAAACAAGCAAACTACAACAGTTGACTTATTCTCCACAAGAATAACATGGGAATTTTAAAATTACAATTTTTTGAATTTTCTCCGTAACAATTAGGCGCATAATAACGCTTCAATATACTAAATTATTTGTTTTTTTAAGCTCTACAAAATGGTTTAAAAATAAAATGTGAAATTTTGTGTTTTTTGGGTCAAAAATGGGAAAAGCCTATTTTTACGCCATAAAACCCCCCATAAACCCCCGTTCCCATAGTCCGATCATGCTGGTTCGCGAACTCATTCAAGTTTATCCCGCCTTACACCTTCAAACCAAATTTTATCAAAATCAGACAAAAATTACTCAAGTTATCGTGCGGATGGACATATATATATATATATATAAAAATTTGAACGAATGGTGTTTTTGGCCTCTGGGGAGATCAAAATGAAAAAGTAAATCGGTCCCGGGCTTAGGTCTCACCATGAGACCTATGGTAATAGCTACTTCCCTATAGGGAAATTCGCTAAAAGGCTTTTAGGTTGAACAGTCGAAACTCTTATGTTTTGTGGATGTGCTGGAAATCGAACCTGCCCCACTCGCACCAAAATTCAAGACACCAACCTCAACCCTCACCCTTATTGGCACAGTGAAACTTAAGGCCAATTATTCCAGAGCAAATTAAACTGTATTTCATCAAACCAAACAATTAGCCGGGTTGTTGGGAGTTTTTCCAAAACCAGCGGAAAGTGATTGCGTTTGCTAAGGAGATTTACAAGGGTGATTCAAGTTAATTGGCCCCAAACTGCGGTAATAGATAGTTGTTGAGGAGTAATAGGGGTGGCTTCAGCTGGCCACTGTTTTGTGATTAGGTCCTTGCGGTTATTGATTCAGAAAGGTTATGTTCTAATTTCGTAATTCGTTAATTGCTGCCGATTTGTTAATTTTACTGTTTAGTCAAAACCAATTTATTTATTTATTTATTTCATACAGAAACACCATATAACAATAGTATACATTGGCAGATTACACTGTTTTGCATAAAAATATAATAAGAATAACAATAATGAAATGATTGGAAAAATAGCTCTAAACAATAATAACAAGAATAGCAATAACAAACATAACAAGAATCAACAAGAACAATGAGGTGAAAGTTTAACCAGTTCAGTTACTTATGCAAATATAGAAGTGATTTGGAAACAGATTAATTTAACATGGTAATATTTAACAACAATGGATGGAGTATCAAAATATAAATAACAGCATATAAATAACATAAAAACAAGGAAGCTATACAAAGACACATAACAATGATAAATAGGAACATAAAACATGCAAAGACATGATGGTGAAATTTGAAAGAACAGCTACGATCACTAATAGAGATTTAGGTATAATTGCCCTTGCGAAGGATACAATTAGTTACTGGCATTGACGTTTTGTTTGTCTATTGATAAAACTAGATGTTCTATCCCCGAGTAAAGTTCTAGTTAGTTTAAGAATAAAAAAAAATTTAAAGCTCTTTTAACCAAGCCAGTTTTGATAGGACAACTTATTGTTGGCTATAAAACTTTTTATGCCACAAAAATACAAGCAAGGAAACCAAGGAAGTAGAATTGTAGACATAGCACACTTTGCAAGTGTGGCTCATTATACTAATGTAAAAAAAAAAATACAAAAAAAGGCTGCTGCCAGTTTATATTGTAGAAGCGTCTACTTAGGTATCCAATAGTAAAATGCTTTTGACTTTTTGATACCATGTTAAAATCCTATCTTTAGCGTCTGTGGAAAAAAAAAACCGTGTTGAACGGGACATCACTATGCGCAGAGCTGTGAATTTACCACGGATTAAATTGTTTTCTAGATCTATGTTCCTTTTTATTATGCTGCTGGAAAGGTGTGTTAATGTTCCATGATGCTTGAGTGTGTCGACGTATTCAATTTATTTACAGATTATTTTACCACTGTAAAATCATGGGAACAATAGACAAATCTTTTTATAATACTACTGCGTTTCGAAGCTGGTCATGGGTCCATTACATATTTTAACATCATGGGGCCATTCCAGGTCATCTAATGTGTATTGTGTAAATTGTACAGTTTTTAAAAGATACAAGAATTGATATGCAACATCTTGTGGCTGCAAGTGGGAAATCCTGTATTTTTATTTCTGGAATTTGAGTGTACAAGAAAAGCAAAAACGCATGTCCCTCAGGCTCTGGTTAAAGCTTTAAATATTCCATCTAATGGGCTTGCCTAGGGAGTTTCTTGTATTTTATTAACTAGACTTCACAGTTTGTTTTGTGTGCTTTTTTTCTTCGTTGGCTACAGTACACTTCTGGTGTGAAGCCGATTCCCAAAAATAATTTATTATGTTTTTTGGGGTAGTTCAACTATACTTTTTAACTACAATACTCTGTCAGTACATTTTTACTATTATGGTATTTAATTTCTAGAATAATCTGTTGTGTAGGGTTTGTATGTGTTAAGTTAATCTTTAAATTCATCAAAGAAGTAGAGCATTACAAAAATAATGTTCTTATGAATTTGTCCTCCTTCATAATCTAGGGTGCTGAGCTCTAGCCCATGTTCTACACATTACTTCAGACAAAGCATCGACGGTGCCATTATCATATCAATGCTAAAATCCATTGGTGATTGGCAGGAGTTTAACCCAGAACCTCTGGTACTTAACCTCAAACGTTCTTCATCAATATCAACTTGCTTCCCAAAGAACTATTAAAAACTGTTTCAAATGTCACACAAGTTCAATCTATTTTTAGCTTCATCAGTTTTGAAAAAAAGTTACAAAATAAAAATAAATTGAGTCCGTCCGAATTTCACCTAAATTAAAAAGAAAGATTTAGAATGATCGCCCAGTCGGCTTCAGTTAAAGCTAATGGAGAGAGCACTGAGTGTTGGTGGCATGTAAATAAAGCGTCACATTGCTGTGAGATATGTCGCTGCGAGTGGGCTTGAAGCTGCGGCATTGTCATCTCATTCGACCACGGGTTACAGTTACGCATGTGCTCAATTTGAAATATATCCAGTGTACTACGTTGTACGCTGATTTAATTGATTTTCTTTAATAACCGAACGTGTGGGGAGCGAGCTGGTCTAGTGGTTAGAGCACGGGACTTCATGACCTGAGGTCCCGGGTTCAAATCCCGCCAAATCACCAATGGATTTTATCTAAGTGATAATGCCGCAACCCCTAGGTCTAGCCTGAAGTATCCCGGGCTCGTGCCTAGCGTCAATCAATCAATCAATCGTTCCTAGCCTCCATAGAAAAAAATAAAAAATAAATAAAAATAACTGAACTTGATCCCTCAGATTTAAAATCGCTCTACGAACTTGAATCTCTTCTACAACAAATGTGAAATCCCCCCATTTGATTTTGGTTAATCAGGACAAAATGGCAAAATAATGGTGTATTTTTGTTAAAGTAATATTATTTGCAAAGCCCCTAATTAATGTTGAAGACAATAAGAACTCTTATTCTCTTTGTATAATAACTGTAACCCTTAAATTTACTGGGTCATGAAACCGAGAATAAACAAGGTCACTACTAAAAAAACACACATTTGTAAAACGTCTTTACCTTCCGAATCTACGTAATCTCAGTGTTGAGGTTACATTTCCTCGTGTTGTGATTTTTCCATTCGACACTTTTCTTTCGTAGGATTATTCACCACGACGTTGTGAGATATGAGGTCTCGACGGAAGTGACAAAAACCGACATTCACAAATCACCCTCTCTTCTGTCGCTGTAACTTTAACCCCCCCCCCTCCCACTCCACGCCAATTACAATACATGTAGCAGGGTGTTTCGGAACAATAAATACATCTTATAGTATCAAGGTCGTGATGTTAATTGACATTGTATAAAGTACTTTTTGTAGAATGATTTATTTGTCAATGTTTTATTGAACTTTTGCTGCACAAGGCAAACTTTGTTTGGAGTGAGCTTATCTAGTATTTTTCCCCCATGGGCGATAGACAGTAGTCCGAGATAGTTTTTCACATTACTTCAGGCTAGAACTAGGGGTTGCAGCGTTATCAACTTAGATAAAATCCATTAATAATTTTGCGGGACTGAAGTGACTAGACCAGCTCACTCTAGTGCTGGTTCTAGTGCTGTAGAGCTGGTCCAGTGGAAGAGCGCAAACTTTGATCACTGAGGTCCCTGGTTCAAATCCCGCCAAATCATCAATAGGTTTTAGTTAGGTGATAGCTGTATGGGCTATTAATTAACAGCTGTGTCTAAGGAATATGTCGGCCTTAGTCACTAACAAGACTACAAGATCGCGCCACTCATCCTACACTCATCCTTCACTCATATTTGGGTTAAAATACGCACATAGTGGCGTCCCCATCTTAAATAATTGATAATTGATAATTGATAATGTCCCAACTCTTAGGTTAGGAAGTGAACAATCAAAACCATTAGCCAATGTAGTATCTATTTGTTACAATCTCAAAAGCATACATTGATACATCTCAAGTTGTGTGTATGATGTAATATGACTTGTCTGAAAGTATTGGAATCCCGACAACTGCGGGTTTAAGCAAGCGATTCGTTTGACTTCCAACCTCTATTGCTACCATTACTTTATCGCTTTTGCTCTTTCTTTATCGACATTCTACTCTTGTTTCAAATATTTGTTAAAGAAAACTTACATAAAAAATGATTAAAATACACTTTTGTGCGTAAAGGAAGGAGAAATTAAAAAGAAAACTTATCTTGGATAAATAATGATAATAAAAAAAAGTTTCAATGATTTAAAGAGAAAACCTAAAACGTAAGAACATATCTGATTTTCGGATAATTCCCAGTCAACACAATTTCTGGTCTTGTCTTGGTTTTGTCTCGTATACAATTCAGAACTGCAAGATTTTTATTTCAAGATCTTTTTTACTGTTAAATATCAAATTCATCATGGATAGGAAATTTGTATTAGCACAAATTAAAATTATTATGGGAAGTGAGTTACAATATGGGTTCATATTGTAACATGATCAAAGAAATTTTTGTATTGGCTCGATCGTGTTTTACCTCAATAATTTATTCAAATATTCTCTATCGTTTAACCCTTTATATTTACTTCATTTTAAACTGTGGAACTCACAGTGAATCCTAGACAATATTTACAATCTATTTATTTTATTTTCAACCCTAAATAAGTAGTTTGCAATTCATCTTAGGGAAATAAATTGTACAGTAAAAAGGTCAGGGGGGTTTTATTCTTGTGTACTAAATTATTCCAAAGAGAACCACACAGTAGTTCGTATAAAACTGGTATTTCACTTGTCAACAATAATTAACAGCGCATAACTGGGGCTTTGAGGCAAACCCCCCACCCCTATGTAGCTTCTACTGGTGTATGTTTGTTTATTCCAAGTGGCAACTTAAACTCTGTTCCTAATTGATGGCTAAAACCATTGAATTTGTATTTCCATTGCACTTAATTATAGCGGGAATACTTGTCCTCGATCCAGTAGACTGGAATGTAAAATGAACTCGTATTTTGTTGGTGGGTTTAGAAAACTGGTTAAAGTAGATGGTTTATATTTGTTTTACATTTTTGTAAAAGTGAGTAACGTGAAGTTGTGCAGTAAACTTTCATTTTACAGGAAATAATAAGGGAGTGAGGCCCTGGGGCCCTTTAAAGTTTTGTATTTCTCCATAAGATTAACATGGGAAAAAACACTGTTATGAAACTCCAGCTGTTGTCAGAAATTAAAAGTGAGAAGAAGATATGTTAATTGTAAACAGTCAATAAGTTTGTTTATTTAAACAGTTTGCTACAAACATTTACTGACTTGGTTGAAATGAAATATTTACTATTTGAATTTGGGTTGGCGTAAATATTACAATGGAAAATGCGAGAGAGCCTGGATAATTTGATGCACTAAAAAAACTGGATTAAGACTGTGCTGTGCTGCATTTCTTATAGTAGTCATTGAAAGAGCCGATTTGCAAACTACGGAAACATAGGAAAGTCATAGAACACCACCAAGGACAAGAAATAGAAAAATGTTGTTTTTTTTAGAATTTTAATCGTTATTATGACCAACCTAATGCGGCTATGAGTAAGGCTGTTTTTTTTTTTTTTGTAGAAAACACTAAAAACCAGATCAGCTTTTGAAAAATGATAAGATATTTACAAGAAATGTCGATTATATCGATCCGTTAAGTGCATCTTCAGTATTTCCATAATCTTTGAGTCAAATCTTTTAAAGTCATCAGAAATTATGACTGTTATTCGTTTTAAAATAACGCCTGTAATACTTAGCAATTGCTCAAATTCGAGCAACAGGGACACTAGTGATTGATTATACAGAAATAATTGTTTTTGAATTAACTACAAAAGAAACTACTTAGAAAAGTATAGTTATGTAAATAATGATGATACTTTCAAACAAAACACGCAATATTTTAGATGATGGTATAAAAATATATAGTAGACTTTTTTTTATGAGCAGTTGTAACCAACAAACCGAATGCTTTATTCCTCAAAGATTATAAAATCTTTTTCTTAGAGATTTAAAAAACTTTTTCATCTTCCATGCAATCTTTCCTCAATTACTTAATAACGGGACCTTACAGCTTAAAGTGTACATGTTAAGTGTGTGTGGTACCATCTGATAGTGCATTATAACATTTAAAAATGCCTTCGGTTATTGGAGGAATTCGAACCATAGCCCCTAGGTCATTTAACTTGCGCTTAATCATTCAAATATTATTATTTTTTTAGTCTGTTCGTTTTAATTATTTTTGACATTATTCAAATTATGTTTGTTGTCTTCTTTTCCAATAATTATTGGTCTTTATACCATTTTCACTTTTTAAATGTTTGTTTTCAGGTTCCTGTGTTGGTTTATTCATTTAATAAATACTTATGGTAAAGAGCTATTGTTTTAATAAAAATTTATTTAAAGTTTTTATATAATTTTGATTTGCCTTAAAAGCGTCAGGCAACAAAAGAATGCCTATAGGCAGTTATCGTTTTAATTTTTTTGTCTTATGATTGTTTTTTACTTTTTTGCCTATTTAATTAGTTTTATTCACTTACTATTTTATTAATCTGTTGTTGACCTTTTTGTCTTTTGTCCCCAGCCATTAACTGAAATTTACTTTCTATTTTGCAATGTTTGCTAATGTTGCTAAGTTTTCTACAGTTTGCTTCAGTATGTGGTTTGTTTTCCACTATTTACTAACGTTTGTTTTCTATTTTGTACTTTTTACTAAAGTCTATTGTTTGTTACAGAGGTCAAGCAAGAATTGGAGGACTTGATGGCTGATATCAAGAAAACTGCCAACAAAGTCCGCGCCAAATTAAAGGGTGAGTACATAGCACTTACTGTTTCACAATTTTAAACATGATTTGATAATCAAAGTATTTAAAATCTCTAAAGAAAGTCATTAAAATTAGGAAAAGGAAAATCTCAAAGACTAATTCAAAAACATTGCTATCAACCATCTTTTTTTTCAGAATAATTTTTAAATAAGAAGAGTATAGGTAATTTTTTTTCGCACCTTCATTTCTGTATGGAAATTAAAGTTTGAATTTGCTTGGGTCTAAAGGAATGGATATATGCCACTGTATAGTCAGTGTTATTTTACGATGTTAAGTATTAAACATAAAAATGGCTACTAGCTCATATTCATATTCTTTGAGATGGGAACGCCACTTATGAAATGAAATAAAATGAACTATGTTTATTGTCTTTTGAATTTTTTTAAATTATTGACAATGTTATAAAATAGCTAAAATTATAGCATAGTCAGTGATTGAATACAATATAGCTAACTACCTAAAAGTAGACATGTTACAATAATTGTACATATTTTAAATATTGCAACTGATCTTTATGATAAGAAAACTTTTTGGCATGTAGAATAATGGAAATAGTTAAACCTCATAACCAACAAAATCCAACAGTAATTAAGTTAATTTGCTAACTCTACTTAAACATTTCTACAAGGCATTTCAAAGAAATCGTTTATATAAAAAGGGTGGAATATGTGCGTTTTTCAACCCAAATATGAGTTAAGGATGAGTGTAAAATGGAGTGTAATGCCTTGCGTAGCTTTGTTACTGACTAAGACTATATGTTTCATTAGTCAGAACCATTTATTGAAAGCCCAATGATCAAGGACTAAATAATTACTATGCTTCCACATATTTAACCAAGTATTTAGAAACAACAGATGCATATACTGTAATTACCATTCCAACGGATATATTTTGTAACGTCATAAACATCAAAATATGCACAAAGTATTTAAATTTTGCTAAACAGTATAAAAAGCATTTAAACAAATTTGTATTTCAACATATGTTTCTCCCTTTGAAGTGGATTCCAGGTGCTGTAATGTGCGTTTCCGCTCTGTTTGCAAAAAAATTCCTACAAGAATCAATATGAAACAGTGTCGGTATTGGGGAGCCAACTGTTACGAGGCTCGGGGTCGTACATTTCACATTTAATGTGGTGGTAGCACTGTCTCCGTGCAGTTTAGTTGGTACTGACTTGGCTGTGTGCCAACTTAGGAACATTGCAACTCCCCCCTCCCTGGTCTACCCTCGCTTATCGCCGAGTCATGAGGGGCTATTGCTTGGCTGTGAAATTAGATTATTTTGTTGCAGAAATAGGCGAAGTGTGATTAAATATTGGTTTTTGTCTTCAAATCACATCCGATTAAACCTATAAATAGAGTTTTGTCTTAACTTTGCATAGAACCCTGAAGTTTTTTGTGTATTTTTACGTTTTATATTTAGTAGAACCTCGATGACAAGGGTCATTTTCAAATCCCCTTGAAATTATTACATCCCTAATCACATTTTATTGCAAACATCGATAAGAAGTCAACCTTGATAACAAGTCTTATTTTATAATCCCTATTAGAGTCTTGTTATCAAGGTTCTACCTGTACATAAAAGCTAAAACGATTATTATCTTAATTTCTGTATGTCTGTCGTTCAGCAATTTGGAAATTTACCCTACCTACCCGGGAGAAAATTATAGTACAAATCAAGCACTAAATACTTAATAACTTAATATTTACACTTACTTATACCTATTAATAAGATACACTTGGTAATATTGAACTCATTCATTATACCTGTAAGTAAACATACTTTTGAAAACGACAGTCATTGCAGAAATAGAAATACCCAAATAGTAAAAATTGTTAAAAAATAAGAACATTCCCAAATTATTAACAGTTATTAACCCAAATTATTAAGGTTTATCAACAATCACGACAAGCTATGTTACTGGACAGTAATAATAAGAAATAGATCTATGACTAACTCATTTTAAACCCCCTCATCAAGTTTTAATTTTGTATTTTAAACTATTGTTTTATTCAAATCATCTCTAACAGTGACAGTAAAAGTAAAATTGACTGAAAACAGCTGTGATTGACTGATTGACCTGGTCAGTAACGAAGTAAGGTTGGTCAGTTAGTGGGTCGGTTGTGGTTCTAATTTGGTAACCGAGAATAGATTCTGACATTGTCATGGTTACCGGGTTACTGGCACTGGAAAACTTTTCCTTCAACAAGAAGTATTGGTATCGACATGGTAATGGGCAAAATATAATTACATAGGTATAGAGAGTTTTTTTTTGCACACAACGTTCTTTTCATGAAGAATGATAAAGGCTATACAGAATTAAAAAAATAAAGTAGTAAACATGAAGGTAATCTAAATTAACAAAATTGGACTAAAACATCTAAAAAACTAAATTTAAAAAATTAAAAAATACTAAAAAAGCTCTAATAAACTAAAAGGGGTGCTATGAAAATCTTAATTGAATAGAAGGCTTAGTCAATTAATCGGTCGCCTATTTTATCTTTGAAGTTTATTGGGATTGTGCCAAATTTAGAGACTGAAATTTGTTGCCATTGTTTAAAAAAAATTTAATTGCTTGGTGTTTTTTTTTTTTATTTGAGTTTTTATCCATTGCTCAAGAACCAACTCTTCATGTTATTTTAGCTTTAATTGATATACATTTTAGTAAGGATACGTTTATTTAAATTCTTAAAGTATAACTAATCAAAATATTTCTTTTCATCCTACATAGTTTATTGTTCCTGTACTAATGTGGTTTACTTTATGAACTTCATAATTTATCAGTTTGCTTGATATTTAAAATTTGAAATACCAGAAGTGTAATCTAGTGGAAGCTATGGTTCTACTTCTTCCTTCCTTAACTAAGTCTCTGCATTTAAATCAATGTGTTTATATACTTCTAAGCAATATTAGCTCGTTTTTAAATCGGAAATAAAAAATCACAAAATATTCACATAGTAACTACATTGAGGGAGGAATTTTCTCTGAACAGTCAATACAGCTCCAGTTTGGGCAAACTCGTCTCAGAAAACGCTTTTTTTTACTTGGTGGTAGCCATTTCTTAAAAAAAGTCTGTTACACTTAATTTGTAGCCAAAACATTACAAAGCCGTGTCATAATAGTAACGTATTCTTTCCATTGTTGACATTAACAGCTGTGTTTATTGATGTAGATAGAAAATCCACCTGTTTAGTCTTGCACCATTTTTTAAAATCAGCCTGCATTTGACATTGGGTTGTATTTGTTGGTTATGATCCACTTGCATTTCAGTGGAATTTGTCGCCTAATCGTGTCAGCAAATTAGGGGAGTATTAGTGGAACAATCCCGTACAAGCACCGCTGCTGGTGGTCGGCCAAATTTGATTATGAACCGAGCTTAATGTGCCCCAGGCCCCCCTTCCATCCCCTCCTTCAGTAATCAATGCAAAACGTCGGTTTTTAAATCCAGTATGTTTAAAAAAGAATGCTGGGATTTTAAACGGCCATTGCTCGGGAATTATTTAAGATAATTAAACTATTTAAACGTCAAATTGAAGGGAAAAGAACAAATTTTTTCCTCATACTTTGAAACATTCGGAATAATTTAATAACATTCAGAATTTCATCAATCTCATGAGCGTAAAACTGGCTAAGTTGTACTCTTAGGGTGATCGGCAGGTTTTTTCTGATGTCTTAACTGAATTTTGTAGGTACAAAGACTCAATCTTTTAAGGATAACATTTAGTGTCAATTTAGGTATGATTAATTGAAGACTTTGTCGGGAAATAGATTTTTTCGGGCTTCCGATGTAGAATTGATGGATTTCTTCGACTCTGTCACCAGTCAAAAAGCAACTGAACTGCAGTTACTGCACATTTTTTTGCCGGCCAGGTGAATGTTCTTTCAAAACACTACGGTGCCATTCAAACTCATTAAACCAGCATCAAATTTCTTTATAATCAGTTTAGTTTAATTTAGCAATCAATTTAATCTTTGGGAACCATATATTACATTCTGTGCCTTTTGTTGCACCGTAAACATCGTACAGGCGTGTGAGTCTACCAACGGCAGCCTACCACCCCGCACCTGTTTTGCGCATGCCAAGGAGCATTTCCTCCCTTGGTACATGGGAAACAAAACTTAGCTATTTTACTTCAATTTGACGTATAAAACGTTTATTTACCTTGATTGGTACCCAAACAATTACCATTTAAAATCCTGGCATTCTTTTGTAAACCCCCTTGATTGTCTACCAAAATGGTAGCCAATATTACCATTACGAACCAATTTTACTATTGATTTTCCACAATATTTGACGGGCTACCATTTTGGATAGAAATGAGATAGCAACCTCTAGTTTTCACCATTCTTTAAGTTTTTGTAAACCCTTCAAAATGAGGTGTCACTTGAAGGGGGTTTACATTTAAAATATTTGAGTTGCCCCCCAAATACCCCCTTTTGGGGGGACACTCAAAAATTTCAAAATCATAAAATGAAACTTCCTGCTAAGATTGCACGACCACCAAAAGGATATCTCTGTATATTTACTTGGAAAAATATTAGATGGGGGGGTCTTGACTTTTTATTCACCCTGTAAAAGGATGAGAGGGAAAGTAACAAAAAAAAATTATAATACAACACTCAACAAAAATGTAACTAATGTAATTGATTGTATTTATTTCAATAAATTTTGTTTAACAAAGCTTAAGAAAGATTTTAATGTTTAACAAGGATAAAATACATATTGTATGCTTAAATTATGACCTGCCAATTCATGTAAATGATAAATGACCAACAAAATCTCATGTCCAACCAAAAGTATCTTAGTAGCTATTTATTTTAGGTTGTTCCACTATGACTACTTTTCCTATTTTCATTCCCATTCTCTTATTCATCAATTTCTTTCAATATTATTGATAACAATAACCCCATTAACATTTGTATTTTTACTAATCCTATTTGGTTATATTACAGTTATCGAGCAAAACATTGAGCAGGAAGAGCAAACAAACAAATCGTCAGCGGATCTCAGGATACGCAAGACGCAACACTCAACGTTGTCCCGCAAGTTCGTCGAGGTGATGACCGAATACAACCGAACACAGACCGACTACCGGGAGAGGTGTAAGGGCCGGATACAACGGCAACTGGAAATTAGTAAGTGCTATAGAAACAGAAATACAAAATTCCTGGGTGCAAATAAAAAAATATCTTAAATGGCCTGATCATCAAACTCGAATTATTATCTCTGGCCTAAAGCATTATTTGAATTTTGAGTGGTTTTTAATCTTCAGGTTTGCATACAGCTTTTTCTGTTCATTACGTTCACACCATGTCTAGGATTTCTTATGGTATTTCAGGGTTGTTCCCTCATTGTGAACTTATTTTCCAAAAATAGTCATACAAATTTTAACTGATAGTGGACAACGTTCTTCTTGCCACCGTCTTTTTACTCAGATGTCACTTTTTACCTTTTATATTCTTCAATTGTGTAATTTAACTTATGTAAAAGGAAGATTACGAGGAATTTTTAACATAACAAACTTTTTTTACAGCGGGTAGACAAACAACCAATGAAGAATTGGAAGAAATGTTAGAACAAGGAAATCCAGCTGTGTTCACGCAAGGGGTATGTTTATAAATTAATTTACAGATTTACAATTAATATGGTCCACAATTTGTACTTTGATTATAAATCGTTATATTATAATGCCTTTTTTGTCGTTGAATTTTGTTTAGGACGTTTTTAGTGGTTCTGCCACCCATACTATATGACATAAATCATTTTTATCATTCTGCTGCAAAAAACTGCTTTTTTCAATAGCCTACACGTGTTGACCGGCACTCTTCTTCTTCTTAATGAAAATGAAAAATGAAATGAAAAATCCTTTATTTTTTCAGGCAAAGTTAGGGCCACATGGCCCTTTCTTACACTTAACCTTCTTAGTGTTTCAATTAAATCAGCTGGAATCGTAATCGAGCACACAACTGAACATTTTATAGTTTTTTTATTCGTATGCCGCTTATGTCTACCAAAATAGTTCCGATTAACTATTATAGTATCATTATAACAAAACAGTTTGTTATTGTTAATCATTGTGTTATATTGTGTATTCCACTACTCTATCGTAATTTGGACAAATTTAAATGTGGAAGAATTTCAGTAATAAAAAATTAATGTGTTACCTATGGAGTGATGTGGTAGAGTGATATTTATTGCGTCTAAATCACAGTAACAGCTATTTATGAATAACTTTCTAATTTTCCAAATCTCAGTTTGGATCAAAAAGAGTCACTTTATGCCCTAGTGATGAAATATAGTAAAATCTCACTAAATCTTAGCTGTGGTATAAAAACTACACAAACATTAGCCATGACTATGACTATGACTTTTCGCTCAGGTAAAAAAAAGTGTGTAACTTTAAGAAACGGTTTTTCGCAGATCATCATGGAGACGCAGCAGGCCAAGCAGACGCTAGCGGACATCGAAGCTCGACACGCAGACATCATCAAGTTAGAAAATTCCATCCGTGAACTGCACGACATGTTCATGGACATGGCCATGTTAGTGGAAAGCCAGGTGGGGACATATTTTGAATAGGACTTTATAATTATTGGATATTTTACATGTAAATGGATTTGAAAAATAGTTAATTTAACTTTTTAGGGTCTTCTAGGGAAACCACTGTTAAAATTTGCTCCATGCAAATAAAGGTAATGCAAACCAACCTAACCTATCTTAACCCAACCTAACAACTTAACCTATCCCAACGTAACCTAACCTAATTGATAATAGTGGCGACACTATTTTTGAATGATTGATTTTTCCTGTTTAAAAAAGAATATAGTATTTGAATGAAAAAAAAAAAACTAGTAAGATTCAACTCTGCACTATTTATTTTTGTGGTCAAAGTCTTTGGGTACAACCAAACAGTCTCACATGATGATCACTACTCTAACGCTACAACTTGAATATAGAGTGAAACTTGGAAATTCAATGCGGGAACATTGACTTTGTACTACAAGTAGACTTCTAGTCCTTTTGCAAAATCGGAAATCAGTTTTGATGTGTGTTTCATGTTGACGACTTTTTACAGGTCAGATTTCCACTAATTGTTTCTTATTTTTGGGTAAATGTTAAAATAGTTGTTTCAATCTTTAGCTGTATACCAGAGGACTAAAAGTATGGCAAACAAGAACAATTGTAATTCTGAACCCAACATAAACCAGATAGAACTAATACATAGGTAATAGATAGTTTTCTCTGTAAATGGAGAGTTCAATGGTCCCGAAGATGACACTCTATAGAGGCTGTTGAAGTGTTGTACTGATTAAACTGTTTTGGTACAATTTTCATGTCACCCAAAGACCTGCAATATGTGACATGAAAACTCTGTGAAGATAATTTGATCTGTAGTCATTTTTTTAAATGCTTCTAGGATCGATAAATATTATTTTCTTTTGGCAATAACAAATCAGCTTTATTTTTGATTCCCTAAATAAATTATATATGATTAATTACTTATTCGAAGATAATCAAAATACAGTATGAGAAAAAGGGTGAATTTGATTTCTTTGACTTATTATTTTTAGCATGATTTTGTTTTATGTTTATAGAGTGTGTTTTATTTATTAGGAGTGGGCGAGTTCTGATTTTTTTTCAAAGTCACATTAACTCGAAGAGGATTGATTAAATTAGCCGGATGTATTAGTTGAATCTTAGTCATCAAATGACTTATTTATCAATGATTGATAGGCCTACTATTGTCTGAGTAACAAATATTTTTATTGTGTGATGCATAACTTGAAATAATCTAATCCTATAGTTGCTGAGCTATTAAAACTTGAATTTTCAGAATATTTAGAAATATTTGACATCTGATAAAGCTTGTAAAAAAGTCAAGGTAACTACTTAATATTCCAGGACTCGACCACTCCTTGTACAAGAGTTGTCCGTAAATTATGGCCTCCTTTGAGCTCCCATTTAACGAAACAAACATCCTTAATTTACGGACAGCCCTCATATTTTAAATCATAACAATATTTATAAACAATTAGGTCTTTTATTTTAGTTATTCATTGCGATAATATTTTTACAAATAATTTACATTCCATACCAGTTGGCCGAGACAACTTTATTGGTCGTATCAGAGCAATCTAGTGTTCATTTTGGCATAAAACCCCATGGATTGAACTTAAGGTACAGTGATACCGCTTGCTTGGGGACTGCTTTTGGCTTATAGGTGGCTGCTGGCTGGAAGATTTACAAAACGGTGGTATTTTGGATTTTTGAACAAAACTTCATTTCAATTTTTGTACTTGGGGTACTTGGTAGTAAGCATATTCTTAATATTTTCTTGTACTTTTTCTGTGACAACTTTTCTACTGTGTTATTCATAATCATGCAGTTTAAAAATGTCTATTTAGCTCTTATTTCCATCTATATTTTAAATTAACTTACATTAGAGTTCCACCAATCCAAAAGGAAAATTACTTTCAAAGTAAAGAAAACATAATATTTGAAGTTATGTTGTACAGTTATGTACATTTAACTACGCTTTAATCACATATTTTCCCATCGAAACAAAAAGTTTTGTTCAAGCTTAACTTGTTTAGATTAGCGGGACTCTTTGTGATTAATTGGTGACAAGTGTTAAATTTAGATTGGACATATTTTATTTATCTTTCATTTTTAAAGGTTTTCTGAAGCATATAACTTAACTATATTTTAACTCTAATTTAATTTAACTAATTTTAACTTTTAAGCTAAGAATCTACTAACCAGTTAATTACTTCAAAACAATTTTAATTTTCTTGCACATTTCCATTTATTTCAAGTGAATGATGCCTTTGAAGCACTTTTTGTGAAATATTCTATTCACATTGCTCAATTATCTTCTAACCAACTAATGACTTCATTACATTTTTCTCAGACTTCATTTCTAACCTCATTTTCTACTCATTAAAAGCCAATGCTAAAAGGTTTTAGCATTGACTTTGGATACTGATATGGTTTTAACATTCTTGTAGAAATGTGTACTTCTTATTATTTTACTTCAATTTAAAACATTTTTCTATTCAGTTGGTATATCATATTCAGTTTTATATTTGACTAGCTGCTATGTGCTTTGCTTAACTTTTACGACATCCTTTTGGGGATTAAAATTTTAGTCTGGAGCAAAGCCTTTTGGTTTCTAAAGTTCTATCAGTAATCAAAGTCTGAACTAAATCCTTAGTCAATGATTTAAAATTCCTAATGTAAAAAGTAATATTGCAATCATATTTATAAGAAAGTGTTTAATATTTCTTTTTTGCTATACAAACTTGAACCTTATACAGGGTTGGGCAAATGTGTGGATACCCCTAGTTAACTTTTTAATGGGTGACACCAGGAAAACTAAACTCCACATACCTTCATAATAAATAAAACTGCACTTTTTGGACGGTATCCCAATTTTTCCCGGGACCCCAAAATGGGGCATTTTGGGGGTAGCTCCAAAATTTTAAATGTAAAGCCCCATCGAGTGACACCTCATTTTAAAGGCCTTTACTAAAGAAAAATATCAGCGAAAACTAGAGGTCTCTATCTCAACCCAGTACGACATGGCGGTCATTTTAAATTTTCATCAGCCTGCTAGAAACTTTTAATGAGGTTAAATTGTACGATGTATTTTCAAATGACCGCCATGTCGTACTGGGTTGAGATAGAGACCTCTAGTTTTCTTTGATATTCTTCTTTAATAAAGGCCTTTAAAATGAGGTCTCACTCGATGGGGCTTTACATTTAAAATCGTTGAGCTGCCCCCAAAATACCCCATTTCGGGGTCCCGGGAAAAATTGAGATACCGTCCAAAAAGTGCAGTTTTATTTTTTATGAAGGTATGTGGAGTTTAGTTTTCCTGATGTCACCTATTAAAAAGTTAACTAGGGGTATCCACACATTTGCCCAACCCTGTATAATAACCATTAATTACTTTTTAATTGTTCATTCATACATATGTCATACATTTTGTTCAAAATTGTTAACTGATTTATTTTTCAACCTTTCAAGTTTTATTATTGCAATAAAAAAGGAGGGGTTTTCTAGTTTCTTTTACTAACTTTTCTTTTTCTTTTCTTTGTAATCTCTTCATCTTGTATCACCTTGTACACTAGATTTAAGTCAACATTTTGGTCTCATTAACTCATAAACATGCTGGGTGGGAGGTAGACAAACCTTGGCCCAAAAAGTAGTAAATTTAAAAATACAACTTGCGTTCATACAGTCACGACCTAAAAATTGTTTTATTAACAAAATTGAGTTTAAAATCTGGCCAATCGTCAATTTTGTCCTATAAATTTTTAATTAGTGAGCCGTCTTGGTTGAAATTTGATACCAAATTGTACAAGCAATGGTTTAAAAATTTCACTCCTAATTGACCTTATAAAATTTCCTTGGTTGGTAGAAATACAAGAATTGTTTGAATTTATTTCATATTTTTCCTTTATCAGTCTAATTTGATAGCAGAGAACAATGAATACACTTTCTATGCTTGTCAAAAAGCTTTTTGACAACCCGATCCTAAGTTATTAAAATTTTAAACTTAAAAATTTATTTTTAAAACTAAAACCTTAATTGGCAATACTTGTTAGTTTTTCTTTGTAACATGAATACAATTAGTGAATGAATTAGTTTGCCCCCGATTCCAAATGTCTTTTTATTCATATCACTTGGCGCACGTTACAGTTTCATCACAGGTCAGATTTGAAGTGTTAGTAATTACATCGTCCAGATAAAAATTTCTCTGAGGTTTATTTCATTGAGCTAAGGTTTGATCTTTCTGCCTCCCAGTTCTTCACCATCAACTTTGTATCACATCACACTATCATCCCTACTTGAGCATGTAGTGACGGTGTTGGCTTGTCTGTTTGGTGGTGGTGTAGGGCGAGATGATCGACCGCATCGAGTACCACGTGGAACACGCAGTGGACTACGTACAAACTGCCACTCAGGATACCAAAAAGGCACTCAAGTACCAAAGTAAAGCGCGTCGGGTGAGTCATGTGTCCCGACAGATGCCTTCCGTTTTTGTTTTTCCCCAAATTTTGTTTTACCAATTTTATTTTACTAATTTATTTTGTTTTCTCCCCCCTCCGTTCCTCCTCCCACTCTCACTGGTCGACTAACGAATGTCTCACTAAATGTCGCTAACATGGGTGTGTTCGGGGTGTTGCTTGATCGTTCTGTCTCTTTCTCTTCTCTTCCTCGGTGTTCCCCTCCCCTAGGGCGAGCTGGTGGACAGGATAGAACATCATGTCGCCAACACGCAATACCAAGTGAGCAAGGGCAAGACGGAACTCGACGTTGCCGAAGATTACTCGAACAAGGCCAGAAAGGTACTCCTCCTACACGTTGCTATTAGTATATGTTTACTCGACAGCTTGCATTTTCACCTTGTTGTTTGAGCACGCTTGTGTGAGACTGGTTGAAATTTCTTGAAAGTAATCTCTGTAAGGTATGGTCAGATCGTTGTCCAATAGCTAATTTTTGTTTTTTGGACAACATACAGATTTTAAATAGAAACGAGGAAACCTGAGCGCTAATCGCACACATGACCGATGAAAAGCTAATAGTGCAATACACCTTTTACCTGTCCAAGATTACGTTTGTTTATGTAACTCTTAAAATACTAACTGTATTGGGTGAATACAGTAAAACCTCTTCTTACAATAAATTAAATTTCTTGGTTGTAGATTTAAACTACAAAGAGATTTATATAAAATTATTTATCCACCTAAATCTGGTTCCAATTGTATCGATAAAAGAAGCCCATAAAAAATCAATTTTTTAAACTGTTCATTAGCTCAATCATAATAATGTTTAAAAGATGTGTTCTCCAAAAATTTGTTAAGTAAATGATGTGGCTTTTATGTTTGCTGATTTATGAAAGATACTAAAAACCAAGTGAAGTGGAGAAATTGCACAAATAATAGTTGAACCCCTTGCAAATGTTAATAACAGCACATCTAACTAATTATTTGTGTCCTTGTAATTTCCCTTTTTGTCTAATGCAGCAATGCTTTCTATATTGCACTTTTCTTTGTCATCCGCTCCCTATCCTCAATTTAAGGAAACGTTTTTAATCTGTTAAGTTTATGCTATAACTATTATTGGTACAGACATTTGTTCATGTATGTTAATGACAGTTGCAAAAAAACAACAGTAAAATCAGCAAGTCAATTAAACAGGGTGCAATTATTTTTGTTAAATGTTTAAATGGTTTGTTATTTATTGTAGCGGTTCAAAAAGTCCACATAATGTGTTATTATAGTTCAGAAATATGGATTGACATTCTATATTATTATGTTGAAGCAATAACCTAAATTAAAAACTAAGAAATAATTTCAAAGAAGTTTAAATTAAAATATATCAGAATGAGAGAACCCGTGTGCAAAATTCTCATTTTAATAGGTTCAAAGGTTTTCTGAGGCAAAACAAAAAAAATAATATTCTTTTACCTTTACCAAATTATATTTTAAACATAGTTTTTTGATAAATAAGACTACTAATTTATGATAAACTTTGTCTCTTGCTTACTATCTGACTTTGGTCAAACATTAAACTTAATCAGGATCAGCCGTTTGGTTACAATTCACTTTAAATATTGACATAGCCTATTGTACTATTATGTAATTGGGTGAATACCATCACTGGATCTTTGAAAGCACGTGTTTTTAAATAAATCAAAAACTAGGAGGGGTGAAGCCCCAAAGGAAATTATTTTTACAATTAATATTCACCCCTACGCTAGATGTGAACGTTTTAAATAATTTTAAGCTTTAACGTTGCACATCAATCGTAAAAATCACTTGAGTAGAAAAGGTGAAAAAGAGATGTCAATAGGAAAATCCTTGTTGCCTTAAGTCCTAGATTATTAGCAATATCCTTTTTTTTAGGTTTCTAATAACTTGATTATTGAACTCTGAATTTTTTATCTGAGTTAATTGTTTTGTTTGCCCAGGGCTTCTTTCATTGGTTAATGACATGACCTATGGTTCAACTCTTCATTCTACAAACAATTGTCGCTACAGTATTATTACGTAATAGTTTTGTTACCAAAGAACAAACGATATAAAGGAAATGCAAGCTGTTTAGAGTAGTGTAGCGGTGCATGTCTCTTTTATCTAATATATTCTTCTTCTGCAAAGATTTGTGTTATTATTTTGTAGAGTAGTAACCCCAATAACCTATCTAACTGTATAGTATATTTTTGGATAAGGTAAACAATTTCTAGATAATTTTTGTCCTTGATATTATAAATTCATTACTTTGTGTTTGAGTTTAAAGACTTCTTTTTACCTAAAACGTTTTCAATTACAAAGAATGTGATCTCAGTAGAAAACTTGTTTTCAAAGTTTTCATTCAATGATAACGTTCAATTTTAGTTTTCAACTGTGATTAAATAATGATTGGTAAATATTATTGACATGATTTAGCTACGAAACTGCGAAAAAGATATATCAAAGCAGTTATTTTCAACTTTAATAATATGTTTTGTTATAATATGTTTGGTTAATGAAGATCAAGAAGGATGATAAACTTTTAACTTTTATTTATTATATTGTCTTGTGAGATACAAAATTTATTTACCTGCAAAAGTTACCCGAAAATATGCGTTAGAACACATCGTCCTTGTTTATATTAGATATCTAAATTATTCATACCTCACTTTTAAATTTTGTTTGAGGCTCAAAAAGATAGCTAAATTAATGGTACAACTAATACAACTATCAATGTGATTTCCAAAAGGCGTGTACCAATACTTTTTCTAGTCATCAGTGAAAAATTATTGAAATGCTGCTTTATTGACTCAAAGCTCAAATTTACAGCATTTTTTTGTTTCTAACAGTCCTAATTTATTTTGATACAGACATGTTTAAGGTATACAATTTCACAGATCCGATACATTTTTATAATAGACCTATCTAAAATTTTCTATGAGGTAAGTCGTTAAATATAATATAGTCAAAATATTATCTTGCTTAAAAACAAATAAAAGTAAAAGGTTATGCATTAGAATATACACATTTTAATAAATTTTAACTTATGATAAATAATAATTAATGAAATAGTTTTTTACTTGGAAATCTCCTTAAAATAAATGAAAACGTAAGTCAAATTAAAATCCTTTTTTGAGTTTTAGTACTTTTAAGCACTGCTAGTTTAGAGTAGCAGCACTGTAGTTTAGAATAGAATATTGTACTTAGATTCTGCTAGAAAGATCAGATTTAGATTACCGGTATAGATTTTATTAGATTCAAGAATTACGTCATGCTATATCAACATACTCTGTAGTACCCTGGAATCAAGAATTCAATTGAATTATTTAAGTTACATTGTTTAGTAGCCTTTGTTCTTGCAGAATTTGTAGTTTACTCCAATATATTTTGCCACGTTGTGCTTGAGGGAGATTTTAGTTCTTGTGAAAATGTCGCCACCTAAACTCAACAATTTTGTGCCGCTGTGTATATAGTCTAAAGTATATACTATGTAAATACATCATCTCTACAGCCTTCATGGTGACATATATATTCGAGGAACAAACTCTGCAAGAACAACGGCTATTAAAGGTAACTTAACTAATTCAATTTTCTAGTTCTTGCCACTTGGAAAATAAATAAAATCACAATTTAACAATACAATTAAATATTAGTTTTGTTGAAAATGACAAATTGATGGGATTTTTAAAGAAAAACCCTTGGTTTGGAAAATACAGTAAAGAAGGAGCACATACACAAGTAACTGACTCGAGAATAGGGTTGCAGACAGTTGATAGCAGATAAAAAATTCACCACATACTAAGCTTAATCATTTTTTGTTATTCAAAGTAGATTTCTAATGCTAAATATTGTCCTTCCATTACATTTGTGGCGAAATATCAAGTTTAATGTTGTGAACTCTTTCTTTACTATCAATTCACTTGACCTTTCCTAGGTGAGACAGTTATCTTCTCCATAGTTTACAAGTTCCAGTTTATATTCACTTCGACAATTACATTCTGGTCTATCTTGTCACTACCTTCATTGTTTGAAAGACTAAATTACTCACGCAATTCCCGACAGACAGCTCAAACCATATGCTTAATCAGGACATGTTACGGTGTTATATCACCATCACCAGCGCAAAAAAAAAAAAATTTTTTGAATTCTCCGAAGCTAATGATGGTGTTCTGAAACCGAAACATGTCCTGAATAAACATATTGTTTGGCTGTGATGGGAATAGTGTGAATAATTTAGTTCTTACATTTTGTTTAACCGCTTAGGAGCAAAAAAACGTCGGTGAAATGTTAATTGTTGTTGTACTTTTCTGTTCACAGAAAAAGGTGATGATAATCATCTGCCTGATCGTCGTTGTCACCATTCTTGTGCTCTTCCTCGTCGTCGTCTGATCTCAAGAGTGTCTGTTTGTTTGTTCGTATGATTATCCTTGTCTTCTATCCCGCCAAGAAGACATACTCTTCAGTGTTCAGACGTTTGTGAACCGATCAGTGATTTTCCCCTTACTCCTATGTCTCGGAATCGATACGTTTTTGGTTGTACCCGCAACCTACTCTAAATATGTTCTTGTTCGTACGACTGTTTATCCCGTAATCAAATCGTAAGTTTTTGTTGACGTAGAAATCTTGTAAAGTCTAGTTGACGCTAGTGTTACACAGAAGTGAGTAATTTTATAGTATTTATCAGAGAGTGTAGAATGGTAGCGTAATGTATCGTAAACCTCGGTTTATCTGGAGTAGAATTGCTAGGATCCATTTTTCCTGGATGAGGAATTTGAGAAGATTTAATTACAGAATTTGTGTTTTCCTTTGAGTATAACTTTCATACTTTGGCGCTCTCGTTTTATGCCCTGTCAGAGTACATCATCACTGTAAACTTTGTCACTAAAACTTGAATGAACCAATCAAAAGTGATGTTTCTATTGCGAGTGGTCGCAAAAAATACTCATAGCATGCCCAACTAACAATCTAATGTCAATGTGCTAGTTTTTTCTTAATCTGCATTTCAATACGCAATTGTTAGGTTATGTTACATATGTTTGGCATTGTAGGTTGAACAAATTAAAGATGTGAGGAATTTTTACGAATAGGTAAATAATTTCTTAGATTCCATTCAGTTTGGCTGACATAAATTAACATCATCACTATCAAAACTGTTTATGAAATAAATTACCTTAAAGTTAAATGCTTCTAAAATATCTGCATCATAACTACATCGTTGTTTACACTTTCGAATGAATTTGCAGCGTCATCAGGCCTATTGCAGATTGTTCTAATCACGCAGTATTGGTGAATAGCTATGATTGTAAATTGTGGTCGGGAATAAAACAGTATAGGCCTATGCCAAAGTTTTGGATTAGCACTACTATTATCTGTTCGTTGAGTCGTTGGCTCAGTGACTAGCACAACGGTCTACAAACCCAAGACAGCGAAATCAAGGCAACGTTGTCATGGGCTAGATCCTGGTGCCTGCCATTACATATTATCAATAGATTTACAATCTAGTACAATAGACGCTTGCTAACCCGGCACGTTTGGGACTTCGGCGTTGGCTGTTCACTGTTCTGACCAGGGTAGGTGACGGATTTGCGGGGTTGTACTGTATTAAGGTAATTTAATTTAATTCGGACAACTTGAATCCCTATTAGTCTGAAAGTTTGTGGTTCTCAGGAGTTTTTGGTCCTCGATGATGTATTAGCCCGGATAAAGCGAGGTATACTATACTTAAGTCCGTTTATCAACTTCAACCAAAATGCTTTTATGATTAATGTGAGTAGCCGAGACAAAACTCACATTAATGTAACTGTTACCCCGACATGACAAGACTGTTAGATCAATCTTAGGGAAGCAATTTTTTCTATTTAAAATGAATCTCGTGTTATAACAATTAGAGTATTTTACGATCTTGTGAAACTTAAAACAATAATTAATTCTAACGTAAAACAATTTGTTAAGAGATTTAGATGAAATTGTGTTAGCTTTGTTTGAAAACGTAAAACTTTGTTACGTTTTTGAAATTCGGGTGACCACAAGGCAGTATTTTATTATACTAGTTAGTTACCTATAGAATTCTATGTAAATGTTAATTTTTCTAGTATTTATGATAGTAAAAACAGATAGAATTTTGTCGTGTTGAAGACAATTCTGTATAACAAACATCTCTTTGTCTTACGTGGTCGCTCTGTTTTTTACGTGCTTTATTGCTTATCTAATAGTTTTATTATTTCTTTACTCTACCATTTAGACGGAACTAGAAATAACAAATTCGGACAATTATGTCAATTATATTTTTCACAAAATGTTTCCTACATTGTTTATGGAGTGTAATATGTATTTATTTCCGTCCTATTCGTTTAAAAACCAGGTGCTTATGCTCTCTCGTAAAGTTTTCTGTATTTCATTGTGCAATTCTTGTTTTATCTTAATGGTGCATTTATTACTAGAAGAGAAGTTTTTCTCTTAAAGCTTTACTGTTAAATAATTACGCACATGAGTTTAAATAATGTTATTATTATTTCTTAGTTTTGCCTTAATTCAGTTTACCTAGTGCCAAAGGTTTTAATAAATAGTTTTTTTTGTTCCATTATTTTGTCAGTTCTCATTCTACTGTTTATTTAATGTGACTTAGAAATCCCAGAAGATGTTTCTGTAGGTATAAGAATGAATAACATAAGAGCCTTTTGTGATTGGAGCGATAGAAAAACTATTATTGAGATGAAAAAGTGAACTTATTCCAACGATTTTGCAGTTTCACTCAATCAATAAACTAAAAATGGTGCTCCTAGTTGGTTTTCTGTCAATTATTTTCAATAGATATCGAACACACTTGTAATAGGTTAAAAGCTCTTAAATCTATTAATGTTTTTCATTTACCACTGGCTTGTTATTCAAGTCCATGTTGTGACTGATATTGTCTTTACATAACCAAAATCCAATAATTTTCAAACCAAAAGTGCTACATAATCCAAATAATTTGTTTTAATGCAGTTATTTCAGTTGCACTTTTTCCCCTTTCTGAATACATTTTGTTCCACCCATTGTCTATGTTAAAACGAATGTAAAAAAATTGTTGTTTTCAACTACTAAAATGTCAACTGTTTAAATTTAAAGATATTTCCAAGGATTGTTTAACTCTTGTGATATTTTCTGTTGTATTAAACAACCTGTTATGAATGTTAAAAGCAATGTGTAGATGTGTAATTTAGGTATTTGTTTTTCAAATGTGTGAGTACATGGTTCTTTGAGTTACTCAAAAAAGTCTATAGTATTTTCCACTTCACCTTCTTGGCTTTTAAACAACTTGTTATCGAGGTGATTCAAATTATCAGTACTCATTCATATTTTACCAAGAATGGTTAAACCATAAAAATATTTCTTTAAGCTGTGATCCTATTGGGTTTAGACTCTCTATACTTGATTTCTGCTGATATTATTGTATATTTCTGCTTTCTACGGTTTCGAACCCATCGCAAGAATATAATTTACTTATACTTTATACTTGTGTTTGTTACTATTATTTATGAGCCAAATTGTTTTATATGTATATATATTTAAATTATTAATATTATGAAATATTTTGTATGTTTTGTGTTTTATTTTTACTGTCCCGTTTGTACTTTTTCTTTTTAGCAAGTTTGTTGTTGTGGTACATTTTAATAAAGATTTGTTTTGATTTAGTTTTACAAATTGTGATTTAACGAATTTTTGTTGAGCTATGTTATTTGTTGATGAGCTTTGAAATCTCTTCATACAATCATGTAGTGAACAATATTTCCACGGCTTTATAAGAAATCAAATTATTTAAACCCTTATTCAGGGTTTTTAACTTTATGAAAACATTTAAATTTTTTTTTTGTTTCCAAGACATAAAAAAAACTTTTAATATTTTAATCCTACTGGCAGTCATTGTAATTTTTGGGACTCTTTTTGATTAAGTGCCTTACGTACCCATTACTTAAGTTGATCTCCAGTAAACTGATATTCAATTAATCTAGATTCATTTCAAATATATGATGATTAAATTATGTACCTGATTCAGTAATGAACTTGATTAGTTTTTTCTGTTTATTCCAACTCGTGATTGCCCATTATAAAATTTCATCAATCAATATTTAATTTAATTGTATAGTATTTTGTTCCAATTCCTTTTGTTCATAAAAGTATTGTACTTTGAATAGTAACTTAGTAAATATGGCTATTTACTAAGTTACTATTCTACTATTCTACTATTCTACTATTCTAAGACTACTACTTTCTAAGACTATTTTGACTTGGTTCACTTTTTAAAGTTTATTTCAAATAATCTACCTTTGCTTTATGAAACCTATGTTCAACTACAATGTCCCTTAAATTTTTCCTGACAGCAATTACATTTATGTTAGGTAATTTAAAATTGGAATATAAAACGGAAACATTGGGTAAATACAATACCTTAACTTTTAACTTTCCATGTCACTCGTACCGTTTACTTGAACTATTATGTAACAATTAACTACAAAAACCCTGTAATGCTACAATGAATTACAATAATAATTTACAACTAATTGCTTCGGTAACAAGTGATATATTTTTTGTTGATTTTTCTTTATTATGATTTTTTTTCTGCCACAGTAGCCTACAGCGTGTTTGCAGCTCATTTTAGCAATAAGCTAACAAATAATGAAACAGCTGGTAATCCTGGCAACAGCTGATTCTTTTTCTTGACAGAAGAGTATTAAAAGTATTATACAAGATTTGCAAAATCCATTGAAAACAGCTGTTTTTCAACATTTTGTAAATAAGCTATTGGATACTGAAGTAGACTTCCTATAATATTCCCATCTATATGGACCAGCTGTCGCCAATTTTATATTAAAAAAGAATGTAGTTGTGGGAGTCAGTCACAGAATGCGCTAGTGTCTGAAATTCTATTTTATACCTTTTTTTGTTGCTGACAAGGTTGATGGGTCATAACAGTTGCTATAACTCATCATAAGTCATTCCCTAAGCTTAAATTATTATAAAACAAGTTCAAATGTGTTTTGTTGAAGCCAAAGATACTTTTTGTAGAGATGATTTACATTATGTTGCCACTTATTTCATTTCAATAATTGTATAGCGACCAAATTTTTGGAAAAATGTGTCAGATTGTAACCTGTTCTTTTGTTCAGCTTTTCCTTCGTCCTCGTCTTTTTTGTTTACGGTTTCATATTTGTAATTCTCAGAAACCACCACCAGGTGAGTGTATATTTACATTTTTTATTTGTAACGAAGATTATTTATTTCCAAAATCATGTATTTTAAAATTGTAAGTGTATTTTTTCCAATGGTTTAGTATATTTAAGTATTTAAAAAAATCACCAGCCGAAATCAAAGCATTTACACACCCATGTTAGAAGGTTGTATTTTGTAATATGCGATCATTAGCTTAACTTTTGCACAGATTCAATCAATCTTTAATATTTTAAAACCCAAATAACGGATAAACATTGTCCTATAACTTGACAGAAACTAATTTTTGATATGGAAAAAAATCTTAAGATATTTTACATTTCTTTTAAATTTATATTTTTTTATGAAAGGTGAGCTGAAATATTGGGATTTTCTAATTTATTCAGTAAGTAAGTTAGTATTTGACTATTGGAATTGTTACTTGTCAACAAACAAATTAACTTCTTCATTTTTCGAGGCTCTTTGATTCGTATAATTCTCAAAACTTATGAGAGTGGGTATTTTTTTTATTTCAGCCCAATTATTTTTCCACCCTCATATTATGTGATTTGGTTATAATTAATTGTGTGTCATTATTATTAAGTTTTTCTTTAGTTTTAGACTGCTAAGAAATCTTTCTAAAATTTTCCACTTATCTATTTTGAATTTAAATCCATAAAGAATTAATCAGATCTTTACAAATTTTTTACTGATGTTATGTTTCATAAAATGTAGAACAGTTTTTTTTTTTATTGAATATTGTGACTCATTAATAATTCATTCTTTAAAATTTAATTCAAAATGCAAAATTTACCTTGTATTCATCAACAAATAATAATTTTCTAATCAATATTTTACACTTAATGTCTGACAATTCAGGAAAATAAATCTTCCGTTTCTTTCCCTTGCCCAGATAATAAACAGCACACTCTGAAAATTCAATAAACATTAAACTACCTACACTACTATTTTTTGAAAGTATTAATCTTAAGCACTTCTAGATAACCCAGACACTCAATAACATTTTATTTATTTGTCAGAGTGCAAATATTCTGTTTTCTGTATTATCAGACATGAAATTTTGTATAATGTAATTTAGATACGTATTGGTTACCCAGAATTCCTATTTATAGAGCCACTGTAGTGGCTAGGTTAGTTTTTCATCATAATGCAATTGTGTTCTTCCATAGTATTTTCTGGAGCACACTGACGGTCTTAACATTTAACTAAGATTTTCTTACTGCACAGAGAACCTATTCAACCAATTAATAGAGGACGAAAAAAGCAAAATTAATGGAGCCGACTGTTGTGTGCGGGGGAGGAGTTGTACGAATACTAAACTCGATAACCTTTTTAATTGACACGATCTATAAGCTTTTTGGTTACCAAACCTAACCTAAATTTACATGTGATAGTTTGGCAGCCATATTCTATCTATCAAAACATATCATCCAGGCCAATTCGAGTTCTTCCAAAAATGTCCAAAAACACTTTTTAAGCCCAGTAAAAAATATTTAACTAGGTGTTCTATATAACCAACAAGTATATTATTTGAAATAATTGTTATAACGTTTGATGTTTATGTTTCTCACACTATTTTTGTCTGCCGTTTACAGAAGAAGATCATGATCATGATTTGCGTCACAATCCTGGTGGTGATAGTGGGAGGCTGGCTGGCGAGCTACGTTCCTGGACTCAGCTAAACGTAAGTCTACTGATCAAACAATAAGTACATACCTTACGTCAACAGTTCAATAAGTGGTGGTGAAACTCACTACATGTTTTGCCTATTCAGGCATCGTCAGGTGATCTTTACAAGAATGTTTCGTCCAAATTAGATTTGTCAAGTCAAATAAATATACACACTACACACGCAACGAAAAAACATAAACATTTAGAGCAGGCGTACTGATCAAGTACAGTACCACAGAGAAGTAAAGATACAGAGGAAACATTCATTGGTACGCTTAATTCGTGTATAGCACCAGTCGCTTGTGTCTAGTGCAAATTCTATTGGTCGTCCCCTTCCGCTCTCCTCTACCCCCTCGCCATCACGTACTACAGCTTGTGCGCTCTTACTGCTTGTAAACAATAGCCGTTCAGCCTCTTCCTAGCTCGGTACTAGTATATTTCCGCCCCGCCATTCCAGAGCTAAAAGCGCACGGTTGTTCCATAAGCATGTTTCCTCTTTATCTTACTTCTCTGTGACTGCACTTAATAAAAAAGCTAAACTGAATAGTGAAAAATGGTTCTATTTTATATCGTTATCGAGTCAAAATGTTGTTGGTCCTGTGGATGGTTTCTATTGCAATCGATAGTCATTAAATTCAATTTTTATTCTGTTAAACAAATTGTACTATTTTATAAATCTTAGTAATGAGAAAAAACTAAACTTTTGAGGTGTTGCCTTCCAGATTACTTATCAATTATGCTATACAAGAGTCAGTGTTAGGAAGTAGCGACGCTACAGTAGCGCGCTACTTTTTTTGAAGCGTTAGCTGTAGCTACGCTACTTTTAAGATTTTGTAGTTTTAGCTGTAGCTAGCTACATTTTTAAAGTTGTAAGTTGTAGCGGAATTTTAGCTACTTTTCTCGCTACATTAACATTGATTGAGATAGTGATTTTTATCACAACCTCACGTGAAACAACCTTTTTCAAACTGAGATTTTCAAGAAAATTAGGCCTACTGTCTTGGCTTCATACAGCTGGTCACAGTCGTTTCATTACCCATTACTTTGTGTGGCCATGGAGGCCATTATCTGAGTGTTATCCACATATTTGGCTCTCATTTCCTTCATTTGCTACTCTATGATTACTGTCAGATAAAATAAAATCGCTAGATGCAGACGACGTTTAAACGTTACCGGTGACAAGAGAAGTATTGAATGCTTGCAAGTGATTGACAGGGAAATTAGTAATCAATTTAGTTTCTTTATTGTATCAATTTAGTTTAAACTTGGGTTTTAACGGAAACCAACACTAAACCTTAAAATAATGAGAAAGCTGGTCTATCAACCTTTGCTTCAGCTGTTGATGTGGTTCATCATCACAAGCCCTTCCTTGGTTAGATTATAAAGATTTTTCAAAGGTTCTAAATGAACGAAGAGGAAATTTCCTGATGAGATTTAAGATATGCCTAGAATACATAGTAATTGTAACAAAAAAATCTCCATATAACATGAAACTTGCATTGAAAAAGTAGCATACAGTAGTTTGCTCCTGCTAACAGCTCTTGTCAAGGACTATTCCTAGGCTATGCTATTGGATTAATACAAATACCAAGTTCAATTAATAGGAATATATTTGTTTAGTCCTTGTAAGAACAAGCCAACTTGTTACAAAGCCAAGTACGCCTAAATGTTATTTCTACTTAACAATTTTCAGCATGTTTAAATTAAAAGCCGAGTTTAGGATAAGTTGCTGAATACTGTTTTCTGCACCAACGTTTGTTGAAGCACAATTTGACCTATGCATAATGGCAAAGGACAATTTCTTGACATTGAAAAGTGTTATTCATAGAACAAGTTATTAGTTACATTTTAAAAGTAGCTTCCCCAACACTGACAAGAGGTAACACTCGGTTGTCTGAGTAACCTTTGAACGTCTGAAAGGCGACTGGTTTTTAAACTCTTAAAGTGTTATTGTGAAACCAGTAGACGGGAAGTTTTTGCTCCTAGGAGTTTGTCAAATGTCTTTTAAACATATAAGTGGAAAATGACTGCGGAAAAATACTTAAACAAAAACTACTCCATGGCCATACAACTAATTATTACGGAACGGCTGTGGGTCCAGCGTGTATGTCTAGACACGGAGGTCTTCAAAGGACACAGTTAGATCGATAACATCTTCAACGGTCACAGCATAATTCTGATTTAGAATTCATTCCTACTACTGGAACGTCTTTTATTAATAATAATATAATGTTACCTTCTAACGTTCCAAAATGGTGTAGTCATACGACGTGTTTCGTCAACACAGTGATATCATCAGGTGATCCGCTATTGCTTCGTCTTGAACATTAACACAAAACAGTCATAACACATATCACGAACACATAATTACTACATTTAATCGTCGCCCAGAATTAATCATGTGCGTACGCGAGTTGTGGCCACAGCGACGACAATACCGATCGGTCCTTAAATGTAGTAATTATGTGTTCGTGATATGTGTTATGACTGTTTTGTGTTAATGTTCAAGACGAAGCAATAGCGGATCACCTGATGATGTCACTGTGTTGACGAAACGCGTCGTATGACTACACCATTTTGGAACGTTAGAAGGTAACATTATATTATTATTATAATTCTGAACATCGACAGTGATTACGGATTAATCGTAAACATCTGACGCAGTTGTGGTAAAATCGAGAACATCTTCTGCAGCTATGTGGTGAACTCATGAATATCTTATAACAAAGAGATCGAAAATATATTCAGCGGTCATAGCGAAATGAGATCGAAAATATATTCAGCGGTCATAGTGAAATAGCAAAAATTGCTGTGATCATGGCAAATCATAAACGTGTTCTACTATAACGGTAAATTTCAAGAACATCTTCCGTCATGTCGACATCATTATCTCCCATAATTGCAACGAAACTGTAAATTTTCTATTTTTGCAAACACTTTCTGATATTGCAGAAATATGCGCTCAGTTTGATCCGAGCTTGGCCCCCATAATCTTTTTCGGACCTTACCAATCCATTGGGCTAAGGGTTGGTTCATCCCTATCTGAAAATATAAGAGACCCACTCACCCCTAGGAAAAGGTACATTTGGCGACCGGGAATCATTACTGGGAAAACCAGGAAATTCATGTTTTTTTAATCTAGTTCTATGGTTTCTCTGAATGTATATGTTCGGCATTGACTTTTTTATTTAGCAACTATATCTTTGACAGTAGATTGCTATTCATTAAATGCAACTAAATTTCAAATGCATGATTTGTTTCAGGTAAAAACCTTTCTAGGTTATCTCCATCATCTTTGTCTAGGGCTCTAATAAATGTGAGTAATTTGTTTTTCTCTTTATCTTACGACACCTAATTCAGTTTTATTCAAGGTTTTTCAGAAAATTAAGGTCTCTATCTAGCTCCTGTCGCTAGTTTGAATCTGATACCAATATTTTGTTTTCCCTCATCCTCCACTATTTAGGGGGACTCGATACTGTTGATTATTATTCTGTGATTTTTTATTTATTAGGTTTTTTTGGTCTCCGGGCAGAACAGACCTCAATATTACTGTTGTAATTTTCTTTGACCATGACACTTTTAATTTAGGCTTAAATTTATTTTTATTTTTGTTTATACTTGATATTATTTGACCTGAAGTAATGTGACTAACAATCCCACGTCTGTCCAACAGAGTAGAGGGGGTTTTTAGTGAGTCTGATAAGTTCAGGAGTCTCACACTACAAGCTGGCTGCATGTGTGCGTAAAAGCATATTTTACCTCCTCTCTCTCTCTAAAAAAAAACCTGGGACAGAATAGTTTAAAAGTTAATTCATAACCTTTTATTTAATAGGCCTAGTGATAACCTGAGGTACTTGCTAGATTCTAAGGTTAGGTCACGTTAATTTCAATATAACTTTCATGGTAATACCAGCGATAAAGTGTACTAAGAAGCGATGATGTTAATTTATAATTCACTATTCCCTTCACTTCAATAATTATTGTCATGAAAAAATTAATGTAATTTGAAAATCTTGTAACCCAGCCAATGGTCGTTAATAGACTATGCACAAATCTAACCTAAAAAAAAGGACCAAACCATCCCCAGTAAACTACAAAATCCCTCGATAAGTACTGTGTGGGTAAAACTGGTATAAACTGGCTGGGTAGCTGAGTGGCTATAGTGCCACTAATAACTATAGTGCTATAGTGCTATAGGGCTATAGTGTGTGAGTGGCTTTAAATAAATGATCCTGACTAATGAAACCGCTGATCTTAGTCAGTAACAAAGCTACACAGGTCATCACACACCATTCTACACTCATCCTTCACTCATTTGGGTTAAAATACGCACCTAGGTGGCGTCCCCATCTCAATGATTGATTGATTGATTTGGTACTTCCAAATATTTGTTATACTCTGTATGATGTAACCTGTCTCCTGAGGATTGGCCAATGCTTTAAAGTCTGGGCAGTCTCCAGGTAGAGACAGGTTACATCATACAGACTATAGCGCTCAGTGAGCAAGCCCCATTAAACTTCTTTTCCTCTTGTAGTTTTACGGAGTTACAAGTGCTGATTTGCTCACATGTTATTTTGACGTGTTACAGACACTGATTACATATGTTTTGTTGCAGTGCGTTTATCGTAAGGACGCCAGCCCTGCCACATAGATTCTCTAGCGACCTTCCAACATAGCTTAGTTTTATACCTGGATTGGTCTCTGTTGATTGTTCATTTGGTCTGTATTTTTGCGGCGGAAAATACTGTGATATCCTCAATGTCTCGCTAGTTATAGTTTTTTAAGTATCAATCAGTCAAAAGAACGTTACGTCTAGTGTTAGTCTAGAGGTTTTAGTTTATTATGTTGCTGGTTATGTCTTGTTATTGTGGCTTTTTGTAAAAAAAAGAAAAAATACGACTGTTTGAAAATAAATTTTCTGTTACTATTTGCTGTACTTAATTTATAGTTTAAGCAGGTTGTGTGGTATACGTTTAAGGTTCCTATATTGCTACGCTCTGTGTGTACTTTCCAATGGTATTGATTTGACTCGGGGGGGGTTTATGTCTTGTGGTTAATGTTTGTGTGTTCAAGTAAAAGAACATTTTAATTTGCAATGTTCAAATTATTTTTACAATCATTTGCAACTAACACAACTATAAACAGAAAGTTTAAATAGAGTCAATTGCATTCCATTGTGTAACGTAATGTTAAATTGTCCCATGTTAAAAGCAGTTCAAACAACACTGAAATATGTCAAATTTGCTTTCTGAATTCCTTCTCATAGTTAAATCACATCACTATCACTATTTTTAAGATTACACTAATTTATTTTAAGTAATAGTACAAATTTTGTTTATCACAATGTACACTTGCAAATTGTAGAACCGTGACACAAATATAGTACCAAATGAACAATCACTGCTAAACGACTACAACTTTACTTTGAAATCTGAATCCTAAGAGTAGTTTGGATGGGCTCTGGTACCAGTACCATTTTGTGATTTTGTTACCAAGTATCGTGATACATTTGTGGAATAAATACCGTCATTTTTTAACCTACACTTTTTTTGCTTTATTGGTGAACTCACCTCACATGATATGTGTTATAGGTTATTGTAATCTTTTAGACTCCTTACCCTTGAATAATTATTGTGAACACATAAAACTTAAATTAACGAGAAAATTACAAATTTGTGTTCCTACATCACAAAACATCTTTCTGAGTTCATGGTACTGGTACAGTTTGCCCTTGTGGTTTGGTTTTACACATATCACAACAAAATTTTTGTCATTCCTCTTTATAAGTGTGAAAATTCCAAAAGGGTAAACCCGATACAGTAACTTTACCCGGACCTGTATTGACAAGTCAGCACCTGTGAGTTATCTTTTGGTTCTAAACGAGCTTTGTGTTGATCTTAGCGTAGCCAGCTGACGACGGTACAGGTCTACTTATATTTATACAGCTTTAACGATATTTGCATTTGGTGTGAATGACGGCAGCGAGAGGGAAGGTATTAACACTGGCAGAGCAATAATGTGTACAGTCGACAAGTGTGTGCGTGCGTGCGTGTGTGTGTGCGTAAGAGTTACGATAAATCTACATGTCTATATTGTACTTATAGTGTTCACTACGTTGACTATTTTATAATATTGTAGTTAGTAATAAAAAAGTTGAGCTGTTTTTTCCTAAAGTTTATACCTTGTTTGACGTTATTGTTGAGAGATATAAGTCCGTAAGGGCTACTAAGTAGGTGCAAAATGCTTATTGCTTATTTTTCACAAACCCATAATCTCGCTTGGGCGGTGTTGTGTTAGTAATGTGTGATTTTCTCGTAAATTTTCTCAATTTCGCCCCCAGACACATCAATTACGACAATAATTAAGGAGGAACGGACATTGGGAAAGGCAACCCTGAGAGTGTCTATATTTTGTAAATTATCGCTGTTTGTAATTTTTTACGCAATCAAATGTGTGAAGTTATGTTACACGTAAAGTTTTGCTAACGACTTAAAAGCAATTGATATTGTGTAAAAGAGGTATTGTAAGAGATATTCTTTTTACAGCAATAAACTAAGTGTCGTTAAACTTGCAGAAATAAGAGCTTTAAAACGATTCAGTACCGGATATTTTTTCCTGACTTTTCCTCGTTTGTTTCTTGCTTGGTTTCCTAAAACAGGATAAGAATGTGGTCATGATGCTTCTGATAAAATAATCATCCTTAAAACTCAGTCTATATATTTTTTATGACATTTGATAAAATCGCAAATATAAAACCGTGTTATAGAGATGTGTTTCATCTATTTTATGATAGAGGCAGTGTATAGTTGTGATGATAGTTTTGATTCTCTGTAGTTATAGATAACACTAAATAAATGGTAAATTTTTCTAATTAAAATACTACCATGTTAAATTAGGTCTTGATTTAGTGTGAAATTTTGTATTCATTCTGTTAGAAAACTTGCAAAATCAAAGATCAAAAGTTCTAAGTATTGTCAAGCTAATAATTTAAAGTTAAATGTTGATTTTTGGAAAATACAGTAGAACGTCAATAATTTGGATTAATTGGTATTGGATTATCGAAATTACCTTTAAAAAGGGCCAGCATGAACTATTTGAGCAAAAACTTTTTTTAATTGTATATTTTCTATCATACGTCTATTAATGGGTCCAAAGAGAGATGAGTTTAAAACATTTTTTTATGTTCAAGCACTGTATCCTATTTAATTCATACGTACAGCCTACAGTAAAAACATCAGGCACTACATATTTGAACTTTTAAAGATGTGTGATAGGCTATTGAACTGTGTTAGTGGTTTGTTTTTTTTTGTTGCCAAGTCCTTACGTTTTCAAAGAAGGTACAAAATTGTATTTCTTGCTATTGACGTCCAAATTAGCGACAATCTACTGTATTTGATTCTGTCAATCATTAGGGTTTAACCTCGTAAGTTTTTCACTATTTATTTACTAATACTTATTCAAAACGTAAAACTGACACAAAAACATGTATAAATGGACTTTCAGGTAGTCTAATTAGAAAAATCAAAACTAAAAAAAAATTATCTGTGACAGCTAACAAGGCCCTCAATAGTCATAAAAACAATCCTTTCTAAATATTTAACAGTTGTAAACTGAATATATTAGTGTTGGAATAAGCTTAAATTTAAATAGAGCACAAACTATTTGTATTATCTTCTATTTGAAGTGTCACCTTGTAGATGAACGGAAAATCTGCCTGTTTTACCTAACGCCAACGCCCCATGCCAAATTGTAAAAGTAAGCAAAAAGTATTGTAGTTTTAAAATTAGTTTCAGGCCGCCATAGTCGTTTTAACACAAGACCTAGTCAATTAAATACTCACAACTATATCGGTAGAGATGACTAGGAGGTACGACTGTACGTACAGTATTAACGAACGCTAGTGACGCCTCTGAAAGCTTGTTCGCATTTGAGCTGGTCGCCTCTATAGTAGTTTATTATAATGTTGCCTTTGCTTAGGTTATTGTCTTGTCGATAAAACTGAGAGAGGTGAACTCCTTTATGTTCACCGTTTACGACATTTACGAGTAGTTATTGGCTTAACAAATTAGTTTTCTGACTTTTTTTGCCTAATTTTTTGTAGTTTAAGACAGAATTTTGAAATAGGCTGTTTTAGTTTATCTTCTTTTTTGGTAGTTTGTACTATGCTATTTTTATTTATTTTTTGATCCTTGATGTTTGTGAGATTACTAGGGGTGTGAGAACTGTTACTATTCTATTTTAGGTGAAATATTTTCCTAATTCTACAGGTTTGAGCTTTTTTAAGCTGATAACTTTCAAATTTTGAGTCTAGAACACATTTAAGATTAGATTTTTATACTGGAGGTATTTTATGATTAAAACCTGGTTTAAAACAGGTTTGTTAACCCTTTGCGGTCGAATGGCGAGTATAGGTCGCCGCCCGCCATTTTGCCGACTGCTCGAAAATGGCATACTATAAGGACAAAAAAAAAGCAAAAATCAAAAAAGTTAATTTTTTGGGTCGAATGGCAAGTATAGGCCACCGGGCGCCATTTTCCCGACTGCTCGAATGGCAAAATATACTCTCCAAAAAATGGGGGGGAAATTCGACCTCAAAGGGTTAATTCTATTACTGGACTTGATTTAATCTAATTCATTACTATCAACTCGTCAGCACATTAATCCTTTATTCCGAATCTTAAACCAAGCCAAATATTTTGGAAAACTCGTAAGTTTGAAGCTGTTCACACTCCTAGAAGTAACTAAAGGATAATTTTAAAACACTATGGATTCTTATTATCAATCCAATACTCAGAGATTATTTAAACTTTAATACTAGATTACTTGCTCACTTAAAAACACGTTTTCTCTTACCTATTCCTATTAGTTAATACTTACAATCGTTCAATTTAACTTTTAAAGACCTGAACTAATTGCTACATGTTGAAAATTGTAAAAAATAAATTAAATGCCTCATTGCGAAGAGCTAAATTGGTTGTAAAGTAGAACAAAACTGAGGAAATAGTTTATCCTTGCTAAGTATATAACGGTATTATCGTTGTATCCATTGTTCATCCAGCACTAATTAAGATAAGTCAATAAATAGAAACTTCAAAAATTTTAAAAAGGAATATTATTTTATTTTTGACAAACTTTTTTATTTTATAGCCAGTTAAATGGTGTAGAGGGCTTTCTATACTCCTGTTTCAAATCTATTCTTGATCCTACTTGTAGACCATCTTCAAAAGAACATATTTTTTAACTACTATTAATTTTTCAATGCGTTGTAAAATGTGTATTTATTCAAACAAATCTCACTATATTCTAGCATAACTCAATTGGAACACTATTACGTTATGAAGTTGTTATGGTAAACCCAGCAATGATTGTTACAACCAACCCATGAAGTTTAAAATATTTCAAATTTGTTGTTTTAATGAATTGTGAGTTAAAATGTAGCCTATTGCCTATTTTTTGTCCTATATTTACCAGTAAAAGATTTCTTCCAAAGATTATGTAGTATTGTTAAGTAATATTTTTCTCTAATATCTAAGTTTTAGATTATTGAGTTGTGTTTTTTAATTTTTCTATTAATAGTAGAACCTCAAAGTAACATCACTCAAGTCAGAGTAATTTCAACAACCTTGCAGATAAAAGTTATACTCTTTCCAAGAAGTAGGCATTCCATTGATGTAACAGCTTTGGAATAAGTTTTTTTTTAGAAACTAAATAGTCACTTAAATTTAATTTTCTTTTATAACTCAGGTATGGATTTTACAATAACTTTTATTATTATCAGAGAACTTTTAGATTGCTATTTAAGTCTGATAAAAGCTGTAATAAATTTGAAGAATGAATACAAAATAATTTATATCACCTGAATCATTTAACAAAAATAGATTGGTTACAAGCTTAACACGTTCGCTGCTGATCGCCACATATGTGCTACGCTAAAGTCATCGACATGGTCCGAGGTATACGTTTTAATATTGCACATGGACCAGGTGTTACTTGGTTAACAGTACACGCAGACCAAGAGCCAGTAAAAAATAAATATCAGTTTTGCCAACTATCTTTATGACGTCACTAATCATCATATCCACGGATCTAGTGACGCACACATGCGACATACATCCCTTTAGACCACTGAGAATTCAGGGCCTTCAAATAGACCGTTACGAAGATATAAGCGTTTTAATAACATTGGACACTGAAGAAAATATGCGACGTCAGTCTATTTTAATGTGACCAGCAGTCGCATCATATATGCGACGGCAGTCTATGGGTAGGAACCGGCCGTCGCATATGTGCGTCGCTGGTCCATATGAATGAAAAATTTAGTAATATTGCGGTAGCGAATGTGTTAAACTTATCAATAGTCATATCAGTTATTTTGTTCCTAATTTCCTAATTAACTAAGCTTCCTAATTTTGGCAGAGGGTTGATTGTGATTTAGATTCTGTGAGACTTGAGGTTCTACATATCCCAACATGTTATGTTTGTTTGAAAACTTTATTTACAGAAAATCCTCATTAATCTTTCCCTTATTAAACAAACCTTGCTTAATTCAGACAGCCATTTGACAGTAGTTTGTAAAAGTTTGGTGCAGTAAAGTTAAAGATGTGCCCCTGTAATTTACAGTGTTGTCTCAAATAGTTTACTGTTTTTTAATCTACTTATTACTTTCTTTAAGTCTGTTTTCTGTAAAAGGTGTATTATTTTGTGCAAGGAATAGGACTTCCCAAACGGCCCCAGAATACCTCCAACTTTCTTTATATTAAGATTTCATTCAATCCAAACTTTCATTAATCCATACGAATTAAGATCAATGAGGGTTTACTGGCTATTGTGTTTGAAATCAGTTGGTGTTTGGATAATATGATTTATAAACAACATTATGTATGATAGTCCTTAAAAATAATAAGCTAACTAAATTCTAAGTCTGTGAATTATTTATTTTACTATTAGTCAAGCAAGCTTGAACTTTACTACTTGAAATTTCAAACATTGCGAGTGTTCATTCCAATGTCTGTATAAATATTCCCCTTCAAGATCATGATATAACTGCCATTCCTAATGCTCGAGAGATGGTTTAAGCTACAAATAGTCTATTCACTCGCTAAGTAGCATGCGGCTTGTGGCACGTAGTCTAGCGACAACCCTGGCCGATGCAGACTGCTTAGCGTACATTCCGAGAGTTACTTCCAAGAAGTATTTCTATTTTAGTGTCGTATCGTTAGTTGAAATTCACTGTAAATTGTATATTTTGTACATTAAGTGAGTTATTTTTCTCTTTGTTTCTCTATATAACATAGCCTAGTCGAAATCAGTTCCGTTTATAGTTTAGAGATTTTTATAATTGTTGGAGAGAATGAGTGTTATCAGGCCTATAGTTTTATACTGTATGTAGCTAGGGCGTTTGTAAAATACCTTTCTGAAATTTAATGTATAAAACCGGTATTTTCGCCCCGTCTCGTGTTAGGTCTCATCGTCTAGTCAGAGGGTAGTTTAATATGAGTGTCGTGTATAGCATGTTATTTCAATTTATTCGGAATGTTACGAGCCTTACTATTTACTATTATTGAATGTAATCGGATTATAATTACGGAGAACTATCGATATTCTTGTAATATAAGGTATAAAACTCTTATTTGTTTGTTAGCGAGGGTTACTTACAATTGTGATCAAAATGTAAACAAAAGAATTGTCCTTTTATTGTTGTTGAGAATGAAAACCGCAGCACAAGTCAATTGTAAATTACTTTAACATAATAGATATGTCCCTGTAATATTGAATGGTTCGTTCTTTATACCTTTGTTTTCTCAGGGTCCAATAAGGTAAGTAAAATGTGTAACCAAAGATTTCATATTATTTTTATTGAAGAGCGTAGAATCACAGGGATTGATTAGAAAGAAGTGGTTGCTCTAATTTATGCAGAAGAATTCGAGTATTCACTAAAAGAGTCATTATGCAACCATCTTTACTAACCAAACATAACATAGAAACATTCAGAACATCTGTAGTCGCAGGAACAACGCCTTTAGAAGTCTCGCCTCGTAAGTCACAGTATCTTTTCCATGTTGAATGGTCGGCTCTTCTAGAGGATTTTCAGCCACTGTCTTAACGTCTTTCCCATGAGCTGCAAATACAAAATTATGGAAACAATAATGATCAGTGAAATATGCATATTTTAGCGCCAATCTCCCAAAAAAGAAGCTATCAACTATTTAACAACCATGCGAGGGAGAAACTTAGTAAAAATTGATCATACCTGTTGTTTTATACCTTTTCTACCTTTTTATACCTTTTTATCTCCAATTACTCATCCCCCACAGCTGTGTAGACATCTTCATTGATTACCGAAGTCACAGAAACGTCATGCGCGATTGCAGCAATAGCGGTTTCCAATCGCGTGATCTTTGCAGATGTGTTTTGTGCATTTTAAGTGTTTTTATTGATGACATTCCAGTAATCTGGCAGCGTCATGGTCCTATATCTGCCAGATTACCGAGTTCCTATATCTGCCGGATTACTGAGGTCCTATATCTGCCGGATTACTGAGGTCCTATATCTGCCGGATTACTGAGGTCCTATATCTGCCAGATTACCGAGGTCCTATATCTGCCAGATTACCGAGGTCCTATATCTGCCGGATTACTGAGGTCCTATATCTGCCGGATTACTGAGGTCCTATATCTGCCAGATTACTGAGGTCCTATATATATGCCAGATTACCGAGGTCCTATATCTGCCAGATTACCGAGGTCCTATATCTGTCGGATTACTGAGGTCCTATATCTGCCGGATTACTGAGGTCCTATATCTGCTGGATTACTGAGGTCCTATATCTGCCGGATTACTGAGGTCCTATATCTGCCGGATTACTGAGGTCCTATATCTGCCGGATTACTGAGGTCCTATATCTGTCGGATTACCGAGGTCCTATATCTGCCAGATTACCGAGGTCCTATATCTGCCGGATTACTGAGGTCCTATATCTGCCGGATTACTGAGGTCCTATATCTGCCAGATTACCGAGGTCCTATATCTGCCAGATTACCGAGGTCCTATATCTGCCGGATTACTGAGGTCCTATATCTGCCGGATTACTGAGGTCCTATATCTGCCAGATTACTGAAGTCCTATATATATGCCAGATTACCGAGGTCCTATATCTGCCGGATTACTGAGGTCCTATATCTGCCGGATTACTGAGGTCCTATATCTGTCGGATTACCGAGGTCCTATATCTGCCAGATTACCGAGGTCCTATATCTGCCGGATTACTGAGGTCCTATATCTGCCGGATTACTGAGGTCCTATATCTGCCGGATTACTGAGGTCCTATATCTGCCAGATTACCTAGGTCCTATATCTGCCGGATTACTGAGGTCCTATATTTGCCGGATTACTAAAAGTCTACTGAACAAGTTTCTAAAAAAAAATGGCTGACAACTCCCCGTATGTGCCACGACCCGGGATTCAACTTTAGAACATCCACACTATTGGGCTTTTAGTTGACCAGTACAGGCAGTTAGGTTGGCTCAAAGGCCAAGCTGGCTAAGGTATTGTTTCCACAGCCAAGAAACATTGACAAGATTGATTAGTAAAGACTAATGTACATCTTTGTTAGAACTTGGTGGCAGAGACGCATTTAAAATAAACAATCGGGGGGAAATACAATAAAAATTGTAAAAAAATCACTAAATAATCAAAAGAAATGTTAGGGGTTAATCATATCAGATGAGTACAGTGTTGAGAAAAGGAAAAGTATTTGAAACAAAAATACAACTTACCTTCACACTGTTCTAAGAAAGAAACACACTCTTGAAAGAACGTATCTCTCGCAGTGATTGTATGTTTGGCCAGATTCTCCATTAGTGACAGCATGCAGCGTTTGGCGTAAAACCTACAATTCAAATAACACTTATTATGAAAAATAACAAAAATAACTGGTTCATCTACCACAAATTTATTTGTTCAGTCTATTGATTTTGCTGTACATTGAATACTCAAGTTATCTTCGGTTATTTAATGGATTAAGAAATTCTAACCCTGAATGACATGAGTTTTTTGTTAGTGTATTTAAAACTTTAAATCTGTGATAAATATGTTAATTGGCCATCCATATGATTTGTTTGTATTTTGTCCTTAGTAAAAAAGTTCACAATAACAACAGAAAACAAACTAACTTCACATTAATCTTTAAATATTGTGCACAAAATTAACATCAAAGTTCCCAAAAATGTTATAATTCGGTCATGGTTATTGGTTTGAAACTAATTAACTGTACGGTACCAGAATCATTGGTCCCTTTTTATTTACAGATAATCTCTTCAAAAATGAACTTTCATACATCCTTTACAATAATTTGTTCTCAGTTAGAAAATAAAATAAACACTTACCAAGTGTCGATTCCAAGTTTCTTATTGTAGGGCTCAAGGCTCTTGATGAGCCGAGAAATTCCAAACTCGTAATTCCCTTTCGCACAGTAGAGTGTTCTAAAACAAGATTTGAGAGTTAGTCATCTCGTTGAATATTGGTTTTTAGACGACAATGTTGATGAATTGGCAAAGATATTGGCCAAGGGAAAATTGTGTTTGGCCTTAAGATGAATTGCTGCTAGAGATGGGAAATATCGTTACTTTTCAATAATATTAAAAAAGTCGGGATAGACCCTTAGTTTTGACAGTAAAAGGTGGAACAATATTATTATTTTTGTCACCTTTTACTTCCTCCTCAAGGACGTTTAAGGTGGATTTAACCTAACCTATCCTAACCTTAACTACTTCACAGATTAAACTCATATTGTACAATTTTAAAAGAGAAAGGATTAACCGTGTTACTTCTGCATCACTTAGCATTTCTTTTGGTTCACATGATTTTTCCTTTGGTAATTTATGGCCTCGGCGCTTGGGAGACGCCACGCGTCATAATTATGTATTATATATTATAACAAAACCTTTTATTAACCAACCATGCAAGTGAAGCTCACCAAAAAAAAACTGTGCCTGATACTTGGGAGACAAGCTCTTAGAATTACCAAACATTGCTGTTCAATATGTACTTCAATTTTCTACCGGCTACACAGGTTATTAACGGATTAGTCGAAAACATGTTATTGTTTCCATGTAAATCTTAACCTGTGAAAAAGCATCATTAACTGTCAAATAAAATGTGACTCCAACATTTTTCCTGTGATTGTATTTTGTCTGCATACTGGGCAATAAAATTTAATCAAAACACACCCGAGCAATTTTGTATCTGCAGGTCTATTATTGGATTGCAACTAAATGAGAATTAGTTAAATTGTTCTCTATTATGTACTAAAATTTACTCTAACTATAATTAAGAACTAGTTAAGTAATGCTAACAAATTGATCAAGACTAACCCTATGACCAGATTCACAATGCAAAGGTGAAAAACCTTCTTATCGGGGTCGGCGTAAGCAAGCCTTTCTTCTTCTTTTTCTATCTTTCGCATCAAATCCTCGGCTTCGTCGTTCTGTGCTGTCATGATGTACGACACACACAGGTTGGCCAAGACTATCGCACTTGCTCCGAGTATCTAAAAATTAAAACCGTTTTTAAAACATAGGGACGAAATTCAAAATACTAAACTCATAAAATACAATCGGTATCAAAAGCTCATCATCTTTTGCTGCATGTTCCTGAAGAGAGACAAGTTAGATACGGAGGCTACCGGTACTTAATTTCTTGTTTGAATTAGTTAGGGTTTTATATAATAGTTTATGTTAAATTATTGCCAGTTGAACCTGATTTATCTCTAAATCGCTGTCCTATTTATAAGCCAAGATTCGAGGCCTTTTAGTAGAATCAGAGGCTTTTTAGGACCCTTTAATTAGATCAACATGGTAAAATCAGCGACTTCTAGATCATGAAGGCAAAAATCAGTAATTTTTCCCAGACCCTTGGTAAAATCTGTGACTTTTCAGCGACTCCTTGTCTAGCTTAGTTTAATAAGGCCATTTTCCTTGCACCTCCAAAAGTAACCTCAGGCAAAACCTCCTTTTGTATAAAAGGCGATAAAGTGAACAAACTTATCAGACAAGACTCACATTATTGTAGTGTTTCTTGACGATCGGCTCGTAAAAGCCGGCCGCCTCCTTGAACTTGTTGTCCTGCATGAAGAGAACATGGGCGACGTGCAAACGCCAAGTCTCGTTCTCGTTGCAGAACTCCACTGACTTGTGGAATATATTCTCCACCTTTAAATATAACACGATATAATATTTGACTACATAAAAGGTGTGTGGGAGGGATATGAAAGAAAGGCTCTCCACGTCACAGTAGTATACGCTAGTAGTAATAAATAATCCATAGGTAATTAATTGTTTTGACCTATCCAGATAGCTTCTTTACATCTAGGATCAATTATAATACTTTTAAACGCTAGAAGAGGAAATAGAACTTCAATTTAACACCCTCAACGAGAGATTCATTCAACTCTCACAGAGAAGTAAGGTACAGAAGACACATTCAACTGTACACTTAAGTGGTGTCTAGTAGTTGCTGGTGTCTAGCACAATGTCCAACACCGTCCCGCTCGCCCTTATGTACTACAATGCTCACGGAGAGGAAGACCAATAGAAACTTTCGCACAGTCTTGCTCGTCACAAGTATATTTCCCCTAGAGTGTATGTACCTGAACAAAATACTAGAGCTGAAAACGAATGATTGGTATCATAAACAAGTTTCCTTTGTACCTTACTTCTATGTGCAACTAAGTTTCAAGTAAATAATTGGCAATAGGTGATGCATTTAATTTGGGATGTCTACTTCAATATCCAATAATTCAGTATCAGTAATTAGATGTGATACCAAACAAGGTAACGTCTCGGGCCTGATAAGCCAGATTGCTGATTTTATCATTGTTATCAAAATACGAGTTTGGCAAATTAATGGCACTTCACTGTCTTAACCCTTCCCGGACGGTGACGGATATATCCGCCTAGGTCTTTGGCGATAAAGGACGGGGGACGGATACATCCGCTTATGGTTTTTGATGTTCCGGACGGGAAGCGTATATATCCGCCTTCTCTTCAGACGGACTGGCAGGTGCTTGAGCAGTAACCAGATGTTTCGCGTTACCAAGGCGCCACTTTCCTGCTCTCTCCATGGCTGCGCTCACTCCTGCACTCCCCTCTCTCTCCCGTCCCCGTGCATACCCCTCTCCCGCGCCTCCCCAACCACTCCTACGCTCCCCCCTTGACGTTTCGCGCTTAACACTACGTTGTCTTTATTTATTGTTAACATATTGTTCTTTATTATTGCCTAACGTTGTCATGGTCATATCTTTAAAGACGGGTGGCGGATATATCCGCTGCTTTTCTACTCATATGCGGACAGGTAGTGGATATATCCGCCACGAGTAAAAAATTATTTTGACAGTATAAAGTGTTCTATTGTATTTATTTTATGTATACTTGTAAAACAAAACACAAATAAGGATAATTAGTTTTTATTTTTTCCTATAATTTTTCCCGTTCTATGTCCCGATTTCGGGTCTGGGAAGGTTTAAGATCACTGCGACCAACATAACCAATGGTGATGGCAGTGTTGAGGTTCCTTTTTCAAAAAGAAGAAGAAAAACAATAAGAAACTGGTTACCTGAGAATATTGTTCCATGTCCCAATATATCTTGGCTTGTGACATCAAAACTGGTAGGTACCTAAAACAACGGAGATATTTTGCTATAGTTCATTCAAAAGTATGAAGACTTGACTAGCTGAGTAGCCAAATCTAGTACTCATATTGCAATCAGGATGAGATTTCTGGTTTGGTACTGAGACATTTTGGAACATTTAATTTGGAACTGTTCTTGATAGGCTTTTGACAACCTATTGGCTAAAAAATCAACATTTTGATTTAATTCTAAGTGGGTGGATGGAAATATCCCATACCCAAGTGTTGATAGATCTGATACGAATAAGTGTTGTTGCATCCACAATAGTCATGATTTTGTAATTGCAGTGATTTTAAAATCCCTGATGAGTTTAAATAAAAAACAAAAGTCACAGTCCTGAAATGTCAAATTGATTGTAATGGAAACGTCACTAAGTCCTTAACAATGGTTCAACAGCAGCAGATGAGCAAAATTTCATGAAAGTTGAACTATTCATGTTAAGATTCAAGACAATACATACTCCAGCAACATTTGTCTAAGGCTTTCAAGTGGATTGAATTCTCCAATAGAATATTTTTCCCAGCATTTTATAACTATAATTTTGTTTTTTCTAGATGAGTAGACCCACAGCTTAAGGAGGACTCTGATGCACAAAGTAATACCATTATCACATTGCTTAAACAGAGGTGATTGGCAGGATTTGAACCAAGAGACCTCAAGGGTAGAAGTCTCGTACTCAAACCATTAGACTGTGTTCCATAAACCACTATTGACGGATAACATGGACACTTCTTCAATAATCATTAATCATCAAACTACACTGTCTGGTTACCCCAATACATGAATTACATTTCAAATAAAACTGGTAATATATAATTTTATCGTAAACTTGTTCCTAACCTATCGAGAGTGTCCTCGTACTCTGCCACAGCCTTCTTCACCGCAACATCGTTGTGCGATTCCCGAGCCTCTTGAACTCTCTTGGTAGCTTTGCGAAGGACGTCGGTGTGTCGTGAGGCGAGCTCGTCAAACTTACGATACGCCTCCTCGGGAGAAGACTGTTGCGTTATCAGTGCGTCCAAATACTCGTAGAGATACTGTATCAAACAAACAAACCGTTACGTATTTCCAGTGGTGAAGTCGTAAACTGTGGGAAGAAACACTACCCATCATCTAAGCACTGACCAACATAGGATTAATATAACCATACCTAATCCTTATGTGACTCCAACCAACCTAAAACCCATTTATTAAAGCGGTCCTAGTTGCTTTAAGACATCTATTTGTAGATTTTCTGATGTGGAGGGGCTTTTATCGGTCCATCCATAATTCAAAGACACATATTAAATGGATGAGTTTCAATGGATCTTTGCTGTGTTAAGCATCACTTCAAGCTGCTATTAGTTAACTTTGAATTAGGTACTGTTTGCTTTAAAACTACCTCCTATTAGCTTCAAGTTTGAAATACCCAAGTCTATTAAAATGTATCGTAAAACTTTGAAACAGCCAGGGATTTTGTATAATGGTTTGTTTGTCCTGAACGATATTCAGATTCAAATCAGATTGTTCAAGTTGAGTCGTTATCTCATGCTGTTTTCTAAAGAGCGCACTCACAGGAGACAGATACTTGTGAGTGAGGTGCGCGTTGTCAGCCAACACATCGGCAGCCAGGTCGTAGCACTGGTAGCGGCAATACAGCAGCAGTAGGTTGCCCAGGGTCTCAGGAGGAAACGGGTTCTGCTGTAATAGAAACTGCAACTTCTCGAACCTGCAGGAAGGAAAAGAAATTCAAAACCAGTCTCTGTATATTTATCTCTGTCACACGACAGACAGAGGTATTCGAGAGGTTAATCAATGCATAATGTATATGTATGTACCTATAATTAATATACTTTGGTGCTAAGTAGTATTAATGAGAACGTATTTGACTCACCCCTCGTGTGGTTTAGACTCCATGTTCATCAACGCCTGGTTGTGCAAGGTCACTGCATCCAACTCTTCCTCTGATCTAGGAGGCATGTCCGTCAATGCCTCCCTCGCTGTGTCCACTGCCATAACGATAGGGAAACATTAATAACCTTTAATAACAACAAATTGTGAAGCATGAATAGTTAGTGGTTTAGGACGGCATGTAGAGAAGGAGGGAGGGAAAAGTCTCCCAACAACTGTGAGAGTCACACCACTAGACGCTATTGGTTTCAAATTAATCCAATGGCAATTAATCATAGAGATGACTGTTCAAAATTGTGGTGACGTGAGTGGAAGAAGGGTTCTTGTGCTCATGCGCAACACCCTAAGAGTTCTGTGGCCACAATATAAGACACTAGGTCCTGAAGGATCAGTTATGCCAAGGTCAAATGTGAGGGCCTCTACTCAGTGGCAGTTCTACAGGCCTCCAAGTCGTCCTACTTTTCCTACTTTTTAGTAGGAAAGTAGGAAAAGTCCTACCATTTGTCCTACTTTCCTACTTTTTTATAAAAATTATGTCGATTTTGCGATATTTTATTACACTTATTAATGTTTACTTATCAATATTTCCCAATGAGAAGTGACGGACCTTAATTGTCAGGAGGCTCCGGGGGGGGGGGGGTAAGAGCTCAGGGCTCAGAGATCCTCTCCTGGAAAAATTTGTATTTTCAAAGCTGTTTGGTGACTTTCTAAATACTTTTTCAATGTCTAGAACTGTATCCAAAAAGCTCAGTTATGTTTTAAAGACAAAATGTATGTTTAAATTTATTTTTACAGGGTCGAATGTTGGGGGGAGGGGGCTTTAGACTCTTTGGGGGCGCTTTCTGGCACCGGCACTAAAATTATTGTACCCAACAAGAACCAAAGGAATGAGGAAACTGATTGTTATACCCCTTTCAAATCAACTTACTATTGTTGAGCTGGTATTCTATTGCAGCTTTCAAGTTGAACGCTTCAATGAGAGCCGTTTCATGAAGTGTCAACGTGTTACCCACGCTTCGTACTTCGATGCCTTCTGTCGCCATTCCCACGCTCAGTTCTGGATGTTCACGGATTCCCCGTTCAATTATGTCGGCTGTGATAGATAGGAATGTTTTAATTAGCTTACTTACACCATATGTTGATATGAAGTTATTTATTTGTAGTTTATGCATCTAATCAAACATGAGATAGCTTTGGTAAACATTTAGCTCTCCATTGATTTGTCAAAACTTTTAAATTGGATTGTCCCTACGGTACTCATTACAAGGAAAAACATTAAACTCATCAATAACCTATGAAGTCAATGGATTAGATCTCTCATTAGTGTTAAATGTTGTAAAAATAACACAGACCAAGATTAACGTAGGATGGTTTGTAACAGTGTTGGACCAAGAATTCTATAAAAAATTAAAATTATCATTGAAGACCAAACATATTAAAAGGAAACTGCTCTTCCTCTATTACACAGGGTGTTAGGTTAGGTGGATTTCATGCATGAAACGCTGTATTACTGCTAAACTTTACATTTCTGTTCAGCAACACTTAAACACTCTTAAAAATCGATTGCCGAGTAAGAATCATCAGCAAAACTAGTTAATGTTTTCATCAACGTGAGAGCATATTTTTATCTTATGCATCTTACTTTAAAAATATAATGCTTAAAATTTTCATCTAAAATTTCCTACCGATATGTTTGAGGGCTGGAGCGTACTCCTTGAGCCTGTAGTAGCACAGAGCAACGTTGTACGAGAGGTGGGGGTTGTAGCCCAATACTACCAGCGCTGTTGTAAACTTCTGAAGAGCCTCTTCGTACCTCATCTCCTACAACACAAGATAAACTTTAATATTAAAGCATAAAAACACTTGAAAAAACTAATATCAACCATATAGAGAAGTCAGGTACAGAGGAATCTTGCTTATGGGACGACCGTGCGCTTTCAGCTCTAATACGTTGTGCCAGAAATACATTGTGACGAGCAAGGAAAAGCCTCAGCGGCGAGCACTGTGCGTAAATTCCTATCACAAAGGGTCTTCCTCCACCATGAGCGATGTAGTACATGATGGCGAGGGGGGGAGGGTGTTGGACTTTTCCCTAGACACCTAGTCTATAGTCCTAGATACCACTATAAGTGTACCATTGATTGTTAACTCTGCATCTTTCTTCACAGCCAAAACCAACATCATGTGGATTACAGAAATAAAATAGATACGATAAGACAGCTAAAAATCTCAATTGACAAATCAAAAAACAAGAGCAAAAACTTAAACCATTAAAAAACAAACAAACTGCTACAAATCAAAGTGAATAAACAAAGAATTTCTTTGTGTCCCACCTTCACTTAGGACGCTAGACTCTAGGAACCATTTAAACAATTTTTTGTCTATTTCTTGAGGGTCACGGCATTATCACTTAGACTCAATCTGTGATTGGTAGGATTTGAACCCATGACCTCTGGGACTGAACAGAGCATATTTAAGGGATTTCCATTGGGTGACAGTGGCGCCAGACTTACCGGGGGGTCCGAGGGGTTTACAATACCCCCCAGCAAAAAGGGGGTCTGGGAAAATTTTTGCTAAATTAAAGTGAAAATCACACATTTCTACGTATCTTTTAAATGAATTTTCCGATTATATTTGCTTGTAAATAGTCCATATAATCTCACTTAATTACGTATTCTAGAACGTTGTCAGGCCAAGACACCTCTTGGGCAAAAAAATCATAGCTGAATTTCAAAAGTGTACTACTACAAACATTAATGTTTAAAATGGTATCTACGTAAAAATAAAAACTACAATATAAATTTTAACCTTTATTTTTAGACAGGTAAAAATCATAACCTCGGGGGGAGGGAGGGGTGATTTAAGTAGTGACATGAAATTCAGTACAGACCGCAGCTATCTTATCAGCGTCCCTCACACACATGCATAAGGGCACTTACTGCTGCCAATAAGAAATCACAGTTTCATTGTTAATCACATGTTTACTTAACGGAAGCTGAAAATACTCTAAAATATTTACACAATTTAACATTTGCCAGTTAACATGTTATTTTATGCCCTGGACTGAAGCCCCAAGCACCACTGCCCGGCTTACTCCCTCTTTTTGCTTTTAAATTACCTTGTACAATAAACATCCATGATTTATCTCCGTGTCTGGATCATCTTCCGAACTGTTCTCCATCAGAACTTTCGCACTCACTAAGTCTTCCTCTCCATATTTGATGGCTGCCTTTAGCTTCATTACCTATGAAATGAACAAAAAACACATTTGGAAAGGACTGTGATATTTTTCTGCTTTGAGCATCATACAATTTTTAGTTAGGGAAGATTTATAGTGCTCGCCTGATAATCAAAAGGCCGTTGGTTCGATCCTGAGAAAAGTCAGTAGCTTTTTGATGGTTTGAAACTGGACCCAGCTGTTCCTGATCATTGGGCTTGAAATAAATGATCCTGGCTAATAAAACAGCTGATCTTAGTCAGTAACAAAGCTACACAGATCATCTCACACCATTCTACACTCATCCTTCACTCATAGTTCGGTTAAAATACGCACCTAGGTGGCGTCCCCATCTCAATGATTGATTGATTGAAATATGTTAAAATTCTTACTGTAGCCAACTTGTTAAAATTATTGTGTTTTTCACAATCCCTACAACAAGATTAAAATGAATGTGACATACTTTGGATGGCTTTGTTTTGAAAACGGTTACGTTCCTAATTTTAACTGTACGAGTGCAGAAGTGTTTCAAAGTTACTTTTATAACTCTGTGTAAGAAGAAAAATTTGTTTAGGAACAATAAATGATGTCAAAACCAGTAATTGTTATCGATTTTCTAATTTAGGCCCCCTACAGTAAAAAAATATTATTTTTCCTTTCAGTTAGTTTTTCATTCACTGGTGTCCTTAAAATGTATTTTCAGGATTTTGATCAAGTTTTTTTTACTTAATTTTTGCAACCTGATTATAAAACATCATACAAAACAAGAGCCTACCCTACTAAAGAAGCTTCTATTTCCAAAATATTTTTGCACACTAAAATCCCATTTATAACTGTATTAAAAAGGGTGCAGTTTCGGATAACCTATTTTTTCAGTCAGTTAATTATTGTTGGAAATTTGAGACTCGCCCATCAAATTTGGGGAGGGAGTGCCAAAAAAGCTCCTCAAAATCCCTTTCTTCAACTACTAGTCAACTTACCTTCCCATGATATGCAGGATCTTCTATTTGACTGACAACTTTCAGGGCGTCCTGATAGACACAGGCCTGATACAAGCATTGTGCATAGTACAGTTGGTAGTCCTGTTCGTCAGGAAACAGTGTTACCAACTGTTCGTAGCAGTTGGCAGCATTCATGAAGTCTTGCGTGTGGAAGAAGCAGTAAGCAAGGAGCGAGAGACATGCTCTAGACTAACAGAGTTGCACAATTACTTTAAATCAGAATAACCCCAGCGCACCAAACCTACTAAGTAAATTTCTATTTTCTGGTTGGATTTTCAATGAAATATTTCCTTAAAATTGTCAGACTTTATTCCCTATTAAGTTTTAAAACGAGTGGTGCTACAGGGAAGGCAAAAGTGTATAGTATAAAATTAAAGTGCCATATTTTATTTTAAAAAGTATAGGTACCTACGAATAAGCAAACTACAATAGTTATTTATTCTCCATAAGAATAACATGGGAATTTTAAATTAGATTATGATAAAGAACGATTACACATCGAGGATACTTCATGTGAAGAACGAGTCTCCTCTTGAGTAGTTAAACTAAAGTCTAAATAAACCAGAGAAAAAACAATAAAATAAAACATTTCCCTGATCTATGTAAATTAGCTATTTTAAAAGTTAAACCCTTGGAACAATGGCATTTTAACTCACGTTGGGGTTGTTAGTCAAAACATCATTTAGTATCTGAAGTGCCTCGTTGTAGTGCTGATCCTTAATCTGAAACAAAGTCTAAGGTTCAATTTAATGATGACAATCATACAATTGAAGTAATAAAAGTGTAAAATGCATGTAAATAATAATTTTTGTACATTTATAAGCTGGAAGGATTCTCAAAAGCTCAATGATAAAGTTGCGTTAACATAGCTTACAGAGATTTTAGAGTTAACAGTGTAAAAACTACCATCCTGTGAGCAATTAAAAAACGTCTTATACAATCTTTCTATCGATCCTGATGGTATGCCAAAATAGTTTGCATGAAAGGTTTTCTTTGTTATGTTTTATTTGTGTATATGTAAACACCCATTTCTCATTTTTAATTTGTAAGGGACCGTCCAAATCCAGGTCTTGTTACTCGACCCATTTTTAGATTACCGTACATCATTAATTAAATTACGTACATGCAAATATCTTACTAATTTCATGATTAAATGACAATTTTGCTCTTACCATAGAATAAATGGTTTTCGTGTAGTTCCCATCTTTAACCCTAAGGTTATTAAAATACATCATTTCAAAAAACACACCTAAAACCTCATGCTACTAATTAGTTTAGTTATGTGAGTTTTAAGATATCATAAAACTTAAAGAAACACTGAACATCAAAGATATTAGAACAAGTAGTTCAATTTGATAAAGTACAACACTGTAAGGTAAACAAACCTGTTGCCATGGCAACATCCACTGCCTCCTATATCAACAAAACTATTGAGCAGGTGCAAGTCCATTAGCACAGGCAATGGTTATAAAACTGTAAGGGAGTCGTAGCTTATAATCCCATACTTCATAATATGGAAATTATTTCATAGTTCATCTAATCAAAAGTGCGCAATGCAGTGCATAGATAATCAATCGTTTTTGCTTATGGCAAAAGTTATCAAATGTCTTCATCATAGGTATTTTTAACAAAGTTCATATGTGGCTGGACTCTTCCAGTGCTAATTATATGTTTGTCAACGGTAATAAATATAAGGTAAATGGTTATAACTTACATTCTGGGGCCCATTTCATAATAAACTACAAGTTACAAGTTATAACTTGTAACTTGTAATTTCCATTGGGTGATCAGCTGATTTACTTATTATATTAGTTTGCACTTTATTATGAAATGGGCCCCTGGTAATTCAATTTTTTAATGCATGCAAAAGTACCATTATGATTTAAACAAATGAATCAATTATGAATATATAATTTACGCACCGTATATTGATGTGATTCGTTGACATCAAAACGACTTTTTATGACGTGATTCAAATTGTCATTACTGTATCTTGAATTTGGATTTTACCATTAAAATAAATTAACTAACCACTACAAGTTGAACCATTTAATTATTCAAGCTTAATTAGTTATAGTTTACTTGTATGGATGAATCAAACTGTATCATTGTTTCGGCATGACTGATTCATAGATTTTAATGTGTGACTTTTCTTAAAGCAATTATCTGATAGCTAAGCACGTGTCGGAAATTACATCATCAGCTGTTAGATAAGTGGAATTCACTATCATAACTAATTCAATAAGCGACCTTGTATGATAACACCAAAAGGTTAAGGCCATCACGTGTTGAATTGTTGCTTATATGCCAATTGTATTTAGAGTGTAGCTCCCTTGATTATGTTCTGCCATACTGAGTATAATGCAAATTATATCTTATATTTTGAGCAAAAATATCTATATGTCTGATATCCTTTGATTTATAAATTTCTGAATTGAACAATATTATAAAGAGATCTTTCTTTACTAAAGAATGTAAATGTGTTTCATTGAATTGTTTTGTAATTTGTTATAGGTCATAGACTTTCAAAATACAGTGATTAGAGTTATACGGAAGCTTAAAAAGATAATGGGTAAATGACCAAACAACAACTTACACGTGGAAATTTTCCAAGGAAAGTTTTAAATTTAAGTAGAAGAGGAATATTACAGTACCAAACACATGAAAACAGTTCCATAAATATTTTATTGTTAAAAATCATATCACAAGAGCACAAAAGCTAATTAACTATAACTACAACAAATACTTCAGATACGGTACAGTGTATGGATATAAAATAAAATATTGTTCATTAGATCTATCACTCAATACTCATAAAGATAATGCACTCGGGGTTTGTTCAATATATGGCTGAGCCTATAAAGTTACTATATTTTTTAATTGATTGGGAAAATTCTATACTACTTTATAAGCATACCTGAGATTTGCAATGAACACTTAAATGGTAAAATCCACTAAGACAACTAGCACACAATATTTTGGTTAACATTTAAAGTACCTATTTTAAGTGAGGTTCGGTTATATTTAAAACTAATTTTGTTCCTAAAAGCGGTGGGTTGTCAAAAACTCTTCATAATAAGCTGTAATTACGTAAACATTTGCTTTGTTATTTTCAGTTTTCTAAATTCACTAAACGTAATTTTCAATTACCTTGTTTAAGAATTCAAGGCACAAAAAATCTCACTACTAGTAGATGGTTAGGAACACTATAAGGTGAAGAATTAAAAAAAATTCATAAATAATATAAAATAGAAATTTGGTTAAAATCATGTTCAAACAAAGACTAAAGGACCCTTCAGAACCCATAACAATGGTTAAGTTATATTTTCACAATTTCAACATGAAACATTTTGCCAGCTGCTTACACATGGTTGGCAAGGCTTCAAGTTTATTTTAAGAAAGAAGTCAAACAGTCTGGCTTATAAATCATTCGCGGACATTTTTACTCTGTCAAGGACAGTACATTATATTATTAAGGTTTCTTTGAAAATATTTATTTTTTACCTTTAAGGTTCGTTACCAAGAAATGTATCTTGAATATTGATTTTTTATGTAAAAGCAGGATGGTTGTAATTCAATTAAGTACTATTCATGAAATCAGAAAATTCTATTTTAAAATAACCTTAAATTACTTTGAAAGTCAATAATCTAGGAAACCATTGGAATTACTCACAGTAAAAAATAACTGGTCGGTTCAACAATAAACCTAAATACTATTTAATACCACAGACAGATAAAAACTAAAATACTATAACATGAGGAATGAAAGCACTATAAGTAGGCCTATAGTTGTAAAGGACTAGAATGTGTAGAGAGAGGATGAAATTAAAAACCAAAATACATTGAACAAATTCTGGTAAAGTAAAAAGTTAGATATATTTATAGCTGTCATTATAAAAAATGGAATAAGGTTATTTCGGTAGACCCCAAAACGTCGTGATGTTGAGTATAATATTTAAGATTGTTATGAATTTCCATTATCTTTTATGAAAATGATTTTAGAAAAATATTTCTGCACACTTTATTAGGCTATAAAACGTTATTAAGAAATGACCATGTTTCATAACAAAATAAACAAACAATTTCTGCTTTTAAACAAACATATAGAATTTATTCTCATCTATCTTATATTTTTAACTTGTACAATGATTTTAATGACTTGGAGTCAAGTAAACTTAATCATATAACTAGGATAACAAAAATAAATTTGTTCAACATGTATAATAATTTTGTTAAAATTAATATAAAATTGTCTAAAAGTTACGATCATTATCGGTCATTCTGACGTTGTACGATCCAACTTTTGTCGTTCGATTGTTCGTGGGTTTCACGGAGTTTCTTCGCAGCTGGAGATTCCCCCTCCAGCTTCACGATTCCGGGAACTTCGTGCTGCTCTAGACTTTTCATGTAGGCTAAGAAAGACGTCCAGATGAGGCTGCAGAAACTGACAAACACGATTCGATTTTTCTCCTTGATCATAGTGTAGTTAAATGTCTGAATTATTGGCCAGATTGGAGCTCCCACCTGAAAAAGGGTAAAGTAACTATCAATATTTGCTTTATGAATGTAGTTTGATTACTTTAATGTTATTTGCTGTAAGGGGTCAAATATTAGTCTACTAATATTTGATGGGTGGCGGAAATGAATACTGACTCTTTAAGAAACAAAATGCTTAAAATGGAGGATAGCCAGACTGGCATTTTGCCGGCGAAATGAGCTTCGTGCGGCGGCATGCGCTACTTTATCTCTCTCTCTATCTAGAAATCTTACAATTTCCCATTCATAGGACTCAAACATACACAAATTCATTTGTTGTGACGTCAATAAGACTTTTGAATGGACTAGACAATAGTATTAAAAGTTTAGAATCAGAAAACAGTTTTACAAAAAAGGTAAAAATGTTAATGCTGAATCGATAATAGTTAAGAACAAAACAATCTGTAAAGTAGAACATTAACTGAAACGATATTTTCTTTTTATTAAGTGATGTATTATTTAGAAAGTAAAGGGAAGAATACTTTAATTTTATTTTTAAATAAGAATATAGTATAATATGTTATATTTGTGTTTTCTATAAATAGTGGTTAAACCTAAACAGTTTGTAATTAGAAAAAAACATTGTAAAATTGTGGAGCCTGTCCTGGCGGAAGAGTGGACCTTCGGTCTAAGCCAGGGCAGGATAAATAAATAAATTATTATCAAATTATCTCTAAGCCGATTCTTTGTCTCACTATCTCTCTCACTCAGTCAGCTGACTTGGCCGGGCGCTCGCGATATACCTAGCGGCCGCTGCCGGAACTATCCAAAATTCAAATATTCCCAGACTGACTTGTTAATGTGCTTCTTAGAGGATTGTATTCATTGATAATGGTTTTGATTTTTGGATACTGAAGTAGACATCCCATCTATATGGACCAGCTGTAGCCAATTTTTTATTGAACAACTAAAGTAATTCAATGAGCCACTAACAGAGAGCCATAGTCTAAGGTTATAATTTTCGTTAACTGAGACGGTTGATGTGACATAAAAGAAGCCATAGCTTACAATAAGTCATCCTACGGGTACCAGTTTAATTTGGTTAAAAAGTAGACTTAGGCCTATTCCACAGAAATCAGTAGTTTATATCTGTCATTGGCGAAATTTAACTGTGTCCGTTTTGACTAACCTTTTGAGGTAAAATTTTTTTTTCATTTTTCGGCGAGTATAGGTCGCCATTTTCGCGACTGCTAAAATGGCGCCCGGCAACCTATACTCGCCATTTGACCGCAAATGGATAAAAACTAGCAAAAATTTGACATAGGAACGGAATACCTTTATCAATCAAAGGTAGTTAGACACTAAAATAGTTTGTTTAACAGTACTATGGCTCTTGTTTTGACTCCTTTGAATCAATCGTTGGATGATTTATGATGCCTTCTGAAAAGGACTCACACACTCGCATGCTCGTAATGTTTTTCCAAAGCCATGAAAACCAAAGGTTTGTTTAGCGGTGTTTGGTAGCTGTAGACCTATTTAATTTTATTGTTTTACCTAACCTGCCATGTTAAACTTCCCTATCCCAAGCGTGATGTAGGTATAAGAAGTAAAGTTTCAAAATCTCACTCGGTGAGGTAATGAAACCCATTTAAATAACATTGAGTGCACAACTTAAAAAAATATACCTCTATGGAGCGAATGACGTTCACACTATAAATCAGCTGTACGCTTGAATTTTATTTTTATGCTTTAAGAATTTTCCCAACCTAGCTATTGTTTGTAAATAACGTTACTGTTAGAAGATGAGTGAAATCAATAGTGAAAAATATTGCACGTAACCCCCTGTTTATTGTCGGGTCAGGTAAAATCTTGTACCGTACGTTACACGTTCCGCAAGAGTGTGTTTACATCACAATAAGCGTAAATTATGCAAATCGCTTCCGCTCGTTGCACAACATTCACCTGCGTGATGTAAAAACGGTCTTACTACACTTGTAATGTAAATAGCTATTATTCCTTTGTGATTGATTAGATTAATGTAGGCTAGGTAGGCTAGTTAACTTATTTTGCACACATGATTTAGAAAATATTGTTTCATAGTCACTAACTTCTGATGGCTTGACTTTTTTTTAGATCAGAGAAGGTTCCAGTCTCGAGGTGTTCGGACAAGAGAGAGTCAACGAATCTACAGTTATCGACTGCAAATTATACAAGAGTCAATTCTTTTAAAATATTATTGTTATCGATTCCTATAATAAAAGGTCCTCCTAGCTACTAGGGTACAACTTTTTTGCCCCAGTACTACAGTAACTTATACAAGGGTTGGAATTTATTGATTACAAAAATGTATAAAAATGTGGCAGTCATTTCTGTACCTTGTATGTCGGCAAGAACTTAGCTCTCACTTCCGCCTTAGCTTCCTCAGTATTCTTCCCTTCCATTATGCTCATGACAAAGTAGAAACTGGACATGGCAAAAGGTGTGTAGGTGAACTGTTCAACAACTCCCTAAAAAAATATATTTTAAATTAAAAAATACTCTAGTTAAACACACACAAACGTTTTGTTAGAGAAGTGGAAACAAATAAAGCTAAAATTAACACCCTTAAAACCTTTGATCCGACCCTGAACACAAATCAAATTGTTGGTACGGCATCTGTTTAGAAACACATTTAATATTGTGGTTTTGCTGACTGGAATGATACTGAGTTCAGGGACGATCCTAAAATAGTAGCTAACTTAATAATACCAAAAATATTTTTCGGTACCTTATTTTTTTGCCATATTCTTGACGATGTTCACATTTAACGGACCTACTGCTCAGAATATTTGCAACACAGAGGATACGCGTCCGGTAACCGGACGTGGATTAGGCGTCCGGTAACCAGACGTGGATTAGGCGTCCGGTAGGGGGTCCCGGAACGCCATTACCACAATGATACGATGTTCAGCCATCAGTGTTCGTGGTGTAGTGGATAGAGTGCTCGACTGACATGCGAGAGGTCCCCGGTTCGAAACCTATCGGTAGCATTAACTTTTTGTCACAGATTTTTCTTTGAATGTAATTTCTTCTTAGCTGTACATATTTTGTTAGAATTGTTGGCATTTATAATTTTATGTTATGATGAGAATTGAACCTTCATTTGATTTTTTTCACTATCAGCAAGTTTGGCTGGTTAGGTTAGGTTATGACAGTAGGTAACTGCCGGACGCCTAATCCACGTCCGGTTACCGGACGCGTATCCTCTGCGTATTTGCAAACAATGCTCTTTAAAAAACTTGAAGCAGTGATGTAGTGGGGCTGGGAACATGTGGAAACAGCGTTCCGATTCTACTTTGTTCAAAGATCCTACACAACCAATAAATTAATACATGACCCAGGGGTTTTCCAGACTCTGGTGAGCGATCCTGCACTGAAAAATGAACGACTACACTACTGCTTTTACGATAGCCTACAAAGTGTACCTAATAGGTTTTTTTGATAATTTTAATTCAATACTGTAGCCTACTGAAAAGGGGTACTTCACAATCTGTTTAGATCTCTTAAGCGTAACTTACCTTTGTGATGGCATATCTTAGAGTGTTCAAAGGCCATATCGTATTTGCAATTTTTAACCAACAATATAGTGAAGGTGCAACATATAAAGATCCATACAATCCATATCTGGCCACTTTTGCTAAGTCATATTCTTCTTCGCCCTGTATAGTTTGTTGTACAATACTCCCTAAAGGCCAAATCACAGAATAAGATGCAATTCCTCTAACGATAGGGTGCTTTCTTACAAAAGCAACAGCCTTAGAAAATTTCGTCACTTGGGAACTCATAGATGACTCTGTTATTGATGTTCACAGATTTATAAACTGCACAGTAACCCTAACGTACGAACACACCACTTTTAAAACACTGAGAGTTGTTGTTGTCACTCAGGAGGAATGAGGAAAGAAAGAGGAGAAAGACAAGGAAAGATTTAGGAGTTAGGTCATGGTTTGGGGAAATTTTAAAAATATCGTCTGCTTGCTATGACGTTTGGCGATGACGGTAGGTTGACATTGACCTGGTTCTGCTGGTTTAGAACTTGAATACAGATTATAGGAAAACTATAGTCTAAGCATTGGTCTCAATCAATGGTTTTCAATAGTCAGTATATATATATATTTGTGTACATACAACCGTGAGTATATAAGTATTTTTTATTTGTTCTATTTACGGTAAATACGATTGAATTGTAACAAGGTGGGGTATAAACCATAAACAGACCAACACAAGTAGACTTCTCGTCCCATTGTAAATTTTTAAGCTCGTTTCTCGTGTCTAGTTCATGTTGGTGACACTGATCGCTACTGTCAACGAAATTTTGTTATTTTTTCAAAGTTAATTTCATGATTTGTGCTTTACTATTGTTTGGTTGTATAGTTAGGGGGCGAGTTACTGTTTAAGATTAGATCATTTTATTTGGAAAAACGAGAATTGATACATAGTTTTTACTGAAATAACCAGAAACAAATTTTAAGCAAACACGACCTCTATAGAGCACCAGTCGGAGCTAACAATAAAATTGTCTTCAGCTGATCCATGAGGATGACAAATCCTAATCTATCAAGTGAGTTAGTTTCATCCATGTTTAAAATCCAAGATCTAGTACTTTTTGACGAGTAATGTTGATTTTTAGTTATCAAATTTAACCACAATCATAGATCAAATGTTGGAATCTAAAATAATATAGCCCAAAGTGCCCAAAGTCATATGGTATCTCGGTCCAGAAACAATCGCGCTTGAAATCGAACCAGTGACCTTCAGATTTGAAGGGGGCGTTTCAATAAATCGGCTACCCAGACAATTGTTTGAATAAAATTGGTTTGCACTATAAACATTAGAACGAAACTTAATCCTTTTGTGGTTACCCTAAGACACATTAATATTTTTTTTATGACTGGTCAAAGTCTATTTGGTTACCGTAATTAATTGTTCGTTTAATATACATCCACACTATATGTTTAGTCAATTTATGTGATTCGTGTAGGTCTCAATAGAGCGTTGTACTATCTATTTATTTCCTTCCTCAAAACATCCACTTTTTCAATGTGTTAATGTTAGATGATTATCCACAGTCAATGTCAGTTTGAGCGTGTTACATAAATCAACTTTCCGCGCCGCTAGTTAATTTCAACTTATGTGTGATTATTGATTTATGATTTTTTTATAGCCATGACACACAGCATATACAATTCATATAGCATGTTTTTATTTTACACACAATAATACATAATCTTTGGTAGTCAACAAAACATCACCGGTTGATTAGACAGTTTCCATGGCAACCAAATCAATCAGGTTTGAATTGAATGTGTGTTTATTGATGTGTGAAGTAGTGGTTAGAAGTGATAATAGTGGATTTTACTGTCAATATTTCGTAATGTAATCTAGAAATTACATTTAAGTTTATGTCTAGCACATTTATGTTTGATTAAACATCTTTTCTATTATTCATAAAAGTTATTTGTGTTAACTTGAACTTTTATAGTTAATTTATGAGCAGTTGTAGTTGAAAGTTAGTATACCCACTACATTATTAATCTAACACTTGTTCACACAATTTAAAATACTTCTAGTTGTGGTTGTGTACAAGGTATATTGAAATAGGTATCAATCATAAAAAAGTGTGCCTTATAATTTCAATTTTCGATGAATATGAACAATGATTAAAATTTAACTTTTCCATACTGTTTTAATTTTTTATGGCCTTTCACAGATAAATTACAGTAGTTAGGCCTAAATTATCAACTAGGTAAGACTTTATTATTCTATTTGTAATGTGTTTTGATATCAATACTATGATTTAAAAACAAGAGAGAAGAGTTGGTGTGTTTTAATACAGAATAGTTTTGGGGGCGACTGATCTGGAGGCTTGAATTAAAATCACCGACCACCAACGAAATATAGTTGTGTTGTAATGCCAATGTTGCTAGAGAGATGAACAAATGTAGGCCTACAGTTCTTTTCATGGGCACCTACGGGTGGGGGAAGCATTGGTCAGGGCCGCCTGATAAATACTAAATTATTTACTATGTTTTGTAAGGTTTAAATCATATTGTAGCCAAAAATGATACTATGTATGCTTAAATGTTTGTTAAGATTGGCTGAGGTTATAACATATTATCATGTACAGACTATTGGGTACTGAACCATTAGTCAAAGATATTATGTTTATTCTATTGATGCCTAATTATAAATCACAATAATTATTGTAGATGTGTGTAAAAATACAAGATGATTTTCACTTGCATAGTTATTCAGTTGGCTGTTTTAAGTTCAAATTTTGATAACATTAGTATATCCATTCTAGCTGGATACTAAACTGTTGATCTAGAATTTTTGTTTCTAGACACTAAACCAGCAATTAATTGAGAATGTCATTTACCTATAGTTAGTGTTTAGTTTCTGAGGGAGTAATGTTTGATTGTTTGTCAGTCGAGGATGCAATGGCCGACTTGGAGCCTTCCCCGACTGGAAGTGCAAGACTTCCTCCGTTGACGTCTCAGTTCCCACAATGGAGTCGAGCCACACCTTTGGCGCCTCTTGCGCCTTCTGGGAGACATGAAGCGGTACCTGGTTTCCTTCGGGTAAGATTGCATCATATGAAGATTTGTAATAACTGTTCAATAACGTAATCACTGACCGTGTTTTTGACAACAAAATTGCAACAAGTCCAAGATTACAGTGTTAGTTTTTTGTACGATCTTCGACGAGATGATCACATCATGCAGTGTTGTATAGGCCTACATTCTTTTTTAACCATTCAACTTTTTAATTTTTGCTTGAGGGAGGAGCAGGGGCGGCTCCAGAGGGTAGGCCCGGGCCTACCCAAAATTTTGGTAAGTTATATATTTAAAAATTATAAATAGGCTAAATAAAGAAATTTTATTAGGCCTCCTAAGTACCTATATGTAAATAAAGAGAAAGTATTAACTTAAACCTAATTATTTTGCATTTAAATTTTAAAATTCTCCCCCTTTATGATCCACAAAACCCCTCAAACCTTTAGTCCCCGGTCAAACTCGTTTTTGATCGTTGTCCTCCCGGAGGACTCTTGAATTGATCAGACGAATCAGACTACTCACTAAAGAACTACCTTTACTCTGTTTGACACAGACCTGGGATTGTTTGTAACATTAATTCAAGATTGACACTTGACCTAAGCCCTCAGGGCTCACGATGTTTCTGGCATTCAATTCTTTTATGACCTAGAGGGCATTAGGTCAAGGATGAGCTTCTTGGCATGAAGAATACCCTGAACGAACAGCGACACAGGTCTAATTTTCATAATCGAGATGACCGTGTCCACCATCAACAGTCCTACATGCTATTGAGCTTCCAGACTCCTTTCCAAACACGGACAGCAGAAAAAGTGTGTTTCGTTGTGAAGAGTACCCGGGTAGTAAATGCAATCGTGTGACACGGCTTTACCAATCCTGAAAATGTACGACCAAAAATAGAGGCGCTTAATAATCCACCTCCCCGTAACTCTGATTTATGTAAGGTTGGATTTACTGAATAAGTCGTCTGGTCCAGCTTCTCCCTGTCTCTAGTTGCCAGCTCTCCTGCCAGAGCGGGTACACTCCTCTGTTCTTGCCTGGTCCTCCCTACGCCGCTTAAATCTTAACGCTATTTAAACAGGAGTACATCCGACGTGACTAAAAAAATATTTGAGTAAAAATTCAATCAGACAAATTTAAATTTGCTTGGTTGGTTTGCTGCAGCAGGGGTAAAGCTCCCCTAGGGGTATTAGATGTAAAGCTCTCAGCAGTGTGGAAGATGTTGAGTCAAGTTAATTAATTTTTGGAACATTTTAGTTTGTTTTACTTGTCCACTCAGTCTTTCACTATTAGTGAGAATTCCCCTTTTCTGTCTTCTTGAATGCAAATAATGAATAGTAATTCACTAAAATCCCAAAAGTGAACCTTTTTGGGGCAAGATAGTGGTTTGTGAGCAAGCACGGAAAACTACTATCGAGCCCTGATTTCATGAGCAGGGAACGATTTTAGCAAATAATCACATAAAACTTCTTTGTTAATAATAAAATATCTTTCCACAATTTAGTAAATTTTCTTTATAGGTGTCGTAGCATTGTTCAACAATTTATTTAAATGTCAGTGGAATATACACATTAAGCGCTTTTGTTAATCCAAACAAGATCTTTGTTTCGTGAAGGCAAAAGTTTGTTTGGGAAAGGTAAAGTTTTGTTTGTGATAAGGAAAAGTGATTAGGACAAACAAAATCATATGTTTTGTAGGATTGGAAATCGCTGAGCTATTTTCATGTATTTCGTGTACCAATGAATATTATCAAAAAGAATATTGCATTAATATGACATCTTAAACTTGCTAGTGCCATGAAATCTAGAGGCTGTTTTTCTGGAATGTTGCAAAATTTAAGACAGAAAACCTTGAGCTAAGATTATTCAGAGAAGGTTAAAAAATACATGGTTTGATAGTTGAAATCTACAGAAATAAGCTTTTGATGAATATCAGCAACAAACAAGCCTGTTAAAACTATATTTTGGCCATGAAACGGCGTATGAGCTCTATACAGTAAAATAGAGTTTTAACGGATAAGTTACTCATTGTTTTATTAAAATAACCAAGAGCTGTCTTTTTACCAAAATAAGATTTAGGATAATAAATTAAAGTGTTTAAAACAAAGCAAACATTTTATTGCTTAAAAATAAATAATACTATATCCAACAAATATCACACATTTTGTATCACCTATCTATCAAACAGGAGATCAAAATTTGACTAAAGTTTCATTTCAAACAAGTGCAATATACTTTCTATTGCTTGGTTTTTAAGTAGTTCAAGAGAGGCACAACCATGGAGATCCATACAGTTAAGTAGCCTAACTATTTTACTTTAGGTAAATATTAATTCATAAAGTTAATATGAAAATTGTTTGTCGATAAAATATAACTATAAGCGTAGGTCCTAAAGCTAGAACTCTTTTAAGCGTTCTGTTAAGTAGGTAAAACGTCTAGTTGTTTACAAATTCTTTTAAACTGGAACATAATTACCCTGTGGTGTATAGAATGTCTGTCCATTTGTGATTCGTCGCCATAGTTCTTTTCGCAATAGTCGTTTCTCCTTTTGTAGTTTTGTAAACATGCTCCTGTTTTCTGTTGCTCGCCGAGAAAGGTACGGTAACACCTCATTTACAGGTCCGTAAGGAATGTATTTGAAAGCGGAATATCCCGCTTGACCGAGAGGGAACGTTATATAGTCACACATCCCGTACAACTGTCCGAAACAGATCACTTTGTCTTCAGGATTGATGCCGATTTGTTTCATTTGTTCAATAGCGAATCTCACAGTATCCTCATTGTGTGATGCCACCATGATAGCAATCTTGTTTGGTTGTCCAGTATCTTTAAGAACCTTGATTTGCTTCAAACACTCTGTCAAGGTTTTGTGGTACATTTCAGACGTGGCTTCATAGGTCGGACAAATGGGATCTGGATAACCCAACTCCGCTGCACGTTCACGCTCTTGATCGATGTAAGCCCCCCGGACAAGTTTTGCACCAAAGTAGAATTTTTGTCTTTTCGCTTGAGCTAAATCTGACGAAACCTCGTTGAACGCTTCGTTCAAATAGCATTGGTAAGTGTTGAACACTATCGCCTTTTCTTTATTGTATTTATTCATCATTTCCATTGTGATTCTAGAAATAGCTGGTTGAAAGTATGTTTGCTCTGCATCAATTAGTATGCGGATGTTCATATCCTGTGCAGTTTTAATCAGCGTGTTCACTCTTCTAATTGTGTTCCTAAACATTGCTTCTTCATGCTGAGACAGCTGGGAGATCAATCGAACCATGCGCCCCTCTTGTAAACTAGGAACTCTAAAGGTTTCATTCAACTCAAAATTTTCATCTACGATTCCTGTCCAAGGAAACAAATGAATAACACCTTCTCTGTCTTTGACTACTTTTTCCAGGAACTTAGCAGTGTCTTTGATTCCTGCTTGTTTCAGCTTTTCCTCCAATTGTTCTAGAGTTATGTGACGGTTCAGTATAGTGCCATGGCCTCCCATTACTTCGTTGACAAAATTACGAGATCTCATGATGACTTCTGACAATTGAAGTAAAAACTGAGGTTTTCCCAAAGCTGTTAGTTTGACTGCAGTGATTCCAGTTCCGCCAGTAGAGTCTGCAACAGCTTGCAGGCTCTTTAGGAAAATTTCTAGATTACGTTCGCAGCTTGGTTCATCCAAGTAAAAGTACGTTCTGGCACTGGAAACTTTGTATCGCCTGTCAGCATACTTGGCTGACGGGTGGTATTGTGGAATGTCCTTCCCCATATCACCTGTTTCTGGTAATTGTTCCTTCGGTTTCTCTTCAGGTTGCAACGCGGCCATTTCACGTTTCTTTGCTTCTTCAGTTGATATATCTTCTTCAACAGAGTAGTCGAGAATAGCTTTTACACCGAATGATTGCATTCGCTTTAACACAGGATCGATTTTCGCTTCATCCTCCCCAGCGACGAATTGTCCATAGAATGTGGCTCTCATAATATTTGCAAAAATAGCGTTTCCTAAGACAGACTTTGCCAATTTCATCAGCTTAGCATTGTTGTTTACTAGATAGTTTATGGAGCACATCTGAAACACAATGAGTCCTCGTAATACTTCCCAAGTAGTTTTACTCTTGCATGCAGCTATGTGATCTTCAAACTTGGTGTCCAAAGGATCCCATTTGCTGACACCACTTTTCTTGACAGCCTCTGGAGACGCCTGTGACATCGCAGGACTTTGACTTTGTGATCGCATTAGCACAGAAGTTGATGGTAGTCTAAGATTTGTAAGGTAGAGAATGTTTCTTATGCCACTGTAGTTTTTCATCATTCCGCTCCCGGTTTTGAAATTCGTTGAAATTGCCCTTAGTGCCATCCCTGAAAAAGACAAGAATAATTAGTCTTTGCACAAACTACTGCATAATAATTATTATTTATTAGTCAAAATCCACTTCATTTTATCATTACTCTTTAAAATTTTTAAATATTTTTTTTAAATAATTGTTCTTATAGTTTAATAAGGCTACATCTCAACTTTATGTGTTACAACAATCTATGGACCTGTTTTTGGGTAAATTTGTAAAACGGTGGTTACTGAATAAACAATAAAACCAAGATCTAGAACCTTTGAAGAGGTCAAGGATATTTTTTGGGCCCAGCAAATAGAAAAATAATTAGTTCTTCGACTTTAAACGTAACAGAGACATGAATTAGTATCCAATCTAAGACTAAGAGACAGATCAAATTTTTGTTTTGTCAGTGATTATTTCATCTTCCTTTTAGCGATTTACCCATAGAGAATAAGCATATTTTAAAGGAGATATATTATAGTGTAAATCCAAGCAGGCAAATGGAAATTTGCCTAGTCTGCAGGTTTGATGCAGTGGGGGTATTTATGTTTGAAAATTACCCATTGTTCATTATAATGGGTTCAGATCATTAAATAGAATTACCTGCCATTAGAATGCATAGCATGGATATTTGTAATGTTATTGATAGGCTATTATAGCCATATGTGCCATATGAATGAGAAGGTGGTTTTTAAAGAAACCAAATTCAATAACCGAAATAACAATTCTTTTTTACTTGAAAAACTAAATTTAGTGCCACATGACCCTTTTTTAAACACAAACTGTATACATACCTATTTAACAAAATAATTATGTTTACGTGCAATACAAAGTGCCCCACACTCTCTGCCAGCAAATACGCAAATGCGAGACGGTAGGACGCACGAGCCGAGGTTTTTCATTCTAATTACAAATTTTGTAGTGATCAATAATCATTTCAGGACCATCAAAACGTCACATGGCCAATCAGGCATTTTGGACTGCAAGGACGCCCCCTATCATTCGCTTTAGGATTTATTATTTATTAATTAAGTGAACGGTCTAAAATATATATAGGCCTATATAGCAATGTTTGATTATTTTTTTAAATTGAAAAGTAAACCTATTTTTCCTCATAAAACCCCCCTACCCATAGTCAGAACTTGTTCGCAAACTTGACCGAATAAATGTAGGTATACACTTTTATACCAAATCTCATCAAAATCGGACCATTTTTGCTTGAGTTACCGTGTTAAAGGACATATATATATTTATGAATTTGAACGGATGGTGTTTTTAGTCTCTGGGCACCTCAAACGAAAAAGTAAATCGGTCCCGGGTCCAGGTCTTACCATAGTAAGCTAGCTATAGTACTATGGCAATAGCTTATTCCCTATATAGGAAATTTGCTAAAACAACTCTAAATGTTGGAAGATAAGAAATTAAAACAAGAGTTTAAATGTTGTATTTAATAACAATACGGGTAGTCTGTAACGTCATAGATAAAAGGAGTATAGACAGGTAACGTGTAGAAAACCATATTGTAAACCAACAATGCTTTGTATGTCCATTTTTAATAACATGAACTATCTAATACTTTATGACCCTTGGGTAAAACATTTCCCTTTGTGTAGCTTGGGCATTAAAGTCACTGTAGATCAGAGAATGTCAGATAAAATCAAGGCATTTCCATCTAGACCTAAATTATATGGAAGTTTGTAACATAATTTCTTCAGAATTGCATTTTTATTTTTAAAGTTTGCCTGAGAATGCAGCATATAAACTAATTTAATTAATGCATTACCCCCCCCCCCCCCCAAGAACTACATTGATCATATGAATTATCATATACCGTAGTTAACTCTCGACTTTGAACTACTAACAAAATAATTATGTTTACGTGCAATACAAAGTGCCCCACACTCTCTGCCAGCAAATACGCAAATGCGAGACGGTAGGACGCACGAGCCGCATGAGCCGTATGTACTTGTATTGGAAAAAACCAATATGGCGGACATCTAGCATCACCTGCAAAGTGCTCCCATATCTAAAGTGTAGTTTAGTGGTAAAAAACAACAAAATTACTAATTAAACAACACACATAGAAACAACAACTCATCAAGATTTCAAGACAATCAAGATTTTAAGTGACCCTCAAGAAAATCTCATGAAAAGCCAATATGACTAACTGAACATGACTGTAAGTTATTAATACAAGTTTAATACCAAAAATAACATTTACCTCAAAAATTCATAGAGCAGATGGTTATCTTGTAAACATTGCATAGTTTAAAAGTTTCAATTTTACATACAAGTGCCCAAATTATTTTAATTAAACTCTGCAAATATATCAAACTGACAACCAAGCAGTGACGTCACAGCCAACTCACAGCTTTACACATTCATCACTTCCAACACGACACCTGCTGCCTGGGAGTGTTTGAACTGAGAGTTGCTGACTGGACGCTCAGCAAACTGACCACAGACACTGCCACTTCTAACAGTGTCTACAACCTACTACCAACCAGTAATACAGTGCAACACTGTATTCTTCATTAATCTACACAAATTTTTGACAACAGAAATAAATTTATTTATTTATTTAAATAGTTCTAATCCTGACATAAAGAACCAGCCAAACTTTTCAAAACTGATATAATTTTTAACCTGAACCTCAAGATTCCTGACATAAAGAACCAGCCAAACTTTTCAAAACTGATACAATTTTTAACCCGAACCTCAAGATTCCTGACATAAAGAACCAGCCAAACTTTTCAAAACTGATATAATTTTTAACCTGAACCTCAAGACTTCTGACATAAAGAACCAGCCAAACTTTTCAAAACTGATACAATTTTTAACCCGAACCTTAAGATTCCTGACATAAAGAACCAGCCAAACTTTTCAAAACTGATATAATTTTTAACCTGAACCTCAAGATTTCTGACATAAAGAACCAGCCAAACTTTTCAAAACTGTTAGAATTTTTAACCTAAACCTCAAGATTCCTGACATAAAGAATCAGCCAAACTTTTCAAAACTGATACAATTTTACACCTGAACTTCAAGACCCCTGACATAAAGAACCAGCCAAACTTTTCAAAACTGATACAATTTTACACCTGAACTATGTCGAAGAACAAAACAAAAGTTTCAAAATATCCGTGTGGTGAATGCAACATCGGTGTAAAATATTCCAGTATAAAATGTACTGGTCCCTGCAACTCCTGGTTCCATGGTGGGTGTGTCAATATCACAGAAAAACAATTAAAAAACCTTTCTAAAGAAGACATTTCCCTATGGAGGTGTAACAATTGTAGTGATTCTTCCCTCACCTCTGGAAAGCCAGCGTTACAACTAAAAGAAGACCAAACTCCCACACCCCCAAATCAAATATCCTCTGAAAGTCAGGGTAACAAAATGGGCGAGGTAGAAAACAAAATTCTAGAACTAGAAAACTCAGAAGATCCCGATTTAGAAACTTCTCTAACACTTGCAGCAGAAGTTGGAAACGCACTTCTAGCACAAAATAGCAAACTAAGAGAAGAAGTACTCAACCTGACTCAACAAAACTCGAGTCTGGCCCAGAAACTAACAAACATACAAACCATCGACATCATGAACTACCACGCTCAAATTGAACAACTAGAAGACGAGAAAAATACTATTCTAATTAGAAACAACAACCTAATCGAAACAATAACTGAACTAGAACACCAATTGGAAAAGGAAGTAAGCCTAAGAAACACTCTCACAAAAACATTTGAAGATTATGACAAAGACAGGGAAGAAACTTTTAATAGCTTCATCACAAAAATAAAGGACATGGAGAATGAAATTAAATGCCTTAGGCAAAAAAATACATGCAGCAGAATAAACACCGGAGAAGAATCTACAAAATCATTCAGAGAGACAAGCACACAGACAACCACTACAGAGGCGAAGGACCTCACAAACAAATCCACAGTTTCAGACAACAAAAAGCCAGAAGCATCAAACACAGAAACACTAATTCTACTTGAACTAAAGGCCCTAAAAGAAAAACAGAATAATATGGAGTCAAAAATGAAGAAATTAGAAGATAAAATAACAGTAGAAGATTCCCAGCACCTAATAACTGAGAAAAAGGAGACTCCTTGCAAGCCAATTAACACACCAAGACGAGTTTCATATAATAAAAACAAATTGGCAACTACTAAGAAAACCCATTTCAGTGTTTCCTTGCAAATAGCAAAAAGCAAGTTGAGGAAAGAAGCACCAGAACACCAAAGTCAACCACAACAAACACAAAATCAAAATATTAAAGAACCCAAGGCCATCAAAATCCCAAAACGAGTTTGCTCTACTTTCAAGGGCACTATATCTCCCCCAAACAAATCAACTAAACCAAAGAACACAGGGAAACCCCTGATCACCGCCAAGCTTCTGAAGCCGGGAGAGACCATTGAAGACTTCTTTTGGAAAAATATAGACCTATATAAAAAGAATATTCTGTCACACACCAAGCGACTAAACATGACCGAGATGGACTGCCTCTCTTCTCAAGGAGAACAGAAACATGAGCAGCTGCAGGAACCCAATTCAAGTCAACAATCCAATCACTCTACAGTGTCCCATACTATAACCCCTTTTTTAGAAACAAACAGCCTGAAAAAAGGAAAAGAAAAATCTGCAAATCTCCAAATAATTCTTGTGTAGCAATAATGCACCAAAATATTAGAGGACTTGCCACAAAGACAAACAGACTACACCATATTCTCAATGACACAAAACCAAGCATTCTAGTCTTGACTGAACACGGACTGAAAAAAACAGAGCTAGAAGCTACAAAAATTCCCGGCTACTCTTTAATTACCCACTTTAGTAGAGAAGAACATAAACTTGGAGGTGTTGCAATATACTCCAAGGAATCCCTTGCTGATACAGTATCAGCTATTAACATATCAAACACATGCCAGGAGTTAATTTTCAAAGCAGCAATGATTCGCATGCAGACAACAAAGAAAAAGGATATCTACATTCTGGGAATCTATAGACCACCAATCGAAAATGCAAGAATTGCCCTTGACCTCCTATCAGACACGCTAGAACTACAAGAAGTACACAAGAAAAACCTCATACTCATCGGTGACATAAATATCGACAGGCTCACCCAAGATTCCAAAAACACCATGCTGGAAGAAGAGTTAACCACACAAAACATCTGGAGATTTCCTCTAGAGGCCACCAGAATAACCCATGACACAGCCACTTCAATAGACTGTATATGCTCAAACATACCATATGCGTATATTACTGGACAAGTTGTGCATACTGGTCTATCTGACCACACTGCGCAGCTATGCCTGCTGAAAACACACCAAGAAGACACTTCCCAAAGATTTGTAATGAAAATAAGCCTAAACAACACAAACCTTAACAATCTAAAGGCTCACCTCCATCTACAAAATTGGGAACATGTTTACTCTTCACCGAATCTTGAAACCTCCTACAACAAATTTCATAATATTCTTCAAACAGCATTGGATTATACATGCCCATTAAAGAAAACTAAAATTAGTACAAATAAAAAACATATGAAGTACTACGATCCTGAAGCAAAATACCTTAAAGAGAACTTTTTGAAAGCTCTGCAAAAATTTTAGTTAACAAACAGAAATGAAGACAAATTAGAAATGATTAATAGAAAAAGGATATACGACATGAAACTAAGAAACCTAAAAATGTCCTCAACAGCTAGCTTCATAGAACAAGCTGACAACAAACCAAAAGCACTATGGCAAGTTATAAACAAGGAAAGAAAAGGAAAATGTGAAGAGAAAACCCTTACAGAATTAGAAATAAATGGCAAACTCACAAACGACACAAAAGAAATGGCCGAACACTTCAACACATTCTTCTCAAATATAGCAGAAAATACCCTTGACCAAAACAGAGCAATCGTTATAGACCCTGAAACAGTGCTGAATGGAGAGGAACCAGTCTGCCCAATACACCTTACCCTAACTTCAACATCCTATAAAGAAGTTAAAACGATAATAAACTCCCTAAAAGCCAAAACATCAAGTGGAATGGACGAGTTTTCATCTAAGATGATAAAGCACTGCTCTCAAGAACTCATCTCTCCTCTGGTTTATCTTATAAATAAATCATTTAAAGAAGGCAAATTCCCATCCACCATAAAAGTCAGTAAAATATACCCCAAACATAAAAAAGGACCAACTGAAAATGCTCAAAACTACAGGCCCATCTCTCTCATCTCCAGTTTCTCTAAAATCATAGAAAAAATTGCTCTGGCTAGATTAATGGCACATCTTAATGATAACAAACTCTTAACTGACAGCCAACATGGCTTTCGGAAGAATAAATCTACATCCTCAGCTATAACAGCACTAATTGAGTACGTCCTAGACCAGATAGAAAACAAACAATACATTTCCGCCATCTTCCTTGATTACAGTAAAGCTTTTGACTGCCTGGGCCACGACCTGATATGCAAGAAACTCGAAAGACTCGGTATAAGAAACTCTGCGCTAGAATGGTTCAAAAGCTACCTAACGGGACGTTCACAAGTTGTGGAACTGAAAAACTCATCAAATGAAGTCACAGAAAGTTTCAAATCTTCAAAAAGCAAGCAGACGAGAGGAGTTCCACAAGGCTCTGTATTAGGCCCGATTCTATTCATCTTATTGACTAATGACTTCCCCAAACAAATTGAGAGTGAAAATGCTGTTGCAATCATGTATGCAGATGACACAACCATTTTGATCAAGGACAACACAGCCCAAAACCTTTACCTTAATTCAAAATCGATCCTAAATAAAGCTATCCTCTACTCAAAGAACAATGACTTAGCAATAAACCCCACAAAAACTACAACTCTGAATTTCAGTAAGAAAAAAGACATAGTCCCTCAATTAGAGGATGTAACAATAGAAAACCACACAAAATTTCTCGGTGTTATCCTTGATAACAAACTAACATGGAAAGAGCACATCAACCACTTAAGCAAAAAAATCAGTACTGGAATATATGTCGTCAGAAGAATAAACTACATAGGCGGACTCTCCGTGGCCAAAACAGCTTACTTCGCACTGGTAGAGTCGCATCTTAGATATGGCTTGACAGTGTGGGGAGGAACTTCAACAAAAAATATGAATCGAATTCTCGTCCTTCAAAAGAAAGCCATAAGAGCCCTCGCCAACCTTGTCCCACCACAGACTTGCAGACTAGCATTCGCAAACCTAGGAATCCTCACAGTGGTGTCTCTCTACATACTTGAATCTATAAAGTATGTGAATGAAATAAACCCCCCAAGAAACCAAGACCTGCACCACTACAACACCCGTCATGGCTCCAAATTTGCACTACCAGTTCACCGAACAACTCTTTGGGAGAAAAAACCTTCCTACACCGGCTGCAAGCTGAGGAACCATCTACCTGACTACCTGAGAGACCTGACTGGCAACAAGCTACACCAGGAGTTGAAGAAGTGGCTAATCGCAAGACCCTTTTACTCAATAAAGGAATTTTATGAAAATTAACATGTACAATTCACTATTGTATTGACACTATTGTAATTCTTGACGAATTAACAATAAAGAATATTGTATTGTATTGTATTGTATTGTACTGGGACCTCAGCTTCGGTATAGATAAAATCATATTGATTCATTAAAGTTTACAATGTTCTTTCAATTTAATTTAAAAAAAAAACAATTTCCTAACAAATATATCTGGATTACAGGTAGGCATAGTCTAGGCAGGTTACAAAACTAAATAATACTATAAACATTTTCAACTCTAAGTGAATTTTTCTGGGTTAGAATGAACATTTTTTGTGTGTGAAAATTGAGGGAATATCGGACTCTCAGTGATGGATGAATTAGTTTAATTGAAGAACATTTGGAATATATAATTGGTTAATAATAGTTTCAATTAATTAGAGTGTAGGAAACTTATATATCTGTTGTTTTAAACTTACCACCTCTAAAAGATTAAAATGGAGTTGACATTTTCATCTACAACAATAATTACATCAAATTTTACATTGTACCGTAATGGTTTGGCCACTTTACTGTGGTACCTAACCTTGTTATCTCTCAAAGAGTGCCATGCCAACACATTGCTTCTTAGCTTACGTTTTTTTTTCATTTATTCCAAATGGTTTACGTTTTGAGTAAGCTTAGTTGATAATAGATAGCATGGACCTCTAAAAATATGGGCAAGTGGGCCCCCCGACCCTCCCCTGTAAGACCCTACACCATCCAAATTCTTACAAATTAAAAAAAATATGAAAACAATCAATAAATTTACAATAGGTACCTACCTGGAGCAAATTAAGTTAATACGAAAATTCATAAAACCAACTATTTTGTAAGTTACGGTAGGTACTTAAGTTTTAAATATTTTCCGGGGTCTAACTTAGCCCTTTTTACTTACTGGGTCATTATAAAAATTTAGGCCTACCTGACCCTCCAGTTCCCCAGCCTTCCTTATGGGCGTTAGATGGACGCCCAGTATAGCCAGCTAATTAACTACTAACTAAAAGAACTTGGGGCCTAATTAGGCCTATTATCAATTTTCACAATAACCTGAATAGCATAAAGGCCTAGGCTACCTCTAACTTAGTACCTATATAAAAATAATAACTAAACTTAGTTATCCGACTCTATCATTGTAGTAAGTAAGTTACCTCACCCAAAACTGATAAGTTACTTAAGAATCACAAGAAAAATGTGAAACTTGTGTACCGGTATGACTTATCATAGAACTGAAACTCAGAAAATATCGCTAAGATTGATTAAGAATAACTTAAGAATAAGTTAGCTTAATCAATATATTTGTGTCAATAGTTTCATCCAATTATTGGGTTTTACGATAATAAGCTGATAAGCTTATGTATAAAAGGTCTGCCAAAATATTGAGCAATGTTTGGAACATTTGGTATTTAGCCCTTATAATTTGGGTTTTAACTGATAATGAATAATCCTAGGCTGCCGATACCTACTTAATTTACCTGTACAAGCCTAAGTTGATCTAGACATTAAAACTGTAATGATCAATAAATTATAACAATATTTCACACAACTTAACTGTGGCTATTACAGTATTTTTAAGGAGTTTGGACCAATGTGTTGAGTTTCAGACACCTTTAGTTATTTATTAGCAGTTACCGCACCTTTGAGCTTGAAATCGTATAACTGTCACCCTAAAGGGTTAACTCTTTCTGTAATCGATACCTATCTTCTATCATTATTTTCTTTGAAAGCTTACCTGCAGTTTATGACGGCTCAGTCAGAAGGCTATAACTCAAACTTCATTGCGTTTAACAACTATATTTATGATAAAATTATATGGCAATTACTAAATGAGACAAATTGATGAACACAAATGAAAACCGAACCGGGTTAAATTAAATTGCTATCAGCTTTTTGGTTTATTCTATTAGGGTTAACAACGTTAGAGAAAGACTAGAGACAGACTGGTAGGGAACGAAATATCGACCAATCAGAATCCGTTCAACAGTATACCAAAGACCAACAAGTTTGAGGTTAGGGTTGTAAACAGTACCGCGAAACACAAACAAAACAAACAGTATTCTAAACAATATGGCACTATTTTATCCTGTTTCAGTAAGAGTTGAAGTATTTTAACACAATCAAAACCAAATGTTTTAAATAATATATTATTAATACCTTCGATTTATTAGTAATCTATAACTGCATGTTCACCGACTTTTAATTAATTATTGAGTCTAATCTTGATTAGTCAAGTTTAGGGCATCGGCATCGTTCTACTTGATCATCTGAGGTAGGCCTAGCTTGAATGAGCATAATCTAGAATATTTAATATTCAAGGCAACAGTTTCTAAATATGTTTTGCAAGGTTAATTCTAAGCCACTCTAGGTTTTACTTAGGTAAACTCAACTTAAGGTAACTTAATAGACATGTTAGACATTTTCCTTACAGAACAGGCCTAACCCTAACCCTAATGGTTCCTTAAAAATCGTGGCTAAGTTTAGGTTATGTCAAAGGGTTAGTGAACTACATAAAAAAATGTGTAAATTTATAAGTCTGTAGATGTAAGTCTTTTATTTACTTACGGACACTAAAAGCAATGTAAAACGTAAAGTTGGGAATAGGCTGAACAAAAATTTAGGGCTGCACTTTACTTTAGGTCCTACACTTTTTCAAATAAAAATATCGATCGATATATCGACTGTTTCATTCAACAATCCGAATGAGACTAACAACGGAATGAAATTATTAAAAAAAAATTAGCCTATTATTATTATTCCATTATTTGGTGGTTAGATATTTCATAAGAGTAGTTTATTTTATGTCATTTGGTTAGTTAGGTAAGGTTACACTAACCTAACTAACCAAACGATGTAGCCTATCGATTGAAAAAATCGAATAATCAATATTTTCATTCGAATGAGTGTAGGACCTAAAGTAAAGTGCAGCCAAATTTAGTCAATAAATTTCTTACAATAACTTGCCTTTGATTTTTTTTTAAATTAACCTGATAAGTTTAAGTCTCTTAGAGACAACCTAGTTATTCTAGGGTAAACATGCCATAATTTAGAAGCCTAACTTTTTAAATGTAAAAATTGTTTTTACCTACACAATCAAATTGGTTATAATTTTGAAGTACCGGTAAGTATTTGAATAAAACTCTTAAAAAACAAATATTAGTCTGCGCCCTAGTATAGCCTATTACCACTGGTCCAATTTACTTGAATACTTGTAGTCCAGAGGCAGGAATTGTAGCTATAAGTTAGGCCATAGGGTACAATAATAATTTAACCTTAAGTAATTGAGGAGGTCCAATCTATGTTGAACATTTATTTAACTCAATTACAATAAATTAATTAGGTTTGTGGACATTTCTGATATGTTAACTAATTATGGTGAATACTGTTTAGACTAACTGATGGCGACACAAAAACCAAAGCAATATATTATTGGATGTTTATTAAAACTACAGTTAAGTTAACTTATACGTTAGATTACAAATTTAAATTCCTAAATTTTGTTTATAGACACTTAAACCAAGTAAAATATTTAGGTGAACTCTCTGTTTATTTTATATTTTACAGACAAAAGCAATCGTCCTTTAAATGAAAAATATACAGCCTATATTAAATTTTATTACAGTACCGTACGGTACTTAACTTAGCACCGTGTAAAATGTAAAACAGTGTTGTAGATTTATTTTCCATCATGACCAAGTTTGTAAGAATAAATTATTCTGATAATTTTGGACGTAATTTCACCTTCTTTAATTAATTATGAACTAATACATAAAAAAGAGTTTAAGTACCCTACTTAATTACCGTACTTCTGTAATTGTAATGTGTACTTTTTTCTATCAATGGATTGATGTAAAGTGATTTATTTTATTAAATACAATGCAATATTCCAAATTTACCTTGTCACAAATCTTGATACAGAAATCTTTTGTAATTTTGATTTTTGGGAATGGGAAAAGGTAGAACAAGTGTATTCATAAATCAAAAAGGTATAGGTATTGTAGTACCAAATAGGTACAAGTTGTTGAAGTTGATTTAAAAATAATTGTCTTAAAAACACTGTTAAATAAATATTAGAGTAAATTTTGAATTCCACACTTTAACGAATATAATTTTTAAAATATACTGTCCATTTAAACGTAAATCTCAATCTGCAATATTTTCTTTCTTAATTAAAAAAATGATTTCTATACACAAACAAATATATTGAAACTGAAAGTATTTCCCATCAGGTTTTAATGGGATATAAATAAACACCCTAGAATAGAATTATTGAAATAGGAGAAAATGGTTGAAAGTGGGTTGTTTCGGTGGGGGTGGGGGGTAATGTGGGTGGTGAGATAATGTTGGGGTGGGGGGTGGAAATCAATACCCCTAGACTGAGAGGTGCCAGGCCTATAATCAATAACAGCCCCCGGCCGGTCTCATATTAAATGCATGCATACAACTCGTACTTTGCGTAATTCCGTACAAACCGTGCTCCAAATACTGACTCACCAAGTTGTACGTAGTCTGAAGCATTTTGTGTCGATGTAGATTCGTTTGTGAGCGTTAGCAAACTCGGAATTGTTGAAATGGCCTCTAAGGTGCTTGTAAAGATGCCGGCGGTATCTTTTAACCAGGTGAGTTTAGTGGATAAAGTTCGATCTCTCACTCGGCTTTGCAAGTGGGACTTGAAAACTAGGATGGTAAAATGTGTTTAATTTTCTACATAGCTAACGAGTGTAATGGTGGTTGCATAATACACTACAGTCTGCTTATGAATTGTGATGACTTGCAACAAGTATTGCACAATTTTTTTGTCACATTATTATGTCGTACAGGTTTTGAGTTTAGTTATGTTTTTTGAATGTTTTAAAATCACTAAAGTAGAATTGAGATCGTCATAAATAACTTTTGTTTTTTGTATAAATAATTTGTATGCGGTACATGATGATACTTAAATTTATTTATGACTTTTAATTAATTAACAAATATTTAATGACTATAATGGTTTACAACTAATAAAATGAATATATGTGTCTGGCCTTGAAGAAATAATATAAAAAATATTTGTATTCTAGCTTATCATTGTTGAAAAAGATTGTTACATTAAACCCTCATTGATTTGAACTTCTATAATACAAACTTTTAACTTGGGTTGCCTTGGACAGAGTTTTTAAAAATGTCTTGCAGATATAGGAACGTGCCTCTTTAATTTATAGTTTTTTCTATCCAGTTTACAATACTTTAGTTTACTGTACAAAACAAAAAACAAAAAAACAAGATCATGCTACACAATTCGAAAATTTTTTTTCTAATTTTTTCTGTGATGGGCGTATTATTGAATGACTCTAGACACCTTGGAATACCACTGCCCTTAATTTTATTGATTCCATTTAAACAATCCAGACTTATATAACACTTATACATATAAGATCCCCAATATATCCAAATTAATACTTAACTGTAGGTACAGAACTTAATTTTTCTGCAAAATATTATGCCAAAATTTAGTGTAATAAATTAAAAAGCTTATACAAAAATGTTATGTAAAACCTTGAATCCTTGAAAGCTCTAATTTAATATTATGGACTTGAGTGAGTTTTTGGGTGGTATCATTTTGCAGTTTTCATTTATGACGACATCCTATTAAAATATTAAAATTCGTAATTTTGCTTCTACTTATAAAATTACTAAAACTAAAATTACCTACCTTTCAAGTATTCAGAGTAACATCATTTGAATTTTTAAAATAAGTTGGAATTATAGGTATTGTTTTACTCCATGCCGTACTGAGTGGGATGTTATGGTTAGATTTATGAAACTAGAATCTAGGGGTGGATTAGTTGTTGTAACATATTGATCCCTTACATGCAAAACCAATATTGATAATTCAGTTAACTGCAGGAACTGATAAGTTAACATTTCCAGCTTTGTCACCTTTTTGTCTTGTGCACAGCACAATACAATATACAATATACAGTACATTGTATGGATTCAAATGTATTTGTTCTCAATATAAGAGCAATATATGTTCCCGTCAAGTGTTTTTTTAACATGTCGGTATGAACCAATTAATACTTAGAAAAAGTAATAAAATTAAAATACTTCAAAAGTTTGTTTTTAAAGAGAAAAAGTATACGTTTGTATTTATTAATAATATTGTAAGGTAGTTATGGTAGGTATGTATTGAAATTTACACATCCAAATTTACAGCCTCATCCAATAAAAGTATCAAGAGGTCGCCTTGCTGTAAACTTTTTATATTAATTTCTACTTACTGTTAAATTCCATTCAAAATAAACATTCATATCATATACCAACATAAACATGTACATTGAATGGGTCCATTAAAACTAGACTTCTTCTCAATCATACAATATGTTTTATTGTTTGAATGTTTGATTATTTCTTAGCTAGGAAAGTTTTTTTCTAGTTTGGCTACCTTAATTGACTTGTGATCCATTAATGTTTTTTTTTTTTTTTTTTTTTTTTTTGTAAAGAGGACTCAACACTATTCCGAAACTCATTATTTTACTACTGCATTTCTTGGCTTAGTGACAATTTGACTAGGTAGCTGAGAGGTTAAGAACTCACCTGCTATCTGAAGATCGCTGGTTCGATTCTAAAAACTTGAGCAAAATTTCTTGGTTAAAATTGGACCCAGCTGTTCTTGGTCATTTTTAGACATATACAGCTGATTTTAATCAATAAAACTATGATCTCATTCATTCAACAGTTGCCTTACACTATACACACCCTGTTGTGTTGTCATAGTAAATCTAATCTAATCTATTATTGTATTATGCCTATCTGGTCCTAGTTATCAACCTGCTAAGCACATTATGGTGTGCTTCCAGATAATTTGCTTTTTTGTAGATTTTGGTTAAAAACGCAACATGAAGTTGCGTTATATGCTTCTGTCAAAGCCATTATTGTGTGGGTGGGGGACTATAGCCCCATATGATAGCTTAGTTATATTTTTGTTTCTTTATCTAGGTGACTTGGTTTTTATTGACAGTTATCGATCAATTCTCCAACTCACAAAACACCTGTATATCACAGTTAATTTAGTAGACAATATACAAATTCTTTATTGAAATTGAAATATCCCTAGGAAACATGTGTCAAATACACCTACAATAGTTTTTTTTTACTGTAGCTCAGAGTTCACAAACTAATCTTTTGAGTAGAACGGCGGTTGGATAAGACATCTTGTCAGGTGCTTCTTAAACAGACTGGATTGTTCTCAAGGTGCTCTGGTAGGTTGATGAAGTAGCGAGCACCTTTCTAGGATGGTGTCTGATCAAACAGACTCATGTGGTGTTGTGGAAGGGAAAATTTGGCAGGACCGAGTCCCGTGCCCACTAGACCAGCTCATCGCTCCAAGAGTCACTAACTAGACGCTAGTGGTATCGAATTAATCCAACGGTAGTCAATTGTTGTGGCGACTGTACAACATAGCAAAAGGGAAGATAGTGGGGGAGGAAAGCGTAAGCATAGTTGAAGAAGCATGGTTGAAGCGTGCATGCGAATTCTGCTTGCCATTCATACCAATGTCAAGGATTGTTCACAGGTCAGTAAGAAGTGTAACGGCTCTGGCGGAGGCGAGGTAGTGGTGGGGAGAGGCGAGGGGCTGCTTCTACCTTCCATGTCCAATGATCCGCTTCTCCACATCACCCAGTTGGAGCAGAACATCCGCTGGTTACATGAACAACACCAAATTATGCTGTCGTCGCTGCATCAGGAGGTGGAAGTGTTGCGACAGCGGAACCGAGGTTAGTTACGTCACAAATAAACAAACAATTCATCAAGATGTGATTCTAATTTTGTATGTAGAAACTCAATAACAACACCCTCGATAACAAGTCAGCCTTAATAACAAGTAACCTTTGAAAACAAGTTTTATAATTTCAAGTTCCCTTCAATTCAATTTACCCCTATTCACATGTTATTGCAAACTTCGATAAGAAGTTAACCTTGATAACAAGTCTTATTTAATAATCCCCACGAGAGTCTTGTTATAGAGGTCCTACTGCAGACACTTTTTTTCAAAGAAAATAATATTTATGTATTGCGTATTTATGTTTACATATATATATTTAAAGACATATTATATTATGTGTTGCATGAAAGTTATTGGCAAAATTCGAAACCAGCCTCGTCTTCTTTACTTCATCCAATAATCATCTAGCCCGTTTCCATTCTGATGTGACGATTTGTCTTATAGTAACTGACAATTTTGTTAAGGATGATAAATCACAGGACAAAACTCCTGCCGAGTATGAATTACGTCCTGCAATTGGTTATCAGTAGGAAATTGGTTATCCCTCATGCAATCTGTTGCCAGTTGAATGATGTGTATACAGAAAAGTATTTAGACGTAAAAATGAGCATAAGTAGCTCAGGTAGTTTGCAGGAGGCACATTTACCTACGATGTGTCAGTTGTTGAAACATGTTGTTAGTTATTAGTAGGTTGACAAAATAATAATAATAACTGCTGGAAATAGGTTAAACATCTCTATTATCTTTGGTCATTTTATGTTGAGGGGTTGTACAAGTTTTGATATTGTATTTGTTGTGAAACAGATTTAACTTGTGATTGTGTTTCACAGATCTGCAGTTTCAGCTGGTGTTCAGCAAGGGCGGAATTTCCATTTCACACTCGGGCAGCGATTCCTCCCCTGACGATAAAAACAAAATTGTAAGTCATTCATTTTTTCATCACCCCTCACCGTAACGTGTTACATATTTAAATGTTTACCAATTTTGTCTATGATGCAGTGAGTCTCTATTGTATTATAATTATCATATCAGTCAGCAGATGATGAGTCATCTGCTTTTCACTGACTTTATGTCTAGGAGTAGGAGGTGATGTTTTTTATTTGAAAATCTTACCATCCAGATTTTTTACTCTGCAGATGGGTTCCGAAACTAATTGATCAGGATAGTAGTTGTTCTACTAATTGAAAAATATAAAAAGACAATCTTAACTATTTCTATTGACATTAATCTGGAAATTGTCTATTCAAAAGTATACTCTTTCACCTTCTTAACTTTGAAATAAGTTTACTAGTAAGTAGGGTATAATTGAAATTTTGTTTATATAGTTTCAATAAATATTGTACAAGGCTGTTTGTTAATCTCATTACTCCGTCTGGTAATCAGATGATTGCTAGTTCAATCCTGAGTAAAGTCAAAGTCTTTTTAAATAGTTCGAAATTTCACCCAGCTGTTCTTGATCATTTGGCTTTCAATCCTGGTTGAGTAACCAGCTGATCTCAGTCAGTAACAAAGCCGTTATTTAATTTATTCAATATCCATTGTTTAATGTTTAGTCCTCTTCGCCTTAAAATAAGCACCTTGGTGTGTTGGCGTTGTAAACATTTTTAACCTCCCTCATTCCTTGATCCAATTATTGGCTCAATTCAACATCACACAGTTTTAACCTCGTATTTCCGCAGATCCTGAGCCCCAAGGACTGCAATACCAGGACGTTGCAAGTGGAGATGTTGGAAAAAGAAGTGACGGAGTTGAAAGCGGCTTTGGCGGAAACAACGGCCACGAATGTCTCACTGAACAATGTCATTGAACAACAGAAAAAGTAAGATAATACTGTTACAGCACCTTTATATTTCTTATGTAATATAATGAGTAAAGCACTTTAAGAATAATTAATACTACTTATTACAGATGGCTTTTTGGGGAATTTCACTATGTTTCTCGCCCTCACGGGATTGAGACCATTAATTTGAGCCTTATCCCATCGTTCTACGACTTCCCAGTCGCTCACAATTTTGACACAAAGAATCGGCTTACCTAGATCTCTTAAGTGGTATTTGAAAATCTTCCAATTACTGTAAAATTTTAATTAAGAAATGTTACAAAACATTTGCGTGCACCGATTTTCTAGTTCAATTGTGAGGCAAAGCCTAGGTTAGGGATGATTGAGGCAAGTGGAAAAAATAACTTTCGGTACAAGTTATGAACAATACTTTTGATTACGATGCAAAAACACAGAATAACATACCTGAGTCAAACTTTAACTATTATTTCTCAATTAACATTTTTATAAATATAAAAGTAAAAACAAATGTAATTGATTATAGTACACCTACAGAATAATGTAAAAATTAGAAGTTCAAGGTTACGTATTGTGCAGTATACACACACACTAAAAACTTACAAAAGTCTAGCTTTATGCCTATTTCTGTTTACATTGGATTGTTAAACAATAAAAACGGCTGATTAGAATCATAAAAGTAAATTGTAAATGAAGAAACATTGGCGCGTAGGTGGCAATGTAGAACTGATTGAGAGCAAGGCAAAGTAAATTTAGTGCAAAGGAAAAATCAGCTGACCGTTTCTCCATTGCACAAAGTTAGAGCTTGGGAAACAACGGTTTTCTTTAATATCAGCTGTTTTATAAAATAGCTGCTTTCTGTACAGAGTGATGGAAGTTATATGTCCAAAATCTTAGGGTAAAAGAATATTAAATTTTGTATTAGTAAATTCAATGAACGATGAGAATATGAACACTGCAATATTTCAGACAGCTGATGGCAAAAGAATCACGGCTGGTAGAAGCAGATTACGAAGCAAAGTTGGACGACGCAGAGAGACTCATACGAAGATTGCGACGGGACAACGAGGAACAGAGAAAGGAGGTCGGTATAAAAAAATGGTCCAATAAAATGATTGTAACAGTTGTCAGCGACTTAAATTTATTTCTACACAAGTGCCACAATATTGCATTAAAACACTCATTGGACCATTTTCATGAAGTCTTTAGTATTAGTTGATGGTCCGAGCTAATTAAGACCTAGAATAATACAGTTTTTTTTATATTTTAGTTAGGCTATTGCATGATTGGTCCTTTTTTCTTCATTGACCAAAAAAGAATTACAATCTAAAACTAAAGGACAGTTTATATTATTTTTAAAATTCCTGGTGTGTAAACAATAATTTTATGTTGTTATTTCTCCAGTTTTTAGTAGCAAATTTATTGATGACATTAGCTTTATTTGAATTTTAGTCCTGCGCTGCAATAAAAAAACCTAAAAAAAAGTATGGTCAAATATAATTACAATAACAAATCTGATGTTACTTTTTAATGTACAAAAAGAAAAATAAAGGTTTATTTATTCGTTTTAAGCCATAGCATCTTATATGTTAAATCAAATATCTCTGTTTTACAAAAAACTAAAGGGGAAAATACAAATTTACACACCAGTGGTATTCTACAGCTAGTTTGTTAATAAAATGGTTTATATTACCTGTCCGTCAGTGATCCTATTGTTGTCGTCTTATGCGACCGGTTTCAGTTTAACCGGTTTTAGTTCGTTAAATGTGATGTCTACTTATATACAGTATACAAAAGTCATTAAGAGTTGCCAAACGAGATTTCTGTAATGTTTCAGATATCAGCTTTGCGAGCAGCCGTCAACAAGAGCGGTGGAAGTGGCCATGGTCAGGGAGGCAGCAGTAATGGCGGGGGGCGCAGCGGCAGAAGGGGGGGTCATGAGCAGCACAGGTTCCCTCCCCTCCACTCACAAAGCTACTGGCACCACTCCCAACAGAGGTCCAAGACCAGGTATAAAGTGTACATACACACTCTCCGTTTCATTTAGTCTCAAGCCTGGTTTTTTTTCAATTGTAAGTTTATCTAGATTAGATTGTTACCACACCACTGGTGTCTTTACACTGTTTTTAACCACATCTCTGATACTGACCAATAGTTTCTCTGTTTCAGTCCTGACTATTCAACACAGCCCTCTAGTGGTGGAAGTGGCCGGAGGGGTGGGGGAGGGGAAGGTCCCTCACTCCCCCACCTCAGTCGCAACTACAGCCAACCCTCGGGTAGCAACGGTAATCGGTCACGTTACTACAGCAACGGCAACCATTACTACAAGTACCACGGGGGCCGCGGCAATCGGGACCCTAGCCAGTAGCAACCTCTATGACAAGTCTTTAGCTCTCTTTAAATTAAATTATACGCCGGTGTTTTGAAGACGCTTTTCGTCTATTAGAATTTCACCTAAACGAATGTTAATCGATGTACGTTAATCCCGATTTCAGTTCAAAGTTTATTATAATATATTTTTTATAAGGGAATGCTTTTGCTCGCTTTCGCTTCGGGAGACAAATTCATCGGGGTTATAATTAATGGCTGTGAATAATCTGAGGCAAAATCGGAAGTTGTTTTGTTTACATTGTGTTATAACTCTTTGTAAACAATTTTTTATGTTTACCCAAATTTAAGAGTTAAAACGTTTTTGAAATCAAACTGAAATCATTACCCTTAAAAAGAACCATTTGAGGAACAGGGAACGGTAGTGTTCGTAATGTTAGTGTTTTATAAATAGCGTATTAATTGGCTTTTATTGTATCCAAAGGCAGTAGATTTTAGTACGTATAGAGGATTATTTTTATCCAGTACTCAAAGATGTTTATAGTTTATATTTATCACCAGCATTAAAAGTGCCAAGTATTTTTATCTAAGCTTGTATTAGATTCGGAACCAATATTCAGGAAATAAACCTCGGGAAAAATGTTGAAATATTGGACGATACAGTAATAACCACTCTTAAACAACTTCTTTTATTTTGAATTCATCATTTTTCAAATTCAGATGTTTAATGTTGTAGTATACAGTACACCAACTGGATATTTTAGCAAGACTGATATTAATAATTTAGTCTTCATTTAAGATTGATATTTAAGGTATTCACTATGCACAATTATATAATTCATAACCGATTGATATTGTTATATTCAATTAGACTATATAACTCATAATCTTTCGATTTACGATTGAATAGTTTATTTCATATGGTGCGCTGATTTATAGTCAGTTTGAATTGGTTTTGACATTGTTTATAAAAAGTATATAATAAATTACATGCCAATATTGAATGTGTAATTAATTTAATACCTCTTCATAAAAAAATCTTTTTTATTGAGGCAAATTTAAGACCTCAAGGTCTAACCGATAACCTGTGAAAAACTAGCAATAATAACATACCCTACCTTACCTTACCTAGTTGTCCACTCAAACCTAAGCAGGTTTTTGGCCTCGCCAACAGTTTTTCACCATCTTCATCGATCTTCCATCAGTTCTTCCGTAAGATTAATTCTTCTCATGTCTTTTCGGACTTGGTCTCACCACCGCAATCTCGCCCAGTGGTCGCCTGCCTGCAGGAACTGCGTTCCAAGTTACAAATTGTAAGTCTGTTGGAGCTGTTGACTTAAGTGAAAGTAAATTACTAACACCTAAGGTTTTACTGTTACAATAATTATCTTTTATTTTACTGAAGTACACACACAACATTTTTACTCAAACATAACCTAGTCAACAATTCTCATTACAATAAAAACAATCCTAACTATTTACACATGATCAGCTGTTACCAACATAAATTAAATTAAATACAGAACAAGTAACAGCAAACATATTATATAAAAATAAAATTACATTCAACACCTTCCCTTAATTTTAATTTTATATAAGAAACAACTAGCGACATTTAGGTTCTGGCTTTTTCTAAAGTAACAATCTTTTTCATTATGATTTGACTTTTTACATATATTACAAAATAAATTTGGCTTTACATTACTTTTGTCAAACTTGTTTTGCAAATGTTTTACATTTCCACAGGTGTTTGCTAAATGACCAACAGCATTGCATTTAAAACATCGCCTTTTATTATCAGAGTTAGCCCTATTGTGTGTGGGAGCTTTATGGCCTGGAATTTTACAGTTGTGACAAACAACTTGGAACGCAAGATTTTTCTCTGGGCTTACCTCATTTAACTCACTTCTTGACTCTTCTGCTAACAGTCTCGCTGTTAGATTTGCCAATGTCTTTTCTTCATTGGGCATTGATTCCCAGGCAGTTACAAAATACTTAAATCTATCTGGCAGACTGACAAGAATTTTTGATATTATCATTTTGTCATCAATATTTTGTTTTAAAGTTTTTAGTCTGTGTGCTATGTTTTCAATTCTACTTATGTGAGAACTTATATCAGAATTAGGCTCATACCTGAGGTTAAAGAATTTTTGTAATAACGAGTACTTCTGCTGCTCTGAGTCTCTTTCATAAATATTACACAGCTTCAAAAACATTTCTCTTGAGTTCTCACAGTTGATAATATCATAGACTAACCAACACAAGTAGACTTCTCATCCCATTGTAAATTTTGAAGCACGTTTTTCGCAGGGCCGATTTACCGAATAGGCACGGTAGGCACGTGCCTAGGGCGCGAGGCAATTGGCTTTTTTGGGGGCGCCAAAAATTTGGAAATTAAAAAAAATTCGTGGTAGTATTTGCATGCTATCGCGGTAAACTTCTGATAACCCCTCGCGGCCATGTAGGCATCGTATTCGTCCCGCGTTTGCGGCAAGATTCTTACTATTTTCTGCAGTCAGGTTGTTCGGACATAAAATTGTCTTCCATGATCGAGGCAATATATGAACATATCCCGCGGTCGTGAGGAGATTATCATCGTCTACCGCAAATGAGGCAAAATTCTGATATTTCTTCGCGGTCGTGAGGACATTATCCTCGTCTTGCGCGATCGCGGTCAAATTCTGACCACCCCTCGCGGCCGTGGAGACATCTTATCGTCCCCCGCGGTCGTGTGGACATAGTAATCACCTCCCGCAATTGTGGCAAAATGGTAATCATCTCCCTCGATCTTGTGGAGATTATCATCCTCTTACGCAAATTAGGCAACATTATCATTATCATTATCATCGTCTTGCGCGATTGCGATAAAATTCTGATCACCCCTCGCGGCCGTGAAGACATTATTATATCGTCCCCGTCGGTCGTTTGGACATAGTAATCGCCTCCCGCGATTGTGGCGAAATGGTAATCATCTCCCGCGGACATATGGAGATAATCGTCTTCTGCGGATGAGGCAAAATTCTTATCTTTTCCTGCGGTCATTTGGACATTATCATCGTCTTGCGCGATCGCAGCATTATTGTATTCCGCGTTTCTGTAGACATCGTAATCGTTTCCCGCAGTTGTGAAGACATCGTTATCGTCTCCCGCGATTGCGGTAAAATGATAATAATTTCCTCCAGTCGTGTGGAGATCATCATCGTCTTCTACGAACGCGGCAAAATTCTTGCTGTTTCCCGCGGACGTGTGAACATTATCATCGTCTTCCGTGATCGCGGCAATATTCTGATCATCCCTCGTGGCCGTGTAGAAATTTTATTGTATCACCCGCGGTCCTGTAGATATCGTACGTATCCCGCAGTCATGAATCCATGGTAATCGTCTCCCGCGATTGCGGCAAAATTTTAATCATGTCCTGCAGTTTTGTGAAGATCATCATCGTCTTCCGCTGTCGCGGCAAAGTTCTTGCGGTTTCCCGCGGTCGTGTGGACATTATCATCATCTTCCGTGATTGTGGCAATATTCTGATCATCCGTTGCGGCTCTGTAGATACCATTATCGTCTTCTGCGATCGCGGAAAATTTTGATCATCCCTCGCGGCCGTGTGTAGACATATTATCGTCTCCCGCGGTCACGGAAACGTCACTGTTGTCATGCGCGATCACGGAAAATTGAAAACTCCAGGTAGAAATACAAAATTCACGGTTCAAAAATCTCCCCCATGATTCCCTGATTTCCCGGTCGGTGTACACCCTGTTATATATATATTGCAAAGGGGCGCTACTATTAGACGTGCCTAGGGCGCTGACAGGGTCAAAAACGGGCCTGGTTTTTCGTGTCTAGTTCATGTACGTGACACAAAGGCGCTAGTGTCGACGAAACTTTGTTTCTATTATTTTAGGGTTAATTTCTTGATTTGTGCTTTACTGTTTGGTTATATAACTAGGGGACAAGTTATTGTTTATGATTAGATCGTATTATTTGGTTAAACGAGGTTTTAAATGGCTGTAATAACGGGAAACAAATTGTAAACAAAACACGACCTCTACAGAAAACCGTACAGAACTAACAATAAAATTGGCTTCAGCTGTTCCATAAGGATGGGAAATCTACTAAGGGAGTATGTTTTATCTATGATAATATGTAACATCGGTCCCTTCTCAATAGAACTAACTATACACTTCTGAGCCTTGGCATCTCTTTTAATCCAATCAGCCTTCTTCTTTCCATCACCCATATCTTCAAGTTTCTCAGAACCATCAACAATACTCATCAAATCACTGGATTGAAATATTATTTTAATCTGAAATTTCCACAATGGAAAAGTTTCAACTCCTTTGAGTTTTTCTACGAAATCATCTTCTTTTACTGATGCCATTGTTAGTCTTACTTTTACTTTTTCACTCACCTTCACTACACTTTAACTCTTAGGGTTTTACTAGAAGATTACTTCTTGTTTTTACAGTTATGGTTGAATTAATGGATTTTTCTGGGCCCATAACACAACATTTTTACTCAAACATAACTTATTCAACAATTCTCATTACAATAAAAACAATCCTAACTATTTACACATGATCAGCTGTTACCAACATAAATTAAATTAAATACAGAACAAGTAACAGCAAACATATTATATAAAAATAAAATTACATTCAACAGGAGCTTGGGTCTAAATCCGTTACTTCTATTCGGGTCCGAGGCAAAATGTTGGCGTTTCTGAATGAGTGACTTTTACCGGCGTAAGGTTCTCAGCTTTACGCCCAACCCAAACCTGAAGGACCAGGGTATCCTTTTTAGTCTTGCTCCTACCTCACGAAGACCTGTCCGGCAAGGGAGGCCTTACCAGTAGCTACCCTGCCGCCGGTATAGCTCTCGAGGTTGTCAGAGCAAGCAAGCCCCACCGCCCCCGGCAAAGCAGGGAACATAAACAAAATAAAACAAAGTAGTTTGTGGACAATAAATAAATACTGGTAGGTCATAACATGAATTTTCTTTCACTTCCCTAACATTCAGCCAAACACAAAAATACGTTCTCTGCTGCTCCTAGGCCTAATGCACACCATCCGGTTAATTTAATAGTGTCCTTCATTGCATTTTAATTATGACTCATGATGTTTTTTGCCATATGATTTAGCACTTAAGGCCAATGGCTACAAAAATATTTACCAAAGCCTCCACAATTTACTCTGCAATTCGGTTTTAGAGTATGAATTTGCATTGTTTGATATAGACCTTTAAAAATTTAATGCAATCAGGTTTGTCTGTTTTAAATTTGGGACCAGCCAAATAAATTGTTATAAAAGAAACCATTTGTTAAATGTATTTATGCCAATTGTCCTTCAAAGTCATAACATAAAACAGAAAGCCTCCTTTAACAGAGCAAAATTAAAGACGCTTAAGAAATTCTAAGACTTTCTACTATAAATACTTAGCTATCCACAACCTAGAGGTTAGCGACTTGGACTTCAGTACGGGTTTGATTGGCAGCATATCTGCAAACATTTGATGAGTCGGTGGCTCAGTCGGTAGCGCAATGGACTTCGGGCCTGAGGCAACGATGTTGTGGGTCCAGATCCTGGTACCTGCCACCTGCCACTACTTTTTATCAGTACAGTTCACCCTTGTACTGTACCAGCTCACCCCTTTTTTCCTGGACACGTACCACACACAGGCCTCTGTAGCCCAAGTCGACTGGTAAAAAAAGGTTTAAAAAAAGATAAACATTATTTGCCATTCGATGCACGTCTCAATGGGTTATGCTGAAAACCCACTAACACAAGTAGGTAATTATCATGGTAAATAACAACACTGTATATGAGTTATGTAATAAATTTATTAGCTTTTATGTATCTTAATACAGAAGGCAAGGTAACAGTAACGATTAATCAAAACGTTTAAGTGAAGTGAGCAGATTTCTTATAAACACTAAAACACTCTACGACACATTTATGATATACACAATTTTCAGAATGTATTTACACTATATACAGGCTTTACATTGGTCATTGTCGTTTAATATCTTATACCTAGTTATTCGGTCTTGTTAAGATGGCACAGGGGGAATTAATCAATGGACGGTAAACAAAGAAACCTATAGTCAGAACTACTTAGCAGCCTACTTCATTATAGTAGATTTTAGCTAAGTCCCAAATTTACATTTGTTAAAGGTGTGAACATATTTTATGTCATAGTGGAGCAAAAACAGCTTTTTTCAGCTAAAAAGTTTTAAGTTACCTGGCTTCGTCAAGTGATCCTTCTTTAGTATTTCACTACTATAGTTTCGGACTTGAAAATAAGTCCATCTTCAGGCAAAAACGTCAATAGGTCTAACCAATTTGGTTAGATTCGTCGATACACTCAAAACACATACACGAACACGAAAAACACAAAAAACGAATATAATACTGTAAAAAACTGGCCAGTGTAATTAATCACGGGGGACACGTGTGGCGACGCCGGAAGATGAGTCGTTTTTTGTGTTTTTCGTGTTCGTGTATGTGTTTTGAGTGTATCGACGAATCTAACCAAATTGGTTAGATGACCTATTGACGTTTTTGCCTGAAGATGGACTTATTTTCAAGTCCGAAACTATAGTAGTGAAATACTAAAGAAGGATCACTTGACGAAGCCAGGTAACTTAAAACTTTTTAGCTTAAATGTAGTGATCCAGAGGCTACCTCACCATGAAATTAGAAGCTTTTTTCAATATATTCATTGCGTGTCACCATTAACTTTTACTGCCAAGGGAGTAAAAATTTATATTTTTTGATTAATTTAGCGTAAATTTTATGATTAGTGTTCTATTTTTTTGTTACAAACCCAGAGAATTATCTATTGTTTATAATTAAAGTGTTTTATTTAGTTAAACTAGTTTAGAAATAACACGGAAAAATACAAAAACACACCCTCTAAATAAACCTGGCAGAACTAACATTTGTCTACAGCTAATCCATAAGGATGATATACCGGGTGTTAAAAAAGTCTGGACACCTCCTAATAGCTATTTAACCAAATTTGGGTAGAAAATTCAAACTTTGCACAAAGTATAAAAACTACTGAACTATTGGAAGGATTACTATTTTTTACCTCCACCGGGGGACTGCCCATGAGGAGTAGGTACTAATATTTAACGTAAGCAGAGGTTGATATGCACATCGTTTTAAAAGGCTTGTTAACTGAAGTTCAGTGCCGGAAACCACGTTTCAAAAGGTTCACCTATTGCAAAATGGCAGCCATTTAAAGTTTCTATTGTTATTGGTGTTCAAACAAGTCAGGAAACCCCTTTATTTATTTCATTAATGAACGCAGAGCAATTTTTTATACATAGAATGTAGTTGTGCAGAGTTTGAATTTTCTAACCAATTTGGTTAAAAAGATTTTAAGAGGTGTCCAGTCTTTTTGAACACCCGGTATCTTAAAAGGGAGTATGTTTATTCTATTTCCTATGAAAGATGGCCAATTTCACTGAAAAGAATTACATTTCTGTAAACGTCATTTAAACAAGCAATAGAGGGAGTAAAAATTTGGGCTTGTTAGTGAGCAAAATACAACTCCGGTTGTTGACCAGTTCCTCTGGCATCAAGGAGGAAAGCACTAAACCTACATGTTGCATTTGCTCAAGAAACTTTTAGTTTACACTTTTGATAGTTTTCGCCAACGTAGACAATATTAGTCTTATTTTACTTGTAAGCTAGTTTGTTAGCGCTGACAAACAAACTGCCTACTGGAAGAGATGTTTTAAAAAATAAATTTAAACAGCCAATTTATCAAACATAAAATTAGTTGATAGGCTTAGGTTTACATTTTTATATTTTTTAACAGATATAGAATACAAAGAGTTATATACAATTGAGAAAATAAGTGAAATCACAAAACAAAATCAACATCTAATAATACTTCCTAAACAAAACATAGCAAAACAGATTTAAAAATGTATGGAGCTTTTGTATACCTATAAAAATAAGATTAAATGTTAATAAAATAAAATAATGGTAAACCCAACAAAAGAGTTCTAACAGATAAATTAAGGTTATACAATTTCTCTAATTTATAACTTTGTTAAAACTAATACTGTAGGCTACTTTAACTTGGAGCCTAATTTGCAATAACTTATCTTCACATTTAGACTTGCAATTTAATTTTACTTGGTAAAATATTATGCTGTAGGTTTATCATCAATATCTAATGTTCCACAATACGTTAATGTTTCAGACCAAATTTTGACAATACAGAAGCAGTCGATCAGAGCTATGTTAAAAATAAACAACGATGATTCAGCAAAATAACACTTTAAACATTTAAAAATCCTCACTATTAATGGTTAAATGTTCTTGACGGTTTTGTTTTACAATAAAAAAAATTTCAATCTGCCAATTAAAGTAAATAGGCTAATTATATCAACAATAGGCCTACACATAAGAAAAAGGATGTAATTGGAAATCATAAATGGAGGTGAAAAAAGACTCACAATGCAGGAATGCATTATGAAATTCATTCCTTAAAAAATTTAAAAAAGAAAAACCCAATATTTTTTTTAAATGTCTAACGGAATATTTAAGGAACCTGTCTTTATACTCTTTAGATGAGTTTGTAATATTACAGTTTTGTATTGGCCTACTTCAAACTAATTACAAATACAACCTTGATTAATGATATTTTACATTACAGAAACAATTGCACTTCATGAGTCAAAAACGCTATTGCCTACTCTTTACACGAAAGTCAACTTTAACATGGTACTTTTAACACGTTACAATACATTGTTTACATGGATTCTGGACCAATTTGTTCGTGTTATTTTAGTAGTAAACGCAAACCAAATCTTAAGCTTATTATAGTCATATATACAATACCAATTACGGTACGGTTCCATTTTAGATCTTGAGGTTTTCATTATTCTGTGTACATCTTATTAACACGAGGATTCTGCTTATGTTTCGGAGCTGCAACAAAAAAAGGAACAAATGTAGTTAAAATTATAAAATTGAGGTTAACAATCACGTCAAGAAATGTACTTGAAGTCTAGCTGTAACTTTTATGCACCTTCAAGCCTTTTTACAGTAGACTCCCTCTTATCCGGATACCTTTTAACCGGGCATCGGTTTAACCGGACTACACTCGGCAGAAATGACATCTCTTTAACCGGACTACACTCAGCAGAAATGACATTTCTTTAACCGGACAATTTTTATCAGCACATTGGTTTAACCGGAGTAGATCGGCAGGAAGTGGGCGGGACTGAAACGACCGTTCTCGTGGGGAAGATTTGAGACCAGTAATCACTAATCACGTGTCTAAATACAATGCTCTCCTAAATTTAAGACGAATACTGTATAGGCCTACAGTATGCCATTAAACAGTCCGTTTTAACGAGTTTTTGGGGACGTCGGTTTAACCGGAAAAACAGTTTATTAGCTTCACCTTTTTTTGGCTAGGCTAATCAAGGTTTTTTTTGTCATAGGACGCTTGGCACGAGCCCGGAATTGTTTTTCACATTAGGCCTACTTCAGGCTAGACCTAGGGGTTACGGAATTATCACTTAGATAAAATCCATAGGTGATTTGGTGGGATTTGAACCTGGGACCCCTCAGGATCCGGAGTCCTGCTCTCTAACCACTAGACCAGCTCGCTCCCTAAGGTTAATCAAGATGTTACTGATGTACTTTATAAGGGGCAACTGTAGAACTAGGCTAACTTAAGTTAGTGGCCTAAAGATCCAGAATATTCAGAAATCTAAAGCTTTATTTTTAGATAAAACCAATTAAATATACCTTCCAGAAGGCATAACCCTGTGCCCACCAAATTATAATACTTCAGTGTTGTTACTTCCGGTACGGTAGCCTTAGATCACAGGTCACAATGAAAACAGCATAACTTACCTGAATTAACCACTTGTTGCTGGTTTGTAGACTCGGGTGATATCATTTAACAACTGAAGATACCCATCCTGAGCTTCATTCAGTATCCTTCTATACATGAATTCCCCGATGAATCCGTCAAACAAAGCTTTACTCCTTCTGGCTGCAGGGAATTGCCGTTTGATCATGGTCCATATGCCTTCAGTTGTGTTGCCCACACCTCCATTTTCCATGTCCCTGAAAGTGATGTCATGATGCACAGAAATGTGTTGGTGTACATCCTGCTCAATGGTACCGTCCTTCCAAATGTCACTGTAAATAATCGAACCTGGCAGGACGTACTGTTTCAGTATCTTCACGATGGTTTTGGGAGATCTGTCACTTACAGTCACTAAGAAACAACTAGTTGTGTCTTTTTCCAGTCCACAAAAAATCCATTGGTTTACAACCCTGTTATCTTCCCCATGGTTTCGTTTCCAAAACTTACTTTCATACAGCTCAATCTTAATCCCATGTCCACCAATCGGAGTGCTGCGGCTTAAGAGGATATCAACACAAGCACCTTTACAGAAATTATACCAATCCAGGATTATACGAGCAGAACTAGTTTGAAGTTCATATTGCACTGTTCTGTGAGGGTATTCTCTATACCAATAGTAAGTCAATAGGAGAACATCTTGAAGAGAAAAGCTAGAATGCTCAAACCATGAACCTCTCCGGATTGAGCGTTTCACAGTATGCCTTGATCCCTCCATTGTAGAACATTTCCACACAAGCCTATCACTTGTGGTTTTATCTTCAGTTAAAGCCATAGGCTTCTTACAATTAACACACTCATAATGGGAAGCAATTAACTTTTGATCTTGTAACCATTTTATAAACTCATGCCTAGGTTTATCACAGATATCAAATATCATAAAAATAATAGTTGGATGATCACCTTGGAATCTGCAATGACTCCAGAATGTCATTTTCACAACATAACTTGTACAAAAAGGATTAAAAATAATACTTATCTTAATTGCATTATCTAGAGCTTATGGTGGAAAGCTTAAATTAAGTTAGGTTAAAAATGAAAATACATTTCAATGCGCGACGCAAGACCTAGGGCTGCCAAACGGAAACATAGTCCTGTAAATGAAAAATCACATTAGTGTCAAAGGCAGCAGTGAGAATCGTTAACGACAGCATTGATTATACACTCCAACAGTCACTGATCCATATTAAATCCAGTTTGTTATTTAGTCTATTTACCACATAAATTTACTTGCATTTATTGTTTATTCAATTAATCGTATGGGAAAACAAACAAAATGTATATTACCATGGACTAGCTAAGACAAGTATACTTATCTTATTGTAAAATCAGAAGCTTGCTTTAATGTTGTTTGGTTCTTTTTGGTGGAATTAAACACTTATAAAAGTCAAACTCAAAGTCCTTTACTAAGCCAGATTAACAATAAATTGTTTTAATACTTTTTATTATACTTTTCGCTGAAATGGCGACAATACAAAGTAGGTATTTTAAGCCAAGTATGAATGGAGATGAGTGTAGGATGAGTGGTGCGATCTTGAAGTCTTGTTAGTGACTATAAGGCCGACATATTCCTTAGACACAGCTGTTAATAGCCCATACAGCTAATGGCAACTAAGGGACCTACAGTTTATAGTGGAATCCGAACCACATTTTTGCCTTGGTATATACGAATTGGTCTAATTCGGGGTAGTCCTGCGGATAGTCGTAATACTTGCTGTTCAAGTGAGTTCTCATACTTGAAGAACTCAGTAGTTGAGTAGAATGGGTTCTCCAATAAAAATTGTTTAATTTTATTTGTGATCACTTTTGTGTCAAGTTCTGTTATTTTATCAGGCAGAGCATTGTACTGTACATCCTGACAGCTATTGCAGGGAAACTATCTCTCGTCATAGTTAGTCTATAGCGATCTGTATTTTATTTACATGCACCTCGGACATTATGGTCATGCATATGATGCATGTCACCTCTTGTTTCATGAGAGTTCAAATTTCTTTTGACGTAAATAGAAAGCAATTATAGGTGAACTGATTGAAAATGGTAAAAACATTCAGCATTTTGAAAAGATGTCTGCAATGTTCCCGTCTTTCGCTGCTTGTAAATATTTTTAGGGCTTGTTTTTGCAGTTTGAGAATCTTAGTACAGATCATCTTAATGACCAGATAATTCATTTTGCTCAATAGTATGTCATGGTTCACGAGGTCAAATGCTTTGCTAAAATCAAAGAACATCCTTGCTACTTGCTGACGTGAATCCATATCCCTTCCCTTACCACTCTGTTTATGTATGAGACACGTATGAGACCAGGCATATGGCACTGATTGTCTATCTGTTTTTTCACAAACCCGTGCTGGTTTTCATATATTTTTTTATTTGTAAGTTTTATGATATTTGTATAATTAATGATGCAACCTATCCAGAAATGGTCAACGGTCAAGAGGATGGTAATTATAGAATGTTTTGGGACTCTAGGAAACTAATTTCTTACGAAATATAACAAAGGTTCATCAATCGTTGAAATATAACAACATACAAGAACACACACATTGGGCTAGCTGAAAGGCTGCCAAGAAGATGAAGAAGGAGAAATTTTGACGACTCCCCGATCTGAGCACTGTGGCGAAGAAAGAAGAGGTAAAAGGTAAAAGGTTCTCGAAACAAAACGTCATTAAGAACCCAAAGTTAGTAGGTAAATCCCTAGTCTACAAAATAATCAACGGTACAAGTGTTTTGGAATATTTGCTCTTTTGCTGTTTAATAAATCGAGTTTCATTGGTCAAGCTAAATTCTGTCCTGCCATTATCTTTTCCTTTTGCCTTTATTTTTTTGTGTTTCTGTTCTGTTGCTGTTGCTCACGGAAGGTATGTACCAAACGATGTACTATTCTTTAAAACCAGTTTAATAAGTATTCTCTTTGTTAAAACTATTATTGGGACTCTTAGTAAAATATTAAAGACATTTCTTTTTTGTATAAATTCAGTTAATATTCAACGTTTATAGTTATCTTTGGAGTTAACAATAACCAACTTTCAGCCAAAGTAAAATCTTCCCAAGGACCAACTTTACAAATTAAGATAAAACTAAAAGTATGCCTACAGTACCTATAATATTTCAATTATCAGCCACTCTTAGGTATTATCTATTATTATTTATCTTCTTGTAAGTTTAGTTCGTGTGATATTCTCGGAGCTTTCTGCTCGCGAAGGGTAGGCCTATTGTAAGTTAAGTGAGCTTCCAGCTTCCACTTCTAGGCCTAAGCCTAGACACTTTTACAGATTTTGATTAGCTGTAGCCTAGGCCTAGTGTCAAATTCCAATAATCCAATATAGCCTTTTGTTTAAATTTTCATAAATGAATGATGTCGTTTATATACTTAGGCCTAAGTTACTTATTTGTTCTGGGCTACCATCTGTTTTTATCATAAGTTAGTCCTCTGGAATAGACTAGTCCTATCTATTTAGGCCATTAGGCTTAGCAAATTTAGTAGTCTAGTATTTTGCTAGTGTAAGATTTTTAGGATTTTGGTGCCTGCCTATTATAGCTCAATAACTTGATAATGCCTTTTTTGGCCTAAACTAGGCCTAGCCTATTCAATCAAAATAATAAATACAAATTTGCAACGAATTTACATTTATCACTGGCAATCTAGGCCAATCTTAACTTCTAAAATTAAAATACATAAACAATGGTGCTGGTGCTTCAATCAAACAGAGATTAAGTTAATGACATTCCCCTATAAAAACTAAATTCAGTTATAGGGAAGTTGCAGTTGTAATAGAGCCTAGGATTCAGACATGTTAGGCCTACTTAAGTTACACAGAGCTGTAAGTTAGGCCTAAGTTTATGTGTTTCATAAAAACTTAATTTTATTGTTCTTAGATAGCCTAGCATAGGCCGTACCCTAGGCTGAAAAGTGTTCTGACTTCGTATTCCCCTTTGGACAATTTTCCTAAGGTCAAAGACCTGTTGCAACGAAATACCCCATTAGCCTATATAGCAAACGTGCAAACAAAGTGAATTTCTTCTTAAAGAATTTGATTTAACACTCCGGGTGTTATGTGTTGCTGTAGCGACACACAAACATCGTTTACTTTGAAGGCTCTGGGACTGTCTGATTCGGTTTGTACTAGATCGATATTGGTATCATTGGTATCGTCAGCTGTAGCGACACACAAACATCGTTTACTGTGAAGGCTCTGGGACTGGCTGAATCGGTTTGTACTAGATCGATATTGGTATCATTGGTATCGTCAGATTCTATGCTTTCTCTCGATGTCTGTTTCTAGACCTTTATCAATTTCCTGCCGATCTACTTATTGTACTTACAGCTGACAGACGAAGTGCGTTTGTAAGCAACTTGGTTAACCTTCACATCGGTCACTGAGGGTTTGTTTTGTTAAAATTGTTGTTTTTCAGTGATAAAAATGGACAGCAGTGATAAGCCTACACGTTGTGCTTTCGAGAAGAATATTTAGGTGATGTTGAAGGGCAGGTTGATGATCCTGGAGAAGTAGGTAGTGACATTGATGTAAATTATCCTTTGGATTCCGAGCTATCGTTGCTAGACCTTTTGTCAGGGCCCGATCATTCAGGGTTCAGGGGCCGATTAATTTTTTGCCACTAGACTTCAGCTTATTCTGACAACTGATAGTGAGTTCGGCTCCTCCTTGTGAGTGCAAATTTGTGGTAAAAATACGTAACGAGTTAAGTCGGTCAACTCTTGTCCCAGAGTGAGTCGGTTGATTTATTTTCTTCTGGCCAATGGGGTGTAAGTTTTGCGAGTCAGACTCGTTTCCAGCCAATTCACTTTTTTTTGTGATTAAGTTATAGTTGGCTAGTGTATTGAGTTCATATCTCATATGTTTGGCTTTCTCCACATAAGTTAAGTGGAGCGAAAGTAAGTTAAGGCTTAAGTTGCTTCTGTTCTGATTTAAGGTTTAACTCGTAAAATACTTGTTTAGTTATACTCAAGTTGAAAACCTACTGCATCGAGTCTGTAATCAACTTGAGTTGACTTGACTTGTCACAATAAGTTACTAAGGCCTAGTTTTCATAAAACAATTCATAGGCGTAATTCTATGAAACTAATATTACAAACCTTAGTTTATTGGCCCATTGAGGGCATAATTTTCTTATTAAACATTTAATTTTTTAAATTTTTTGCTTTCAGGTAGCAGCAACAATTGGTTTAAATCCAATTACTGAGAACCAAAAGAAACACTAACACCATTTAAGCGCTCTCTCACAACTTTACCAGCACAAGTTTTCAAAAGACAACACCCGTACGTAACAAAGCCTACAACAAGGAAAACATGGCTGACTTCTTGGACTCTGAAGCTGAGGAGAGTGATGTAAGAAAAACTTAAAATACCTTATCTTAATTTAAGCTTCTAGGTTTTTTTAACTTAGTAGCCTAATGTAAGTCCAGGGTAAATGCACAGGATGATGCCCAATGTTCAGGCATCTAAAATTTAGGTTACCTATTTATTTACAATTTAATTACCTAGGGTCTATTTAATATAAACACTCTTACTTGTTTTGCCTTGTAACAAGCCTAATTTTTTGCCTAGGTACCGGTATTGTAAGTAGTGTCTACTAAGTTACCAAAGATTTATTTATGAACACTATGTTTTTAAGTCAATTAAATGAAAATAAGAAAGATATTGGGTTTTATCTTGAAATCCTTAGGCTACTTTTCCTGTACAGTAGTCACAGCAAGTCTGAGCACGCGGCCGTGCTAGGGCGGGGGGTGTAGAGGGGAGTGTTTATTGCTCATTCCAAAAACATCTGGCCCACACGGCTCTCTGGGGTCAGCGAGGCTGTGGGGGTGAGCGAGCCGTTACTCTCAGCACGGCTAGTACACAAGGGTCCGCGTGCCCAGACTAACTGCGACTACTGTACTGTACTATCATTTGTCGGGGTTTTTAATAAGTTTTAGGTAAGTAAAACGCTCATTGAGGCCTTATGTTTTTGTTCTTTTGTGGGTTTAAAATTATAATTATCAATTGTCAGTAATTGCATAAAATTAACTTAAAGTTTAACCATACAACATTAGGCCATTGGGCTATTTAACCATAAACCAGAGCTACCAGCCACAGCTAAATGGCTGCTAGTGCCTAGACCAGATCAGTGCTACCATTGTTACCTAATTTAAAGAAAAACTCAACATCAACAAATTCAAATACAGTAGTGTTTTGACACCATTTGACAGCACAAGTTTAGCACGTAAACTTAAAATGACCAGTAGGATGTACAAAATATCTAAACTGTACATGGCAGTTCACTTTTGACATAACTTACCGTACTAACTTTCAGAGATAGTTTTTAACAATGTGATGCATATTTCAGGATGAGGAGGAGATGGAACCGCACGAGAAGAAGAAACTGAAGAAACTCAAGGCCATGGAAAGTGACGACGATGAGGATGAAGGTACAATAAATATTTCAACATAGCCTATTGTTGGCCATTAAATGTTGAGCTTGTTAAAAAATGTAGCTTACAAACATGAAACTATTTAAGAATTATTTACCATCTAAGTTAAATTATTCTTCATTCTTTTAACTTTGAAAAAAGTAATATCCAAACTAGTTTTTACTGCAGTCTTTACTACTAGTCATTAGAGTCTTGTCCTGTCTCGTCACTGTTGGTTGTTAACTGATCAGACTTGGATGTTTTTGTCAATCGACCCGATCTGTCAGTAGACCATTTTCATAACTGTCCAAGCTTTTTTGTCCTATCTGGTGACCTGGCATTCTACATTCAGCAACTTAGATGCTTGATCAATTAAAATTGAATTAGCCAAGCAAATTAAAGTGATTTAAGATAAGCCCTATCAAGAGTTTTGAATCATCAAGAGGTTTTGATCTACCCGGAGAAAAAGAAACCCAAATTACAAAGAGCTATTTTTTGTTAAGTCTTACCCTAGTAGTTCACTTTAGCTTTTAGCTTTAGAGTTACCTATTTAAATTTACAAATATCACTGTGTTACTGTCTTGTTAGGCTTTAAAAATAAGTTTGAATCAACGTTTGACAACTTTGAAAAGACAATTTAATCATTAAGTCTGGTTATAAAATACACTTGAATAGAAATATATCTTGTTCAACTTTTTAGATGACGATGAAAAGCTGCGGGAAGAATTGAAAGATCTTATTGATGACAATCCAATAGAGGAAGACGAAAGTGGAGAAGATTCAGATGCATCGGGGGGATCTAAAAAACGGAAAAAAAGTGATGATGAAGATTTTGATGATCGGTTAGAGGATGAAGATTACGACCTTTTAGAAGAAAACTTGGGGAGAAAAATTGAGCGCAAAGTAAGTACAGTTCCTATAATTTTTTAAGATTTGAATAAAAAAAAATTTAATCTGTTGATTACCTTACCCTATTACAGGTTTTGTAGAACTGTCTTGTATTTTCAGATTTGTGTAGACCTTTCCATGATCCAGTAAATATTTAGCCTAGATATTTGTTCACCCCCCCTCCCTCTTATAGTGTGACTAATTTATGTCAGCTGTTAATTCTGGAAATATTACACTAAAACAATTCTTATGACGTTTTAATAATCTCTATAAATTTATTGATGGCCTAAGTAAAAGATATTTTACAAAGCTTGGTGACATTTTTGAATTTACTGATTTAGTTAATTCTTGGTTTCAGTTTAAACTAAAACTTGATTGATTATTTATCACTTACACAAATAGTTAACTGTTGTGTTTATTTGTATCAGTTTATTTTGGATACACTTGGCTTAGGAATATAAGTAAGATGGATACACAACTAATTTACCTAAGAAAAGAGTTCCCTTGGTAGAAAACACAACTTTTTTTGTGCTTCTAATTACCTGGAACTTTTTTCTAAGTTAATTTGTATTTGTAGCAGTGTTCCATTATTTTGATCTAAGTAAGGGATTTTTGTACGTAATGCGCTTATGGAACGATAACAGAGGAAGATTATACCCTAGATTATTTTCTGTACGATTTATATTTTTGTTGTCAGTGAAATGCAAATATAAAGTTATTAAAAGTAATAAGCATAAAAAAGCATAAGTTTTTTAGTTAAGAGGGACTAACTTAAATCATTTTTCATGTTCAAGAAGGTGTTCATGTCAACAATGTTTCAAGAATTGTAGGCTTTAGTTGGTTATCCCAAGAACAGTTTTATGCTGCGATACGATTTAAGACATACTTTAAGTATTTTACCGACTTCTTACTGCACACTCTTTCATCATAAACATTAAATGATTATTTTACAGAAAAGATTCAAAAGACTGAAAAGAATCGAAGATGACGACTCGGGCAATGAAGAACAAGAAGGAGACGAGGGCGAAGACAGAGAAGCAATCGCCAACCAACTGTTTGAAGGCGGCTCAGACCACGTGAGTGAAAGTCGTCATTTTGATCTTTTACAAGTTTTTATTTTACCTCTAACTAAAAAGTGTGCTGTGTTATTTTTTCATCTAAATGTACATTTTTTTGAATATTGATGGTTGTTTAAGTTGCTAAAAAGTTGATTATTAGTTTCCAAACATCATTTCTCATCATTTTTGTTTTGTAAGCTATATAATGGTTAAGGCTCGTTCAAACTGCCGTGGTATGCGGTACGAGTAAAGAACAATGTTATTAAATGGGAGTGCCCACACTAGCACGGTATACCGGCACCGGCGTGGTACAATTTACCCTCGTACCGCCAAAAAGCTGCATGCTCTATTTTTGCTGCGCGGTATTTCAGGGATGCGCATATTCTCAGTGCTGTACGTAAATTCTTACAACATATTTTTTAATAGCTACGCCCAGTACCAAGTACACTGTACCACACCAGTGTGGGCACCCTACCATACAGCTACTGGGGTATCTGTCAAAGTAGTATAAATAAATACCCATACCGCGGACTGCGTACTGCGGCAGTTTGGGCAGGCCTTTATATTAGTAAGCGATCCCTTTAAAAAATTAATTAGCCTAGCCTAGTTAAAATGCTCATCTACACACAGCTTTAAAACTTCCAATATCAAGATCAAGATTATTTTTTATTTTACATTAAATAGAAATTAGATTTGGTCCACTACCTATTCATTTAAAAGCCTACATTCAATAGTTTTTTTACACAGTATGTACAAATTGTGATACTACCATTGAAAATTATATGTCTGACCAGTGAATTTGTTACTCATTTGAAACATTTTTGATCTGTACATAGTAGCTTATGTGTTTTGTCTGATTTTGCTATCATCAAGGGTTCTGCAATCACAGTAGTTAGTAGAGTAAAGAACTAACTCATGTTTTCAACTCACATGTTTTGTATATGCTTACATTGTTGTAGACCTCACTTCTTGTTTAAACATGTTGTTGAGTGAAAATTATAAATTGACGTTAGGTATATAGGAGACAAAGGAACAATCAGGTTGCCTTAAAAATTGTAGACATTCAATTCAGCTTTTCATTTTTTTGTGTGTTGCTTTTGTGAAGTGGGATGCATACAATTTTCAAGGTAAGTCTGGTTATCCAGTCCTTTGTCTCCTTAATTCTCAGGTACAGTTAGGTCTAGCCCTTTCCAATTGAACCAAATCAATGTAATTAATTAACATGTTAGTAGGCCTGCCTACTGGTTGCCTTGTAACTCCAACTATCCAAATTAATTGGGACTGTGCCACATCGGATGATGAAAAATGTTGATACTTGCATTTTTATCCAAATTTTGAGTAGGCCTATTTTATAAAAAATATCTTTGAGCACCAAGTGAAAAATTACGCTCGAGCTAAGCTTTTGCTAAAAGAATGCGTGGATGATAACGTGACTGCGGGAGACAATAATAATAACCCATGCTGCAGCAAACCTGCAGACTAAGCGAATTTCCTTTTGCCTGAATTGATTTTAAATTAAATCCATTTAAATAACATTAGGTTTAACAAGTGCTTAGGTTTGCTGCCACAAGAGAGGCTATAATAAAGTGTGTTTTTAGTAAAATATTAGTAGCTTAGTATAAAATAAATACATTTGCCAACTTTGATCGAAATATTTCCATAAACAAGCAAACTGCAACATTTTACAATATTCTCCGTAACCAATAACCGTAAAAAAACACTTTGGTACAATAAATCTTTGTTATTAAGCTCTTTAAAATGATTTAGAGAGAAATTGGAAAATTTTGTGTTTTGAGGGTCAAAAATAAGAAAAACCAATTTTTACTCCATAAAACTTCCTGTAAAATCCTGTTCCAATGGTCCAATCATGCTGGTTCCCAAACTCATTAAAGTTTATCGGCCGCATTAAGCATTTAAACCAAATTTCATCAAAATCGGACAAAAACTACTTAAGTTCACGGACCAATATATATACAAATTTGAGCAAATGGTGTTTTTGGCCTCTGGGGACGTCTAAATGAAAAAGTTAATCGGTCCTGGGCCTACTCTTACCGTGCCACCTGCGATAGCTACTTCCCTATAGGGAAATTCGCTAATACAAAAGACCACGGAAAATTTTCAAGATTTTGTCTCAATCATAGAAGATAATAATGATATTCACGCAACCATGGAAGATGATGATGTTTCCGTGTTTCCGGGGGACAATGAAGAGGTCTACAGGACTCCAGGATATGCTCAGGATTTTTCTGCGATCACGGCTTCTGCCTTCTTAACATCGATTCCTTGCTATTTTGCGCATCTTATAACTGTAGTTTTGGGCTTTTAAATTCTTTCTATTAACAAATAGGAGAATTGACAATTTGGATAGTTGGAGTTTGGATTGATAATTTGGAGTTCTATTGTACCATAAAAAAATGGGCCAATTACGTTTTAAATCAAAATGAGAAATTAGAAAATATATTGCAGAACCCTCTACCATTGCTTCTCACTTGTAGTGTTTTGATGTGTTGTGTTGTTAATGCTTTGTGTTTGTTTGCTGCCTTGCTGCGTCCTCCCCGGTACATTAGGAGATGGAGGAAAGGGTACGTTGCCTACATATCATAAACCTTATATCCCAGTGCTTAGTTGTACAGCTGATTTTGTAAATATGTGTCAAGTAAAAAGGTTTTGGAAAGAAAATGCTGCCGAATTAAAAGTGTGTGTACTCATATTATTCACTCATCTTGATTTTAAATTGAATTGCACATTGCTTGTTGTTTAACCATTTAGCATATTTTCATCTTAGCTATCTTCAATTAGTTGACAGTTCAATAAGTAGCTTGTATTGTCTTCATTTTTTCATTTGAAAACATTCCCTCACCATTTACAAACAATTTAATCTGGTTACAATTCAACTTAATTTTTAATGTTATTTAATTGCCCTGAAATATGGTTTTCTATTGTTAAGAGGAGCTCCAGGTCAGCTACCATTGCTTGTAATTTTACCAAGTTGTAATTGTTGTTTGTTTAAACTCTCAAACAATTGTAATCAAGTTTATTTTTAATCAGCTACCAATAATTACTTAAATATATACTTATTCAGGAAAATATTTGTAAATAAAGTATGAAAGACTTTCAGAAGCTTATAAAGAACTGTAGAGTGAAAAAAGTATTAACAATTCTTTTGGTAGGATGATGATCATGAATCCGAGCGGATCCATCGGTCCGAAGCTGATCTCGATATGGAAGGTGAGGAAGAAGAATCAGATGCAGACGACTTTATTGTTGACGACGACGGCCGGCCCATAGCAGACAAACGCAAGAAGAGAAAGCCCATCTTCAGTGATGCGTGAGTTTAAATAGTCTCAATTAAGATCGGTTATGAATATTTTATACTTGTTCGTAATATATTTTGATTTTATAGCTAGAGTAACACAATTGAAACATGAACATAGCTCTTAACTATTTTCCTTAAGTGTTTTAACCGAAGGGAAAAGTGGACACTGCAAATTTTGCCCTAAAATAAAAGGATAATTTCAGGGAATTGCAAAACATAACATGACACACATATCAAAACATGCTTTAGATTTAAAAATAGAAATAGCAGTCTACTTATTGTATGAAAAGTCAAGTTTTAGCTAAACCCATTGAATTAGTCATACTCTGCTCTAGGCATAACAATATTCACTTTACAAATGACCAATTTGTAAATCGTAGCAATCTTCTGATTCTTGAATATGAGAAAAAAAAATATTAATAAAATTCTACTGAGGTCAAAATAGATTAGAGGAACAAACCACGTTTAAAAATATATTGTTCATGCCTGAATCTACAGATTTATGATTTTCTTGTGATTTCAGCGCTTTGCAAGAGGCTCAAGATATCTTTGGTGTTGACTTTGACTACGACGAGTTTGACAAATACGGTGATGAGGATTATGATGAAGAAGATGACGAAGAAGACGAGTACGTGGACGAAGATGAAGACATTGAAAGAAGGTTAGCTGGATAATTAAGCTCTCAAATTACTTTATTCCTCAGATTTATAACAAACCACGTTAAAAAAATATAATAACTAAACCCATTTTGTCAGTAAATTAGGCTACCTGATTTTTCACATTTTTGTTGTTAGCGCAACTGGAAAACTGGGAATAGTATGTGAATTTTTACAAAAGAGAAAAATGCTGTGAATTTTGGAAACAACTAAAGTAGCGGCTGTCTATAATGTAAATTTGACCTTACAGGAGAAAACCAAAGAAGGCAGCGAAGAAAAAACCAACAAGAAAATCAATATTTGAGATATACGAGCCCAGTGAACTCAAGAGAGGTCACTTCACCGATTTGGATAATGAGGTGTGTATGATTCAGATTTTGCGATAGTAGATGGTACTATTTATTTATTATTATTTTATGGCCAGCATTGGACCACGTAAGTCAATATAATGGTTAGATTCTTTTTAAATTCTGTCTCTTCTTCTTGTCCGCCCAATACTTCTTCATTCTTTCCGACCGTTGTTTTCTTTCTTCTTCCAAAACCACTCTTCCTTGTCTCTGATTGTTTGCTCCTATTGGCAGGATGATATTTTTGTCTTTGAGTACTGCAAGCGCCTCTGACTTATTTTCCAAATCTGCTAATGATATTTTCAACCTTCTCATGCCCTCCTTAATCTCTGTAATCCACCTAAAGTCACTCTTGCTATTCCACAACTTGTCAATTATTTTCTTGCTTATTCTATTTTCCGGTGTCCTTAAAAGGTGTCCTTAAAAGATGGTACTATATTACACAGATACAGCATCAAAAATCCATAATCTCCAATAATGTAACAAGGTCCTGAATCACTGAGAAACGTTTGTTGAACTTTTTTGTCTGTTACTAAATTATTGTTTTCAATTGCATTCAAGTTATCAAGCAGTTGCATTCAAGTTGATAATGATACAAAAAATCTATTTGAAAATCTGTTATGACGACTGTCACTAAACCGTGAATTTCAGTTTCAAGTTAAATGGGACGATGTTGATGCATTGCTCTGTGTGTTTTGTAGATACGTAACACGGATGTCCCCGAGAGGATGCAACTGAGAGAGTTCCCAGTCACTCCGACAGCCGAGGGCTCAGACGAACTGGACAAGGAGGCCGAGTGGATATACAAACAAGCTTTCTGTAAAACTACCATCTCCAGTCAGGTATGTTGACAGTGTTTACAACATATATACAACAAATTCCTTTTTAAGCGCACTGTGTTAAACCATAACCCAGCTTGACCGAATCATGTTAATGAAATTCAAATCGGTTGCAGAATTAGCTAGGCTACGGGAATCGTCCATGTGACGTGAGTAGCTGATCAACGGAGTGTATTAGAGCAGACGACAATGCCGTATAAAATGATGTAAAAACGTCTGGCAGCAGATGTGTTTGAACCGAAATAGCTCTTGAATGTCAACCATAGACTACAATATAGGATACAATATAATATAGGAATGCCAATTGGCTAGTAAGTTTTTTTTTGTAGATTTCCTCTTCAACCTACTCTATGAACAAGTTTTACTCCAGGACACAATATCAGTGTTATGTTTGTGTTCTTTTGTTTTGTGTCTATTAGCCTCTGGTCTCTATTTTCTCAGGAAAGCTAGCTAAACTATTCCTAAAAAAACAAATATTAGGTTTTGAAATGGCCTAAATCTCTTTATTTAGGATAGTTGGGGTTATGTCAACTAAGCATTCATTTGACTCCCCAGCAGTAGCAAGATATTTAGTGGTGGATGTATATTTTCTGTTTATTTTTAACTTCTCTGACTAGTAAAAAGTGTTCCGTAACTCTTTAAATAACGGCTCAGTGCTTTCTGCTAAGGCTACTGCTTTTCTTGGATAGCTTCATTAAAATATTTTAGCTAACACCTACTACAACCCTCATCTATGTCTTGTGTTTAGATAGTTTGACATAATTTGTTTATTTATCTCACAACTGTTATATTCAGGACGGGCCGCCAGAGCAACGCGACAGACAGCGGCGAGGACCGCAAATGGTGGGCAAGATCAAGAAGGCGCTGGATTTCATGAGGAACCATTTCTTCGAAGTTCCGTTCATTGCTTTTTACCGCAAAGAGTACGTGCAGCCGGAACTCACCATCAACGATCTTTGGCGTGTCTACAAGTTTGATGCTAAGGTACAATAACCATAAAAGTTATGTTATATTTAGATTTACTGCAGGGCTGTGCGAATAGTTCGAAAAACGAATCGAATCCGAATCTTTTTAGATATTCGATTCGGATTCGAGAACGAATCTACTGTTTCTAACTGGATTCGGATTCGGAATCGATATTCGAATTTACTGGTAAGAGATCCGGGTTCGGATTCGATATTCGAATTTCTTGGAAATAGATCCGAGTTGGGATTCGATATTCAAATTTACTAGATTCTGATTGAATATAATTTTCAATATAATTTTTTAGACACTAAAAAACTACTTGTGCACTCCGATTTGCTGTTGACTGGTTCATGTTAGGAACCTGACCAACTTTGGTGTTAGCAGGGTGGCGATCGACCGGGAAAACCGGGAAAACCGGGAAAAGTCAGGGATATAAAAAATTCTGGAAAAGTCAGGGAAAAGTCAGGGAAATTTGCAAACGGTCAGGGAAAATATGCATTTTAATAATTGTGTTAAACAAGTAGATTGGCGATATATATTGATGATTACAATAGAAAAGTATAACCACAGAATATTTACATTACTTAAAGTTGAATGAATGTTGTTGCGTGGATACGTTTCCGCCGTGAGTCCGCATTATCGTGTTGACAAGAGGTTTCGTCTGCTAGTAGCAGCGAGGAAATCGGGCGGGGGACAGTGGCCCAATCCCACTCTGCTCCTTGGCTTTATTGTTATTAAAAATGACTTCAATAATTAAATAAATTTTGTTTCTTCTACAAATAACTATAATTAATGATTAATATAAACATTACCAAAATAAATAATGGGTTAATATTGATTGCAAGAATTATTTTTTAGCCTACCGATAATTTATGACTTAACTGAATGAACGTCAAATAATTATGCTATCTAGGGTTGGTCGAGTACCCGAGTAGTAAAAATATTTGAGTTTAAAAAAGATTTTTGAGTGGTGTAATCGTTTTTGTGAGACCCCGTGAGGCCGCCTGCCACCCCTCCCCCCTTCACCACCACCCGCATTACAACAGCTACGTCGCTAAGTATGCCTCAAGGTCACTTTCGTTGCTCAATCTTCTCTTTCCCTCCCTCCAGCCATTCGCCTATGTTTGTTGTGTTTCTCTACGGTTGTCTCCCTTCTCCCTCTCCCTCTTTCTCTCTCTCTCTCGCACACACGCACGTACACACTCTACCTCTGTTCTAACGTTGTTCTCAATATATTTCTTTCTTTCTGTTATCAAAATTACAGGCCGGATGACTAAATGTCTCACACTAATGCATTAGTTATTTACAGCCTAACATTTACAACATACTTCGAATTTTAAATACGGACTATTTTGTTCACGTAGTTTCTGCAAACATTTGTAAAAACCAATTTATCATTTTTTCGTGATGTAAAGTAAGATGTTACAGTATGTTTTTCAATAAAATATATATACATAACTGATTAATAATAATAGTTAGTTGATATTGAAATTTGTTTTTTAGTAGAACACCTCAAAAACAAAGAATAGAATGTCGGATTCTTGAATTTGGTGGGTGGTGGGGTGGGTAGTGACGATTATGATGATGCGCGTGCTCAGTGACTCATAGCGAATCAGCGACTGCGATTGCGATAACGAGACCGTTGTCAAGACAACGGCTGGGCGATTCCATTTTTATGGAAAGTGGGGGAGTTCGTATCGGACGTTGACGACACGAAAAGTGGTTAGTAGTCAGAGTCTTGGTCGGCCATTACTTACCGGTATTGCGCAATGTAAATGTTATTGTTCGATTGTTTTTTCAGTATGATTTGGTTTTGAGTGTCGTATTAATTAATCGTTTCGTCCTAATATTATATTAACGATGTCAAAACTGACAGTTTTTCAAGAAAATTGGCTAAACGAGGTTGAGTTTAGTTCGTGGCTTGTGCGTGTACCACTAAACACAAAAGTGGCTAAGTGCAAAGTTTGCCAAAAAACATTTAATTTGAGTAATATGGGCCGCCGCGCTGTTACGAGTCACATGACAGGCGAAAAACACAAGAAAAACATGCGAGCTCGTCAACAGTCTGCTTCTGTTAAATGTTTTTTAACTAGACCTAGTGAGTCGCAATCGGTCCCGTCTGGTTCCAAACCCTTAGAAAGTGAACAGCAAGCAACAACGACGGACTCAAGTGCTTCAAGCTCTACGGATACGGCTATTATGGTTAGGCCTACTCAAGAAGATGCCAACACATTTCGTGGGCTAAAAAGGTTTTTGTTTAATGACAGTGTTACAAAATCTGAAATTATATGGGCTATACAAAGTGTTATGACGCATAAGTCTCTGCGAACTGCAGGCAGTGATGTAAGTATTTTTAAGCATATGTTCCCTGACAGTGAAATAGCACAAAAGATGCAAATGCAGCGTGACAAAGTAGGCTACCTTCTTGCTTATGGCATTGCCCCACATTTCCAAAAAGAACTGATACAGAAAGTAAACACATGCGAATTTTTAGTTGTTGGATTCGATGAATCATTGAACAAAGTTGCCCAAAAGCAACAGATGGATTTTAATATCCGCTTTTGGGATGATACCTCTGATGAAGTAGTAACCCGTTATTTAACTTCTGAGTTCTTAGGCCGTGCAACAGCTGCTGATCTAGTCAATGCCTTTAAAGATGGTCTTAAATCTGTAGACGTAAAGAAAATTCTTCAGATTTCTATGGACGGACCTAATGTTAACTTTACATTTTTGAAAGACTTTAAAGATGACATGAACAGTGAGCCAGATGACAAACAAATCTTAGATTTGGGCAGCTGTGGACTTCATACTTTACACAATGCTTTTAAGTCAGCAATGATAGAAACAGGTTGGGGTATCGTGCCATTCCTTAGAGCCCTGTATAACCTCTTTAAGGACAGTCCGGCTAGGAGGGCTCACTTCATTTTTGTTACAAAGTCTGAATTGTTTCCCAAGAAGTTTTGTTCAGTTCGGTGGCTTCACAATGCTGATGTGGCTCAGCGAGCAATAGACATTCTTCCAAGCCTGAAACTTTTTGTTGAAGAAGTAAACAAATCCAAAGCCATCAACACCTACAGTTTTGATGTAATTTCAAAGGCTATATCAGATCCGTTGCTTCATGCTAAATTGGAATTTTTCAAAGGTCTTGCTTCTGATGTGGAGCCTTTTTTGACACAATTCCAAAGTGATGTCCCGATGGCGCCTTTCCTTTTTAACGATCTGACTACACTGGTAAAAATACAGATGGATAGAATTGTAAATCCAGAAGAATTAAAGAGAGCAAAATCTGTGAAAGAGGTAAAATTGGAGAAAAGTAACCTATTGCCCTGTAAAGATGTAGCTATTGGTATCGCCACAAAAAATGCTATTTCAAAAGTCAACAAAAAAAATATCTCTGACCAACAAATTTTGAAATTTAGAGAAAGTTGTAAAAATGCTTTGTTAAAATTTATCAACAAGATGTTAATAAAGTCACCTTTGTTTTTTAAATTGACTAGAGCAGTATCATGTTTCGATCCACAAGTAGTCACAGTGAATTTTGGTCTCGCAAAGAAGAGGATGGAGCTACTATTGACAATTTTGTTGGAGAATAATTGGATCACTAGCACAGTTGTGGACAAAGTCATGAGGGAGTATGAAACTATTTGTCAGCAGCCTGAGTCCATGATCCAGTTAAAAGCCTACAATCGAAATGTTCGTCTTGACAAGTTTTGGAAAAATCTTGTAACCGTTGGCTCAAGTCCACATTTACTTAAAGTTTTAAAGTTGGTCTCAACCCTTTCTCATGGAAACGCAAATGTTGAAAGAGGGTTTTCAGTTAATTCAGAATGTGTAATGGAAAACATGAAATGTGAACTTCTCGTAGCAAGGAGGGTCGTTTATGACACAATTTCAACCAAGGGTGGCATACAAAACTTGGATGTTGATAAGCTCCTCATACATTCTGCCAGAAATGCCCATTCCAGGTTTGTCGAAGCTTCAAAAGAAAAGAAGAGAGTTATGACAGAAGAAGCAGAGAAGAATGAGAATAAGAGGAAAGCGCAGCTACTTTTAAAGGAATTAGAAACTAAGAAAATAAAAATTCTGGAAGAAGCTCAAAAACAAACTGATCTGCTGAATGAGCAGATCAAAAGTATTGTAAAGAAAAACTAATGATGTGGATGTGAAAAAATGTAAATAAGTTGTACAAATGTTCGTGGAGTGCAGTGTAAATAGATTGTACATAAACTTTGATTTAATAGGAGTGGTTGAAAACTTAGCAGCACTACTACAGCTGTAAGTATACTAATAAAATTCTACTTAAAATACCAGCAGCAAGTTTATTTATGTTATAGAGTAGGCCTATATCTGATTATCTGAATAGCCCAAAACTAGCAGTGATAGGCTAGCCTATATTTTTTCACTTTCTTTTTTCTTCTTATCATCTTGATCTTAGTATATATTTGGGTAAGCCTACTCCATCAGTTATTAACCATAAAATATTTATATTTTAGTAGGCCTAGCCTATTTATTCGACTTTTTACGTTCAGCAATCTATTAATGAAAAACCTGAAAAACGCTTCTATAGCTTGAAGTCAGTAATTTTTATGTTTTATTTAGTGATTATATCTAAGTAAGAACATTAATTTAACGCAAATCACCTGTATTTTTGGTCAGGGAAAATTATATATTGGTCAGGGAAAAGTCAGGGAAAAGTCAGGGAATTTAAAATTACTGATGCAGTAGCCACCCTGGTTAGGCTTTAGGCACATTAGTGTAGGTCGCATTTGAACCCTATCTTGGCTATCAGTAAACTTAACCTCACAGTGTTAGTTGTTACTTGTAATAGTAATGCAGACATAGGCTTGTGTGGAGGATTAACACCGAGGTGTATAATAGGCTGGGCCTATGTTTTAGACTACACAAATTGGTAGTCCACCACTTTTAGCGAGTAACTTAGGCCTAGGTGGTATGCCTAACTTATGCCCAATTTTTTAGTTTCAAAACTTCAAATAGGTAGGCCTAAATTTTATAACTTTTTTATTTGGCCCATTTCAAGAATTTTTTTAAGCAATTCCCTAAGTTATTTCAGCCCCAGAAAATGTGGTCTAAAAATGTGAAAATTGGTACTGCTGACTTTCCTCGGATTTGGATTCGACTCTGAACAGGTTTAAATATTCGGATTCGATAACAGCTTTAAATTTCAGATTCGAATTCGATCCAGGTTCGATAATGGCTGTAAATTTGAGATTCGGATTCGACCCAGATTCGACTCGGGATTAATTAAAATATTCGGATTCGATCCGGATTCGATAAAATCTGTACAGCTATGATTCGGATTCGGATTCAAACCAAAATTTCTGGATTCGCACAGCCCTGATTTACTGTAAAGAAACTTAAACTGTTCTTCTTGAACTTTAGAGATAGTAGGCCTAGAGTCAAGTTAAAAAGAATCCACTCAGTCAATATTAGCCTACAGGTTAATGGCCTTCTGTTAATAAACAAGTTTTGGCAATTTTTCACAATAAATATTTCAAAATGGCTGCTATTTAAAATTTTTCAGTTTTATTCCACACAAACTAATGACTATATTTAACAGTAAGTTCTGTTTAATATTCTAAAAATACCTTAAATCATAAATGTTGGAAAACCAAAGATTTGTAGCTGTTTTAATAATTTTTTACTTTTCTAACAGTGGTGCTTACTGAGAAGTCGCAAGATGACACTGATCAGCCTGTTTGAGAAGATGAGGGACTATCAAGCAGAACAGTTGACTAAAGATATCAACGCAGATCTACCAGAGGGCATCAGACTCATCCGTGATGAGGATATTGACAGGTTCGTTGAGAAATGTGTCGAGTTTTTTACTGTGGGTCTCCATACTGAATTTTTCTTTGAGGTTAGCTCTGACACGCTGCAATATTGTTATTTTGCCTTGTGCTTAGTTTAAACAATGGTCCCTTATCAGTGGTACAAAAAATGTACAAAAATTACAGTAAGAAACTGCAAATAAACCGTGAATTAAATTTTTACGTTGGGACAAGTTTAAGTTTGGACTCTGTATTGTAAAATTATTTGAAAATTTGTGTCTAGAGTTACACTTTTCAAATTTGTGACTACATTGACTATTCTATTTGTAGGTTGCGAGCCGTCCAGACCACTGAAGAGTTAAAGGACGTCCACTCTCACTTCCTGCTACACTATGGACACGAGGTGCCGGCCATGCAGGAGGCAGTGCGAGCCAAGGAGCGTGCGGCTGAGGCGGAGGCACGACGGAGGGAGGCGGGGGGAGAGGAGGGAGACGAGGTAGAGGTGGTGGAGCCACCGCCCCCACCACCCTCGGACACCATCAAACAAGCTGTGCGCAGCGGACCTTACGCCATGTGTAGGAAAGCAAAGATAGGTAGGTCATGGTGTCATAACATATTTGACAAGACTAACTCAGTAGGGATGGGTCAGAGATTTTATTTCAGGTTGGTTCGGGTTATTCTATCCTTGAGACCTCGGACAGAATTGGGTTGCTTTAAAGAATATTGATTTTTTATTAAATAATTAAATAAATTCTAACACTACAATTAGTTTATACAATATTGTCCATTATCTCTCCCATATCGCAGTGAATTGGCGAACATCTTCCACAATCAGGAAAAATTTTAAACATATTCCTTGGGCACGGCTAAATTCTAAACATCTTTCGCGGTCACGTTGATATTATCGTCTCCTACAATCGTGGCCAAACTGTGTGCATCTTCCATGATAACGAGGAAATCGTACATCTTCAATCAAGCTTCTTCACAGACGCTTCTTGCAATCGCAAAAATAAGAGCTCAGTTTAACTCGACCCAAGCATGGCTTTTGAATTATATCTGACCTACACCCGACCTCTCGGACCAATTCTTGTCCGACCCGACCTGAAAATCGGGGACCAGCAGACCTCTAACAACTGATCTAGTCGGCCTTCTTAGCAATCTCAAAATAGCGTGAATATTGTTCTTCAAGCAACTTAGAATGGTGTCTTAAAAAAAGATTCCCTAGCCGTTAAAACTGCCACCAACTTGGATCAGTATCCTATTATAAATACATCCCTAAAAGTTGGTTATATTTAAGAGGAATGTGTATATTTAATCATAGGACTCAGGGCCTATTGATGATGTGATATTTGTTTCAGACGGGTTTGCCAAGAGGTTTGGTTTGACTCCGGAACAGTTTGGCGAGAACCTGAGAGACAACTATCAGAGACACGAGGTGGAGCAAGAGGCTGTCTCACCCTTGGAGCTGGCTCAGGAATATGTCTCTGGGTATGTATATGTAACACAAACATTCTTAGGGATGTGGTTTTGCTTGTTTACTTAAGAAAATTAGACTCCAGGGTTTATAGATCAATAAAATGACACACTACTGTTGTTTTGTCTTCATGAAAACCTCTTCAGAGATAAAAGGCTATTCCTCTTGAAGCATCAACTTGTAATATTGTCTCATAATCTTAAAGTAATTTAAAAAACTCAAGCTCAAATAAAAAAAAAAAATCTTGGGAATAAATTTGACTATACTTATTCTTTCCAAGTTTTAATTGAATTTCATGTTATTTTTTATAATAGCATAAATATTAACAATAGCTACAGATTTAATTTGATTGATTCATTTTGAAAATTATCAGACACTTTAAAGACTGTTTCTACCTAGCACAAAATAAAATAGATTAAATAGAAGAATCAGTTTTACAACTATACTTATTTGCAGCAAATTCACCACACCAGAAGACGCGCTGCGGGCCGCAAAGTACATGGTTGCGATGCAGATAGCTCGCGACCCCTTGGTGAGGAACTGCGTGAGGGAGACGTTCTTTGAGCGAGCGAAGCTGGACATTGCTCCGACCAAGAAGGGACTCAAGGAGATAGACGAGAACCATCCCTGTTATAGGTTAGTGATGGGAATAGGGTCAGAGTAGAGAGAAGAAGTTCTGACTACAGTATGGTTATCTGCATATCTGGTAAAGTCTTTGGGGATGAGCATCCAATGTTTTTTAATCATCTGTGTTTTTCTATCGATGTTCAATGTTTTTTATCGATGTTATGTGCCTCTTATGTTACATGAATGTTTTAGACAAATATCAATGTTGTGGAGAGCCAACAATATTTTTTTTTTGTAACTGAATTTGCATTAGTTGGATGAATATTTGAAAATGTTGATTATTTTGTCTTTATTCCACTGAAACACCGATGAAATATTTCCGCCAAAACAATCATAAACTGTTTTGTAAAAAACTATAGTTTCGCTAGAGATTTGACCACTATCTATACTGCGGTTATAGAGTTTCAAGTTTCTGAAAAGTGCAATAAATTGCAGCGGTAACACTCCTGAATAATAATATCATTAATAATAATTAATTAGGGCCAATAGTACGATTCTTGCAAACGTTTGTCTAGAACTTCCAGGTAAACTAGCTAAAGCAGAAAAAAAAACAAGTACGTCAATAAAATAATTAACAATCTCTAATTTATAGCCAACTTAAATTGTGTTATAATTGTTTTCATTTCTTTAACAAAGAATAAAAAATACTAGGTCCCAGAATGACATTTTAACAAGTTATCGGTTTCTAAATGTGAGTGTCTGTAAAAAACGTGTGTTTGTTGCAGCATGAAGTATGTGAAGGGCAAGCCAGTGAGAGATCTGACCGCAGACATGTTCCTCAAGTTGTCTATCGCACAGAGTGATCGGCTTATCACGATGAGCATTAACGACCAAATCGAGGGAATCACCAGCTCATCTTACTTGGAGGAGGCTAAACAACTTTACTACAGGGTAAATCGAAGGGGTTAATCCATTCCAAATCTAACTATAGAGGATAAAGTAATTCTCGTTAACTTAGCCACAAGTTTCAGTCTGTAACAAATTAAGATGTAAGGTAGCAAGAGATGTGCAGGTATGGGAAGTTGACTGTGTGTGTTGTGCACGCTATAACAATAAACAAGACAAGTGTTTCCACAGTTAACTGTTTATAAATTTAAATTTACTTTTGTAACAATGAAAATCATAAAAATGTATCATTGGAAATCTTTTACAATTGTGAAGTCATCATTGTCTCCCTCAATTGCAGCAAAATTATTGGTTAGCAACCGATGAACAAAACCTGAGCCTGAGATTTTCCGTTGCTTCACGGTTTTTTTATTAATAAAAACTGGTAAACCGGACAACTTAACTAACTTTTAAAACTGGCCCAGTCATAGCAAATACCTTGCATTATTGTCAAAATACTTGAATTTCACTAGTAGTTGTTTTGGAAAGGGATGAAATTCAGCTAGGTTACCTAAGAATATTATATTGTGGTCTTTTATTGTGTATCTATTGCCTGTAGACTCTAATTTTCTCAGAAGCAAGCTGAACTCAATTCCTTTCCAAAAATCCCTAAAATGATTAGAGTTCACAGACTTGTGTGTATTTTGTTCAGCTTGACTTCCAGAAAATAAAACTTTTTTGTAACCATAACCTCACATCCTAGGGACTTTTTGAAAAGGAATAGATTTCAGCTAGCTTACCTGAGAAAATTCTGAGCCTTTAATGGGTTAATAGATACACAGTTAATGAACACAATCTATTCTTCTTAGGTAACCTAGCTAAATTTGATCCATTTCCAACCTGCGCTTTCCTATTAGATTACTCCTGTAAGTAAGGTGATTCTTTTGACATGACCACTCCATTTTAACCTTGGGCTTAAAATACTTTTGTGTAATATTAAGAGTGAAATCTAACAAAACATTCTTCTCCAGGATGAGTTCAGCAAGAACGTGCAGGAGTGGAACCTTCTGCGGATGGAGAGTGTGGAGATGGCATTGAAGAAGATGGTTCTGCCTGATCTGAAGAAGGAACTGCGAGCTCACTTGCTGGAGGAAGCCAAGGAGGCGGTGATGAAGGCTTGCTGTCGGAAACTGTACAACTGGATCAAGGTAGCACCTCTCAGTGTGGACTTTGGGGATGAGGACGACGACGACTGGGACGCCAGCAAGGTGAGGGGATCGTGTGTTATGACTATGTTATCAATTGTCTAACTCTCCTCTGACCTAACTTAGGAGTGACCAGTGAATAGGTGTTCGCACAGTTAAATAAGGTACAGAGGAAACTTGCTTATGGGACGACAAAATATTTGCACTACATCACTACACTACAAAACACTTTTTCACAGCATTTCCAAACTAATGAAGGTTTGATTTGTAGAATGAAGGGATAGCTTAGGGATAGCATAGGACACAAAGAAGACACGTAAAACGGACGATATTTCGTTCCCTGGGGGACTTGTTCAAGTGTAGACAAAGAGGGTTCACTAAATATATGGCATTGGGTTAACCATATTTCAACTTTCTTCTTCTACACTTGAAAAGTCCCCTTAGGAAAAAAATATTGTTTGTTTTTAGGTTTTTTTGTGTGCTATGGTCTATCTGTACTTCCTCTAAGGTAAGTTATCCCTTTATTATACAAATCAAAATCCTGGCCTAGAGCCTTTCTTTGAAAAACTAACCAAGGGTGGTTTGATCCGGGAAGACAAGAGTATTAAGGTAAATTTTTTTTGTAAAAAGTTCTGTAGTGGACCAGGTTACCTAACAATCTTCAAATAGTGTCTTGATTTTCTTTTTTTGGACGGGGGAATTCAGGGCCTTCAGCTACTCCTAATGTTTTTTTAGCCTTCTGAAGCACCCCTTATAATTTATTCCACAAGCCTTAGGCTCTGTTGTGAATCCTAACAGCTTTAGAACACCCGGAGCTATTACTGCATTTGCCCTCAGTCACCTTTGAAATTTCATCTTCTCTGGACTAGAACTGAACAGTCCAGAGCTGCAAGTGTTCAGAGAATTCCACCAGTTTGCACAAAATCTTCATTGGTTTTTTTTTACTTACTTGGTTTTGTCATGTTTCTTCATTGGTCCTTGGCTAGTCTGCAGACCTACCAATTCATATTCATTTTTGTAACAACAAATATCCTTTCTAATCATCTCTACCTTTACTGTGGTGATTTCAGGGTCTGCGAGTGATGGCGATCGCCTATGTGCCAGACTACTCCCAGGCAGCTTTCGCCTGTCTGATAGCTCCAGACGGAGAGTGCACCGACCATCTGCGACTGCCCAACTTGCTGAAACGGAAAAACTCCTTCAGGGAAGACGAGAAGTTACTCAAGGTACGTTAGAAGTCAGGATTTTCTCTGATAGACTTTAAATCGATGTGCTTGACACTTTTATGATGCTCCTGTCACTCGGAGTGCAAGCTAGTCTAGAGTTCTCTGGAGCGGAACTCTGGTCCCTGAGGTCCTTGGTACAAATCTTGCATATCACCAATGGATTCTAAGTGATAATGCCGCAACCCTTAGGTCTAGGACTTTTTAGGCTCACCTTTGTCAGTAGTATATAAACATTATTAATAAAATAAAGATAGTTGTCTTTATTTTAAATTGTAGATGTCTGTACAAGACAAAAAATTTTCACTTGCAAGACGAAGGGTACACTTGCGTAATTACTTAACTTACGCCAATGTAGGCCTACTTAACTTCTTGGTCTCGCTAGCTACGAACTCTATACCGTAAATATTTATTGTAAGACCATTCATAAGTTAAGGCACCACTAAATTTATTTCAAACTAAGTTTTCAATTGGGTGTGTTGTTGTGTTACTAGCCACTAGCCTAGTGGTTAGCTTCTTAGATTTTACTGCGAGAGAGACTGGCTTAACCCCTGGTATAACAAAGAGAGTTTGTACCATGTTGCCATAAAAGTGCTTGTTATACTTTCATTAAAAATATGCTACTAGGATGGAAAAACCCATTTCACAATTAATTTGCCAATTTTTTACATGGATTTTGGAAGGAATACAGCAAACAATCGTTGTTGCAGGAGGCAGATTTGCTAGCTTTACGCAACTTCATCTCCACCAAGCGGCCACACGCGGTGGTGATCGGAGGAGAGTCCCGGGACGCCATGATGGTGTCAGCTGATGTGAAGGAGATCATCGGAACTCTTGTGGAGGACGAGCAGTTTCCTCAGTTGCCCGTGGAGATCATGGACAATGAGTTTGCCAAGGTGTACGCCAACTCTATCAAGGGAGAGGTGAGGAAATGGTGTTCCACAGGGCTCTGTTTTGGAGCCCCTTTGATTTTCCAGTTCCATTTGCTGATAGGAGCCTTTGTATTTTGCTTGTTTCAAAGGAAGCTTTGCAATAGTTTACAAGTCAAATGGGTGGGCTACAACTGCTGTGTGGATATAGCATGGTGATTAAGGACCTAATTAATTATTTGTAAGATACCATTTTTAACAGTTTGTAAAAAAATAACAATTAAATAAGAACCACAGAGAATCATAAATTCACTATTTTCTTAATCTTGTTCCTCCATCCTTATCAATTGAAGAAGGAAATTATGCACAACTAACAATTAAAATCTAGATTGTCAACGTCACAGAAGTTAGCAGGCAAAAACAAATCACGGATATTTTAAGTTTTGCCCAAATTTTGGTAGAATTTGGAAGGAATATCTTTTTTGTGTTTTCCTTAATTCTTATACTTTATTGGGTTCACCTGTTTTAAACCCATCGCTTTATAGCCTATTATTATTTTTAAATAATGAATTTTCAATGTCATGATATTCCTCTTCTTCCTATTTATCCTCTGAAGTAAGACGTTACATGAAACCTCATCAAACATTGTTTTGCTTATATAAACTGCCTTGTTTCTGTTCACTTATATTTTCGGAATAACCCAGAAATTCTTTCACAAATTTGTCAATAGAAATAATGTAAAACCTTAAACTTAACATTAAATAGATTTACAGTTATTAAACTTAAATAATTGTTGTTTTATCTCAGATCTAAGAATAAAAGTATATTTCAGACTCGTAGCAGTGTTTTGGTGACGATAAATACTACTATCCCGTAGAATAATCCTAAATACTTATTGAGAAACAGTGTCCTGTGAAACATATGAGAAACATGTTAAGAAAAACTTTTTTGCCTCCCTACATAACATTTTCTAGTGAAACACGTTTGATTTGTTGACAGAATGATTTCCGAGACTACCCAATGTTGCTGCGTCAAGCAATCTCCCTCGCTCGCAGGATACAAGACCCGTTGGTGGAGTTTTCTCAGCTCTGCACATCTGATGAAGAAATTCTTTGTCTGAGATACCATCCTTTACAGGTAAAGCATGTGATTGACTTTTAGGTTTGGTAATTTTCATGTTTGATATTCTGTAAAACCTTGCAAGCTAAAGGTTGGTCTAGAAATTGAGGATACTGTTACATTCAGTTTATACTGATTAATTTCCTTAAGTGATTAAGAACATTGGACATTGGTACAATAAAAGTCGTCAGTTGAAACTATCTAACTAATGCACATTTGTAATTTTTTATGATAACCGCGTCAAATAATGAAGGGCCTTACCATGACCATTTACCACATACTCATAGGAAATCTTTACTCACAATATGACTAACTGCTTCTTAGCATAATGTGTTTGTGTCGGAATAGGGCAGAAAAATGATAGGCTCACTTTGTATTACTCAGTTACTATAAGTATTGGATTAAACGATTTACCCAAAATGTATAATGAATACCTATAATCCAAAATGTCCTAAATATGGAGTTTATTTGCAGGACCATCTTGTCAGGGAGGAGTTACTGGAGGCCTTGAACCTGGAGTTTGTAAACCGCACAAACGAGGTGGGCGTGGACATCAACCAAGTGGTGGCCAACGTGTACAGCGGCAACTTGGTGCAGTTTGTGTGTGGACTGGGGCCCAGGAAGGTACGTACCTCTAGTAGATCGTTCAATAAACTAATCAATCTGTTGCAGGGTGTCCTGTCGGATATAGTTCGTAGTATCATATCGGATATAGTTTTCTCACGGTAGGCCTATAAATATAGATTGTATGTTTTTTCAAGTCTTCACACAGTGTTGAAAGGAATGGCGACAGCAGTTAGGTTAGGTTTTATCTCAGTTTGTCTCAGTTTTTGTTTATTGTGTTCACCAAGCAGGAGATACATATCAACAACTAAGTGGTAAACCATCTTCAACCCTTGGAAGTTACAATATTACAGAGTGTTTTCCTCCTTTTTCCAGGGTGCAGCACTGATCAAGCTGATGAAGCAGACCAATCAGAGGCTAGAGAACAGAACACAGCTGGTGACCACGTGTCACATGGGACCTAAAGTGTTTATCAATTGTGCTGGGTTCATCAAGATAGACACCAACTCTCTCGGAGATAGGTAAACCCTAGGCCTATAAGTTACTAGTAGCACAGAGAAGCAAGGTGCAGAGGAAACATGCTTATGGTACGACCATGTACTTTTAGCTCTTGTATGTTGTTCCGGATGTATACTTGTGATGAGCGAGGAAGAGCCTAGGCAGCAAGCTCTGTGCGGAAATTCCTATCCTACAAGGTCTTCCTCCACTGTTGTAGTACATGAGGGTTTAGGAGGGCAATGCTGGACCTTTCCCTAGACACCAGTGACTAGTGCTAGATACCACTTAGGTGCACTATTGAATGTCTCCTCTTCAACTTACTTATATGTGCTAGTAGTTAAACAATCTGTATGTTTAAGGAAGACCAAATGGCTAGTTAGGAGTTTTTTAATAAGGATCTGTCCAACTAGATTACCTGAGAAAATTGAGTCCATGGTAGGTCTGACATCTTGCCTGTGTCCATTGATCATTTTTCCGAGGGATTGAGTTGTGAGGCCTATATATGTATTGAGCTTGTCCGAGGTTTTACTGAACTTGCACTAATGAAACTGCACAAATAAACACATAGCGTATTTTGACAGGAACAAACAGAAGACTCTGCCGAAGAAGGAGCTAGTAGCTGCAAAAATTCTATGCGTTTATTTCTGCATTTTCATCTATTTTTATCAGTAAGGTGCTGTTAAACCTATTCACCACAAATTCCTTGAAATCCCTCGCCTATAGCCATCTTTACCAAAAAACATCATAACTTTTGATATTTTGCCGCTCAACACACTTTAGGAGTTGGTAGGTGTTTAAAGTTGGTTTTCAGTTTCAGCAAAAATACAAAAAAAGTTTTTTCCATTGCGAGGGCAGTGATTTTGATTAATAAAGTCATGACTAATCTGATCAGCAAACTACGTGTGTTCACAGTACTGAGTCATACGTAGAGGTGTTGGACGGCTCGCGTGTACACCCAGAGACGTACGAGTGGGCGCGCAAGATGGCCGTGGACGCTCTGGAGTATGATGATGAGGACGCTAACCCTGCTGGAGCACTGGAGGAGATTCTGGAGGCTCCAGAACGACTCAAGGATCTCGACTTGGACGCCTTCGCTGAGGAGTTGGAAAGACAGGTTAGGAAATAATGGTGTGATTTAACTGTTAACTGTGTGGTAAACAACGGCAACTCTATAGTCTTTCCGCAAGAGTATGGGTCCTTTCACACTTAAACATCTTGGTTGTTGCTGTATAACGTACATTGAACCTGTATAGTAAAACATATTTTTTTGCCTGAAGAGAGTACCACAATGTAGCCACAAAAGATATCCATCTACTACATACTTCGCGAATAATTACTGAATCTTTATATAGTTCTCTTAGCAATACGTATTGTAATCTTAGTAGGCCAATATGACGTAAAGTTCCATTTATAAAGTCCGTTGCATTGTCTTCCGTAGGGTTTCGGCAACAAGAGCATCACTCTGTACGACATCCGAGCCGAGCTGAATCACAGGTACAAAGACTTACGTCAGCCGTACCAGAGCCCCAACGCCATGGAGCTGTTCAACATGCTCACTCATGAGTGTCCGGAGACGTTTTACATCGGCAAGATGGTTCAAGCCACTGTTACAGGTAGGCTAGTGTTAACTTTTTTTAATATCCTCCACATAATAGGCTCTAGCGCGGAATCGTTGTTCACTATATACTTCAGGCTAGGCTTGAGGGTTTCTTTTAGGGAATTTGTTAATTTTGTTAATTAATTAGCTTTTACCAAAATGGAGTTATTGGAGGAAATAAGATTAGAGTGGTTTGAAAACAAAAAAGAAATAAGTGTGAGCAAGCAATGCGCGTGGTGATTAGCAATGTTAATATTTTTACTTGTATTTTTACCTCTTGTTCGTCATATGGGGTTTGTGTAATTTACTCTCTTTTTGTCACACCAGCTGGCCTACTTTTAATGAATACTGAAAAACATATATTATGTTGAACACAGGAATCTCCCACAAGAAGCCTGATGGAGAACAGTTAGATCAAGCCAACCCTGTAAGGAAGGAGGACACTGGTTTGTGGCAATGCCCGTTCTGTCTCAAGAATGACTTTCCGGAACTCTCTGAGGTTAGTTTTTTGTTTTGTTAGCTATTTAGTAATTATTTTTCTCTTTGATACTTTTTTTACCTACGACCGTTTTTTAAAGTAGCCGTTTCAGTACAGTTCTTAGAATTGAAAAGTGTCTCATAACCGCATTGTTTACATTCATAATAGCATAGTTTTACTCATAAAAACACGGGTAACGGACCAATGAAGTTCAAGGATTTAGAGAGGAGAAGCAAAATTGTAATTATTCGAAATTCAACTAATCAGCTGTTCAGGCCAATTTAATTTATGATTGGTGCAATTAGTATTAGATACAATGTTTCGTTGCATCACTGTCAGTGGCAATTAGAGGCTATAAACAAAAACATAACCTCTCTTAGAAGTTATGAGTAGTGATTTTTAGTACTTAAAACACCGTCGTAGGTAAAGTAGTGTACGCAACTCGCGTAAATAGTGTTAACGACACTCGTAGAAGGTTTTCTAAAATTTTCTATCGTGTCGTTAACACTATCTTTACGCAATCGTTGCGTAAACTACTATAACCTGTTGATACACCACATTTTGCAATTCTTCTTGCTTATGTAAGTAGTAGGCCAAGTTACATGTAAATATTGTAGAACGTTTATGATCTAGTGACAATGTTTTGAATGGATGATATTTAGCTTGAATATTAGGGATGGACGAGATTGGATTTTTAGTTCCGAGACGAGACGAGACGAGATTTTTTATTTCTCATAAAATTTCGAGACGAGATCGAGACGGGATTTCCCTTCTCATACACAACGGGAAATGCACATTCAAAATTTTTACCTGATTTTGTAACATTGTTAGATGACTGTTTAAATACAAAAATAATGATAATAGGCAAGAATATTTACAATATTTTATTTAAAAAACATCAGCATAACATTTTTTTATTAATCACGCCTAACTTATTAAAAATGCCTACGATTAGGAAACATAGTGATATCAGTTAGGATAGAGTTCATTTTATCCTAAAATAAAATAAATCATAAAATAAAAGCAATATTAATTTTTATAAAATAGTTAGTTGTTTTGACTTTTTATAGTAATAAAACATTCCTCACACTGCCTACACTTAACAAAACTTCTCAAATGTTATTAAAGTAATATTATTAAAATAATTAAAGTAATATTTACATCAAAAGAATTTATTAAATAACAACGCCTTCGCAAAGGAAACGCAACTACAACACGCTCCTGTATTGCGGGTATTGCATTAACTTTCTGCAGGCGTTTTAAATTTTTTTTTTTTTTTAATTCTCGTCTCGATAAAAATCTCGGCCAAAAAGAAATCTCGTCTCGTGTAACGAGAATTAAAATTTCCCGAAAATTTCCCGAAATTTCGAGACTTGACCATCCCTATTGAATATATTTTAAACTACAGAAAAAATCATATCCTGCATCTGTTTTGTGGCTTCAAAAGTTACTGTTAAAAGAACTTTTACTTCTACCAATGAAAATGTTGGCTATCTGTTAAGACTCCGGACTTGGTCCTATTTGTGTGCAGTAACCAAACGCAATGTTTGCAGGTGTGGAACCACTTTGATGCTGGTGGATGTCCCGGACAAGCGACGGGTGTTCGAATCCGGTTGGACAATGGTATCACAGGGTATATACATATTAAGGTATGTATATTTGTCTACAGTTCTATTAATGTTCGTCATTTCTTAATCCCAAGTATAATGTATTGATTGTTTTGTACAGTGTGAGTCAAGTTGGTAATTACTGTATTTAAACAGTGTGAATACCTACTTGACGTGGCTCTCATTAGAAGACCTAGAATTCAATTTCTTGTAACAATTTAGTTTTTGCTGAGGCAGTTTTAACTTTTTTAAACTAATCAGTAGAGTATACAAAGTCCAGATAATACAATATTTATATAAATTGTGGTTTAAAAAATTGTTCCCCAACAAAATAATTCAAAACTGAATAAAACATTTAAACGGATCACAGAAAAACACTGAACTTTGATTTGTCATAGTAGGCTGCTCAGTGCCTACTAAGGAAAAAGATAAATAAGTTATTTATATGAGGCAAAAAAAAACTGTTGTGCAACTAAGTCCCCTTTATTGCTGCTATGTTGTAGAACCTGTCAGACAAACATGTGACGGACCCTGAGGAGAGAGTCAGTCGAGGACAGATGATCCACTGTCGGATCACCAAGATAGACGTTGATAGGTTCGCCATAGACGCCACTTCCAAGTCTTCCGACCTGCTCGACAAGAAACATGAGTGGAGGTGAGTTGACTTGTTTGACGTAAAGGTGTTGTTTAAAATGCTGTTTTGGATACAGACATAACTATTCAAGTTGAAGTTTTTGTACTTTATGTTCGTTTCTACCTAATCGCCTCAAGTTCTTAAACTCACTTGAAAAACTTTTCCAATTTGTAACACCGATAAGCTTAATTACTTAAACGAACATCTTTAACAATTAATTAAAAACCTCTTTAAACTACTTAATCACCCTTTAAAAACAACTACAACTTACTTTAAGCTACCTAAACACATTTTTATCAACCCAAACACACTTTAAAAACCTAAACAACCTAAATAAGTTTTAAACAACAGCATCGCCACTTAAACTATGTAAACCCACTTTTCTCCAGCTTAGAACACTTTCTATTGTAGGAAAAAGATTAAGTACTTAATCACTTCTTAAACTACTGTAATTGTGTTTTAGACATCTTGTAAACTAACTTGTTACTTTATAAACCCTATCACCTTTTACATAGCTTCGAAATCGTGAATACTTCTTAATAACCTTATTAACTACTTAACACGTTTTACTTTTTATAGCCAGTAACTTAAACGTGTTAACCCGGTTACACACTAAGAACTCTTTTAGATAAGAGTACTGTATTCTTCAGTTGGATTTATCATATTTTCAGACCAACCAAAGATCCGTACTACGATCATGAAGCCGAAGCTAAAGACATTAAAGTTGAAGAAGAAGCGAAGAAGGTGAAACAACGTCAAACGTACATCAAAAGAGTGATTGTGCATCCAGCGTTCCACAACATTTCGTACGCTGAGGCTGAGAAGATCATGGTTAATATGGAGCAGGGCGAGTGCATCATCCGACCATCTAGCAAGGTAAAATGTTCATTTGATAACTTACGCTTTAAAAAAAACTTTCTACAAGTAATCTGTGCAGTATTTGAAGATTGAAGACGCAGTCGTGTTTATTGAGTGGACTATAATGGTAAACCTAAATATTTAAACTCACAGAAGTAAAATGAAATATATGTCTATTAACTCTTTAAAAATTTATATTCACACTTGTACTGTTAACTCACAAGACGGTAAATTAATATAAAAATAGGAAGAGGTAATCGATTTATATTGGCGTCATTCGCCTATTTAGGTCTGATGATGATTTGAGTGTCCAATCCAAATCAGTTACCACTTACCGTAAACATTATAGGTAAGTGTAAATATGGGTATATTTCAGAAGCCTTTATTAGACGTACGGTATATTTTTATTTACTTTTTTATAAATTTTATAACACGATTAACACATACAAAACAATGTTGATCAAGAAGCCATGTTAATTCAAATTAAATAAATTAGTACTTCATTCAAAATTTTGAAGTTGCAGTTACTTGCTAGTGGTTTTGGTCTTTCTATTTCTATTAACTCTCATCATTACGTTTAAATGTAGCCATTCGATCATAACATTACCTGAGGAATGAGAACACTTACGGTAACTATTTTAGTTATTTTGGAATATTTATGTAATATATAGAAGTAGATTTGTTGACATTCTATAACATATTTAATTCACTCTTAAAATGTCTCTTCTATGTTAGACATGCTTTTTATGCATTTTCCTAAATGTAGGGGATACAAGGTTCAAAAATGGTTACTTTCCACGCATCCTGTTAATTGTTTAACAATGGTTTCTTTGGTATTTTCCAGGGTGCCGATCATCTAACGGTTACATGGAAAGTAGCGGACGGAATTTACCAGCACATCGACGTGAGAGAAGAAGGAAAGGAAAACGCCTTCTCACTCGGCACATCGTTGTGGATCGGCAACGAAGAGTTTGAAGACTTGGATGAAATCATAGCGAGATACGTGAACCCAATGGCGGCTCACGCTAGAGACTTGTTTGCCTTCAGATATTATAAAGACACTGAAGGAGGGCTGAAGGATAAAGCCGAGGAGTTCTTGAAGGAGGAGAAGAAGAAGAACCCACAGAAAATACACTACATTGTGTCTGTGTCCAAGGTAAAAAAATTTTAACTTAAAAATTTAGTTACAATTATTTTTAAAGAAACTTAAGAACTGAATAATGGGGCACTCCACTTCATTTTGACCCAAGAAGGGTGATTATCGCTGATTGAACATTTTTGTTTGCATGAAAATATTTGTAGCTGGCAAGATATTTATTTACCACAGGAATTTACACAGCTAATAAATATTTATGCGTGTAAGGGAAATGAACTTGCATGCACTTTTTGTATGTGTGTAACTTAACACTTTTATTCCAGGTCTTTGCATGAGAACTTTATAGTTAGATTTACCCATGTTGTTCAGTAATTTCACTACCACTGACATTACCTTTTAATAAACGTAGGTTTAAAAAAAAATGTTTCTAACCACATAAACCCCTAAACATGAAAATCTAGAGCGTATTGTTTTTTAACATTTAGTGAATTAGTTAGCGTCCATGATTTACTGGAAATCACTAGAAAACAATTATTATTTTATGTGTGAAGCATTTATGTAAAGTTGTGTTGTTTGTAATACTTAAATAATTAATAACTCTGCAGAGGAGATAAGGAAATCAGCAAAACTTTATATAGTTAACTTTTAAGACTTTTTTGCAATGTGCACAATTATATTCATTTATGTTTCAGTCAGTGGTATTTTTTTACTCATGAATTTACCTACACTTTTTGAACCCATCACTTTATGATACTCCACTTTTCAAAGAACTAAGTACCGTACACTAGGACATGAAATTACACTGTGTTAACAGAACTACCCAGGCAAGTTCCTCCTGTCCTACCTGCCGAGGAACAAATGCAAACACGAGTTGATCACCGTAACACCAGAGGGCTTCCGGTTCAGAGGTCAAACCTTTGACACCATCGGCATGTGCTTCAAGTGGTTCAAGGTACGAACGCCCCACTAGGGCATACTCTATGTTATTTTGAATTGTGCATTAAGTACCTCATGAGAAAGTTCTTGGCGGAAGTCAAGTGTTTCATAGTACAAAGAGATTTTACAAGGCTTGTAAGGTTGCAAAAAAAAAATTCATTAGATTTGAATAGGTAATTTTGATGGTTTACCTTGTCAGGGTGTCTACCAACCGGGAAATCCGGGAAAACCGGGAATTGTACTTAAATTTTTAGTGGCCATGAAATGTACGGGAATTGTCCTTAAATGCCAGACAATGTCCTTAAATTTTTAATGGGCCATAATTTCATTGATCGCTAGTTGGTTAGGAGCACATAAAAGGTTTATCAGATGTTTGTTTACATTTTCATAATTTATTACTAGAGTAATTATGCAATAAAAATCCCATTACAATCTCAAACCCATTAATATTTTATCACGACAATCAAGTGTCAAGTCAAGTACTTCCAAGAACTAGCTAGCTCATAAAAGTTGTATCACTTTTATTCCTTTACAACTTCTTTTTTTATTACTAGGGTAATTATTATTAGATCCCAAACCTATTTTATTGTGAAAATAATAGCTTTATAATGGCTGTTAAATTTCACTTCTTACTTGTACTTTCGGCTTGAAGATTCAATTTGCCGCGGCCATTGCCTAGTGCCATAAAACTGTTTATGGTTTCATATTAAACATGTACCGGTAAATAATCTACAGTCTTATTTTGTAAGTTAACCACTTTTTTATGGACATTTTATCTTTCAATTGACAAAACCACAAGCATTGTGGTTTGCATTAATGTTTTATCACTATGTAGGCCTGCTTGGTTTCAAATTATGTCATTGCATTTTCTGTATCTTTGTCTTATATTGTTGGCTATTCAGGTTTCAATGTTTTTTTGTTTTCCATATATTTATTTATTGAGTTGTATGCTTTAAGCAATCAAAATCTTATGTGAACTAGAATGATGATAGTAACTTTGCTGCTATTATAACCTCATTGTTTGTTACTCAGTTTATATAGGCCCTCCTAAATAATTAGGTTTAGGCCTGGGTATTTTGATTCTTGAAAGAGCTGTAAAATATATTAAGATAATGTAATTGAGCCTATAAGATAAACAACTAATGATTGCTATGTGTCGATATTAACTTTACAAATGAAAATACAATAATCTTACTCTGTGCTTATTGCTTATTAATAGGCGCTTACCATACCTTGATTTTGTACTAAGAATTGAGTAACAATATGCATTAAAGATTTTTTTTCAAAAGTAGTCGAGAACCTAACGTTGTGCCAGGGCGAATCATGCCAAATTAATCCGCCTGGATCGGATAAGCTATGTTATGAAGTTTACGTGACAGATGGAGATATTTGTCGCTATCGCAGGAGACAATGATTGCGTTTCTCTGTTACACTATAAAAGCTTTCCTAAAGTATAGGTAGGCCTATGTTTGTTTACTTTCAATAAATTTCTATTTTGTAATTTTTAACTCTGATCTATTATTATTTACTTTTCTCTCTGGTACAACTACAGTGAATAACAAGATTAATACAGTTTGACAAATCAGGAAAATTATTCGGTAGGCCTAAGGCCCAATTCACACCGAACGGACGTCGGGCGGAGACGTGGCACGGACGTGGCGAGGACATATGTCCGTTCCTCGCCTCCCCATGTAAACAAATTGGCCAATGCACACACAAGTGACGTGGCGCGGGCGGCCGCCCTCCCGCCACCGCCACGTCGCTTCGGCGTCCCTCGTGGCGTATCGGAAGTGGCATGTCCGTAGGGCGCCCGTTGTTCGGACTGCAAATATTGTACTGTACCACAGAAAACGTACTACTATAGTACGTTTTCTGTGACTGTACTTACCAACCGTCTTGTATATAGTGTGCTTGTACTTACCAACCTTGTTGTGTAGAGTTGTTTTTGTGTGTAGATTGTGAGTTATTTCTTCACTATGCGAGATGACATTGAATTTAGTATAAAATTTTGTGGAGAGTAGAACAATTCCCTTGTTTATACTAATTAAGTTGACAGAAATTAACTAACACCATTGACATTAATAGTAATAAGCTAAAACCAAAGCTTCTAGTCTACATACAGGTTGTCTCGCCACTGTACCGTCCCTTCACCGTCCCTTCGGTGTGCATTGAACACGCCACGTCATTGCCACGTCTGTGCCTCGTCCGTGCCACGTCTCCGCCCGACGTCCGTTCGGTGTGAATTGGGCCTAATGACACCGACAAAGGTTACGGCAAAGTGTCCTTAAATGTACGGGAATTGTCCATGAATTTTTTATCCAGAATGTAGTAGACACCCTGCTTGTGTAAAATCTGAAGTGCGTGTAGAAAAGAAAACTAACATTCCCACCGTTTTATAATCTTGATGGTCATTGGTGTATGTTTAATCTGCCCTTTCAATCTTCTGGGCCCTTGCAGATGATACTTTAATGTTTTCTAAGACTGCTCATGTCTCTATTTGTCAACCTCTTTCAGTCTAAATAGGTATTTAACAGGTTTAAAAGGGTTAACTAGCTTACTTTAAAGGTTTAGGGACTAATAGATTAATATAACAGATCAAAAAGCTAGATTGTGTGTGTTATTTCATTCTGATAGAAGATAGGGTTAAATATCAGCGTCATGTTTTGTGACTTCGTCTTTCACCCCCCCCCCTCTGGTCTCTAATTTTCTCAAGGAAGCCTAGCTGAACTATATTCCTAGTTTCTAATTAGCAACTTTAACTTTGGTTTTATTTCAAAATATAGCCTCAAGTTAAGCCTATTTGGATAAATAATTGTTTAACTTCATATAATCCTTGGTACACTATATTATGAACAATTTTTGCAAAAACAGCATCAATGTTGTTAATTATTATGATCCTGTTTCCAGGAACATTTCCGGGATCCCATCCCAGGCACTCCAAGTACTCCAAGGTCCGGAATCATGACAGGGCGGGCAACCACGCCTCACAACCCGTACACACCTAACGTCAACATCAACAGTGAGTACTAACATCGACTATAAATCAATGAATCATAAATGATGAATCTAAAACAGAGTATACCATGACATGACCACATATTTTAACACCTATAGAATTGATTCAATCGTATATTGATGGAGATTGTCACATACTTGAATGTTTACAATAACTATTGTGATTGTTGGTTATTTGAAGGATGATTTGTAATGTTTCAGTGAACTCGGAAGCGTTACACAGGGTCGCTCAAAACATGAACCCACACATGCTGCACAACTTGGCTCAGGTGGCCAGTCAGACTCCGCACTATCCCACCACTCCTGGCGGCTACACCATGCCTACCTACCCCAACACGGTGAGTACCACATACTGTCTACTATCCTATCCTACCAACCTACCATATCCAACCATACCGGACTACTAATTACCATCTTACCATTTACATCCTAACAATCTTCTACATGCTCGGAGCGAGCTGTCTAGAGACTAGGATGCGAAGGTGTGGGAAAAACTTACTATCTGCCACGTTACCAGTATACCACCCTACTACCTATAAAGTACCATGCTACCATCTACATTTTACCACCTACTACTTACCATCCTATTGTCATACCACATACCATCTATCAACCACTTTATATTATAACCACCTAACTTTCCATCAATTTTTAGTGAGGAGCAGGCTTACCTGATAGGGAAAGTCCAAACTGGTACATGAGACACAAAACATTAAAATATTTCACTGTCATTGGCAGCATTTTCAACTATTTTCAACTAAGCAATTTCATTCTTTCTTAGTTGAAAACATGACAATTGAACCAATATGAGAAACATGAATATAATGATTGGAAATTCATTTATAAAGGATGTACTGAAGTTTTTACACCAAACAATCCTAAATCTCGAGAAGAATAAAATAACAAAATACTGTATGAATGTAGAAATATAATTGGATCGTTTTTTGTGTAGCCGTATACCCCTACGGCGCAGACACCGTTTATGACGCCGTACCACGCCACAACTACACCCCGCTACGGGGGCCAGACTCCGTCTGCTGCGGCTCCAATATTTGTACACCCTGGAACCATCACACCTGGCGGGGGCCGTACGCCGTCTCAACATACACCTACCCCCACCCCTCCGCAACAGCAGTTTGCTAGATCAGTGTCTGGGTGAGTTTACTTTGGAATTATGTTATTTATAAATGTTTACAACTAATGTGTAACCTAATTCGGCATGTATCTATTTTTAAAAGACAAGATTTTATTTATTTTGTTATTTTATCCAACCTTTTTGTTTCTATAATTCTGTTGAAATTAGTACCATCTGATCAGACGGTTGGTTTAACTGTGTTCTAGAATTGCAATTTGAACAAATTATTGTAGATAAGAGTTAATTTTAATTTGTATAAAAAACGCTTTCTAATTTTATTTCATCGTGTTATTCTGTTATGCAGTAGTTATGTTTTTCACACAAATATGTCTTTTACAGGAGACTATCGCCTCTTGCGCGTCCTTATTCTCCTAGTTCTCCGTACTCCCCGACCCAGAGCTTCACCAGCTGTTCTCCCCCCTCCTCTTTCCACCCTTCTCTTGCACCCTCCCCTCAACACTCCACCGCTTCCTTCCAACTACCATTGCGTACTTCCAGACTCCTGTCATTACTGGGGTCAGTGGCGTGGTTTGTGAAATAAATCACACTGGTCGTGGACAAAAATAAACTAGATTTGCAATTAATGTAATTGTTTATAAAATAAACTAAATTGGTATAATCGAGGTTAAGGATCTAACAATGCGCAAGGGTTTGTTTTTAGGAGTAGGATTGCAGGTTTTTTGGAATTTGAAGTAATCCAATCTGGCACGAGAAACTCAAAACTTTGTACTGTACATAAAACATGAGAATATTTTCCTGACAGCATTTTCAACGAAGGGATGTGTAGGCTATGAAGTAGTTGAAAATTCTATCAACAACACGGAAATATTCCAATGTTTTGTGTATAGTTTTAAGTTTTGTGTTTCTTTTGCCAGGTTGTATTCATTCCCATTCAGTTTGCCTGTTAACCTCACAAAAAACCCTAAAAACTTAGGCCCTTGTGCATGTTACATCCTTAAATTGATGCAATTGTTTGCTACATATAGAGCAATAATATAAACAATAAAATGGTTCTAATGATGAATTGGTTGTAATTGATAATTGACTAAAATTGTCAACAAAATGTTAATAAGTAATCAATCATATAGTCTATGTCTAACTGCATTATTATCATCAAATTAAAATTGCATAGAGCTAGTGAGTTGGGGGCTCAGTCGGTAGCGCCACGGACTTCGGGCCCAAGGCAGCAATGTACAAGGATCGGATCCTTGTCCCTGCCACTACTTTTTATCAGTACCGTAGGCCTAAAGTTCTCTTGTATTGTACCAGTACCGGCTCACCCCTTGCTTTGCTGAATACGTTCCTTGCACAGGCCTCTGTGGCCCATGTGGACAAGTAAATGGAACATAAAAGAGGTCGCAATACTTTTCTTAAAAAAACCACCATCATGTCAACAAAAAATATATAACAATGACAAACATAGGCCTACTAAAACAACAACGATGTACTAATAAACAGTTGCAAGCAATTCTGTATGATTTACCCAGTAAACAATTTTTGTAACAAAATGTGTTTGAACAGCTGATTAAGTTGGTTGTTTTACAGGACCAACATGCCGACGGATCCCATGGACTGGCGCAAGGCGGCTGAAGAGTGGGCCAAACTGAAGAACAGAGAAAACACCAACACGACACCTCGGCAAGGGTAAGTTGATAGTAGACAAGCAATAAACAAAGTGATTCTTGTGGAGTAGAAGTATTAAGCGGTCTTAGAACCACAACCTTATAAAATAAATGGTTGAAGGTTTTGTATTTTTCCAAACTTTAATAAATTTATTACTTCAATTATCTGGCATCAGACCAAAGGTTTTAAAAATATGTTAATGCTGTATCCACACATAACACGTTCAGCAATGTTGGAGCAAATTAGCAAAACGGCGGACATTAATTGTTCTCACTGCAGATATCAGCACTGTTTTTACTTTAGGGAATAGCCTAACACATATAGAATTTGAAAACAAATTTTGAAAATAATGAGTAAATAACATCCACTAAAACTACAAGTAGTTTTAAATATTGTTGTTAAAAGAGTATTTGTCAAGAACAGTGATTGTTTGCAGAAGTTCGACTCCAAGTAGGTATGAAGATCGCAGGATGACTCCCAGGAATAACTTGCGTTCCCCTCGGCAGCCCCAGTACAAGCCTTCCCCCCGCCAAGGTATGTTGTACTAAAAACTGCATTTTAATCTGATCAATTCTCAATTCTTTCAGCGATGCACACATAGGTTCATATTGTAATCTTAATTTGAATCCATAGTGAGTGTGGAATGGTGTGAGATGGCCTGAGAAGCTTTGACTAGGATGAACTGTTCAATTTGTAAACTCAATCAAAAACAGCTGGGCCAAGTTTTGAACATCAACAAACTACACTTCTCTCAGCACCGGTATTGCGGTGACTTTTTGATTACCGTGCAAGCATTTTAACCACTCAGCTAAGAATATTGCTAACGTAAACTTTTTTCACAGGTTACGAACAATCTCCTCGTAACTTTGACAGTTTGAAGTCGCCCCGTCTGCCGCCTGGGACAGGACCGTATGACCCGTATGGGTTGGGGTCCACCAAGTCCCCTCGCTACGTTCCCTCGCCACGGTCTGGGCGGTCTACCCCTCGTACCATCAACAGCCCGAGGTCCATGATAGAGAGCAGCCTGGGAGACGCAACGCCGCTCTACGACGAGAACGAGAACTGAAACTGAACAGACTGAGAATGTTAGGTAAGACGCGGGTAAGCGACTATGAAGAGTAACTTTGTGTGGAACTGTACAAAAACTTTTTTGTGTAATCAATGGTTGGAATTTTAAGGCTATTTCTGTTTAACTGTTACGCTCCTGGTCCCCAAAGGTGGTTGTTATTAGATGTTCTATTTGAAATATAATCAAATTTTAATTAAATTTGGTACCAATGTTTATTTGAACAAGTTCACAAACCAGTAAGATTGTACTAGAACCTAGTTCTATCTTATTTACAGGGTTTTGCAGATACAGGGTGTCTACTGGTCACTGAAGTTACGGAAGTCACTGAGAAAAAAATCGGGCCGAACTAAAATAAAGTTTTCCAAACTTGTCTTTTGTTGAATTCATAGTGCAGAATCAGAGAGTGAACATATTTTGTGAGTAGGCAACAAGTTCATAATCGCTACTGGACAAAATATTCTATGCCCAACTATCTCATGTTTAAGTCCCTAAAAAGTATCTTTATCTTATTGATACAAGAGATTGTCCCCTTTAAAGTCCTATCCACCTAAAGTCACTGAAATTTACTTGGATCAATTAGTAGACACCCTATTATTTGATTATTTCTTTTTAAATACAATAATTGTAATTCTATCAATGCATATATTAGAATAATATTTGCTGTATAAAGAGTTTAATTATTTATATCTTTTCAGGTTGTTTCACTGCTAGTTCATCTAAGGTCAAAGTATCGACCGTTTTTATCTTCTTCCTTCCCTACAAATTTTATACTATTTTGTGATTTGCATAGTTTTATCACTAATTTATGATTGTACATGGTTGATAAAATATAGAGATAGTTGTGGTCATTTGAAATCTCATTCAAAATCATATTAATCTTGAACAACATTTTTACTATATTTTGTAAACATTTTCGTAGTGGTGACAGATGTTTATTGTGTATGTTATTTTTGAATTTGATCGTTAAAGAAACTGCTTCAAAATTATTTTACAGTGATCTGTAAATATTTAATAAAGGTATTATTTATATACTGAATGTGTTTGTTTATTTGTTCCAGTAGGTGCATTTCTGTTAGGTGTTAAAAACTGTTTAAATAACCTAGGGAGCAGGGTTGCCCCCTGTCCCGATTCTGTCAAGACTTGATTTAACTTGATTTATTTCTCAACTTTGTTTTGTTAATTAAGTGTAGGTAGTAGCTTTGACTATTATTACGTCATTTTTTTTTTTTTTGCCATCTGTATAAATTGCAATGTAAAATGTAAAATGGTGTTTACCGTATACAAATAAATAAATAAATGACAGTCCTGACTTTGGTCCCTTTTGCCTGTGTTAATCTGGGGGTAGGGGGGCTGGCTAGATTATTGATTTTTCTTTAACCTAACTTGGCAACCCTGCTATGTATGATAAGTCTTCCGATAAATTGAGTTTTACCATTGGTTTTGTATACTTTTACTGTCAATAAGATTAGGTTGTGTTGGAAAGTGCTTATTGCCTGAGAGTTAAGGAGACAAAGCACAGGATAAGCAAGCTTACCTTGAAGATTGTAGGCTTCCCTATAATTTTTAAGGTAATCAAATCATACTTATCCTGTCTTTTGTCTCTAATAGATTAGTCATCCTTATGCGTACGATGAAGACCTTTACATGGTATGATTCTGTGTACTTAATTGTCCATCCTCTGGTATGTTTCAAATACAGGTTTGAAATTATTAATTATTAATATAAATTTTGCCAAATATATTAATTTCTTATGTGCTTTTCAGTAAAATATCGGACAATCAATCAAACCCTTGACTGTATCTAAGGTTGTAAATTACATGATTATTTTTTTTTACATATTTGGAACAAGTTTCATGTTGAAAGTTGTGTGAAAAGGTGCATTATTTGTATTGTGTCACATGCCTTCAGGACTTTCCTCTGGTAAGTGTACTCTGTTTAACAACTTGTTATATTCTTCAATAAAATTCTCGAGTGTGTTCTAATAAATAGATACAATCTTATTGCAATAACGACTATGTTTTAATTTCAGGCTTAACAGGTTGACAGTCACTAGAAGGAAGAATAAGAGAGGGAGAGCTATGAAAAATGAAAGTTTGCAATTTAATGGTCAAGGAAGAAAACATTGGGAAAAAAAGAAAGTACACATTGTTCCTTGAAAAATACAGTAATATTGCCACTATACTGTACTATAAACCTATAGGGAAAAGAGAAAACTCAACCGACGAGCTTAAAACTAAAAACAGGCATTAGTCAGAGAAGGAAAATTAAAAATGACTGGAATACATTGAACATAAATCCCATTATGGAAGAGTTTAAATAAAGATTAACAGCAAAAATTAAAAAAAGTATTGTTGCCAAAGAAATGTCATTTGCTTAAACTAACTATTACCGAGCAATTGGGTGAAAGCTCAGTAAAGGTAAAGACCTGAAACTAAGGAGGTACGTAAATTTACATACGTCCATCATTTCTGGGAAAAATAAGCTGATTTAAGGGAATAGAAGAGAAATTTTAACTAAAAGAAACATACAATTTGAGCTATAGTATAAGACTGATGTAAATGCATACCCAAACAAAACAACACATTTTGAATGTTAAAAGAAATTGCATTGTCAGTTTTTGTCGACACTTAATTATCGTGTCATGAAACTTATGTTAAAAATTATTTTGTTCAATAAAAGTTACATACAGTGATCGTGAAATGATTGTTAAATAAATGGTTTCAACATAATTGTTTTATATTAGATTTAGATTACACTTTTTGTTAAAAATGTTTCAATTGTATATTTTTTACAAAGAAGTTTTGTCTTTCCCTGGTTCACACAAATCCTTTATATATCCTCTAGACTAATTTATATGTTTTATATTAATTCTAAAGCTAAAACTTGTATTTAAAATTCTCTTTGGGACCAGACCATACCATCAGAAATCCTAAGTTAACACAAACAGACCTCCATTTCCCCATATGTTGATGAGTAATTCCTTTGTATGTTTACTCATGAAGTAGGTTCTAACACAAGTTGTCCACTAGAGATATGTGTCTCCCCCCCCCCCTTTAAACCTCCCCTCTGTTCAACCTCTGTACTGCTTGGTCCCATGGGTGCCTCCACTGACATGTGGATGCTTATGTAATTTAACAATGTAAACTAAATCTGTGTTTACTAAGAACTTATTAGAATGAACTATTGGAGACTGAAGTTGACGTCCCATCTATATGGACAACTGTCACCAATTTTGTGAAAAAGATAACATAGTTGTGTAAAAAAGCCAGGAATGCCACAGAAAAAAAGCTCTAGGGAGTAAGAACAATTTTAGCCCCTAGGGGAGTAACAATCTGTTGTCAACTCAGTTGTATATTTGGATTGTTAATTGCATGCGATTGAATCTTTAACCAGTAGCTTCTTGTTTCCCTTATCAAATGAAATTGAAAACAATCTTGACAGTATTTTTGAGGTTATCTTTGATTGAAAACTATTTCGGTTTTGTAACATGGTTTGTTGAAATAATGGTGCAAAACGACAAAAAATTAGTTCATCACACGGGCAAGTTTCTTCAACCCTCTCTCATTTTCCGACCTCGGCTTCACATCGATCGTAAAAACTTGATCTCGGGTCGAAAAGGCCCTAGTGATGAAATATACTATTTTCTTAATTCTTCCTTATTTTTTGTTGCTGACCCAAGTTGATGAGTTGTTACAGTTGCTACAGCTCACAAATAAGTCATTCCATTAGTTTTCTTTTGGAAAAATAGTGTTCATGTATGACAGAAATTATTTATTTAAATCAAATTTTTTACAAATCAACTCAATTTTGATTTTTTTAACTGGCGACAACCTTAACATGCAGATGAGATGTCAATAGTCAATTTAGTTATGAATATAACATAATTTCTTATGACTATTGATGATATCCTTTCACCTTTTTTAAAGTACCTTTACTCTATAAAGTCCCAAGTTGATTCTTTATCTATTAATAAAGCCATAAAGTAAGCAAAACCATCACAAAGGTAGTATTGCTTCTTTATGCATTGGAGGAACAAAGGAATTAATTAATTCCAGCAAGAAGCTGTTAAAAGTGTGATAAAAACTTAATCAACAACCAAGTGAAGTGGGAAGCACAGAATTGTATCGTTAAGCAGATGCGGTTTTGAACTTGTTATTAGGCAGTAAACTGGCTTAATTATGAATACTTTAACGGCTATTTTCTTGCTCACTTTTATGAAACTCTTCTCAAAAGTTTTGCAAAGTTCTTAGGTTTATAGCCATATGAAAAAAATGGCAAATAAAATGCGAATAGGTCAAATTAATTTTTTAGCGGATTTCCCGAGAGAGAAGTACTTATTACTGTAAGTGGCGCGGTAAGACCTAGACCCGGGATCGATTTAATTTTTCATTTCGATTTCCCAAGAGGGAATTTTTATAACTTGAGTAAGATATACAAATAACTCACACAATTTAATCTTACTAATATTATAAATGTGAAAGTTTGTGTGTTTGTTTGTTTGAAGTTCAATCACACATTAACCACTGGTCGGATTGGGCTGAAATTTGGCATGATGATAGCTCACATTCCCGATTAATATATAGGCATATTCTTATCTCAAGAATCTCTTCGGGCTCCGCCCCAGTGGCTCTGTAGTTCCCCATGTTAACCTTATGAGTATTCATATTTAAAGGGAATTAAAGCATTTAGTCAGCTGTTTCAACTAAAAAAGTTGGTTCTATAATATACAGCATTAAAAAGTTATAAGATTTACCAACAGGATGCAGCACTATCATTTTTTTTCATTTATGTAAACAGCTAATTTGAACTAAGCAGCAACAAAAAACTGTGATAGGAAATGAGAACGTTCAAATTAGGATTGTTTACACTGCCCTGCTAAGCACAGTTGTGGTAACTGACATTTTTGGGGAAAATGAGATATGGTTTCCATGTGATTCTACACATACTTAGGATCATATAAATAGCCTTAAATGCCGTATATGTTGTTGTATTTATTTATAAAATGCTTATTTTCTTTGCCGTATCTGAGTAAAAATTTAAAAACGTACGTTTTCAGGAAACACACTTTGCAAATTTTTTTCCCCTTTTTTCAAAACTTTTATTATTTTTTTGATTTCATTAACATTTGAAGTTTCATAAAATGTCCATGGTAACGCAATATCTTTGGTAGTTTTTTTTTTAAAAGAGCATCTTTAGTGGAAAAACACAAAATCCTGTCACGACCATAACAGACGTTTAAATGAATATTAAAAATAGTTAATATTATTTTTATAACTATGTTTTGCTATTAACTAATTTACTTTTATGACCATTATACATTAAAAAGGTCACTGAGCTTTTAGTATATTTGGTCTTTCTAGAAAAAAATAAAAAACTCAAAAAAATTGAAAAAAAACCAATAATATCTTTTTAAGTTTGTATAACTCTGAAAAAACTTACCTGAGACCCGAAAAATCGTTATGTTTGTATAGAGGCGTGCTTCTTTTGTGTATAAAACATTGAAATATGACGATATTTTAATTTTTGAAATTTTTATGACAGAAATCATAAACGTGATGGTCAGAGACAAGCGGTACGGTCGTGAATTTTATAAAAAAATCTAAATCTTTCTAAACAATCCTTTAATTATACTGTTAGTTATAGTAAAAATATGTGTTTCAATTGAACTAAACTGTTCAAATTACAATTATATTAAAGTTATTGTCACGACCAAACACACTATAATCCATAAGGCTGGATAGGTTGTGAAAAAACCCGCGATGGTCGTGAAACTTTGGTCGTGAAATTACGTGTTACAGTCCAACCTCAGTATAACGAATCTGAAGGGACCGAACTGAATATTCGTTATATCAAGGATTTCGTTAAAACGAGGTTCGTTATATAGAGGTTAGGTTTGCAGGAATTTCGCTAAGTCGAGGTTCAGAACCAGCGTCGGTCAATATAGGTCGGGATTTGACCTCATTAAAATACAATTAAAGTAGCATAGGCCACAATACTTTACAGTACAGTGTTAACATTGTACAGTAGAACCTAAATTATCCGGCATAATAAAGGGGAGGGATCTTGAATATTGCGCAATCATGACAATGGCATTGACCTTGGTACAGGTTAAAAGCTGTAAGTTTAAAATCACAGCTTGTTCTAACCCTCCTAAAACCTAGCCAAACACTGTATTGCGTAGTCATAAACCATGTAAAGAACAAAACAAAACAGTAGAAAGTTTTGTAAGCTACTGCTCGCGATAGGCCGGTAGGCTACTTACAGTACAGTACTGAATTATCACAACTGAGGAATGTCAATAATAATCATTAACTATAGCATTGGTATTGCTAGTTGAAACAAATCGTATTGAAAACAATAAATTATTAGATAAGTCATTATAAAAGTGTATAATCATAGCCAACTTAAGGATAATAAAAACACTCGTAAAAGGAATGTTAAAATAACGATGTTGCTATTCTTTCTCTTTGGTTTTGTTTTTATATTCTTTCTTAGGTCTCTCTTTATCCAAAAATTGTCCAATTCACCATAGTTATCCCATACCGCCCAATCACAGCTTACTAAACATTACGTCGTCATCAGTCCTCAGTGAATGAAATCAGTTCTCAGTTGCAACATAGCGCGCGCAGCGACAGCAGACAAAGATGTAAAACGGAGCAGACGAATGTTAGCGCAAGCGATGACGTGACCTCCCAAAACAATAATTGGGTGGGGGATTTGTTATATCGAGGGAAAGACGTAGACAATTCGTTATGCAGAGGTTAAATTCGCAATGTAGAGGTTCTGACAATGATAAATTCGTTATATTGAGGTGTCTTATTTTAGCTGAAATCACGAAAAATTCGTTAAATCAAGGTCGTTGTTATGGTTTGTTCGTTATGTAGAGGTAAAATATACATTATGTCTTATGGAGAGTTCTAGGGGATTTAAAAAAATTCGTTATATCAAGGAATTCGTTATATCGAGGTTCGTTATATCAAGGTTAGACTGTATTTGGCTCTGTTCTGGCGGTAGCTCTGCACCTCATGTTCGAGGATACAAAGTGGACTTCTAGGTTAATCTAGCAATTGAAATATCTTATAAACAAAAATTAACACCATGTCTACTTCATCGAATGACTATGTACGGTCATGGACACACCAAAATTACAAAAAACACAACCTTTCCTGTATTAATCTTGTAATTCCTCCTTTCAACTCGAAACGACGGGCACTACAATCCTGACGTACACCCCGAACTAGTCTCTAAAACCAACTGACTCCATCAACGCCAGGCTTGCCACTGTCGTGCTCCAAAGTTGAAAATTTTTCCCAAATGGTCGTGACGCCAAATCGAGGGACAGACTTATTATGTCATGGTAGTCAGTTTGCAATGACAATAAAATTATAATATGCTCCTTTTTTGTAAGTTTAATAACCATTGATGACATAAAAATATGGCTTTATATATTTCGGCATGAATAATTAGTCTAAAAACAGCATGAAAGTTGGAAAATGTACCCTAGGGACACGTCATGGTCGTGAATTTCGAGACTTTAAAAATACGAAAAAAATACATAGAACCTATTTAAAACCAAATAAATGTGTGTAACATGTTGCCCCCATCCCAAAAAATATTAAAACACATAATAATAAACTACAAATCCAGTAGCTACGAAGTAAAAGGCCAGGGACATGAAAACGTACGTTTTTAAATTTTCACTCATCTGCAGTTTAGGAGTGTTTTACTAAGCGCAGTTGTTGTAACTTACATTTACTAGGGTATTTAAGTTGTATCCAACAACAGATACAACGATTTTTCCTTAGGAATGATATGTTACCACAAAATGCTTTAGCAATCCATCAGTTACGGCAATTTAGTTTAGCATCATCCCCATTATTGGCCCAGTATTCCTATATAAGTGTCGTGTTGTTGGAATCAAAGCTTTTGTCTCTTTGAATTGAGGTGACCTATTATTATCATATAATGAATTTAATTTCCTTTATGTTGACATTCCACTTGGTGATATTGATAATAGTATCATTTTTGACAGTAAAATTTTAACAGAGTATCTTGTAGGCCTATTAAATGATGGGCCTTTCTTTAGAAGAGGTAATTTATTCTGCCAATAATGTAAGCCTAATAAATGAAGCTGTAAGTTAAACTTTTACAGGCCAATCTGATGAAATAAATTATGACTTGAGTGAAGGGGTTTCTGGTTCAGATAATGTAGGCTTGATAAATGAAATTGAGATTTTAACAGGTCAATCTGATGATCTTAATGAAGATGTACCTACTTATGGAAATTACTCATAACAAAAACGTCTCAAAAAGTTGGTAACATTTTTTTTACAACCTTGTACTATAACAAAACCAATGATAGGATTATTCAAGATATGTCTAATGAAAATGGTGTCACCAAAACCTGATGGGAGGAAAGGATGCCCCATAACAAGATTGACAGATCGTCGATTGCTGATCCCCAATGACCATACAAATTGTTAAACAATTTTCAAAAGTTGTATTACAAAAATTGTTTTTACAACCATTAAAAGCATTTTGATTTAAACTTCACATTACAACAATCCTACTAATATTATAAATGAGAAAGTTTGGATGTATGGATGTATGGATGTATGTTTGTGACAAGTGAACGCGAAAAATACTGGTCGGATTGGGCTGAAATTTGGCATGATGATAGCTCACATTCCCGATTAACATATAGGCATATTATTATTTCAAAAATCCTTTCGGGCTCCGCCCCAGTGGCTCTGGAGTTTCCCATGTTAACCTTATGATTTTTCATATTTAAAAGGAATTAATGAATCTTAACAGCTGTTTCAATTAAACAAGTTGGTTCTGTTCTATGATGTTCAATAGCATCAAAGTTACAAGGATTACCAACAGGGTGCAGCACTATTATTTCTTTTACATTTATTACAACAGCTACTTTGCAACCAAAAGGTGAGTGAGCGTAGCGAACGAACTTCAACCTGGAGGCGAGTTAGCGTAGCGAACGTGCTAACCTGAAGGCAAGTGAGCGCAGCAAACGAGCTCCAACCTAAAGGTGAGTGAGCGTAGCGAACGAACTTCAACCTGGAGGCGAGTTAGCGTAGCGAACGAGCTAACCTGAAGGCAAGTGAGCGCAGCGAACGAGCTCCAACCTAAAGGTGAGTGAGCGCAGCGAACGAGCTCCAACCTAAAGGTGAGTGACCGTAGCGAACAAACTTCGACCAGGACGTGATTGAGCCATGCGAACGAGATAATCTTGAAAATTAAGAAGTTAAACGGGGCAAAGCCCGTGGGTTACAGCTAGTTTTAATATAAGATTGAAATTATCTTTAAATTGTTTAACAATCCGTTTTATGCAGTATACAAAATAAGTTTTAATACAAGTTGTAACTATTTTACAACAATTTTGAAATTGTTTTATTCTTAGTTTTGTTATAAAGAATTTTAAAACAATTTTCCAAACAATATTTAAATTGTTTACAAAAGTATTTAACAATTGTTTGTGTAGGTCTAGTTCTTAAAAAAACAAGTTTCAACAATTTTAAAATCAATTTTTTACAATATTTAAATTTTTTGCAAAACTATTAGACAATAGTTTGTGTAGTTCTTAAAAAAACAAGTTTCAACAATGTTGAAATAAATGTTTAATTTGTTTGATTATTGATGTTTGATTAAATATGAGATACAATTCAAATATGAGTTGTTCAATTAATGGGTTTTATCCCTGTTTTGGCCATTTTTTAAGTCGCATGCATTTAATTTGGATTATATATACTAGCTAAATATGTTTTATCATTCATGTTTATATAACAGCTTATAATGCTTAAAAATTTTTGTTTTAAAATGTAATAAAGTAATTGGAAAAGTATTAAAATAAAATAAAATATGTTTATCATTATTGTACAGTTAACGCATGGTAATTAATTAATTCTTCTTATAAAGAATTTTTTTGGAAAATATAATACAATTGTTTATAATTGTATACCAGTTATGTACGAACCTACATGAATAACATACATATATGTAGTGTCGTGTGCTTCTATATTATAAATAATTATTTAAATAGGTAAATTCATAATGCATAAGTTACCGACTTTTGTGATAAGTTACCGATAACGTTGTGATAGTTGCGATACTAGATACAGTGGTGGAACACCTGCTTAACATATAATAATTAATAATAAATACAAATATTTTTTTATATTTCAATTTTCTAACTTATTTGAGAAAAGTTTTAGTAGGTAGTTGAACAATTTAAGGGGGACGATTAATTAATCATATAACAATTATAATAACATCACTAATGATATAATTCATATATATTTAAATACCAGTATCCTCTCCAACCCCCCATAAAAACAATTCAACAACTTGTTGCCAAAACAGAATCATAGTATCAAAAATATTTCAATCCAGAAATTTTGTTTATTTTGGGAACCTTATATTTTGTTGCATTTGAAACAATAACCATGATTTTGCTGGACCAGTTTGTGGCATCTGCAGAGATACAACATATTGGCTTAGGAAAATTAAGCTGCCACTATATGGCCAAGTATATTTGATTTTAATTGATAAGAACTAAAGCATTATCTAATTTCTTAAGTATTTAGAATTTTTTCATGTTAAAAATAATTTTGGAAAAAGATTTAGCGTTAAAAAGTACATAAGATGTGACAAAAAAAAATTGTTTAATTCAATTTTTGACTGTAGGGCATAGTTTTAAATATAATACCCTTATTTTCTCAATTTTACCCAGATGTCAGTTACCACAACTGTGCTTAGCAGGGCAGTACAGTATGTTTATATTTTCAATGTCATGAATAATTTGTGTTTTTTTTTGCAAATTTTTAATAATTTATTTTTATTGTTTTATTGTGTTGAAGTGGTAAAACATTATAGCTATGGTATATGTGTAATACCATAGTATACCGTCAATTTAAAGAAGCAAATTGTATCAAACTTTGTCCTCCCCCATTGCAAACACAAAGCTTGAGTATACTGTAATAAGCATTTTAAACTTATATTCCAACCCCGTACGAAGGACGGGTACTCTGCTAGTACATATATAAATACATTCGTATATATACATTTTTATATAGGATTGCATGTTAAAATCATGTTATTTAATTACGGAATCAATCTAATTTGTTTAAGGAAACATTTAAGTGGAAATCCAATCAGGCAAAGGAAAACTTGGTTAGTCAGCAGGTTAGCTGCGGTGAGGTATTTAATATTATCTTTTTATTATCATAATCTAAACCCTAGTAAAAAAAATTAAGCTTGACGTTATAAATTGTACATTTTTAACAGCTACAATTTAAAAAAAATCCCAACAACGTAACAAAAATGATAATCATTTTGAACTATTTACAGTCAGTTAGGAAATATATTTGACATCCCCCTCGATTTTTAGTCTGGAAGTATAAACATCGTATTTGTAAATAAATTTACAAACACTTTACAAAACACTCAATTTGTCTCTTATAAATTCAAAATGTCCTTTTGACGAGCACTTTGTAATATGTCAGCAAAATTAGTTTTTTTAATCAATGTATTTTATTTTAACTTGTCCACTTATCACCAAGTTCGAGTTTAATTGATAGCGAGTATCAGTGCTTAGTTACTGTTATCATAGGATTGTGTAATGTATTTTAATGTCTACGGGGTTCCTTTATTGTCAACGTAGATTAGATGTTATTTCTTCATTGAAATCATCTTTGCATATTCTTTAAATGTGTACCAAGTCACATGTATTTGCTGCTGCTGCAGATGACAGAGACTCACGGGTTTGCTTTCTTGAAAACCATGAAATCGTCTTTCCGCTGTATAGACTTAATGAGAGCCTCTGAAACTTTTTCTGTCTCTTTGACAAGATGCCCGATCTGCATAAGAATTATCTCTATTAAATTGTGATCGTTTCTTCTGTACACAAGTCCTTCAAATAACGTAAAAATCGTTTTGCTTCCTTCCAAGCTGATTGCCTTGGTTTGTCGATGAACTGACACAAATAGCTTGTTGCATATATCTGGTCTCGACGTGGTGCTTACAAATGTTTAACTTCTAATAATCTCCCTGTATGCTACAGTAGCATCTTCGTCATCTAGATTTACTTGAAATCCTTTAGTCATAGGTGGTAATGTTTCATTTGACTCTGCCATGTCGGATTTCTCCAGCATTTTCTCAATTTACCTTTTTTGAGTAATTTTCAAGTAAATAGCTTGTTTTGTACTCTTCTAAGACCAGAAAGAATTGTTTGAATCAATTGTCCTATTACACCCAATAAAATGACATCTATTCCAACGCATACATGCTGTGGGTTTTAACTTTTCCACTTACACTTAAATCATATCAAAACAATTGTCACAAGACAATCTCAATAGAGAGACCTCACGAAAATAAAGCATTTTGTATCTCGAGTGTTTTCATTGCAGTTGATCACTACTCAAATAGAGTGAGTTTGGATCCAGTTTTTGTCCAAAAGACGTCGAAACTCCAATCCATCACTAGTTAGTTGACGGAGATGAATTCGGCGATCAAGAGAGCGGGGGAAGTTGAAACACTTTCTTTCTGTAAAAATCCTTTGCTGTCAACTTTTTACTACGTTTTACTTTAGATACACTACCACTATACTCAATTGCAATATTAATTAAATTGCAGCCAATATATGTTAGTAAAAATATAGTTTTTTACGTAACGCAGAAACCCTTATAAAAATCCCCTATAAAACCCCCTATAAATAGGCCAACGCCTATACATAAAAAAACCACTAATATGGGAAATAGGGTGAATTTGAGGAGGGCACTACCGTGGGCATCTGTATGAATAACATTATAAATCTTCACCATTACATTTTATTTATGAGATAACTTCATACTTTTGATATATAAGGTAACATAAAAATTTAACCTTTGATTTACAAGGTAACTTACAACTTTATATTACATTTATAGGGCTGCGTTCACATTTAAATTTGATTTATAAGCTGACTCGATCATTCCATTTTATTTATAAGGTAATTGACTGTATTCCCACAACACTTTTAAACATATATTCCGCAGAGTGCGATACACCGGTCACCCTCTACTGGTTGTCATCCCGCTGTACCAACATTTACATACATTTACATAAGCCCCAAGTTCCATTCCATCACTACCTCAACTGGGGAACTCGTCTAATCGTTCGGAAAAGTTAAATATTCAATGTTACGGTCGGACGAATTGTGTTTTCAATATTTGCAGCATCTGTCTTTTCAAATCCGAAGAAAATCGTTGCAGTTGGAAAAAACGATCCGACTTGAAATTAAGTTTCTAGAGGCTGAAACTAAACGTTATATTGGTCCGTCTCACAGTGGTGAACAAAGTTATAGAAATAAATTTGATCAAATGCAACAACCTCCAAAAGTAATGTTATGTCAGCTCTTATACTGAATTCCATAAATTTTATAGAAAACTTAAAAGGTGGTTTTATGTTACATAAAGTTTTCAAGATTTAATTGATTAAAACTATAATTATTCATAATATAGGCAATATAGGCTCTGTAGTAAAATGAAATAAACGATATCGGGGATCTGAAAAATACTTTCAACCATTAACTTGTTAGTAACCCTTATGGTGGTGGGAGTAACTGTGATATTTTGTAGGAAGATAAAAAACGATCATCATTTGAACCGTAATCTTTATAACAATGGGGGCCGTTCCATTTCAATCATTGTTAAGAGTATCATAAAGTAGTTAATTTTAATAAAAATTGTACCTACCGTTTTTTGGATCTGATTTGTCCATTATTTTATAGTTGTTTATGGAAAATCACAAAAAAAAACTCGAACAAAACTTTCTCTATTACTATATAGTATTTACAGGGAAAGAACGTTAAAAAAGTTGATAAACTCATTATAAATTACCTAAAAATACAAAGCTTAATAGTGTTTGCAATCATGATATTATCCAAGCTGTGTTGCTAAGGTATTACTAGACGTGTCTCTCCCCAAGTTGTACCTACAAGTTGCTAGATTGGTTCTTGTTGTCTGTTGTATATTGTCCCCCAGAGCCTGATACGCCCATACATCGCTTCAACTCACTCTCAACTTTCGTACCTTGTAAACTCTCCAAGATTGATGCTTGAATGCTTCAAGTGTTGAGCTTCCCCTATTTAAATACGTTTTTAGCGCATTTCCCGTAACTGTGTGTCTCATGGTAAGACCCGGGGCCGGTTTACTTGATCGTTTTGATGTCCCCAGAGGCCAAAAACACCATCAGTCCAAATTCACTACATACATTTAAGGATAGATTGATATATGTGTCTGTCATGATGGTAAAATCGAGTAAACATCTTAATAATTTTGGTCAAACAGTGACGTAACCAGGATTTCTAAATAGGGGGGGTCGACCGACCGGGGGGTCTGGGGGGTATTCTACACCCCCAGGTAAATGGGGGTCCGGGAAGAACTCTAAAAATATAGGTCCTAAAACGGCCTTTTTTAGCTCTCTTGGTATTGAAAATAATCAACCCCAACGTCAATACAGTATTATTATAAAACATATCATATTTAAGACCGGAAGGGGGGTCTAGACTCCCATAACCCCCCCCCCTGGATACGTCACTGGTCAAAAGTAGGCTATAATGTCCGTTTATTCAAAGGAGTTGGCGAACCAACATGTTCGGATTATGAACAAATAGTTTTATGGATGGTTTATGAATGTATAATAATATTTTCCGGTTTTTGACATTCTTAACACAAATTTTAAACATTTTCCAAACCACTTTTAGAGCTTATCAAACTGAATAATTTACGTTTTTGTACGCTGTTTAAGGAGATAACTCCAAAAAGCTGTAAATTTGAAATTCCAATGTTATTCTTTTAAAGATACGTACAATTTTTTAGTTTGTTATGGACTTATTTTGATCAATTTTGTTAAATTTATTTAGTTTCATACCAAGCTAAATTATATTACACTAACACACACACATTATTTCCACTGTAGTAGAAAACCTTACTCGTTAAACATAATGCTATTTGAATAGGGAATAAATATATGAAATATTTTAGGTAAAATCCAATCAGTAAAATGGGAATTCGCCTAGTCTGTATGTTTGCTGCAGCAGGGGTATTTATTCTACCCATATTGGCGTGTCAGTGTTTTGTAAATATCCCTCAACATATTTTACTAATTTAAAAGTTTCCAGGAAGCAAGCCTACTCCGCCACGTGCTTCGCTGAGAAACTTTTTGTATACGATCAAAGTTTTCCCCGCTTTATTTTCTTAATGTCATTGCGTTTTCTTAGCCTTGTTTGAAAGTAGCGCCCTCTTTTGATCCAAACGACTTCTAGAAGTCAGATTTGTCGGAGTTGTTGTCTTTCGACTTTTTCTATATTGGTTGGTGCCCGAGGAATTTAAGTGATGAAAAACGAATCATCAAAATGTGATCATGAACGAGTGGTGATTTAATTCTTGTTAGGCCTAAGAGTACCATAACATAGTAGTTTTTTAATCAAAATCGTTCCTACCGGTTTAGGTTTCGATTTGTCAATATTTTTCATCTGCTGGGACCAACCACCTTTAATACATCAACATGCACGACCTCTAATCCTGTAAAAATTACGGTTTAGAAATTATTGCAACTTCTGTAATTTTCCTATAAAAAAAAACATAACTGAAATGGTTTGACTGATTTGGAATACAATTTAGTATGTTATACTCCTTTCAACCTAAAACTAAATGGCATAACTCCAATTGCTGTCAAAATTACGGTTCAAAAGTTAATGCAACTATTGTGATCTTCCCCATAACATAAAATCAAAGATACTCCTACCGCTAACCTTTAAGGGTTGCTGACAAGCCAGTGGCAGAAAGTATAAGTAAGATTGCTTATCCGGTTATTTAATTTTACTACACTGCCTCAATTCAACGTAATCAATTAAATCTTGAAAACGTTAACTAACGTAAAACTATCTTGCTTTCTATAACATTTTTTGGAATTCAGTATAAGAGCTGACAAAACATTACAAGGACGTTGTTGCATTTGATCAAATTTATTTCTATAATTTTTGTTCACCACAGTGAGACGGACCGATATAACGTTTAGTACAAGCCTCTACAAACTTAATTTCAAGTCGGTTTTTCCCAACTGCAACGATTTCCTTCGGATTTAAATCAATCAACAGACAGATGGTGCAAATATTGAAAACGCAATTCGTCCGACCGCAACATTGAATATTTAACTTTTCCGAACGATTAGACGAGTTCCCCAGTTGAGGTAGTGATGGAATGGAACTTGGGGCTTATGTAAATGTATGTAAATGTTGGTACAGAGGGATGACAACCAGTAGAGGGTGACCATTGTACCGCAATCTGAGGAATAATGTGTTTACAAGTGTTGTGGGAATACAGTCAATTACCTTATAAATAAAGTGGAATGATTAAGTTACCTTATAAATAGAATTGATAGGTGTTACCTAAAACAAATAATTCAAGGTAACATTAAAGGTAAAGGTTTATGTTTTAAGTCGTCTTATAGATCGAAGATGTATGTTAACTTATAGTTCATATACAAAGGTATTAAATTCTAAATTTATTAATACCAATGGTTTATCCTTCCAGATTAAATCAAGTGGGGGTGTCATAGCTATTTACCTTACGAGGGTAGTAAGGGCGTTTTTACATCACGGAGGTAAATGTTGTGCAACGAGCGGAAGCGAGTTGCATAATTTACCTAAGTGATGTAAACACGCTCTTGCGTAACGTGTAACGTACAAGATTTTACCTGACCCGACAATATACAGGAGGTTACGAACAATATTTTTCATTATCCATTTCACTTATCTTCTAACAGTAACGTTCATTTACAAACAAAAGCTAGCTTAGGAAAATTCTTCAAAACATAACAATAAAATTCAAGCGCACAGCTGATTTCTAGCGTTGAACGTCGTTGGCTCCATAGAGGTATATTTGTTTTCCTACAGTCACGTGCCAAAGTTGGCTTCCTTGTACTGTTTATAGTACAGAAAGCTGCTAATTGCTGCATATTTATACTTTGCCGTACGGTTTATACTTTGCCGTACGGTTTATACTTTGCCGCACATCAGGATTCCAACGAAACGACACAAAACAGCGTGGTTCTATTATGCACGTAATCCGTGTACGCTTGGAAATAGGCTGGCAACACTTAAAGATTAAAATACTATGAGCAGCTGATTGACTATTATAACTACGATTTAACCTGTAATTTCGTGTTTATATTTTCGGTATTTCTGAACTTTCTGGACTTTACTTTTAAACGTTTTTAAAACATTCCTACGATCTTAATAAACAAGAAAATACCTTTAAAGCATTTTTTTAGGCGCGGAAACCACTTCAAATTACAAAAACATACGGAACTATATTCTCAAAACGCGGAGCACATTTCTTGCCGAGGAAAAATAGCGGAGTGATACGGACCGCGGGTACTACTTTCTCTAAGGACACCATTTGTGTTGCCAGCTGAATCTAAAAACGTCTTGTATAGTGTTTGAAAGACTTATTATTTATATGATGTATAGTGACTGTAGGAAAAATATAATGTGTAACACGAGTGAAAAAGGCCTTTGCTGCACTCGAGATCATTCCGCACTCGCCTGCGGCTCGTGCGTAAACATTTCTCTCGTGTGCAGCAAAGTGCCACTTTCACCACTAGTTACACAAATAACTATTTCAGTTAATCACTCAATGTTTTTTAAATGGGTTTCATTACATCACCGAGTGAGTTTTTTCAACTTTACACCACTCGAGAAGTAAAGAAAGAAGATGTATACATCACGCTTGGGATAGGGAAGTTTAACATGGCGGGTTAGGTAAAATATATTCCTTAACCGACTGTAAATAGTTCAGACAGATGATAATTTGTTATGTTATTATGAGTGGACTCTGCTAAGAAGCTAAGTTCACCACAAATTGAAAAATACTTGCATCTTAAATACTGGTCATCTTAAATATGCATTCGGGAAACACGTTTTGTATTGTACTGGGAAAGATTTATTAAGTTTATTATTACAACACCCCTTTTTTAAGATTTCACAAAATAACTAACAATTCTTGTAGTCTACAGGTTTGCTATGAGGAAGGTTACCAAACAACCATTCGATTTATTTTCTGTATTTCATAGTTAGATAATAACTATTTGGTTGCACTCAAATGATATAAATTATGAGCATTATCATTCCAAAGTAGGTTTTCATTTTATTTTAAAGTTTTAAATTTTCATATAGGTACACATTTATATTTTTCAGTGTTTAGTTTTTAATGTTTCGGCGGTTAACAGTGAGTGATTTGCGTCAATGTAAAATTAATTTGTGCACGGCATACATTTATGAATTATGAGTTTTACCTGCGTACTACGTCAGTTAGATAGATTATGCCACTTGTAGGCAATTAATTGTCATTTCTCACTACACAGTTTGACAGCTACATTACGAAAGCCTACATCTAGAGATCGAAATGCATGTGCGCGAATAGTTCACGACTCATTTTCTTGTACCATGATACCAAGACTTATCGTGGTTTTTGGATCATTTCTGGTAAGGTTTTATATGTTTTACTCATTTGCTTAAGATACTCTTTTAATTATTTCTACAATTTACTGTGTTATTTGATGAAAATGAAATTTTTCTTTTTTTGAGTTGTATTTTCTACAGGTTAAGGATGTAACGTATGCCTAAATGTAGGTGTGCACTGTGGATGCGATACTCCCTGGTGTGGATTAATGTCCGCACTAGTGAGGACTACGACGAAATTTTTCTTCGTGTTGTTTGTTTTTTGTTTACTCTCTGTTTTTTTTTAATTGACAATAACAGCTGACACATTCTTCGCTCGGGGAATATTTTGTAAAATGAATTCAGATTTAAAATATAGTTGTAGAATTTGAGATTAATCATCAGGTGATACTTATCCCACTTCGAAAGACGGCAATGCAACCGTAGGTAGAGTTACAGACTGAGGTATAGGAGGAATAGTTGATTTTTCACGTAATTAGATGATACTATTAGATTATTGAAGTACAATCAGATAGTATTAGATAGTAGGACGGGCTAACAGCTCGTTGAGTGTTTAAACTGAAATTGGCTTAAACTGTTGCAGATTTATCAGATCTATATTGAAGGAGCCTCTTGCTTTTTGACGTCGAAAACAAAAGGCCATGGTATAACCGATATCCATTATCAGTATTTCTCTATTTAGATAGTAGTTTAAAACTTAGGTAACAACCTGTACAGTTGGATTTGTTTAGCTAGAAGCGGTTAAGGTGTGGTGGAATATTTTTGAAGATGAACGTAATTTGGCTGTAGTGCGATCATGTGGTCATACGTGTCAAGTTTTTTAAGTTAAACAGCTGTTTCATTAAAAAGTAGTGTAGAATTATGCATATGGTCGTAATGTAAACAAATCTAAAGAGGCAAATTTAAAGGCTTCTAGGGCAGAGCCCCAAGGGAATTTACTTCGTTACTCTTTTGATGGCTGATCTACAGACCAAGACCTTTCTTTAGAGACCCCTACCAAGTTTCTACGCCCAGCCGTTCTCTCAAATTAGCTGTCACAAAACACCGTTTTCCTCCATAAGAATAACATGGGATGGGAATTTAAAGGCCACTGGGGCAGAGCCCCAAGGGATTTCACGATGTTTCTCTTTTGATGGCTCATCTACAGACCAAGACCTTTCTTTAGACACCTCTACTGAGTTTCTACGCCCAGCCGTTCTCTCAAATTAGCTGTCACAAAGAAAAACAGTTTCAAATTAATATATAGATATTTAACTGTCTAATTTATTAGAAAACATTAAGTATAGGCTACTGAATTTTATAAACCAAACTCGAGTCTTGCTTCCTTGGCCTGTCGTATAACGTTATCCTGTTTGTACGTGGTGAACTTATCTGATTGCATTAGTGAATAATCAGCAACACAATTAGCTGTAATTACTATAATTTAAATTGGTCAAAACTTTAGTCTATAAAGAGTTATCATCTCGATAGTATATCATTCTGGTCCCTAACTTGAAACCCAAAAGGTGGGCCTGCATTGAATTTATATGTTAAGAGATTTTCAAACGAAACGTAAATCATCATTTCTGTATGTTCGAACAGTTATTTTATGTGTATCCCACTCACAGCAACCGCATTATCCTATTAATGTAATAATCGACAGTAATTTTGCAAGAAGATTCAATATTTTAATATTTACTCATATAATTTATTATTTTCAAAGCAACCATCTCTTATAATTTGGATACCATAATTTAGGTCAACACCTGTTCATTAGTTGATTTGGAATTAGGAATCACGTCTCTATTTCACAGTAAATATTTTATAATGGCCAAGTACTTTTCTAAAAGTAGGCTAGGGTAAGTTTAAAGTATATTTAACTATTGTCGATTCCAAGAATATATGCCAGTCTGTTTGTTTTAATTTATCCTCAAAATTTGACACGTATGTACACATAATCGCACTACAGCCAAATAGGTTCATCTTCAAAGATATTCCACCAAACTTTATCAGTCAAAAGTTATGATCTTTTAAACCTAAAACGTATCATAATGATAAATCTTAATTGAACTAAAGCTTTGAGTTTATAATTTGAATTGAACAATTTAGAATACAAGTTAAAACTCGTAGACTTTGATAATTTATTCTTGTCTGTTCTTTGTTCATTTCCTTCCACAATCTACATGAAAAAACCAATGTTTATATGGCTTTACATTATGTGACCAAAACTCTCTCTTTTCAAAGGTTACCCAAAATTGAAAACAACTAACATACTTTCAAATTGTCAACAAAATAAAAAGACTGTGAACTAAATTCGACAACACTCGAAGAAGTCTATTCAATTGAGTGAAAGGGGGTTTCAAATATTTGGTTGTGATATGATCAAAACTAGTACAGTTGTGTAATGCTACATATTGTCATAATAATAAACCCATATATTTATCTTTCAGTTGAGGTAATTCCTAAACGAGAACGCCAGTTTTTTAATTTGTATCAATACTTGCCGAAGTTCATCAACCCAGAGAATCATCTGAAAGATGGCGTAACTCAATACACAATACCATTCGTAGCAGGCAAAGACTTGCTTGTAAAATGCGTGAAAGATAGCAAAGAAGCCAAGGTGTTTATATACGGACCAGAAGGATACCTAATAGATATATTTAAACCAAGAAATACTGAAAATGTTTGCAATCAAGTGAAGGAAGACATAATTCGATTTGAAGTGACTAGGCCTACGGGTGATGTTTTGAAATTCAAAATCAAGTACATGATTAAGCGTTTATACTTCTCGGGGAATTTTCATCAAGATTGTCTCTACAGAGAATACATGGTTACCACACATCTTCACTACGCAAAATTTGACAGAGAGCCCTCAGAATTGACAGACTGCATCAATAGTGCACCGGTAAGTTTTATTTACTGATATTTCAAATATTTATTTCACTGTCAAACCAAAGTTTGCTAACAATTGCATCAGTACTTTCGGGGATTACGTTTTGGCAGGAGAGAGCCAAGTAAAATAATCAGTATTTGATCAGATCTATCTTCACCTATATCCAGTAATCTTCAGTGTAATATTTGCTCATTAGTAACAACTGATGTTTTTCTCTCTGTGCTGTATATTGTAATTTGCTAGCGTGGAATGTGGATGGCTTGTTATACACTTTATGTTTTACTACTTATATTTTCTTTACTTTTTCCTTGTTATTTTGTTCAACCAACATAGTTACTTGGCAACCCCTAAGACCAATGTATTTTTGCAATTGAACCACTCATAAATACCGCTATCGAACATACTTTCTTTTCTTTCTTATTAATTGGCGACCATACAAAGTAGGTATTTTAAGCCAAGTATGAATGGAGATGAGTGTAGGATGAGTGACGCGATCTTGTAGTCTTGTTAGTGACTGAGGTCGACATTCCTTAGACACAGCTATTAATTAATAAATGGAAACTAAGGGACCTACAGTTTATAGTGGAATCCGAACCTCTTTTTTGCCTTGGTATATACGAATTGGTCTAATTATCATAATAGTACTGCGGATGGTCGTAGTACTCACTCGTGTGGACGTTAATCCACACCAGGGAGTATCGCATCCACAGTGCATGCCTAAAAACCCACTATTCGTGACCTAGTAGCTTGATTACAGGACGACGCCACCCGTCCCAGTCAGCCACCGTAAATGGAGATGGGTCAAGGAATCTACTTTTACAATAATTATCTTTGGGTAACTCCCTATAATATATCGCAACAAACATAATAACGGGTGTCTAAAGATAATGGACCAAAAGAATACTGACATAATCACTTTATTACTAGGTGTACAATGCGGTTGTCTGCTTTCAATATTGAGCGGAGCTAGCACATTAATCCAATACTTTTCTCAAGTCAGTGCTACATCTGTTTCTCGTAAATGAGATATATACTTGCAGTATCCAAACTCAATAGCACATTTGGTTCACATAAATGAATTGTTTACTTGCAGAATCCTAAGTCAATGGTTCATTCGATTCACATAAATGGAGTGCCTATTTGCAGTATCCAAAGTCAATAGTACGTCTGATTCACGGCAATGGAATGCCTACTTGCAGTATCCAAACTCAATGGTAGGGCTATATTCGGTTCACATAAATGGAATGGCTATTTGGAGTATTTAAAGTCAATGGTGTATCAGCCTAATTCGCGCTACCCTAACTATTGGTTATTCATTTAAATTTGTAGTAAATTATGCTCAATGATATAAATACGATTGTTCTTCCTTTTTTCTCTGTACGGTGTTTGTTATATGCTATTTTTGATGATTCGTTGACTATGTTGCGACTCTTGTTTACCTTTTTATTGCTACCTCACAAAAAAATATCATGGCGACCAATTAATCCATAAGGCCTATGTTAAGTCTACAGAAGTTTAAATTCACGTCGGGAAAATCCCTGTGGTCCGATTCGTACCTTTTCAAATGTATACTTTCCCATGGCTGGTTTCTATGACTCCTAATTTTCGTGCAGATTGCTTCAGCCGTACTGGAGGAGTATTTGTAAAAGAAAAGCAGGAGGGTAGTATAAGAGCTTTGCTCGCTTTGTTTCGCTCCGCTCAGTTAAAGATAAAGGGTTTACTTAATACATTTTTTTCTTTATATGTTTTTTTACCATGGTTTCATCGCCTAACCTCTACATATTCTCCGTTATTTGCTCGAAGAACAAGTCAGTGTTCCAGCTGTGGTCAATCATTGTGGCGCATTTCGTTAGATATTTTTTCAAAGGCTTCCCTTTGCTTCATCTTTGTTTTTCGTTCATCTACGTTTGAAATCGGCGAACGACACACTTGATCTTTCACAAACCCACAGATCTCGTCTTTATAAACAATTCAATTCTCTGTGCTTTCAACTGCACCTCCATATCGCAAATGTACATTTTTGAGTTCTTACGTACCAACAACTATTGAACAGCTAATTAATTGTGAAGGGTAAAAAGAAAAACTAAAAAAATCCAGATTTAGAATCAGACATAGTTGACTTTTCTACGACCCTTGGCCATCCAGTTACCATGCAGCGTATATCAGATGTAAATTTGATCCATTCTTTTTGGAACACGGTATTGACAGTTATAAACCTTTTACAAAAAGAATTCTCATTCAACTTCTTTTTTTCAGACTCCTCATACGACTACAGGTAAGTACTTACTACAATTAGAATCACAATACCTTTAGTCTTATATTGTCTACAACTGTTGTTATATATAAGCCTAAAAGTAACAATTGATAGAACAGTTGATTTTGATTTCATATTTAACTATCATTTGCGTAGATAAATACTATTTTAGTAACAAAATATTTATTCAATTTAGTTAATGTAGGTGAACTCAACCGTTTCCACATCCAACACTAGGCTCAGATATATATTTCACTATCCGGACACTTGTCCCTTTGAAATCGTTAGTAAGTAGGTGTATTAAGTAGACTACTTAGTCTACTAGCATGGAGTCAATAACACAACATCATTTAATAACAGCCTTAATATACTTTGATTTCAGAATGCTAATAAAAACATTTAATTGACATAGGCGCACATTTCCAGCATGATTCATGTAGCCAGTAACTTTTTTCAATCAATAGTAAGACGTTTTTCTAAAAGCCTATTCGTAGCCTTGGATAAACATTGGCTTGACAGTTTGCTAGTAAGTTTAAATAGCTGAATTAAATTATTCCATCTAGTTCTAATTTGGATTGAACAAAGAAAATCAGTAGGCCTATAATACGGCAATTCAGGGGTATTATCGTAATAAACTGTAATACCTTATTGTATATTCGTCGATAAACTGTTTCCACCCGAATGTTTTTTATACAATGTACTGTATTTAGATCGTATATTAGTTTGCTAAGAGAAAATGCTAGACTCTGTGTGTACATATGCGTGATACTTCGTGACAACCAGAGCAATTGATAAGGCTGAAGTTAAAAATTGAAAATGTTTATGTTAGTTTTAGATTGAACAGACAATATCAATTTAAATTTAGTTTGTAAAATAACATGGTCACTGTTTGTCAAAAGAAACCCTTATAAATTTTGCCTCAATATATTATTGCACGATTCAGTTATACAGATTGCATAAGGCCCGATCTCAAAGGGCTTCAGTCCATCCACTCAACTACACTAGTGGTTAAAAAGGTGTTTTGTTTATAAAGTAAATAATTTTTGAGTAATTATATTATACAGCATAAAGAGCACGCTCTCATTCGCCCACTCCTGTAACCCTCCTGTTGCATTGTGCAACTTTATCATTCAGTAGCTCTACAGAACAGCATTCTCTCTTTCCCCCACTCCTGTAACCTTGCCATTGCTTTGTGTAACTTTTATCATTCAGTACCGTAGATCTACAGAACAGCATTCTCTCTTTCCCCCACTCCTGTAACCTTGTCATTGCTTTGTGTAACTTTATCATTCAGTAGATCTACAGAACAGCATAGTCTCTTTCTCCCACTCCTGTAACCTTGCCATTGCTTTGTGTAACTTTATCATACAGCAGATCTCCAGAACAGCATTCTCTCTTTCCCCCACTCCTGTAACCTTGCCATTGCATTGTGTAACTTTATCATACAGCAGATCTACAGAACAGCATTCTCTCTTTCCCCCACTCCTGAAACCCTCCTGTTGCATTGTGTAACTTAATCATACAGCAGATCTCCAGAACAGCATTCTCTCTTTCCCCCACTCCTGTAACCTTGCCATTGCATTGTGTAACTTTATCATTCAGTAGATCTACAGAACAGCATAGTCTCTTTCTCCCACTCCTGTAACCTTGCCATTGCTTTGTGTAACTTTATCATACAGCAGATCTCCAGAACAGCATTCTCTCTTTCCCCCACTCCTGTAACCTTGCCATTGCATTGTGTAACTTTATCATACAGCAGATCTACAGAACAGCATTCTCTCTTTCCCCCACTCCTGAAACCCTCCTGTTGCATTGTGTAACTTAATCATACAGCAGATCTCCAGAACAGCATTCTCTCTTTCCCCCACTCCTGTAACCTTGCCATTGCATTGTGTAACTTTATCATACAGCAGATCTACAGAACAGCATTCTCTCTTTCCCCCACTCCTGAAACCCTCCTGTTGCATTGTGTAACTTAATCATACAGCAGATCTCCAGAACAGCATTCTCTCTTTCCCCCACTCCTGTAACCTTGCCATTGCATTGTGTAACTTTATCATTCAGTAGATCTACAGAACAGCATTCTCTCTTTCCCACACTCCTGTAACCTTGCCGTTGCATTGTGTAACTTTATTATACAGCAGATCTACAGAACAGCATTGTCTCTTTCCTCCACTCCTGTAACCTTGACATTGCATTGTGTAACTTTATCATACGGCAGATGTACAGAACAGCGTTCTCTCTTTCCTCCACTCCTGTAACCTTGCCATTGCATTGTGTAACTTTATCATTCAGTACATCTACAGAACAGCATTATTTCTTTCCCCCACTCCTGTAACCTTGCCATTGTATTGACATTTTTAATTAATTTACTGGTTTTTATAGATAACCTTTTACCATCGGATACGTCTGAAATCATGGATTATGAAAAAATTCAAAATCCTGTCGGCGAACCTATTACTTTCAATCCGAAAGCTAATTCGAAAATCAAGATGAATTGCCAACAATACACAGAGGAAACAATTAGCAGCACCAAAAAAACAACCACCAAAACAATGGCAAGACTATTTATAACGTATGAGGATGTAATCTTGGACACGTTATTTCTAGACCGTTGTACGGACGAAGGAATATACATAAACAGAGTCAATAAGAACACCGTTGGTGATTACAAATTTACCCTTGTATTTAAAAGGAATAACTTTTGGGGAAAATGTTATAAAACGCACATTTTTTTGGAATCCGGTGATTTTAAAGGGAGAGTTCGAATTCTTCGAACCGACCCTTATTACGTCAGTTGCCCAAAGACAAAGGATTGGACTAGCAACGAGGCCTTAAAAGTGGAAAAACCTTTTTGGTTCATTGAAGACAACTAGCCAGGTTTATACACTTTCCCGAACATCTGAAGTTCTCGTCTGAATAAGGATTATCAACCAAATAAAAATCTTGTTGACTTACTATTGGACTATTTACAACCCTAGAACCATACATCCCAGTTAGGTGAACCTACGAGATATATTATCGGAGTATTAGTTCGATATTTATATAGACTCAGATGCAGTTTTCACGCGATAAATATTGTTTGTTTTTCAAGAGGTCTTTTTATACAGTGCGCTTTGGCGCTTAGTTTATGCTAGTTAATTCAGTTTGGTTTTACTTAGTTTAGATTATGACTAGCTGTGTGTCCGTTTTACGCACGGGGATCTTATAGTAGTCAGTTGAAACCTTATTATACAAAGAACAACAGTTGGTTTGCATATTTTCAGATGTGCTGGCAAAACTATTATATATAAAACTAATATAATGACATATAAAGAAAAAGCAAATCGTATACAGTAAGACATCAGTTAAATTGAATCCTACTGTAATAAATAAGGTGCAACACTAACGATAACTAATCTGTAAATAGTGATGTGTTGGTACGTAAAAATTATTCTTGTTGATACCACCGGTTCTAAGGAAAAACCCAGTACCAAAAAACTAACGTTTACAGTTAAGAACTATAGTACATCCGACCAATTAAATGCGTTAATCTAGTTCCGAGGCTATTGATCTCTCTTGGTTTTGGATTTTATTACAAAAAGTTATAGAAAATCAAAGTTATTTCACATTAATTTAATTATTTGTAAACAAATTTTAATGTAAACATTTTGGTGACAACAAAACAACCTCATCCAAACAGCTTTTTGTAATATAAAAGATTGCGTATTCTCTAAACTATGTTTCGTACATGTAGTTAACATAAGAAGGAAATGTGAAAAATCACACAATGTTGTATTTTTTAACGTTTTTAATTTGATTTCCTAAGTAGGTAGGACATGTATTGTAGGTAAAAGTACCGGTATCAAGGATCATCGTCAAATAGGTTGTCATGATTAATTTGGTAGGTCTACGTCACCAAGATACAGTTTATGGGCTTATTGGCTGTATGGTCCAGCGATTGCAGCACATAGCGGTGAGTAAAACCGAAAGTGACACATTGGAAAAGCGAGTTTAGCATCATCGGTATACCGGCAAACCTCTGTTACTATCACCCACTGCAGTGATGATTTTTCACTGTACACTTCACTCAACCGCCATTGAAACGCCGTCAATGAGTGAAAAACTTGTTAGTAAGCTATTGGCGACGATGATTTTATAAATGTAAGTTCCCAGCCCTATGCAACACTGATTCAAGGTCTTTTTTCCCGGTTATCAAAACTTCAGAACAATCGTATACACAAAGAATCTCTAATTTCATTTACGGTTACAATACACATTATTGAACTTTCGATTAATTAAATCCTTTATGTAAGGAAAATCTTTTTAATCTCACTTGGTTTGGATTTTGCTTTAAAAACGTTATTGGAAATGTTTGCGGTGTTTGTAAACAACATTTAATGTAAACATATCAGTGACAGCTAGAAAAAATAATCTTGATCCGAACAGCTGTTCGTTACAGGTGGGACACCTAAATCTTTTAACAATATAACTTGCATTTTGATGTTATTATTGCATGGTAAAATCCGGGCAAAGTAACAATTCACGTTTTCCATGTTTTCACAATATAAAGAGAAGGTACTTTATGAGCTCATTTGCTAATAGAGGATACAATTTCACGTTGGGGAATCAAGCATTTAATGATCCCAAAATGCCTCGAGCTCCGAGCGACATTTCCCATTGAGTGTCAAAATCTCTCAAAAAGGACGAGGGGAGTTTTTGTGTAATTTTACCCTTCGTTCTGCAAAAGAACAGATCTGTGAATAAGTTTTTGTGTCCAAACACATTATGTGAAAAAGCGCAGGCTGCGTTTTTGAGTAGGGGATACTAAGGGTATGTTCAGCAAAAATTCACCCCTTTTAAACCGGATTAATATTTGCTATATTTTATGTTAACTTAGGCGTGGTTTTCTGTTGTATTGTGTAATGTAAAATTTTGATATTAATGTTAATAATATTAAGTTGAACACTTTAAGGAAACGGAATAAAGTTTGATTTCTAAGTATGTACAAAATGAACATGTAAGTATTAGTGCAAAATATTGTCCACCAGATTACGTTCGCAAAATATTAGGCAGGTTTTTTTTAAGCACGAGGAACTGATTAATAAAAAAAAATGCACTTTGAATCAAAATAGAAATTATTTTCTCTAATCAATGTTTACGATTTAGGCTCACTTAATGTTTATTATCTACGGTCACCTTTTTGGTCCTTGCTTAGCTTGTATGTGTGTTTTTTGTTCGTAAAAATTGTACAAAGCCTGTTCTTGTCACTAATATTCGACTTTTTGTTATATTGCAATAATTGATAGCCTGATGAAAGTTTCTGAATATTTTACAACTTGACCTACTTAACACATGAAAATAAGGAGGCCTTAAAAGGTGAGCATATCACACTTACAAATCTAACATTGTAAGTAATATTTTAAGAAGTTTTGCAAGTAAACGCAATACTTTCCTTGTGTTGGATACATTCCATTAACCGAATGAGCCAGTAGCGTCAACTCTGTTCATTTCCTCTAAGGACTCAGAGGGGTTGAGGCTTTTCAAAAGGACTCAAGTCAAATATTCAATGGCTGCAAGTAATGTGAAGTGACTTTGTATTACGCGAAGAGTGTCGAGCTGGTGACTTAGATTTTATACAAATTAATTAAACTAATTGAGTTTTACTGCAGACTTTAGCCTTTTACAGTTAGTTTTATCTTTGCCTATGGATACGGCAAAGACGTTTTATGATATTGAAATATGAAACCTATTTTGCATTTCCCGTCCTGAAAATGTAGATGCTATTTGAATAGGGAATAAATATATGAAATATTTTAGGTAAAATCCAATCACTAAAATGGGAATTCGCCTAGTCTGTATGTTTGCTGCAGCAGGGGTATTTATTCTACCCATATTGGCGTGTCAGTGTTTTGTAAATATCCCTCAACATATTTTACTAATTTAAAAGTTTCCAGGAAGCAAGCCTACTCTGCCACGTGCTTCGCTGAGAAACTTTTTGTATAAGATCAAAGTTTTCCCCGCTTTATTTTCTTAATGTCATTGCGTTTTCTTAGCCTTGTTTGAAAGTAGCGCTCTCTTTTGATCCAAACGACTTCTAGAAGTCAGATTTGTCGGAGTTGTCTTTCGACTTTTTCTATATTGGTTTTTGCCCGAGGAATTTAAGTGATGAAAAACGAATCATCAAAATGTGATCATGAACGAGTGGTGATTTAATTCTTGTTAGGCCTAAGAGTACCATAACATAGTAGTTTTTTAATCAAAATCGTTCCTACCGGGTTAGGTTTCGATTTGTCAATATTTTTCATCTGCTGGGACCAACCACCTTTAATACATCAACATGCACGACCTCTATTTCTGTAAAAATTACGGTTTAGAAATTATTGCAACTTCTGTAATTTTCCTATAAAAAAAACATAACTGAAATGGTTTGACTGATTTGGAATAAAATTTAGTATGTTATACTCCTTTCAACCTAAAACTAAATGGCATAACTCCAATTGCTGTCAAAATTACTGTTCAAAAGTTAATGCAACTATTGTGATCTTCCCCATAACATCACATCAAAGATACTCCTACCGCTAACCTTTAAGGGTTGCTGACAAGCCAGTGGCAGAAAGTATAAGTAAGATTGCTTATCCGGTTATTTAATTTAACGGCCTCAATTAAACATAATCAATTAAATCTTGAAAACGTTAACTAACGTAAAACCATCTTGCTTTCTGTATCATTTTTGGGAATTCAGTATAAGAGCTGAAAAAACATTACGGACGTTGTTGCATTTGATCAAATTTATTTCTATAATTTTGTTCACCACTGAGAGACGGTTAGTTCAAGCCTCTAGAAACTTAATTTCAAGTCGGATCGTTTTTTCCAACTGCAACGATTTTCTTCGGATTTGAAAAGACAGATGCTGCAAATATTGAAAACGCAATTCTTCCGACCGCAACATTGAATATTTAACTTTTCCGAACGATTAGACGAGTTCCCCAGTTGAGGTAGTGATGGAATGGAACTTGGGGCTTATGTAAATGTATGTAAATGTCGGTACAGAGGGATGAGAACCAGTAGAGGGTGACCGGTGTATCGCACTCTGCGGAATATATGTTTACAACTGTTGTGGAAATACAGCCAATTATCTTATAAATAAAGTGGAATGATTAAGTTACCTTATAAATAGAATTCATAGGTGTTACCTAAAACAAATAATTCAAGGTAACATTAAAGGTAAAGGTTTATGTTTTAAGTCGTCTTATAGATCGAAGATGTATGTTAACTTATAGTTCATATACAAAGGTATTAAATTCTAAATTTATTAATACCAATGGGTTATCCTTCCAGATTAAATCAAGTGGGGGTGTCATAGCTATTTACCTTACAAGTGTAGTAAGAGCGTTTTTACATCACGGAGGTAAATGTTGTGCAACGAGCGGAAGCGAGTTGCATAATTTACTTAAGTGATGTAAACACGCTTTTGCGAAACGTGTAACGTACAAGATTTTACCTGACCCGACAATATACAGGAGGTTACGAACAATATTTTTCATTATCCATTTCACTTATCTTCTAACAGTAACGTTCATTTACAAACAAAAGCTAGCTTAGGAAAATTCTTCAAAACATAACAATAAAATTCAAGCGCACAGCTGATTTCTAGCGTTGAACGTCGTTGGCTCCATAGAGGTATATTTGTTTTCCTACAGTCACGTGCCAAAGTTGGCTTCCTTGTACTGTTTATAGTACAGAAAGCTGCTAATTGCTGCATATTTATACTTTGCCGTACGGTTTATACTTTGCCGTACGGTTTATACTTTGCCGCTCATCAGGATTCCAACGAAACGACACAAAACAGCGTGGTTCTATTATGCACGTAATCCGTGTACGCTTGGAAATAGGTTGGCAACACTTAAAGATTAAAATACTATGAGCAGCTGATTGACTATTATAACTACGATTTAACCTGTAATTTCGTGTTTATATTTTCGGTATTTCTGAACTTTCTGGACTTTACTTTTAAACGTTTTTAAAACATTCCTACGATCTTAATAAACAAGAAAATACCTTTAAAGCATTTTTTTAGGCGCGGAAACCACTTCAAATTACAAAAACATACGGAACTATATTCTCAAAACGCGGAGCACATTTCTTGCCGAGGAAAAATAGCGGAGTGATACGGACCGCGGGTACTACTTTCTCTAAGGACACCATTTGTGTTGCCAGCTGAATCTAAAAACGTCTTGTATAGTGTTTGAAAGACTTATTATTTATATGATGTATAGTGACTGTAGGAAAAATATAATGTGTAACACGAGTGAAAAAGGCCTTTGCTGCACTCGAGATCATTCCGCACTCGCCTGCGGCTCGTGCGTAAACATTGCTCTCGTGTGCAGCAAAGTGCCACTTTCACCACTAGTTACACAAATAACTATTTCAGTTAATCACTCAATGTTTTTTAAATGGGTTTCATTACATCACCGAGTGAGTTTTTGATACTTTACATCACTCGAGAAGTAAGGAAGTTGTATACATCACGCTTGGGATAGGGAAGTTTAACATGGCGGGTTAGGTAAAATATATTCCTTAACCTGTAAATAGTTCAAACAGATGATAATTTGTTATGTTATTATGAGTGGACTCTGCTAAGAGTCTTAGTTCACCACAAATTGAAAAATACGTGCATCTTAAATACTGGTCATCTTAAATATGCATTCGGGAAACACGTTTTGTATTGTACTGGGAAAGATTTATTAAGTTTATTATTATAACACCCCTTTTTTAAGATTTCACTAAATAACTAACAATTCAATTCTTGTAGTCTACAGGTTTGCTATGAGGAAGGTTACCAAACAATCATTCGATTTATTTTCTGTATTTCATAGTTAGATAATAACTATTTGGTTGCACTCAAATAATATAAATTATACGCATTATTATTCCAAAAATGGTTTTTATTTTATTTTAAAGTTTTAAATTTTCATATAGGTACGCGTTTATATTTTTCAGAGTTCAGTTTTTAATGCTTCGGCGGTTAACAGTGAGCGATTTGCGTCAAAGTAAGATTAATTTGTGCACGGCATACATTTATGAATTATGAGTTTTACCTGCGTACTACGTCAGTTAGATAGATTATACCACTTGTAGGCAATTAATTGTCATTTGTCACTACACAGTTTGACAGCTAAATTACGAAAGCCTACATCTAGAGATCGAAATGCATGTGCGCGAATAGTTCACGACACATTTTCTTGTACCATGAGACTTATCGTGGTTTTTGGATCATTTCTGGTAAGGTTTTATCTGTTTTACTCATTTGCTTAAGATACTCTTTTAATTATTTCTAATATTTACTGTGTTATTTGATGAAAATGAAATTTTTCTAGAGTTGTATTTTATACAGGTTAAGGATGTAAAGTATATGCGTGCACTGTGGATGCGATACTCCCTGGTGTGGATTAATGTCCGCACTAGTGAGGACTACGACGAAATTTTTCTTCGTGTTGTTTGTTTTTTGTTTACTCTCTGTTTTTTTTTAATTGACAATAACAGCTGACCCATTCTTTGCTCGGGGAATCTATCTATAATATAAAAACGAAACAGTGTTTTTTTATTTCACGATTCTGAATCAACCACTCGACGGATTTTCATGATTTTTGTCTTGAAAGAAAGATAATTTTGAGAACTAGGGAATGTCGAAGCCATAATTTTAGTTTAGGGTCCCAGTTTTTTAGAAATTAAGTTTAAATTATTAAAAAAGTCTAGCAGCCGACGGACGAGTTAGTCGTTTAATTTAGTGGTGGTTTAACTAACAGCTGGTATTTTTTTTTTTAAATGAATTCAGATTTGAAATATAGCTGTATAAATTGAGATTAATAATCGGCAGGGTAATCTTTCTGAAGGTAACTTTATGACTAAAATCGTAGTATTCATGGAAGTGCTTTTGTGGTAAAAACATTGTTTTTTTAGTGTTTATTTTTAAAAGTGTGCTTTCTTTAAAGCAGCATTTTTATGACCCACAAAATATGCTACATACCTATTGGTTTGATATAGTAAAAGATGTGTTTTAAAAACCTTTAAAAAATAACTACCCTATAACCTTGCTCGCTGCCTATAACAAACTTGAACTTGAACACTTATTAATTTACTAAATATAATACACATACATCTAGAAAATGGCTGGACTGCTCCTCTTCTAAGGCTTTATGATTACTGTATTTAATTTTCGACGTCGAGTCAATATATAACACGATGAATTTGTTTTCTAAATTCCTATGTTATTTTGCGGGGCATTGATCCGCACAGGTTCACTAGTTGAGATTAATAATCGGGTGATGGATATTAACTGCCAATGAAATGGTATACTTATCCCACTTCGAAAGACGGCAATGCAACCGTAGGTAGAGTTACAGAGTGAGGTATAGCGGGAATAGTTGATTTTTTCACCTAATTAGATGATACTATTAGATTATTGAAGTACAATCAGATAGTATTAGATAGTAGGACGGGCTAACAGCTCGTTGAGTGTTTAAACTGAAATTGGCTTAAACTGTTTCAGATTCATCAGATCTATATTGAAGGAGCCTCTTGCTTTTTGACGTCGAAAATAAAAGGCCATGGTATAACCGATATCCATAATCAGTATTTCTCTATTTAGATAGTAGTTTAAAACTTAGGTAACAACCTGTACAGTTGGATTTGTTTAGCTAGAAGCGGTTAAGGTGTGGTGGAATATTTTTGAAGATGAACGTATTTGGCTGTAGTGCGATCATGTGTTCATACGTGTCAAGTTTTTTAAGATCAAAACAAACAAATGTTGTCAGGCATTTAGGGACCGTGTTGTATTACTTACGAAAGAGTGCTCAAGATGAAATGAATTAATTTAGTATATTTAATTGTCTAATTTATTAGAAAACATTAAGTACTGAATTTTATAAACCAAACTCGAGTCTTGCTTCCTTGGCCTGTCGTATAACGTTATCCTGTTTGTACGTAATGAACTTATCTGATTGCATGAGTGAATAATCAGCAACACAATTAGCTGTAATTACTATAATTTAAATTGGTCAAAACTGTAGTCTATAAAGAGTTATCATCTCGATAGTATATCATTCTGGTCCCTAACTTGAAACCCAAAAGGTGGGTCTGCATTGAATTTATATGTTAAGAGATTTTCAAACGAAACGTAAATCATCATTACTGTATGTCCGAACAGTTATTTTATGTGTATCCCACTCACAGCACCCACATTATCCTATTAATATAATAATCGACAGTAATTTTGCAAGAAGATTCAATATTTTATATTTACTCATATAATTTTTTGTTTTCAAAGCAACCATCTCTTATAATTTGGATACCATAATTTAGGTAAAAACCTGTTCATTAGTTGATTTGGAATTATGAATCACGTCTCTATTTCACAGTAAATATTTTATAATGGCCAAGTACTTTTCTAAAAGTAGGCTAGGGTAAGTTTAAAGTATATTTAACTATTGTCGATTCCAAGAATATATGCCAGTCTGTTTGTTTTAATTTATCCTCAAAATTTGACACGTATGTACACATAATCGCACTACAGCCAAATAGGTTCATCTTCAAAGATATTCCACCAAACTTTATCAGTCAAAAGTTATGATCTTTTAAACCTAAAACGTATCATAATGATAAATCTTAATTGAACTAAAGCTTTGAGTTTATAATTTGAATTGAACAATTTAGAATACAAGTTAAAACTCGTAGACTTTGATAATTTATTCTTGTCTGTTACTTGTTCATTTCCTTCCACAATCTACATGAAAAAACCAATGTTTATATGGCTTTACATTATGTGACCAAAACCCTGTCTTTTCAAAGGTTACCCAAAATTGAAAACAACTAACATACTTTCAAATTGTCAACAAAATAAAAAGACTGTGAACTAAATTCGACAACACTCGAAGAAGTCTATTTAATTGAGTGAAAGGGGGTTTCAAATTTTTGTTGTGATATGATCAAAACTAGTACAGTTGTGTAATGCTACATATTTTCATAATAATAAACCCATATATTTATCTTTCAGTTGAGGTAATTCCTAAACGAGAACGCCAGTTTTCTAATTTGTATCAATACTTGCCGAAGTTCATCAACCCAGAGAATCATCTGAAAGATGGCGTAACTAAATACAATATACCATTCGTAGCAGGCAAAGAGTTGCTTGTAAAATGCGTGAAAGATAGCAAAGAAGCCAAGGTGTTTATATACGGACCAGAAGGATACCTAATAGATATATTTAAACCAAGAAATACTGAAAATGTTTGCAATCAAGTGAAGGAAGACATAATTCGATATGAAGTGACTAGGCCTACGGTTGATGTTTTGAAATTCAAAATCAAGTACAAGATTGAGCGTTTATACTTCTCGGGGAATTTTCATCAAGATTGTCTCTCCAGAGAATACATTGTTACCACACATCTTCACTACGCAAAATTTGACAGAGAGCCCTCAATATTGACAGACTGCATCAATAGTGCACCGGTAAGTTTTATTGGTACTTTCCTGTTAAAGGGAACATTCACTATTATCGATCTGATTTCTTTCGATATATCGATATTTTTGTTTTCCTTTACGATCCATACCTTCTGTTTTAATATCTTCAAACACATTTATATTACAAATTGACAACTGATCTTGTTTAGGCAAAACATAAACAAGTAAAACTGTTCAAAAATAACCTTACAGAACCAACCAAACTTGCTGGGTTTGCTGTATAATTAAAAAATTTCATTTGATAAAAGAAAAGGCATGTATATTTAGGAAATTTTACAGCAAGTTTGGTTGGTTAGGTAAGGTTAGTTCAGAACATTTTCATTTCAATATAATATTTTTTAAATTGTTTGTTGATACTGAACAATATTTACTTATCGTAGTTGTCAGCTGACATCTCGTTCATTATCGGATCAAAAATAGAATATCGATGTATCGGAAAGAAATAATCGATAATAATGAATGTTCCCTTTAACAGGAAAGTACCGTTTTATTTACTGATATTTCAAATATTTATTTCACTGTCAAACCAAAGTTTGCTAACAATTGCCTCAGTACTTTCGGGGATTACGTTTTGGCAGGAGAGAGCCAAGTAAAATAATCAGTATTTGATCAGATCTATCTTCACCTATATCCAGTAATCTTCAGTGTAATCTTTGCTCATTAGTAACAACTGATGTTTTTCTCTCTGTACTGTATATTGTAATTTGCTAGTGTGGAATGTGGATGGCTTGTTATACACACGTGTATTTTTTTTTACTTTTTCCTTGTTATTTTGTTCAACCAACATAGTTACTTGGCAACCCATAACGCCAATGTATTTTTTAATTTTCTAATGAGTTGTGTAGTGAAATACGAATTGTCATGAGGTAGTCGCTGTCGTCAGTGACGTTTTTTGGACAGAAAGAAATACATTTACAACATTTGAAGGAAATAGTCGAAGCCGTTTTCGAGATCTTTGTGCAAGCAAACATATATACATACAAGCAAACATTGCTCAAATTCTTATGTGAGCAATGTTTGCTACAGGATAAATAAATCCATGGGGCTTTTCACGAAGAGTATTTATTTTTAGCTACATCATCTTGCTAACTATAACTACTGTAGTAGCAAGGCTGTTAGTAGGTCGGTACCTTCTACCAATTAGGTACCAACCAATCAGATTCTTTGTCGCAGTTGAACCACCGCAATCGGCCCTAGGGTCATAAATACCGCTATCGAACATACTTTCTTTTCTTTCTTATTAATTGGCGACCACACAAAGTAGGTATTTTAAGCCAAGTATGAATGGAGATGAGTGTAGGATGAGTGGCGCGATCTTGTCGTCTTGTTAGTGACTAAGGCCGACATTCCTTAGACATAGCTGTTAATTAATAAATGGCAACTAAGGGACCTACCGTTTATAGTGGAATCCGAACCACATTTTTGCCTTGGTATATACGAATTGGTCTAATTATCAGGATAGTACCACAGAAAACATACTACTATAACCCAGAATGCCAACCGCATGGTAAAAACCATTAAGCGTTTTGAGAGAGTTTTGCCTGTCAATCCGTAGGCAGCGCCACCAGCGTTGTCATGCACTCAGCAACGCTGGTGGCACTGCCTACGATTGATAGGCAAAGCTCTCTCAAAACACTTAATGGTTTTTACCATGCGGTTGGCATTCTGGGTTATAGTAGTATGTTTTCTGTGATAGTACTGCGGATGGTCGTAGTACTCACTCGTGTGTACGTTAATCCACACCAGGGAGTATCGCATCCACAGTGCATGCCTAAAAAACCACTATTCGTGACCTCCTAGTAGCTTGATTACAGGACGACGCCACCCGTCCCAGTCAGCCACCGTAAATGGGGATGGGTCAAGGAATCTACTTTTACAATAATTATCTTTGGGTAACTACCTATAATATATCGCAACAAACATAATAACGGGTGTCTAAAGATAATGGATCAAAAGAAAACTGACATAATCACTTTATTACTAGGTGTACAGTGCGGTTGTCTGCTTTCAATATTGAGCGGAGCTAGCACATTAATCCAATACTTTTCTCAAGTCAGTGCTACATCTGTTTCTCGTAAATGAGATATATACTTGCAGTATCCAAACTCAATAGCACATTTGGTTCACATAAATGAATTGTTTACTTGCATAATACTAAGTCAATGGTTCATTCGATTCACATAAATGGAGTGCCTATTTGCAGTATCCAAAGTCAATGGTACGTCTGATTCACGGCAATGGAATACCTACTTGCAGTATCCAAACCCAATGGTAGGGCTATATTCGGTTCACATAAATGGAATGGCTATTTGGAGTATTTAAAGTCAATGGTGCATCAGCCTAATTCGCGCTACCCTAACTATTGGTTATTCATTTAAATTTGTAGTAAATTATGCTCAATGATATAAATACGATTGTTCTTCCTTTTTTCTCTGTACGGTTTTTGTTATATGCTATTTTTGATGATTCGTTGACTATGTTGCGACTCTTGTTTACCTTTTTATTGCTACCTCACAAAAAAATATCATGGCGACCAATTAATCCATAAGGCCTATGTTAAGTCTACAGAAGTTTAAATTCACGTCGGGAAAATCCCTGTGGTCCGATTCGTACCTTTTCAAATGTATACTTTCCCATGGCTGGTTTCTATGACTCCTAATTTTCGTGCAGATTGCTTCAGCCGTACTGGAGGAGTATTTGTAAAAGAAAAGCAGGAGGGTAGTATAAGAGCTTTGCTCGCTTTGTTTCGCTCCGCTCAGTTAAAGATAAAGGGTTTACTTAATACATTTTTTTCTTTATATGTTTTTTTACCATGGTTTCATCGCCTAACCTCTACATATTCTCCGTTATTTGCTCGAAGAACAAGTCAGTGTTCCAGCTGTGGTCAATCATTGTGGCGCATTTCGTTAGATATTTTTTCAACGGCTTCCCTTTGCTTCATCTTTGTTTTTCGTTCATCTACGTTTGAAATCGGCGAACGACACACTTGATCTTTCACAAACCCACAGATCTCGTCTTTATAAACAATTCAATTCTCTGTGCTTTCAACTGCACCTCCATATCGCAAATGTACATTTTTGAATTCTTACGTACCAACAACTATTGAACAGCTAATTAATTGTGAAGGGTAAAAAGAAAAACTAAAAAAATCCAGATTTAGAATCAGACATAGTTGACTTTTCTACGACCCTTGGCCATCCAGTTACCATGCAGCGTATATCAGATGTAAATTTGATCCATTCTTTTTGGAACACGGTATTGACAGTTATAAACCTTTTACAAAAAGAATTCTCATTCAACTTCTTTTTTTCAGACTCCTCATACGACTACAGGTAAGTACTTACTACAATTAGAATCACAATACCTTTAGTCTTATATTGTCTACAACTGTTGTTATATATAAGCCTAAAAGTAACAATTGATAGAACAGTTGATTTTGATTTCATATTTAACTATCATTTGCGTAGATAAATACTATTTTAGTAACAAAATATTTATTCAATTTAGTTAATGTAGGTGAACTCAACCGTTTCCACATCCAACACTAGGCTCAGATATATATTTCACTATCCGGACACTTGTCCCTTTGAAATCGTTAGTAAGTAGGTGTATTAAGTAGACTACTTAGTCTACTAGCATGGAGTCAATAACACAACATCATTTAATAACAGCCTTAATATACTTTGATTTCAGAATGCTAATAAAAACATTTAATTGACATAGGCGCACATTTCCAGCATGATTCATGTAGCCAGTAACTTTTTTCAATCAATAGTAAGACGTTTTTCTAAAAGCCTATTCGTAGCCTTGGATAAACATTGGCTTGACAGTTTGCTAGTAAGTTTAAATAGCTGAATTAAATTATTCCATCTAGTTCTAATTTGGATTGAACAAAGAAAATCAGTAGGCCTATAATACGGCAATTCAGGGGTATTATCGTAATAAACTGTAATACCTTATTGTATATTCGTCGATAAACTGTTTCCACCCGAATGTTTTTTATACAATGTACTGTATTTAGATCGTATATTAGTTTGCTAAGAGAAAATGCTAGACTCTGTGTGTACATATGCGTGATACTTCGTGACAACCAGAGCAATTGATAAGGCTGAAGTTAAAAATTGAAAATGTTTATGTTAGTTTTAGATTGAACAGACAATATCAATTTAAATTTAGTTTGTAAAATAACATGGTCACTGTTTGTCAAAAGAAACCCTTATAAATTTTGCCTCAATATATTATTGCACGATTCAGTTATACAGATTGCATAAGGCCCGATCTCAAAGGGCTTCAGTCCATCCACTCAACTACACTAGTGGTAAAAAAGGTGTTTTGTTTATAAAGTAAATAATTTTTGAGTAATTATATTATACAGCATAAAGAGCACGCTCTCATTCGCCCACTCCTGTAACCCTCCTGTTGCATTGTGCAACTTTATCATTCAGTAGCTCTACAGAACAGCATTCTCTCTTTCCCCCACTCCTGTAACCTTGCCATTGCATTGTGTAACTTTATCATACAGCAGATCTACAGAACAGCATTCTCTCTTTCCCCCACTCCTGTAACCTTGCCATTGCATTGTGTAACTTTATCATACGGCAGATGTACAGAACAGCATTCTCTCTTTTCCAAACTCCAGTAACCCTCCTGTTGCATTGTGTAACTTTATCATACGGCAGATGTACAGAACAGCATTCTCTCTTTCCTCCACTCCTGTAACCTTGCCATTGCATTGTGTAACTTTATCATACAACAGATCTCCAGAACAGCATTCTGTCTTTCCCCCACTCCTGTAACCTTGTCATTGCATTGTGTAACTTTATCATACGGCAGATGTACAGAACAGCATTCTCTCTTTCCCACACTCCTGTAACCTTGCCGTTGCATTGTGTAACTTTATCATACGGCAGATGTACAGAACAGCATTCTCTCTTTACTCCACTCCTGTAACCTTGCCATTGCATTGTGTAACTTTATCATACAAAAGATCTCCAGAACAGCATTCTGTCTTTCCCCCACTCCTGTAACCTTGTCATTGCATTGTGTAACTTTATCATACGGCAGATGTACAGAACAGCATTCTCTCTTTTCCAAACTCCAGTAACCCTCCTGTTGCATTGTGTAACTTTATCATACGACAGATGTACAGAACAGCATTCTCTCTTTCCTCCACTCCTGTAACCTTGCCATTGCATTGTGTAACTTTATCATACGGCAGATGTACAGAACAGCATTCTCTCTTTCCTCCACTCCTGTAACCCTCATGTTGCATTGTGTAACTTTATCATACGGCAGATGTACAGAACAGTATTGTCTCTTTTCCAAACTCCAGTAACCTTCATGTTGCATTGTGTAACTTTATCATACGGCAGATGTGCAGAACAGCATTGTCTCTTTTCCAAACTCCAGTAACCCTCCTGTTGCATTGTGTAACTTTATCATACGGCAGATGTACAGAACAACATTGTCTCTTTTCCAAACTCCTGTAACCTTGCCATTGCATTGTGTAACTTTATCATACGGCAGATGTACAGAACAGCATTGTCTCTTTTCCAAACTCCTGTAACCTTGTCATTGCATTGTGTAACTTTATCACACAGCAGATCTCCAGAACAGCATTCTCTCTTTCCTCCACTCCTGTAACCTTGGACATTGCACTGTGTAACTTTATCAAACAGCAGATCTACAGAACAGCGTTCTCTCTTTCCTCCACTCCTGTAACCTTGCCATTGCATTGTGTAACTTTATCATACAGCAGATCTACAGAACAGCATTCTCTCTTTCCCTCACTCCTGTAACCTTGCCATTGCATTGTGTAACTTTATAATACAGCAGATCTACAGAACAGCATTGTCTCTTTCCCACACTCCTGTAACCTTGCCGTTGCATTGTGTAACTTTATAATACGGCAGATCTACAGAACAGCATTCTCTCTTTCCCCCACTCCTGTAACCTTGACATTGCATTGTGTAACTTTATCATACAGCAGATCTCCAGAACAGCGTTCTCTCTTTCCTCCACTCCTGTAACCTTGCCATTGCATTGTGTAACTTTATCATACAGCAGATCTACAGAACAGCATTCTCTCTTTCCCCCACTCCTGTAACCTTGCCATTGCATTGTGTAACTTTATAATACGGCAGATCTACAGAACAGCATTCTCTCTTTCCCCCACTCCTGTAACCTTGCCATTGCATTGTGTAACTTTATCATACAGCAGATCTACAGAACAGCATTCTCTCTTTCCCCCACTCCTGTAACCTTGCCATTGCATTGTGTAACTTTATAATACGGCAGATGTACAGAACAGCATTCTCTCTTTTCCAAACTCCTGTAACCCTCCTGTTGCATTGTGTAACTTTATTATATAGCAGATCTTCAGAACAGCATTCTCTCTTTCCCAAACTCCTGTAACCCTCCTGTTGCATTGTGTAACTTTATCATATAGCAGATCTACAGAACAGCATTCTCTCTTTCCCAAACTCCTGTAACCCTCCCGTTGCATTGTGTAACTTTACATGTAGCAGATCTACAGAACAGCATTCTCTCTTTCCCAAACTCCTGTAACCCTCCTGTTGCATTGTATAACTTCATCATATAGCAGATCTTCAGAACAGCATTCTCTCTTTCCCAAACTCCTGTAACCCTCCTGTTGCATTGTGTAACTTTATCATATAGCAGATCTTCAGAACAGCATTCTCTTTTTCCCCCACTCCTGTAACCCTCCTGTTGCATTGTGTAACTTTATCATACGGCAGATGAACAGAACAGCATTGTCTCTTTTCCAAACTCCTGTAACCTTGCCATTGCATTGTGTAACTTTATAATACGGCAGATCTCCAGAACAGCATTCTCTCTTTCCCCCACTCCTGTAGCCTTGCCATTGCAATGTGTAACTTTATCATACAACAGATCTACAGAACAGCATTCTCTCTTTCCCCCACTCCTCTAACATTGCCATTGCATTGTGTAACTTTATAATACGGCAGATCTACAGAACAGCATTCTCTCTTTCCCCCACTCCTGTAACCTTTCCATTGCATTGTGTAACTTTATCATACGGCAGATGTACAGAACAGCATTGTCTCTTTTCCAAACTCCTGTAACCTTGTCATTGCATTGTGTAACTTTGTCATACAGCAGATCTACAGAACAGCATTCTCTCTTTCCTCCACTCCTGTAACTTTGCCATTGCATTGTGTAACTTTACAATACGGCAGATCTACAGAACAGCATTCTCTCTTTCCCCACTCCTGTAATCTTGCCATTGCATTGTGTAACTTTATCATACAGGAGATCTACAGAACAGCATTCTCTCTTTCCTCCACTCCTGTAACTTTGCCATTGCATTGTGTAACTTTACAATACGGCAGATCTACAGAACAGCATTCTCTCTTTCCCCCACTCCTGTAACCTTGCCATTGCATTGTGTAACTTTACAATACGGCAGATCTACAGAACAGCATTCTCTCTTTCCCCCACTCCTGTAACCTTGCCATTGCATTGTGTAACTTTATCATACAGCAGATCTACAGAACAGCGTTCTCTCTTTCCTCCACTCCTGTAACCTTGCCATTGTATTGACATTTTTAATTAATTTACTGGTTTTTATAGATTACTTTTTACCATCGGATACGTCTGAAATCATGGATTATAAAAAAATTCAAAATCCTGTCGGCAAACCTATTACTTTCAATGCGAAAGCTAATTCGAAAATCATGATGAATTGCCAACAATACACAGAGGAAACAATTAGCAGCACCAAAAAGACGACCACAAAAACAATGGCAAGACTATACATAACGTATGAGGATATAATCTTGGACACGCTATTTCTAGACCGTTGTACGGACGAAGGAATATACATAAACAGAGTCGATAAGAACGCCGTTGATGATTACAAATTTACCCTTGTATTTAAAAGGAATAACTTTTGGGGAAAATGTTATAAAACGCACATTTTTTTGGAATCCGATGATTTTAAAGCGAGAGTTCGAATTCTTCGAACCGACCCTTATTACGTCAGTTGCCCAAAGACAAAGGATTGGACTAGCAACGAGGCCTTAAAAGTGGAAAAACCTATTTGGTTAATTGAAGACAACTAGCCAGGTTTATACACTTTCCCGAACATCTGAAGTTCTCGTCTGAATAAGGATAATCAACCAAATAAAAATCTTGTTGACTTATTATTGGATTATTTACAACCCTAGAACCATACATCCCAGTTAGGTGAACCTACGAGTATTAGTTCGATATTTATATAGACTCAGATGCAGTTTTCACGCGATAAATATTGTTTGTTTTTCAAGAGGTCTTTTTATACAGTGTGCTTTGGCACTTAGTTTATGCTAGTTAAGTTCAGTTTGGTTTTACTTAGTTTAGATTATGATAATAACAAACTAGATAACATTAAATACCCCCACCTCAGCTAACCTGCTGACTAACCGAATTTCCATTTGCCTGATTGGATTTCCACTTAAATATTTCTTTAAATATATCAGATTGAGTCCGTAATTGAATAACATGAAAACATGTACTTAGGTTTGCTGCTTCAGGGAGGGTAGTAAAGTAAAGTGTGTTTTTTAGTAAAATCTATATGTAGCATGTCTATATCATGTAGCACATACAAAATATAAAATTAATCCATTGACAAGAAAAGAGGATTGAAAAAAGGTCCATAACAAGCAATCTACAACGATTGACTCATTTTTCATAAGAATAACATGGTAATTTTAATGGGGACATTTCACCAGATCCAAAATGAGTAGATCCAAAGTTTATATTGCCAATCACAAGATTCAAAATCAGAAGATCATAAGACAATTTTTAAGGAATATCTAGTTATGCGTGTTTTTACGTTTACCACTTTGAATACGTTGATGATGACTAAATTTCTCCCTGTTTTTATTGAAAATTCTACAGCGTATGCTTTATTACAATACGTACCAGAGAGTTATTATTTTTAAATATGGGTCTATTTAGTCAAAAATGTTCAAATTGATCATCAACTTAGTAAAATACAAATAAACGTTATGAGACATAAACATACATCGAATTTGCCATCCGCAGTCTTTAAGGGAGACAGTTTAAAACGGTATGATAAATCTATGAATAAAAAAAGCTGCAGACTACTTTTGTCGTTGATGCAGTTATAAATCATTTTATTACCTGTTTTTCAAATAATCCTGTTTGTAAAGACAGAATTATGTGACATTATAATTATAAAGTTTACAACCTTATTTACCAACCTTGGTTATTTTGCATGTACAGTAATTGTATTTTGTAAATGTATTTTTTTGATGTACCCCTTGAGGGAAATCAATAAAAAAGATGATGATGATAATTATAAAGACTATTTTTATAACCTTACAAAGTAAACTTTGTCTTTAAATGTAAGTTACTGGTACTCTTAATATAAAGTGAAGGTGCATTATGGTTTCTTTAAAGAGGGTACAGTTCTAGATTCGGAAATCATATTTTTCAGAAGACAAACAATATTTATACAATCTAATTTATAATGTAATATACTTATGGTAAAATTTGTGGGTCACATGTTCGCAATATTATGAGAAGGTACTTTATGAGCTCATTTGCTAATAGATAATACAGTTTTATGGTGGGGAACCCTAAATTTTTTGTCATGTAATTCAAACAATATAATTTGTATTAATGCCATTATGGCATGGCAAAACCCCTTTTAAAGTTACAGTCCATACGAGATTTCACAATACAGTATTAAGAGAAGGTACTTTATGAGCTCATTTTCCTAATAGAGGCATATAGAGACAGGTGGGGCACCTAAATATTTTAACAATATAACTTGCATTTTGATGTTATTATTGCATGGTAAAATCCGGGCAAAGTAACAATTCACGTTTTCCACGTTTTCACAATATAAAGAGAAGGTACTTTATGAGCTCATTTGCTAATAGAGGATACAATTTCACGTTGGGGAATCGAGCATTTAATGATCCCAAAACGCCCCGAGGCTCCGAGCGACATGTCCCATTGAGTGTCAAAATTCTCTCAAAAAGGACGAGGGGAGTTTTTGTGTAATTTTACCCTTCGTTCTGCAAAAGAACAGATCTGTGAATAAGTTTTTGTGTCCAAACACATTATGTGAAAAAGCGCGGGCTGCGTTTTTAAGTAGGGGATACTAAGGGTATGTTCAGCAAAAATTCACCCCTTTTAAACCAGATTAATATTTGCTATATGTTATGTTAACTTAGGCGTGGTTTTCTGTTGTATTATGTAATGTAAAATTTTGATATTAATGTTAATAATATTAAGTTGAACACTTTAAAGAAACTGAATAAAGTTTGATTTCTAAGTATGTACAAAATGAACACCATTATGATTAGTATTAGTGCAAAATATTGTCCACCAGATTACGTTCACAAAAATATTAGTCAGTGTTTTTTTAAGCATGAGGAACTATATGTACTTAATGGATTAATATATAAACATGCACTTTGAATCAAAACAGAAAATATTTTCTTTAATCAGTGTTTACGATTTAGGCCCACTTAATGTTTATTTTCTACTGTCACCTTTTTGGTCCTAGCTTAGCTTGCATAAAATCTTCTAAATCATTCGCAGTGTGTGTGTTTTTTGTTCGTAAAAATTGTACAATGCCTGTTCTTGTCACTATACATATTCGACTTTTTGTTATATTGCAATAATTGATAGCCTAATGAAAAATTGTTTCTGCATTTTTTACAACTTGACCTACTTAACACATGAAAATAAGGAGGCAAGGTAGGCCTATCACACTTATTACATTGTAAGTGATATTTTAAGAAGTTTTACAAGTAAACGCAATACTTTCCTTGTTTTAGATACATTCCATTAACCAAATGAGCCAGTAGCGTCAACTCTGTTTCATTTTCTCTAAGGACTCAGAGGGGTTGAGGCTTTTCAAAAGGACTCAAGTCAAATATTCAATGGCTGCAAGTAATGTGAAGTGACTTTGTATAACGCAAAGAGTGTCGAGCTGGTGACTCAGATTTTGTACAAATTAATTAAACTAATTGAGTTTTACCGCATACTTTAGCCTTTTACAGTTCGTTTTATCTTTGCCTATGGATACGGCAAAGACGTTTTATGATATTGAAATATGAAACCTATTTTGCATTTCCCGTCCTGTAAATGTAGTTGATGGAGACCTGTGTCTCTCTTATATTGTTAGAAAAAAATGGCACTGTACAAAAATAATAGAATAGAAAATCCATGATTACTTTTGGAAATAAGGTACTATTTGTTGTCTATAAATTCACATACAACGTTCAACATTGAAATGACACTTAAAGTCAGGGTTTTAATAGTAGTTTACGCAACGTGTTAAGACTAGTTATGTAGACTTACCTACGATCATTTTTTAATTACTAACAATCACTACTCATAACGTCTAAGAGAGGTTATGTTTTCGTTTATGACCTCTTATTGCCACTGATTTTGATGTGACTCAACAATTAAATTGCTCTTAACAGCTGCTAGGTTGACGTTCGAAGCTTTACAATAATTTCACTTGTTTTCTCTCAATCCTTGAACCTCATTGGTCCGATACTAGTGCTGTTAATTAAAAAATTCTGCAATTTAAATCTTTTTAACTCTAAGAACTGAACTGAAAAGGCTTGTTAAACGGTCGTAGGTAAACACACACTGCTATAGACTTGTCCTGACTCACAATTTCACACCATGTCTTAGAATTTCCCATTATAAATTCATTCTAAAATATTTTCGACGGAAATATTTCAAAATCATATTGCCTCCCCCAAGGAGTTTGTAAGGTTTACATAATTAACGGAATTCTTTCTTTGCTCACAAAACGCGTTTAAGAATTTTTAATAAAAGGAAACCCCGGTATTGAGTATTACATTATTTCAATTTGACAGCTGCTATGGAATTTGTCGTAATGAGGGACGGACGCTGGGGGCTGTTTTGGTGGGGGAGTGGGGACTTTTGACGTTTAGGCGACATCTACACCGCTGGTTTTGTTTCCCTTCTTCTATGGTGCAGGTCTGAAATCCTGAGTCTTAGTGGTCTGTGTGCTCATTTACCGGAAAATATGTTGATCCTGTCTTTTATTCTAGCTGTACAATTTATTTTGAATACTGAAATACAGAGGTATGACAAATTATTAGACCGAAATAAATGGGGTTTTTTAAGGGACTAGATTTAATGTTACCGTAAATCTGGTTTAGTGGTATATAGTAGTTATCCAAGATGTTCTCAAAAAGCATGCAATAGTGTAAAAAATGCCATCTTCCTTTATATCAGTAAACTTGGACACTCGTTAAACTTACCAAGTTAGTTTTAATGAAAATATTGAATACAAATCCAATCAGGAAAATATAAATTTGTAGGTATGCGCTCTGGTGAGGGTATTGATTTTTTATCAATTTATTTTTATTTCCATGTAAAATATCTAGCATGCCTAGTTTAGCATTTTAAAGTGTTTCTCCTTATCGGACATTGCTACCACTAATTAACATCTACACTGCAAACTAAACCCTTACAAATTAAGTCCACACCAGCTTACTCAGTATAAACACACAACACATAAATCGATTTATAAATAGTTTTAGATGTCTACTTACAATATCGAACAGGTTTCTCGTCAAGTTTATATATTTTGTTCCAAACATTTTGTTTACCCATGCCCCACACCCCTGTGTGTTTATGCAGAGCCAGTGTTATTGTTTATGTTTGTGTTTTCCTTGATCCATGCAAATGCTGCTATCGACACTTTGTTGTGTAAATGTTTGTGGGTATTGCAGTTGACCCTTGAGCTGAAATAACAAGGGGGACCCCAGTGGGGGGGGGGCAATAAGGGGGACCCCAGTGGGGGGGGCAATAAGGGGGACCCCAGTGGGGGGGGGGGGTTTGCAGGGGTGCATAATGACGTCAATGTCACCGCGCTTGATGTAAAATGTCGGTGAAAAACTACATAAATGAACATGTCATTTTTTACACCTACATATAAACATATCTCTGATGTTACATGTATTTATGACTGCGATTTTTTGTAGCTCAAAAACATTTACGATACAAAAATCAATGGAAACAATATTTTAATTATTTTTTCAGCTTTTGAACCAATAAAAATAGAAAACAATTAGTTGTTAGAAGTTTTTCTTTTAAAAATATAACCTGAAATGTTAAAAAGCCTGCGGTAATAGTTTTTCATGTGTAGGTGAAATTCGATAAAACACAAAATTGTTTAAATTTAAATTCTGCCAACGGTTCAATGGTAGGTATAATCAGTAAGGTTTGCATTTTAGTGGCATCTTCAATTGAGGGGCAGGTATATATAACACAGGCTATAAAAAGCCCTTTTTAGCGGTAAGAAATCATCCCTCAATTAATTAATTGATATCCTCCTCAGAAAAGGTAATGAATTGAGCTTAAAAACAGTGTTATTATAAAGTTTGAAATGATTAAGGAAACAGTTGATTAACCTACTGTAGTAAAAGATCAGCAGGTTTTCTGTAGCCTAATTACTCGTAAATATGATTTTATTTAAACAGGAAAGAACTCATATAGCAATATAGTAAAATTTCAACCGAACACATTCAAAATTCGCTTAGTGTGCAGGTTTGCTGCAATGGAGGTGATTACTCAAAAAAGAGTTTGGTTAAAGTACAACAAAATAAAAATACTAGGTCAAAAATTTTTTTTTTTTTTTTTGAAAATGGGAAACGTAATTTTTATCGTTTGAAAATATGAGTACACCACCAAAACCCACCAGATTAAACAAGTATTAGCTACTTTCAATGTTGTTACTACATCAAAGCGTGCGCCAAGAATATAACTCGCGATTACAAAGTTGTGACGTTGACGACGCTTGTAATCTCTTGTAATACCTTGTGACGTCACAAACTTGTAATATCCAGATTGTAATGAGCTTAGCGCCTCTAACAAACCTGGGTGAATTAATCCCACCTCATGTCCGACCGAAATTTACTTAAGTTGGTGTAGTTTGAGTAGGTTAAATACGACGCGTGCAAGTCAATAAACGGGGTAAGAAAAATGACTCATACTTTTCCCCAATAGTTTGACATTATCATTGAACTCAACGGGTAAACGGGGGTAGCACGTTTTTATGAATAACTTCTTGATCAGCATCGTACGTGTTATTAAATAACCTGAAAGCACAAAAAATACGTCAAACAACACTTGTAATATACACACTTATACTGTTTACTCACAAGATGGTAAATACAAAAGATGGTAAGTGGTGATCTATTTCGATTGGAAACTCCAATCATCATCAGACCCAATAGGCGAATCATCTAGTGAGAAAACAGCATTAGAGTAAATATATTATTACAAGTGTTATTTGACGTATTTTTTGTGCTTTTAGGTTTTTATGAGTACAATCACAGAAATTGCAATAATGGTTGAATCGTATATAGTATTTTCTTATGTCATTTTGGTGGGGTTAAAAGTACTATTTACATACTAAAAGTCAATCAAAAACTTTATCGTGAAAATTAGTTTTTCCTGTATTTTATGAGTTTCATAAAATCACGATGTTTCATAAACAATATGGTTCACTTTCTATGATTACCTACTAGGTCAAAGTTTTTTCCTTTACTTGTATGTTTGTGTAATCTGCTTATGAAGATACAGGACTGAATAATTAATCGACATGGTTTAGTTAACACTAATTTCATCAGTGGGAGTAGTTTAAAGAGACATGCAAGGTCATAATGTTCCCTGTAGTCAGTTACTTCTTAGCATTGTGTAGTGTTTGTGTATAGTGGTAATTAAAAAGCATAAGTGTAGTTTCACAACAATTTTCTGAGTTTAACTTATTTTTCAGAGAAAGTAAAATTATCCACATACAAACCGAAGTAAAACGATAATTAAACAACGTTTTCTTCTTCGTTGGCAAGATACTGAGATTACTCGATTTGAGTCATCATCATGAATCAAAACGATACAGAACTTACACCAAATGAAGTGTCGTCCCGGCTGTCACTTTTGTCCGAGAAACTGGAATTTGTTTCTACTAGAGTTGAGGAAATGAAAGCTACTCAAGATTATTTCATGTTTCCTAGACAGCACAAATCCTACCTCGAAGAAATCCGCAACATCAGTTTACCTAGTGTGCGAAACGCTTTTTTTGAAAGGATTCCCAAGTTGAATATCATGGCAAGCTTGTTGATTCATTTGGTAGCGCTTCTCATCAGCATCTTGTTCATCCACGATGCATATGACGAATGGCGAAACACCCTGACAGCGCTGAGCAACTCTTATACAAGAGCCCAAGACATGCCGTTCCCAGCTGTCACAGTTTGCGAGAACTTGGAATTGAAAGATGACTACAATCGATTTGAAATATTGCAGAGATGCTTGTCAAATAGAAACGGTGTTTCTTGGCTGTGCAATGAAGATGAACTGAATATGTTAAGAATTTCAACCGATATAACACCGTTTGAATATGATCTACTGGCGATGAACAAAAGTGATAGGATTGTTTTTGAAAAACTGTATCTTCCCATATTTGATCACTCTGTAAAGTCGTTTCCAGTCAATGTTAATCAAACTTTCAGTGCGAACTTGTATCTAAAATACATCGAGAAACTGGGGAAACAACGTCTGACTGAGTTGAAAATGTACAATGCAGACTTTGAAAATAGTTCAAATGGCACGGTTATACTTAGTAGTTTAAGTAGTCAAAAGATATTAATGACACCTAGGGCACATCTAAGGGATAGAATCAAAATATGCCAAACATTCAATGCTGTTAGCCACGGTCCTCAGGTTGTAAAAACTAAGGTAAGGAATGATCTTAAAAATGCTCATGGTAAAAACACCCAATGTAGTCCTGAAAATATGTTGGAAAATGGTTGCAAGCAAAATCTGTTATACACCGATAAATCTTTAGAGATTGAATTTGACGATGCAGGTTTTTCGCAGCTCACTTCTGATAGTCCAGAAGATGACGAAAACGAAAACATAACTCACATAAGCGAAAGTAAAAGAGTGTCTGAAAAGTATACGGTATTTGTACACAACAGCTTCACGTATCCATCGATAACAACTATGCCTCATATTTTTTTCGCCAAGGGATCGACTTCTAGCACCACCTTAACGCCGTCCATCACCACTATAAAGAAGGGCCTTTTCGAGGTGGACGTTTTGAAAAGATTCTGTATATTTTCCCACGAGAAGACGTTGTCTCTTTTCACCTTTTACACTTATCAAAACTGTCTTTTTGAATGCCAAATAAACTGTTCCATTGCGGAATGTGGTTGCGTTCCGTACCACCTTGCGATTTTCAACGGATCGTTTGATATTTGTAGCAACAAAGTTTCTGATTATTGTATTGAGAGGAACATGTTTCTATCCTGGCATGCGTTTAAACACAAGAGATGCAAGTGTGATTGTCCTACAGAATGTGTGACAATTGATTACACAACGGATCCTCTTATTGGTGATGACTATGATGACCAAAGAGCTACGAAATACCAAGTTTCTTATGATAAGAATGATATCCCAACAACTGTTCGCTACAGTGTTTCAAGCACAGCTGAGTTCGTTGCTTACAGTTTGGGCATTTTGGGTGTGTTCAACGGGTTCAGCATGGAACTGGTGTGGCAGATTGCGTACTGGTTCACCCTGGGCTTGTGGTCTACGGTGAGAAACGTGCTTCATGACAATTTGTAGCAAATCACAAAGAGCAAATCATGGCATTGGAGTTTTGAAATGTAATTTACGTACTTGTTGTTGTCAATGTTACATGTTTGAATCAGCTTAATGCTTTTGTGATGTAGTTTCATGTATATTAAAATGTTCTGATGTCATGTGTCTAATCTTTGATAATTCTGCCAAGAATTGCCTTATTTACTTTCTAAAAGGTTAACATTGATTTGTTCATTTATACTCTGTTCTGAAAATTTAGACTGTTTGAGGGAAAGCGATTCCATCCCCTCCACCTCACCCTAACTTGAAACAACAGCTGACAGCTGATCAGCTGATATATTAAGCTAAAAAAGTAGTGGGGGAAATTGGACACCTTCCCCTTTAACAGCATAAATTTTGTGAACAGACTATGGAATAGTTTGGTTTGTTATATGGATGTGCAAATGTCAGTTAGGCCTGGGTCTAGCCGACCTTTGGAACTACTTTATGGTTTTTAGTAAATTACCTAGTACACGATTACTTAATTTGTATAGATATTTCTAATAAGCCCCAGACCTAAGAACAATAAACTAAAAGCTTTATTAATGCAGACACTACATAATGTAGACTCAATAAGGAAACAACAATAAGGAAAATGTTATCGTTTATGCATCCAATTAAAAATTACGAGAATTTCCCTTGTGCAAAATCAATTGCCTTTCCCAGAATTGTATTCATACTATCCTGCGACTTGTCAAATTATAATGCGTTTTTTTTTTAAACTGGATTAATTTATGCAAAATCAAGTTAATTTTTTTTAAATTTGTTTTATTACTTTTCTCTTTTGGGGTAGAACCTAACAAGTCACTATAACTCTTTTCAAGAACTGACCAACTCTGAAGGCTAAAACACCATTTGATTAAAAAACCTATTTAAGAAAAAATATTACTTTTTAATAATATTTTGTTTATTATTAGTGTGTGTGTCTTGTGAATAACGTGAAAACTACTGCATCAATTGAGCTGAAATTTTGTAAGAAAAGAGCCGATATACAACCGAAGAACATAGGCCTATTTTTAATCTTGAAACCCTCATGGTGTTTCCAAAGTGACTGTGCTATTATAAACACTCTAAAAATTGAAAGACCATAGGTTAGTATACTTCCAGCTCTTTGATGCTTTGAAAATGTTTTTGTTGGATTTTTATTAACATTATGGAGTTTTGAGAGTTATGTAACAGGTTTATGTTTGATATTTAAGTATAGTAGTTGGTCAACATTTTTACTGTGATAGAACCTTTTACTCAATTAATTCATACATTATACACAAGGTTGGTAAGCTCAAGAGAATATCAATGAGAGATGATTTTATAACGACCCTTGCTAAAAAGGGTTCATCAGTGTTAATTTCACGTTACATCCCAAACATAACGCACAAACTCCGGGTGCGACTTGAATGTCAAACCTTACTGCATATCTCTCTGCTCAGGCAATGGTGCGTTGAATATTAAAATACCACCGCCGCAGCAAACCTGCAGACTAAGTGAATTTCAATTTCCCCAATTGAATTCCGTCTTATATATTCTATTAAACATGTTTGTTCCCCATTTGAACAAAGGATTAGTGAGTACTTTGGTGTGCTGCTTCAAGGAATGTCATCAAGTGTATTTTTTTATTAAAACTTTAACAGCTTAGTATGAAATAAATAAATTTACCAAATTTTATCTAATTATATTTGTGTAATAACAAGTAAACTACAATAGTTTACTTATTCGCCGTAAGAATAACATGAGCATTTAAGTTTATAGTTTTTTTCCTTCATAACCATTAGACGTACAACGCCGCGTTAATGTAGGCCTACTAAATTATTTGTTTTTTAGCCCTACGAAATTGTTTAAACAGAAATCTATTAAATCTTATGGAAGAAGCGATTTTGGAAAAGTTTCATTCTCGATTTTCTTTATAACCCTGGGAATGACTACGTAGATTATGTACCCACCTTTTTTGAACACCCTGTATATTGTAAAGCTCTACTGTTAAAACCCTCTGGTTAGAAAACATTTTTAGGTCAATTGTTACTTAGAATATACATAAGGCCTTCGATTTAAAGTGGAATCCATCCAACAAAAAGAACGTTTTGCTTAACTTGTTTTGTAATTTTTTATTTGTCTTTTATGTATCTGCTACAACCTGTTGAAAAAAGCTAAAATTATTAATACTATCTTTAACACGGTGTCATTGCTAGAAAATACCAAAAGTATCAACTAGTACAGTACTAACAAAATCACAGAAATTATTATCCACTTAGCTCTAATTAATTTTGTTTGATAATTAAACAAAAACAATTTTTGAAATGTAAACAATTAAGAACAGCTTTCAAACCATTTGAGGCAAAGGGAGTTTCAACTTTTGAAATACAGTCAAAATGTTTTCAACAATTCTCTCCCAAACTTCATCTACTGCGAAAGCTGTTCTGTTGTTACTGAAGTTGAAGTTAGCAAGTTGTCTAGACGTGAAGACAGGTAAAATGAACGACTTAAAACTTATTTGAAACTCGGATTAAGTGAAGTGTTTCTTCAAATTTGAATGTTCAGAAACAAATCTGTTGTTTTCATGATTAGGTGTAATTAAGTATCCCAGGTTTTGAAATTGATATTAATAAATTACAAGTAAAATCATCATCCTATTATGAAGTTTTAAATAAATTAACAAGCACGTCAAATTTGGTTACTTTGAATGATCTTGTGTCGACTAGATTTTTTCTTATTATATGGCAAATTTTACAATGTGTCCATTTTTTGATTAAACTCTTAACAGAGTACAACAGTTGTTAATTTGCCGTTTTATTTTGTCATCGAGCTTGAAGACAGACAATATAATTAGTAAACTAAAAGAATTTTCCCCGCTGTTGTATGGGTTGTAACAATTCCTGGAAATGGTAATCTGATATAGTTACAAATAATTAATAATTAAATATTTAATAATTATTGGATTGTTTAATCTAGGTGCGTATTTTAACCCAATTAATTGTGAGTGTAGAATGATGTGAGATGATCTGTGTAGCTTTGTCACAGACTAAGATCAGCTGTTTTATTCAGTACAATTGACTAAATTGACAATACCATTAGATACTGAAGTATACTAGACATCCTCTAACCAGCTATCACATTTTTTTTATTAAAAAGGAAAATGAAAAATGCCCGCAATAATTTAATACAACCACACAGCTCCTAGTAAGTTTCTGCCCTTTAGCTGTTTTGTTAGCAAACTTTGCCTCAACTAGAGTTGTGTGATACTAACTACTCTTGATGCCATGCTAGATGCTAGTTTGTCTAGGTAGCAATGTACAATGTTATATTGTCACGATAGTGTACAAGCTAAAGTTTGGATTGCATTCTAGTTGGTTACGTCTCACACGATTCACTACAGCTGTTGTTGCAAATTGGAACAAACTCTAAATTGGTAAGTGGCCTTTACAATCTTTGACTTAGTCCATTGTTGTTGGATCCCTTCTACATGGAACTGTTTTTCCAGTTGTTTACCTTAAGAGGGCCTTTGTTTACCTTTAATGAGTTTTCAATATTAAAATTATTGAATTCATTCAAAAAAATTATTACTTAGTTTTAGCGAATTTCCCCTATAGGGAATAAGCTATTACCGTAGTACTCATTGTAAGACCTGGACCCGGGACCGATTTACTTTTTCGTTTAGAGGTCCCTAGAGGCCAAAAACACCATCCGTTCAAATTCATATATACATATATATGTGTCCGTTAGCGTGATAACTCGAGCAAAAATGATCCGATTTTGATGAAATTGGGTACAAACGTGTAAACCTACGTTTATTCGAACGAGTTCGCGAACCAGCATGATCGGACTATGGGAACAGGGGTTTATGGAGGGTTTTATGGGGCAAAAATTGGGTTTTCCCATTTTTGACAATTAAAACTTAAAATTTAGCATTTCCTTTCCAAACCATTTTGTTGAGCTTACAAATTTAGTATATTGATGCGTTATTATGCGCCTAATGGTTACGGAGAAAATTCCAAAAAAGTAAATTTAAAATTCCCATGTTATTCTTATGGAGAATAAGTAAACTGTATTTGCTTGTTTATTAACATATTTTGATCAAATTTGGAAAATGCATTCATTTCATACTAAACTATTAACATTAAGAAAAACCTTTTTACCTTCCCTGTTGCAGCAAACCTACGTACTCGTTAAACTAATGTTATTTAAATAGGGAATAAATGTGATATTTTTAAGGAGACGTTTTAGTGTAAATCCAATCAGGCAAATGGAAATTCGCTTAGTCTGCAGGTTTGCTGCGGCGGGGGTATTTAATAGTATGGTAGGTATAAGAGGCTTAAAGTTTACAATTACTTTTTTCAATTTAGCACAGCTGACACTGGAAGAAGAAGAAATAAAACGGTAGTTTAGCGCCAAACAATCTGACGGTGGTCCAATCTTTTATTGAGGGAACTTCTCTATTTTAAAGTAGCTATTTTCTTATATTCACCCAGAAAGCTAGGTCTAAGTTTGTTTCAATCTATAACTGGCTACATCCATCGACATTAAATACTGCAAGTTTGTTTTTCTTCTTATGAAAATTATTAGGTATAATAGGTAACGCTTGAATTGACAATTACATGTGATCCCATAAAAAGAAAAAAATCCCATTCTATATTTTATAGAGGAAACATTTAGTTGCAGTGTCGTTATATTTGGGGTAATTATTGGTTTATGTTGGTAAAAGTATATAAAATGTACTTTAAAACGCTCCAGACCTACCCAAATAGTCTACATCTCATCCATAAAGATGAAAAATTTATACGGGAACATGTTTTAAATATGATAAAACTATGAAGTTGAAATTTTACATGTACTTCGTGGTATCTACTCAAACGTTGAACTTTGATGTGTTTCAAGTTTCAAACAGGTAATACAGGTATGATCAGCGACATTATGTTCAAACTTGTGTCAGACAGTGTTGTACTTAATGTTTAGATAAGAGACACGGTAGACGAGAGACATATTAGATTAGATACAGCTCTGGGCGTTGAGATAAATGTTGAGAATATTGGTGTAAGATTTATTTAGTGTATGACTTAAATATGAGGAGGGTGCAAAGAATCTAGTTCTTTTGTGTTTAACCACCGAGGAGATTTTTAAATATAACTCTCGTAATGAGTTATTTAGGCTATATTATTCCCCTTTTACAATCACCCATTTAATTAAATTATTGTCATCCCTAGTGTTAGTATAATCTGAATCTGACTAAAACTTCATTTTAGGTGATTGATCTGAAAGAAAAACATTTGACTCATCGATATTAGTACAAGATAATGATTGTGACATCATTACAGTACTTAGTTTTCTAATCATTGTGTGGATTTTAATTTCCAATACAAAAAAGTCCTTTTTCACTGAGAGACTTATCTCCTATCATAATTGGTAAACTAAAATATTTTTACACTTGATTTTAACTGTTTATTTAGCATTGTTTCTTTTTGTGTTACACAACACCGTTTTACTTTTCTTTATAAATGGGGATATAACAGATTTTCCATACAAAAATATTTAAATTACTGAGTAGCAGCATTTTAAGTGAATTACATCTTTCAACGTGTTTACAATTTCAATAAAATGTTATCAATTGAGTAGGTCAACATTTGAGGATTTCACCATCAGGTTTTTTTACTCATCTACAAACATATTGTAAAATCCCTTTTATGTTAATCGAAACAAATACTAAGACTTTCATTAGCCTATTCAAACAATTATTACTTTTCTGGGTCTAACTTCTTTGACCCACTTTCAAAACACTAAACTTTCTTTCACATTAAATGTCTTGAAATACAACAATTTAAATTTACTATTAGAAAGATTTTGTGTTATTTATGTGTGTGTAAGGTCAAAGAATTTGTAGAACATATTTTTTTTGTCCTAGGACGCTAAACACGAGCCTGGGATTGTTTTTCACATTACTTCAGGCTAGACCTAGGGGTTACGGCATTATCACTTAGATAAAATCCATTGGTGACTTGGCGGGGATCGAACCCGGGACCTCAGGGACTAAAGTCCCGCGCTCTAACCACTACGCCAGCTCGCTCCCAACATATTATTATATTGTGTGTAGAACATATTAAGTAGATTAATGGATATACTGTGATGAAATTGTATGACGTTGCTATACATGTATTTATAATGTTGATGGCAATAAATGGATTTGATTTGATTTGGATTAGTAATCACAAAATCAGGTTTATATAGGTTTATGTTTAGCGTTCGTTTTTGGAAATTTAAATTAATGTTTAAGCATTTAAATATATTTGCTTTCAGTTTACTTACCAGTTACAAAAATAAACCAAATCCAATGGCAATGTTTACAAAGTGCAATTAAAAGTATACAAACCTCCAAACAAATTTAACACAATTTTGAAATCGCGACAGGGTTAAACAAAGGCTTGTAAAAGAACCTTTTGTCAAGGTTAACCTGGAACATCCGAGGCTAATTTTGTCCTGGTTAATCTGATTGTACGCCTTTGTTCGCCAACAATCAGATTGTTGATGTGTTGTGTGCGCGCTTCTCTCTGATTGAGTGATCCTGTTGCCGGCTGCTGTTATTTTATTATGCAAGTTTTCCGGTAAAAATCCGTATAGTGTACGTTGTTTGGAGAGAAATGTAATAAAATCAAAGGCGCTAATATATTTTACAAAATACACCGTTTAAAGTTCAAGCGAGTATTTTAGTTGTGTGCAATTTTAAAACGGTCTAAAGAAACTAAAAACGGCATACAGCCTAAATAGAGTTTTACCTCAAGATGAAATTATTAAAATTCGTTCCGGGGTTTTTCGTGATGATGAAAACTTTAAAACGAAATATATTTTAATAGATGTTTTCTATAGTTTGATGTGAATCGCAAAATTACTAAAACCTCTGAATTTATCTTATGTTAAATACTCTATGCTTAACTGCTTTTGTTATTAGTTCTTTAAATCAAGCATTTCCTTTTATGTAAAACGATTAAAGAGCACATTAGATACTTGTTAAGTATCAAATAAATTAATACATTAAACGGGTACCTATTGAATGGGTTCCTTAAAAAAAAAAAAAAAATGCAAAACATCATTCATAAATACTAGGATATATAACACTTTTTAAAGTCCGATTTCGGGTCTAATGAAACCCAAATTAATTGTTTTATTTTAAAATCGCAAGATAATGTGTATATATCTTTAAATATATATAGCGTATAGATTTGAAGAACAAAAAGTTAAATGAATCACACTAAACTGAACAGAATCTATTTTTTCAACTCTTTGCATTCTATACTTTATCTCAATATATTGGAATTGCCTCATGCAATGTTCTTATATTTATGTTGTGTCATCGCAAACATAATCTTATTCCATCAAGAAGCATTAATTTGGGCTCACGCAAGAAGGTGATTAAACAAATCGGCTCACCACACTACCATTTGCACCCTTGTTCAACAGATGTTACTTATAGGGGATTTATCTGTGGGCTGAGATACTAAACTTACCCGTAACCGTAAAGTAGTACGACAACAAGAGAAATTATCCAATGAAAATCACATTATCTCTCGGACACACCAAATGTTCTCTTCAAGTAAAAACTCGTTACATAATAAATGCTTCAACAAATGATTTACCTTAGTACAGTATCTATAATCAATATTTTCACTCTACCAAACTCTTCAATTTCCAATCATTGTACTATACTTTAATTTTATTTTTATGTTGTATTTATTGAAGGATAACTATTCTTGGCAGTTTTTTACTATAACTACCTAATTATGATAGCATGAGTGACAAAAGCACTCCAAATAATGTTAATACTGTTCAATGAAATGGCGATCATACATAGTAGGTATTTTAAGCCAAGTATGAATGGAGATGAGTGTAGGATGAGCGGCGCGATCTTGTAGTCTTTTTAGTGACTAAGGCCGACATTCCTTAGACACAGCTGTTAATTAATAGCCCATACAGCTAATGGCAACTAAGGAACCTACAGTTTATAGTGGAATCCGAACCACATTTTTCCTTGGTATATACGAATTGGTCTAATTATCAGGATAGTAATGCGGATAGTCGTAGTACTCACTCGTGCGGACGTTAATCCACACCAGGGAGTATCGCATCCACAGTGCATGCCTATAAATATCCACAATTCGTGAACTCCTAGTAGCTGGATTACAGGGCGACAAAACAATTATAACCGTTATTTATTTCCCAAATTTAAGACACTACTCAGAAATCAATCTTCTAAAGCAGTGTTCCCTTGAACTTTCTCAATTCCATTTCACGACGGAGCGTTTTTGTACATTTTTGTTAGTCTTTGTTACATCGACATTACACTCGTCGCTTTGTAGTGTAAATGTCCCTTGGAAATTGAAGTTGACCCTCGATAATCCGATATAAACAAGGGCGAAACGTTCAGGGGGGGGGGTTGTGGGGGTGGTTTGGTGCATTATTGTATAACACCCCCTAAAATAGTGTTAACTGTGAAAGTGTGAATTGGTGGTTGAAATCTATTGTTTTACGTCATGGCTTTCAATCCGTCTGATGGGAAATAATTGAGTACCTACCGTGATAGTGTCAACAGGAAACAGCTGTTCTTAATCTTGGCTTTTGTGGTTCTGTCTTTGGCTATTGAACTAGACACTCCATCCCCATGTTAAAGTTGTGGCCAAATTTTAAAATCAAACCCGTCATAGTTGATGTGAGCCATCGACAGATTGAACTGGTCTAAATTACTAATTTCTGTCGAATAGTCGAAATCGTTTACCAAGTCAAACTAATGGAATAACTTAATGTGAGCTAACTGATAACTTGATAATACAAAATACTGTAGGAAATAGAGTTTTAAACACCAGCGCATTATGTGACTAGTTCACACAACTACGCCCTTTTTAATAAAAAAATGTGACAACTGGATTGACGGGATGTCTAGTAAAAGTCAATGCTAGTATACATCAGTATCCAATGGTATTGTCAATTTATTCCGTGGTAGGCCTTACTGTCTAATAAAACAGCTGATCTAAGTCTGTAACAAAGTTGAACAAAGCTAACAGATCATCTCACATCATTCTACACGCACAATTAAATACGCACCTCAGTGGTGTTGGTGTACCTATCTCCGAATACTATTTCCAGGAATTTTTACAATCCATATAAAAGCAGGACAAATTCTTTTAGTTTACTAACTATATTTTCTGTCTTCAAATTCGATGACAAAATAAAACGGTGAATTTATTAACAACTTTTGTACTCTGTTAAGAGTTTAATCAAAGATGGCACATTTTAAAATTTACCTTATAATAAGAAAAAAAGATTAGACGACACAGGTACATTCGAACTTAACCATAAATGAACTGCTTGTTAAATAATTTACAATTTCTCAATAGGATGAAAATTATACTTTTTTAATTTCAAAACCTGGATACTTAATTACACCTAATCATGAAAACAACTGTTTATTTGTTTCTGAACATTCAAATATGAAGAAACGCTTCACTTAATCCGAGTTTCAAATAAGTTTTAAGACGTTCGTTTTACCTGTGTCTTCACGTCTAGACAACTTGTTAGCTTCAACTTCAGTAACAACAGAACAGCTTTCGCAGTAGATGAAGTTTGGGAGAGAATTGTAGAAAACATTTTGACTGTATTTCAAAAGTTGAATAAGCACCCATTTCCCCAAATGGGTTGAAAGCTGTACCTATTGTTTACACACTTCTAAAATTGTTTGTGTTTAACTATTCAACAAAATTAATTTGAACCATGAGTACATTATGTCTGTGGTTTTGTTTGTACAGTACTAGTTGATAATTTTGATATTTTCTTTCAATGCCACCGTGTAAAATCTATCATAAATAACATAAGCCTATTCTACATTTCTTAGCAATTTTTTTAGCTAATAAAATCCTTTTTTGCCACTTAAAAGCCACATAGTGATATAATATATTTACTAAGTAGCTTTTACCTAAAAATGATTAATAGTGTTTCAACAGTATACTTAAACGCTTACGTTTTAGTATTTTCTAAATTACCAAAATACTTTAAAACAACGAAGAACCAATGAAAACCAAAACAACTACAGTAACTAGTTTATCAGTTGACGCAAACCTTCTAAATTTTCAAATTGTTCTTGACTAAAATTCATACAATATTTTAATTTGATTCGCCATTTAAGGAATAGGCCCTACCATAGGTCTTATGGTAAGATTAAGACCAAAAATCCGTTGACTTTCTTGTTTTAATGACACTGAGATCATAAAAAACAATGTCAGTTCAAATATTAGCACTACATCTCCAACAATCATCCAATTTTGATGAAAATTAGTACAAACTTATAAGTTTATTCGAACGAGTTCACGAACCGACATGATCGGATTGTGGGAGTAGGATTTTATGGGCTGCAAATTGATTTCCCTCATTTTAATCCTCAAAGTAGATGATTTTTCTTTCAAAAAGATTTTCTAGTGCTAAAAAAAATTAGTACATGGAAGCGTTGTTGTACACTTATTGGTTATGGAGAACATTAAAAAAACTATACATTGAATATTCCCATGTGCCTTAAGGGCAATAAGTAAACTATTGTAGTTTGATATTTTGGATATATTATGAGTAGATTTGATAAATGTTTACATTTCACACTAAGCTATTACAGTTTTTAATATAAAATGTACTTGATAACATTCCTTGAAACAGCACACCAAAGTACTCAATAAACTTATTTTATTCAAATGGGGAACACGTTTAAGGGAATATTTCAGCAAGAATCCAATCAGAACATTTAAAATTTGCTTAGTCTGCAGGTTTGCTGTGGCGGTGGTATTTTAATATTCAACGCACCATTGCCTGAGTTGAGAGATATCCAGGAAGGTTTGACATTCAAGTCGCACCCGGAGTTTGTGCGTTATGTTTGGGATGTAATATGAAATTAACACTGATGAACCCTTTTTAGCAAGGGTCGTTATAAAATCATCCCTCATTGATATTCTCTTCAAGGTTATCAATTGAGCTTACAAACAGCGTTGTGTACAATGTATGAAATGATTGAGTAAAAAGTTATATCACAGTAAAAATGTTGACCAACAACTATAGTTAAATACTAAACATAAACCTGTAACATAATTTACAATTCTGTAATGCTAATAAAACTCCAACAAATAAAATTTTCAAAGTATCAAAGTATATTAACCAATGACCTCTCAATTTTTAGAGAGGTTATAATAGCTTAGTAACTTTGGAAACACCATGAGGGTTTAAAAATTTAAAATAGGCCTATGTTCTTCGGTGGTATATAGCTCATTTTCTTACAAAATTTCAGCTCAATTTAATTAGTAGTTTTCACGTTATTCGCGTGACAAAAGCACTAACCAAACTATGTCACGTTTAAATATTAGTAAAATGTATTTTTTTCTTTATTCAATCAAAATGGTGTTTAAACTTCCAGGGTTGGTCAGTTCTTGAAAAGAATTATGGTGACTTGAGGCTTCTACCCCTAAAGGGAAAAGTTATACAACAAATTTATAAAAAAACTAACTTGATTGCATAAATTAATCCAGTTTAATAAACAACGCGTTATAATTTGACAAGAAGCAGGATAGCATAAATAAAATTCTGGGAAAATGCTATTTAATTTGCACAAGGAAAATGTGTACAACCTGTGGTTGGATTCAACTAAAACTTTTACCTTGCAAATCTAGATTATGTAGTGTCTGCATTAAAGCTTTTAGTTTGTTGTTGTCAGTTCCAAGTCTTATTAGACATATTTTTACAAATTCAATTATTTTGTCCGAGTCGCCAAAAATAACACGAACATGGCGATTCCTTCGGTTAGCTAGACCTAGAAATATGTTTACCCAGAATTAACTGACATTTCCCAACCATATAACAGTAAAAACATTCTATAGTCCGTTCATAAAATTTAGGCTGTTAAGGGGGAAGGTGTCCAGTTTTCCCCACTACTTTTTTAGCTTAATATATCAGCTGATCAGCTATCAGCTGTTGTTTCAAGTTATGGTGAGGGGGGGGGGGGCGGAATTGCTTTCCCTCAAACAGCCAAAATTTTCAGAACGGAGTATAAGTGAGCAAATGTAAACCTTTTAGAAAGTAAATAAGGCAATTCTTGGCAGAATTATCAAAGATTAGACACATGACATCAGAACATTTTAATATACATGAAACTACATCACAAAAGCTGATTAGCTGATTCAAACGTGTAACATTGACAACAACAAGTACGTAAATTACATTTCAAAACTCAAATACCATGATTTGCTCTTTGTGATTTGCTACAAATTGTCATGAAGCACGTTTCTCACCGTAGACCACAAGCCAAGGGTGAACCAGTACGCAATCTGCCACACCAGTTCCATGCTGAACCCGTTGAACACACCCAAAATGCCCAAACTGTAAGCAACGAACTCAGCTGTGCTTGAAACACTGTAGCGAACAGTTGTTGGAATATCATTCTTATCATAAGAAACTTGGTATTTCGTAGCTCGTTGGTCATCATAGTCATCACCAATAAGAGGATCCGTTGCGTAATCAATTGTCACACATTCTGTAGGACAATCACACTTGCATCTCTTGTGTTTAAACGCATGCCAGGATAGAAACATGTTCCTCTCAATACAATAATCAGAAACTTTGTTGCTACAAATATCAAACGATCCGTTGCAAATCGCAAGGTGGTACGGAACGCAACCACATTCCGCAATGGAACAGTTTATTTGGCATTCAAAAAGACAGTTTTGATAAGTGTAAAAGGTGAAAAGAGACAACGTCTTCTCGTGGGAAAATATACAGAATCTTTTCATAACGTCCACCTCGAAAAGGCTTTTCTTTATAGTGGTGATGGACGGCGTTAAGGTGGTGGTAGAAGTCGCTGCCTTGGCGAAGAAGATATGATGATTAGTTGTTATCGATGGATACGTGAAGCTGTTGTGAACAAATACTGTATACTTTTCAGACACTCTTTTAGATTCGTTTATGTGAGTTATGTTTTCATTTTCGTCATCTTTTGGACTAACAGAAGCGAGCTGCGTAAAACCTGCATCGTCAAATTCAATCTCTAAAGATTTATCTGTGTATAACAGATTTTGCTTGCAACCATTTTCCAACACATTTTCAGGACTACATTGGGTGTTTTTACCATGAGCATTTTTAAGATCATTCCTTACCTTAATTTTTGCATCCTGAGGACCGTGGCTTACAGCATTGAATGTTTGGCATATTTTGATTCTATCCCTTAGGTATGCCCTAGGTGCCATAAATATCCTTTGACTGTTTAAACTACTAAGTATAACCGTGCCATTTGAACTATTTTCAAAGTCTGCATTGTAAATTTTCAACCCAGTCAGACGTTGTTTCCCCAGTTTCTCGATGTATTTTAGATACACGCTCGCACTGAAAGTTTGATTAACATTGACTGGAAACGACTTTACAGAGTGATCAAATATGGGAAGATACAGTTTTTCAAAAACAATCCTATCACTTTTGTTCATCGCCAGTAGATCATATTCAAACGGTGTTATATCAGTTGATATTCTTAACATATTCAGTTCATCTTCATTGCACAGCCAAGAAACACCGTTTCTATTTGACAAGCATCTTTGCAATATTTCAAATCGATTGTAGTCATCTTTCAATTCCAAGTTCTCGCAAACTGTGACAGCTGGGAACGGCACGTCTTGGGCTCTTGTATAAGAGTTGCTCAGCGCTGTCAAGGTGTTTCGCCATTCGTCATATGCATCGTGGATGTACAATGCGCTGATGAGAAGTGCTACTAAATGAATCAACAAGCTTGCCATGATATTCAACTTGGGAATCCTTTCAAAAAAAGCGTTTCGCACCCTAGGTAAACTGATGTTGCGGATTTCTTCGAGGTAGGATTTGTGCTGTCTAGGAAACATTAAATAATCTTGAGTAGCTTTCATTTCCTCTACTCTAATAGAAACAAACTCCAGTTTCTCGGACAAAAGTGACAGCCGGGACGACACTTCATTTGGTAAGCTAAGCTCTGTATCATCTTGATTCATGACGATGACTCAAATCGCGAGTAATCTCAGAATCTTGTCAACGAGGAAGAAAACGTTGCTTAGTTAGAAGTTGTTGAGTTTTCTTCTTGACTTTTTACTTTGGTTTGTATGTAGATATTTTTACATTCTCTGAAAAATAAGCTAAACCCAGGAAATGATTTTAAAACTACACCTATGCTTTTTAATTACCACTATACACAAACACTACACAATGATGAGAAGTAACGGACTAACTCTATATCAGGGAACGTTATGACCTTGCATGTCTCTTAAAATTACTCCCACTGATGAAATGAGTGTTAACTAAAACATGTCGATTAATTATTCAGTGCTGTATCTTCATAAGCAGATTACACAAACATACAAGTAAAAGAAAAAAAACTTTGACCTAGTAGATAATCATATAAAGTGATCCATATAGTTTATTTATTACACGGTATTAAATATTCTGCTCTTATTTAGGATAATAAATTATTTCTTTAACGTAGTTTAAAACATTGTATAGTGATCACAACACCTGTTGTGAACATATTGTTAGCAAAATAGATTAGTTACCTTTTGTTGATTAATAAATTAGATTAATAAATAAATTTGGTGACTGTGATCATGTTAATTTTTTTATAGGAAAGAAGATACTAACGTAGGGGTTACCGTAACACCTAGACCCATAGTATCTCCGTCCATTTTAGTTTTTTTTTTTTTCGTGATTTTTCTTATGAAACTCATAAAATACCGGATGGACTCATTTTAACGATAAAGTTTATGATTAACATTTAGTATGTTAAGAGTCCTTTTAACCCCAAAAATGGCATGACAAAATGCTATAAAGGTACGGTTCATTTGGCTTTTGCGGTTCTGTCTTTGACTATTGATACAACTAGGCACTCCATCCCCATGTTAAAGTTGTCGCCAGTTTTAAAATCAAACTCGTCATAGTTGAACAACGGCAAATTGCACTGATATAAATTACTAATTTCTGTCAAATAGGTGAAATTTTTTACCAAGTCAAACTAATGGAATAACCCATTGTGAGCTCTGTTAAAAAGAAGGACATTTTTCATGGTTTTTGTAGCCTCGCTGTTCTTGGGTAGCTTTTAATGTTACATCTGAGTAACATTGCTGGCTAGAGTAACATCTGATCTTAGTCAGTAAAAAAGCTACACAGATCACTTCACTCAAATCTACCCCCACCCTCCATTCGTATACCTATACAACTATAAGTACGACTACAATGTACACCACTGTTTAATAAAGCGACGATTTTCTAAAACCACTCAATTGCATTTGAAAATAGTTCAAAATTCACAAATAATGCAGTATGCGTCTAAATTTGAGGCCTTTGTGTGTTTCCGATGCATAATTGTGAAATATTTTGTCAATGGTGTTTGGATTTGTATATGGAAGTTCTTAAGGTTTTAAAATTAACAAATAAACTTCTTTGACCGAAGAATACTCCGAAGAATATCTTACTCCAGTAATCTTCAAAGGATCTTCTTAGGCAGTTTTAGCATAGATGAAGTAATATAATATTATATTACTTCATCTATGGTTTTAGTTTTCAGGCAATAACATTTCCTATGCAGCGACATAAAGTACATTTCTGCAAAAAAAATCCAACTTCCTTTATGGATCCAAAGTTCCGAGACGTTTTCAACGCTTTGTTTTCCTGTCTCAGATTTGTTTCGTTGAAAAATCGCAAGTATTACAGAGAAGTTTCGCGAAGAACGTAGGTTACTATTTGAGGAGAGATTGTTTCTCTTGTGTAGGGTGAAGAAAAAGTATCCTCGTCTGTTACTAGGGGAACGTATTGAAATCAGGCTCGTTCTGTGGTTATAGCGTGCATGAGTTGAATATCAAGTGGATCACAACTATGGTGGAGTTCTTGTGACATTGTGTCTATGGTAGTTCTGTGGTTATAGCGTGCATTAATCTGTAGTATCAATACTTGTGACATGGTGGATAGATATGTTAAGTGGTTAATAAAAATGAGGGTTTATGGATATGCGAGTAACAAGTTTATAACAACAAAAGCGGGGATGTTTTAATTTTACACATTTCCCAATATATCGGCAGAGTTTGTTTTCGATATTGAGACTTAGAGCCAACAGCTGCTAAACTATAGTATACAGTAGTAGTACATTACACAATTATAAATTGACACTACTCCTACTTAACCATATAAATCTTTGCAGAACTACCTGAACCAACAGGGAACAACGTATTGTTACAGTTTCTACAATAGCACAGATTTATACTTAATATCGTACTAACCATTTCAAGTAATTTATCGTTTAGAAATTTCAAAATATACGGACCAATAACATAAACAACAAAAACAATTGAATCGGAGGTTGAGTTCAAAAATACCTTTATAATCTCCACACGCTTTCGGAAAGGTTTATAAAACGATAAAGATGAGAGTTTACGGGGGTGAGGAGACGACAATAGAATAGTCTTCACTGTAACAAATGTTTCCAATATTGGTGTGTGAGTGTGGGACTTGAAAAGTGGAAAATATCGGTCCAAATCTCACAGCTGTTGATATAGGTTTTAAATTTGAGAAATATTTCTATTTTTGGTTGTTATTTAACATTTTGCACCTATGTGGTTAGGAGCAGCTCCTGGAAATATAATTTAGAGGTCTCGGTTGAGTAATATGACTTTCTGGAAAAAAAGAGTATGAGTCATATAGTGAAGGATTTCCATCCACATGATAGGCTTCACCAGAATGGTTAACTCAATAACTCAACTCTGAAATCTATAAAAAGCAGTGACTACTTCGGATAGATAGGTAGAAATGGTTTTACATTGTCAGTCAGTTGCAAATCCTTTCCTTTTGTAAGATTCTTGGAATTTTTTGGATAGTATTTAAAATTATGCACTTGGCTGCATGCATTTAAAATTATCTTACGTATATCTGTCCATATTAATTTTTTGAACAACTTCTCAGTTAATATAGTTTATCTTTAGCTAAGGAGTAGGGTTAGACATTCCACTTTAATGTTGAGTTTTCAACAAGTTTTATAAAATCAAAACGAATTATTGAAATTGAGCTACCTACGAAGTGTGCTGATATAAATTACTGATTTCTGTTAAATCACCAACTTCATGGCACAGCTTATGGTTACCATAAAGATGGTAACATAAACATGTTCATAAAAGTATGTAACATCGAATACAGAATAAAAATATAAAAAATTGTGGTGGTAATAGAGTTTTAGACACATTCAACTATGTACAAGTTTAATACAGTTGGTCCAAATAGATGGAACCTCTACTTCAGAATGCAATAGTCAATAATCGTAATTGACATTTCAATGTGAGATTCACCACCGTAACTTTATTACTAATCTTTCATATTAAAATCAATGTTATTAGTTCGCTTTATGTAGAAAAGTTTATTAAATAAATATCTAAATTAGTATCACTATTGGACGAATAACCGTGAATGTAGTGAAATAGTTTGAATTCTAACAAAACTCGTGGAAGTTTGGTTTTCCAGGTTAACCCACAACAGCCAACGGTTGATTCAGTTGCTAATCTGATTTGCCTTTGTTCAACAGCGAGATTGTTGTTGTTGTTGTTTCAAGCTTTGATTGAGAGGCTACGATTGATTACAACCACTTTGATGTGTGTTCTGGTATTGTAGAAACTAACCAGAGGCATGTGCATTCTCAAACTTATTGGAACATATAAAGTAATAAATAGTTTAGGTAAATTCTGAGTGAAACCACACACAATAATCAAATTAGTAATTTATAGTTGTGTAAAATGTAGGATTCATTCTCAACTAAAAAACCAACCACGATTGTTGTTTTCTTGGTAGTTAGACCAACTTTAGAGATTTTTTTATAAAAATGTGAATACAAAATCTTGCAGCTTAGTCATGTAAAATAATAATTACCTGAAAAGGAGCTACTTAAAAATACGTATACATATTTATCTATAGTATCTTGTATAATCGTTTAAAGATAATAATGGTTTCAACAGGTATAAAATAAAGGACTCTATGAAAATAAATTTTGCTAACCATTGTTAGAAAGGTGATAATTTACCAATTTTTTTCCATTCCACATCCAAAGGAACAAAGTAAATACACATTTTATTTCTGCTAAGGTAGGAATCACAATAATACCTCATAAACTATTAAGCATTTTACATAATTTAAAGCATCTTAGACCATATAATAATGTACAAAATGATGATAAAACCGCCACAATTGATCACAAAACTAACACAAACGTATTTCAGGACGTCTTCAAGAGGCGTATATTGGACACATCAGTTACGGCGGCTACGACATCGTCTCCTCTTATCGTAAACTTTTATCTTTATTGTTACGACAATCGTATGAACTGCGAGAACAGAGGCGGTATTTATAAGTGTTGAAAATATTAAGAAGGGTTCGTGGGACACTTTTGTCTGTCGCAGTTGGTGTGAAATGAAAATATTAGAATTTAGGAGACAATTTTGAAATGTAGGCACCTACAATGTAAAATATTATAAAAACCATTTTGATTAGTGCTCTTTTTGTAGGCTATTTTTTGAACATAAATTTAAAACACTTTAATACTTTTCAATGAAATGGTGACCATACTAAGTAGGTATTTTAAGCCAAGTATGAATGGAGATGAGTGTAGGATGAGTGGCGCGATCTTGTAGTCTTGTTAGTGAATAAGGCCGACATATTCCTTAGACATGGCTGTTAATTAATAGCCCATACAGCCAATACCAACTGGAACCTACAGTTTATAGTGAAATCCGAACCACATTATTTCCTTGGTATTTACGAATTGGTCTAATTATCAGGATAATACTGCGGATAGTCGTAGTACTCACTAGTGCGGACTTTAATCCACACGAGGGAGTATCGCATCCACAGTGCATGCCTATAAATATCCACAATTCTTGACCTCAAATTCGTGACAGTCTAGTAGTTGGATAGGACGACGCCACCCGTTCCAGTAAAATTCAAAACCGATTAAAATTATTAACACTTTTTTATGGTAGAAAATAAAATGTATGTAGTTAAAACCAGCATGATACAATTTGACAATGTTTCCTGATACAATTTGACTTGGATATTGGTTTTATGAAAACCAAACAAGAATTAAATGTAACAATATACCAAAATATTATGGTTGATATACTAATATTTTACCATGGAAAATATTTTAAAACATAATAATATAATTTCAATGAATAAAAATAAGGATCTGAACACCATAGACTGGAGATAGCTTCCTCGTAGGAATAATCTACTACAAAGAATTTAAATGGTAGTTTTGAAACTATTTAAAACAATTACCATAAAAGCAGATAAACTAATGTAATGTATTAGGTATCCTTTGTATTGATTTAATACTAGTCGGTGTTACAGTAGAGCTGGTCTAGTGGTTTGAGCGCTGGACTTCGGTTCCAGAGGCATCGGATTCAAATCCCGCCAAATCACCAATGGATTTTATCAATGTGATAATGCCGCAACCCCTAGAAAAACCTGAAGTAATGTGAAAAACAATTTCGGGCTCATGCCTAGCGTTCTAGGACAAAAATTATCACCGACGAAAAAACCTGAACTCCTAAACAATGTAAAAAATTAAAAAAAATTTATGTATATTTTGTTTTGATTCAATGCAAAATCTAGTTGCAACAGAAAAACCTAAATATATCACCGATTCTAGCCAAATTCTGTGATTCTCACCCCTGCTATATTTCAACTGTCGAAAACATCTGTATGAAGGAGGGTGCAAATTGTTGCCATTTGTCTGCCAATCTATTTTTGCACTTACCTTCAATTTCAAAAAAAGAATTTACCTTAGATTCTTACCCTCGTCGATACGTTAGAATCCATAACTTTTCTACAAACTAAGTTTTGAAATAAATTTTAGTAAAAAAAAAAACTTCAAAGACTCAGTATATTTGGATGTGAATCTCTGTATAAAGAGTGTATATTTTACATTTATTTTATCCCCTTCCAACATTTTTAGAACACTAGGCATCCGGAATTTACAGATCGTCATACTGTACTACAATAGGGGGTCACACCGATAAATCGACTTCCAAATAAGATTTTAATTAGATTAAATAACAAAATCTTCCTAACCTAACTTCCCTTTTTAGTCAGGTTAGGTTAGGTTACCACCCCTAGGTTTGGTTAGGTTAGCTTATAATTATTAGGTGTGGTTGGTATAATACGTAGTACCCAATAGGATGTTGCAATAGGGCGGGAAATATTTGCAGTGACCTAACTCATTCATTTAACCCACTAAAATCCGGCCCACTTTCATATTCTATTAAAAAGTGAACACAAAATTATACAACAATACATCCCCTCTGGGCAAGGGATGTGAAGCAAAGAATACAACATTCACAACAGATTCTTGTACACCCCAAATTAACAGAATATTCAAATTTGTATGCAGACCACGCCACCCAATCTAGTAACATGTGGCTCTAACAACACTGCTAGTGCTAATGAGTTTACCATTTAGCCTGGTAAAAATAACTACATGAAAGACTGTTGGTTAATTTTCTGCAAAATATTTTTGCCTGTTTATTTATAGCTTTATACACCTAATTTCAAGAATTTGCATGTTTTTGGCACATGATAATGTCAAAGAAGTACAAATTTAAATAGAAAGCCAGTTCTAACATATCAATCTACATCGAATAACATATTTATGTAAATGGTGTCCCACGAAGAGTTTGGTATTTTGAATTAATATACCAGACGCATAGAGCACCCTTTAAACTAAAAAATCCACAACTACAAAACATATATGTAAAAAACACTCCACTGAGTCCCACCAATCAGAAAACAAAATTGCGGAACATCAAAATAATGTTGCGTTTTTTTAAGTACCGGTATTGGTTTTTGCAAGGAGATTTCAAACTGATTGCGCGAATAACTCAATGAAGCTATGACAATGGTAGTAAAATGTCATGCTAGTACAAGTTAACTATTTTGAACTCGTGTTCCTAAACAAACATAAAACCTGTGTACTCAGAAAAGAAAATGGATAGAAATTGTAAAGCGTTGACGTAAAAATATAGTCTTGAACAAACGAAACCCCAATAGCCTTTGAATGTCTGGAGGTTGCTTTAAGTATTCACCCCAAACAAACTTCCCTTCCGAACAGTCAGTTTAATCGTAAAACACCGACAAGGAAATTAGATTGGCAAAGTGAATCGTCTACAACAGTTGCAGCAGAGGGTGATTCACTTAGTCTTCATTTTGAATCCAACTGGGAAAAATATTGCGTTCACTATTACTAGTTTTTACTTAGGTGGATAGTTTGATTGTTCAGCACAAGTTCTTTGAAGAAATAAAGAAACGGTATCAGCAATCTGACACATACTTTCTCCCTCAAGCTTGTCCACAACATTTTAGCATGGGTAACAACACATTTTCTACATATTTTCACATATATGTATAATATGTGAAATAATAAATGATATGTATAATATATATATATATTCTACATATTTTCATAGTTTTTAGTTTAACTTTTCTCTCGTTTCGTGTCTCACTTGGCCAATTTAAGCCAACTTGTTGTCTTGTTTAGTAAATTCGGACTCTGTGGGAGTTAGGCTAGGTTAGGCCTATTTTGTACTAACCTTGTTTGTTTCAGGTTGACGACTTAACTCCGTAGGTAAGCGGAGTGACTACTTAGCTTACTTGTTGATTCGTTAAGTTAGCTAGTAGTGTGTCATTTAGATATTTACCCACAGAGTCAAGTCAAAATTATTAATTTCCCCACAAGCCCTAGGCTAGAGTGGTGATTTCGAGTAGGGTGTTTAGTAACCCGCAACGTTCGTCTCGAGCTCTGACAACCAGGGCTATCAAATTTAGGCTATCCGAATCACTATCGACTCCTGGGAAACTCCCCGCGACCAGACTAGGGCGAATCCTGGGATCTTCGTTTTATTACCGGTGGCGTAATTTCCCACTTGTCGCCCGCCAGGAAAATTACGTCACATAAATGGTTTCGTAGGAATAACTATGATATTTTATATGGAAAAATCACAACAGTTGCACTAACTAAAAATCACAAAAGATGCAATAACTTTTGAACCGTAATTGTTACAGCAATGGGGGGTTGCACTATTTTGTTTAGAATTATAAGGACTATAACACATTAGTTTTAATCAAAACAGTTTTTTCCCTAAAATAAGACGTTTTGGTTATTTTATGGAGTTTATATGGGAACGGATATATCCACTCAAAACTCAAACTCGGAAATTTTGACGAAAACGATAATTCTCCATATACTCTGTATAGGGGGAGAAAGTAAAAAATGAAAATATTTTTGCTTTTATGTCCCCAAATATAAAAGGGGTTTTTGGAGAAATGTCTCTGCACTTTCCTAAAACTCTTACAAATTTTGTTTAGGTGAAACCAGGGTGGCAATATCGTGTTGTGACAATAGTTCCCGTAAGATATAGTGGTAGCGTGGCCGAGCGGTCTAAGGCGCTGGTTTAAGGCACCAGTCTCTTCGGAGGCGTGGGTTCGAATCCCACCGCTGCCAGAAACTTTTGTAAAGTTCACTTAAGTATTACTTTGATTGCGTAACGTTCCTAAAGTACAGTACTGTAGTTATCCTCTGTACAGTAGGAGAATTTTGTTAGGCTTTTAACTAAATTCATAATTATTTTTTCAGAGTGGTTACATAAAGTGGGTGCTAAAATTATATTATGTCCTGTAAAAGTAAGTTTCAAACAAATACTGGGAAAACGAATGACCACAAAATATAAATATAATATACTTGGGCTAAATATGTGGCTATTTCTGCCTCAATTCTTACTACGTCCAAATAATTTGAATCTTAATTCTGTTTTGAAATTCATTCAGGGTTCAACTGCTACATATAAATCAGCTAGTTGAAGTAGTTTCTAGTCTTTATTTGACTTAACTAGTTATATACTGCGCCTCGAATTTTAAGGTCAACTATAAATTTCATCTGAATCAGGGATTTGCTCTAGTTCTTTTGTATTTGAGCTATCTTCTTATAGGATTTTGCATTGAATTTATAATGCCCACAGTACTTCAATCGGAATCAGCTAGGTTTTTTCAAGTTCTCTTCGTGACATGAATTATCTAGTTGTATAATTTCGTCTTCAGTTTATAAGACGGAAATATATTTTGTATGATTTAAAAAATACCGATTTTTATAAACAAAAACCAATAGATAACCTTATTTGTCAACTTATATAACTGCTACGTTGTTATTTACAGACAACAAGTTTTTTGACAGAGCATCAAACAACAAAGTAGTAAAATAGGAAGTAGGAAAATAAATAAACAAACATTATATTCCAATTACAATCCCATCTTCTGCCAGTTTATTTCCACTTTGCATACAAAACAGTTTTTTACAAAAGTACAAAATATGCTTCCATAATAAGCCTTATTTACAGCATTTAAAACTGCATTGGAATTCTATATTGATTGGTTTGTAATTTTTATTTTGGTTGTAGAGTATAAATAGTTTATGAATTATTGAAAATTTCAATGATATAGCTAAGTATAAAAAAATAAAATAAATTTGAAACTAAATTCCGCAACGATTCAACAAAGATTATTAATAATAATAGGTTCAAAGGTAATCGTGGGTTAAATAAGATACGCATATTAAGTTTAATGGTAGAATGACGATGATTTGAAAATAAAGGAACACCATTGTATGTCATTGTCTGAATACATATTGTGAAACATTAAATTTAAAATCAATACCATAGAGAATAGTAAACATTAAATACAAATGAAGATCTTTTATTATTATTTACGACTTGTACAGTTTAAGCCTTTGCCTGCAAATGTCTTCTTTTCAGTCTATGTTACTAACAATAAATTATTTTATACATTGACTTTTTATTTATGAAACAAATTATAGTTAGAATATCACCGTGACGATAAGAGGTTAAAAATTTAAATAAGGAAAACTGCTAAGAATAAAAAAGGATTAAGCACAACACTAGTCAACAATAAGGTATAATTATTATACAAGGCGTAAACAAATATTTTATCAGAAAACTTTCGGTGAATCAAAGACAAGATTATGTTATTGACATTCTTGAAATAATAAAAAAATTAAACGGTAATATAAAATAACATATAGGATCATAATGTATTCGAATTGAACCTCACCATGATTAATGATTTATAGTTGTAGGAGATCGAACCATAAAAAAATCAGTTGAATAATTTTGAAAAACTATAAGATCTATTTTTATTCTTAATCTGCCCAACTATACAATTCTAAACACATTTGAAAATACAAATAATTCAAATAATATTTCTGGACAGAGTTGATTATTTTATATACTTTTGTCTGCATTCAGATATTCTTCAGCCCATTTTTTTACAACACTAATGGATTGCATTGTGCAATTCTAGTATTCTAGCTATTCTGATATGTGTTGTAGATATGTGAAGGAATTTTGTGCTTTTGCCAGAACCGTAAATTGTGTTGTAAAAATCTATATAAACCTTTTAAATAATTTATATAGCTTGCATTTGATGGTTTTTGTATTTTAGACACAAAATATGCTTTTAAACTGTTCATATAAAAATACTAGTTAGATGCAATTTCAATAAAAAATTGACTCCAACGAATTATCGATTTGTATAAATTTTGTTTGAGAACTAGAGTCAAATAGTTTCGATAGATTTTTACAACAAATTTGATCTAATTACATGAACATCGTTTTACACATAATTCTAAACACCAGGCAATGTTGTTTAACATTCTGGCGTGGTTTCTTTTATTGTGCTGGAGGTCCTAAGAAGGCTACACCTGGAATTTGTTTACAAAATAGTGCTATTTTCATCAATTTATAAAGACCCAAAGAACGATTCAAATGACAGTACATTAATTGACAGCGAACGTTTGGCACATTTATTATGTTTTACTCAGGTCTAAGCTAGATTTGTGTGTTTTCAAAACATATTTGAAAACTATTATTGTGCGTATCTATGGTGAAACTATAGCTATCCCGAAGCTTATCAAGACTACTCAACATATTCTTACATCTAAATTTGTTTGAAACAAAAATAAATCCAACTTTTTATAAAAATAACAGCAGCGAAAGAGTCACAAAATTTTATTAGTCTAAGAAAAGACACTTGACAAAGATTTTATGACGTAAGCATGAAGAAAGACACGTTTCGTCTATTTTACAAAATTACACCATTAACCTAACATTGAGTATAGATACAAAAATGATATGTGTACAAAATGAGAAGTTGAAACACTCATTGAATAAATGAAAAGCTTATGAGAAAATTTGGCTGATTTTTTTACTGGTTTTCCCTAAACTTGAGCCAATATGATATGTAAAATATTGGACCATTTCTAGGTGGACGGATGGACAATTTTGAAAAACAAAATGTCCTAAGAACGATAAATCATAAGTTTTTCTTGGTTTTTATTATCATGTGCACTTTGCAATATGATATTGCACCATATCAGTATTAAAATAGTTATTTATCGAAGATTTAGAAATGCTACTGATGTATGGTTAAGAGAAATATTTGAAACATAAAAACAAAATGTTCGCCAAGCCCCAATTGTTGGCTTGGTACGGACCTTATGTTCTTGTGATACAATTTAAAGCGGCAATACTTTTAGATACATTCATTAGATGTTTATTTAGCCCTAAAAATGTTTCCTTAACATTACAAAGAGAGAACTGAAAATGAATGATTTAAACCAAGACTTTTCTGTTAACCACAGTTTCTTAGCTGTTCCATTTCAGAGAAAAGTTGTAGCATATTTTATACACTAACTTTAATTAAATTAAACGTAGGCCTATAAGAAAATATTTTCTTTAAGTCCTAAATGATTATGATAACTTAAAAAATATTTATAAAATTTCGAATATCCTGTCTACTTTCTTTAATATTTTCCATTGTAAAAGTACACAACCCAGGATTTTCACTCGAGTCTCTGATGAAACTTCTGTACGACCATCTTTATCGTAAAACACTCTTGAATTATTGAAGATTGAGAATATTCATCAAGCTTTAATGGTTGACAGTACTTCAAAAATCTTCAAAGTTGAGGACTGTTTTCACGGTCAAAAATATTCTTCAAGGTCGAGAGAAATACTCTAGATTGAAGATTATGTTTGAGATTGCCAAAACTCATCACGTATTTAAGGTTGACAGCAATCCTTAATGTTTAACCATACTCTTTAAATTGCCAAGGATGAAAATATTCTTTAGGTCTTCAAGGTTAAGAGCACTCTTTCTTAAGTCTTCAAGTTTGATAACACTCTTTGCCCTCACAGGTTGTGAATAATCTTCAAAGTTGACAACACTAATTTTACGTCTTCAAGCTCGACAACAATCTTCACCCTCACAGGGTGTGAACAATCTTCAAAGTTGACAAGACTTTTTAAGTCTTCAAATCACCAACTCTCTTCCATCTTAAAGGTTGAGAACATTCTTCAAGGTTGACGATACGGTTCAAGTTTTCAAGTTTGACAACACTCAGTCAAGGTGGCAAAATCTTCAATTTCGACAACCTTCCTCAATTCTTCAAGTTTGACTCCGTTCTCCATGTCCTCAAAGTGTATCAAGGTCTCCAGTCACACCAGTCCTGCACGCGTTGCTGCTATAACCTCGCCTGGTAATGCTTGTTGGAGGGTTCGCTTCTAGCAGAGTTGTGGTAAACTGGGTTGTAGCCTCGAGTAAAGGTGGTGAGGGTGTTGGAGGGGTTGGTGTAGCCTCCAACCCCGACACCTTGTAGCCTCCACCGCAGAGAAGTGGGGGAAATTACGTCTGGAGGAGGATGTGCTGGAGACTGGGGAACGGCTACGTACTCCCCTAGGCGATCCTGAAACATATTACCATGACGTGTATTTAAATATATCGGTGAGAGATAGACATGCACAAACAAGATAGTGCACACAAGAGTTTTCCAGTTATTGACTTATTGGTGTTTAGCAGAGTTTGACACCACCATTTGTTTAGAAATGAAACAATAATTCTTGATTAAGTAAAAATATTTACATATCGATTTGTAGATTTCTTCTACACTTAAATCATTAATTTATGATTATTAACATTATTTAGAACACAGGTTGGCCTACTGACAGTTTCTTGTGACTTTAAATATAAAAACAATACGTGTACGTAAAAGATACAACGGTTGTTAAAGAACATAATCCTCTCCGTGAATGAGTCATTCTATGGTTTATGTAGGGGTTTCTAAGTGTTGAATAAAAAAGTACAATGTTAGTGACATTACTGATAAGAATGAAAGTTCAAATTCATGGTAGGCAAGAAGAAGACTATTTGACTCAATCATTACCGGGTAATCAGAGGAGTGTGGCGACTATAGTTCGGCCGCTTAGAAAGCGACCTCCTCCAGCATTGGTTTAGCATTAGCGCGCAGGTCTTTTCTAAGCGGCCGAACTATAGAAGGAAACTTCATAATAATTACTAAAAATATAATCGTTGTACATTGAATCATGAAAAAATCTCAATTACTAGGTGATTGAACGATAAACCATACTCGAAGGGACTTGCTTTGAATATAATCCTCACCTGAGTAATTGATTTTAGAAGACATTAAAAAATATTAGCTCACCTTAAGTAGGATCAAAAAGTAATGGTTACCAAACTTACATTGTAAAACCTATGGACAGGGTTGTGGCGATGTCTGGAAGGTCTTCGTAAAGTTTCCGTTCTTTGGTCTCTTGCATGAGAGTCTCGGCCGAGTAGAGGACTGTTGGAGCAACTCCCTGTAAAACAGTTCATTTTGGTAAACAATGTGATAATAGTCGTGTAGAGATATTATACTCGTGATCAGATTGGGAAATGAAAAATTGTGTAGGGCTTTCTTAGAAGAAGATCCATCTTTGTCGACCAATCATTTTTACCTGAAGAATGCTTCTTGCCAACAATGGCAACCCAGTTGACTCTACCAGTTAAAGTGACTATTTTAGAGTAATTAGGAAGCCATAATTGTTTCAGTGTATCCAAGAAATCACAGATGGTTTAGCATGTTCAACATCGTAAGCAAGACTACTCTAACAGTCATTATTTGTGATCCTAAACGAACATTTACTTGTACATCTTCTTCTTCGTGACGGTACAATGGGCTGAAAAACTACTGTTGTTTAAGAACTATGTCCTATGTGGTTGTCTTAGGACTATGTCTGGGTTGGGATTGCAGCTGTGATAGATTCTTGGTCTTCGGACAACCTCAGTTTAAAAACCAACGAAACAATTTCACCTGATGTTTCGGCCTTGATGCATGTTCCATTCTCAGGCTGACTTACACACTCTTTGCATTTTGCATTTTGACACGGACCACTAAGACTAAAAATTTACAATAAAAGGTCACACATTGGAAACCTATCCAGTAAAAGTATGCCATTTTAGAAATCGTTTATATAGCTGAGCGTACTTATACTTTATGGGAAAATCTATCCCTCAAGATCACCTGTCTGGTAGTTATACGCCTGATGAGTTCTGGTCTCTCCGTTGTAGCTCCCAGGGTAATGGTGAGGATCGTACAGCCGTCCTGGACCGTACATATCAGACCCTCTGTACAACTCTCTACTGGACCCTTGGCCTGACCAGCTCTGAAACAATCAAAGTTAGTACTTCTAAACATTTCGATAATTTGTTTTAGAAGCGAGAATACATTTTGAACAAGATTAACATTTGAGAGGAAAGATACAACAAAATCGATATGATTGAGAATGCCGGGATTCTGTTAACCAAAATCACAAAGGGTATAAACCAGTTTAGTATATAGTATATATCCTGTAAGAATCCTGTATATATCCTGTGTGTATATCCTGTTAAGCGTTGAATTGCTCACCATCATTCGGTTGGACGGTTCCACAGGCGAGACGAGGGTTGTACTGGCGTACGGTTCAGGTGAACACGACCTCTCCCTCTCGCGGTATTGAGGCGGGGGTTGCTGATGGGTGACCTCCGCGTAGTCCGGGGTCGTAACCTTCACCTCAGCGACCTTGGAGTCTGACAGAGGCTCTGACAACAGCGGTTTCGGCTCCTGCAGAACTGTCACTGTGTGCTCTGAAAAAACAAACTAATGTTAAAGGAAAACCCAAGATGACCTTTGGCCCATGAATTTAATTTTCATGATAAAGAAAGTTACCGACAATGTAACCCTTCTGAAAATATAACATAATAAACAGTAAAAACGAAATATACTACTGTACAAGTAAAATTACTTTTAGCAAGCAATTTCATCGGTCACTAAAAGGAGGAGGCAATTGTGGCGAACCTTAAAAATAATTTAGGGATTTAAAGGAGGTATCTGAACAATAGTTAGGGAAAAGAGAGTGGGCAAACTGGTTATAAAATTAATTAATTATTAACAACTTGAAAATAAAGCTGAAAAAAAACTTGAAAATAAAATAGAGATTCAATAGAAAATACAACACAAAAACAGGTTGATGAGCAAAGGAAAATAGATTTATTAAAATTGAGGAGCACAAAGATCCGGAAAAAATTGAATCAACAAAGACAATGTTTCATTTATGTAAAAATAACAGAAAGACTAAATAAATCTTATTGTAACTGTAAGATTAAGAGTTTAAACCTGGAAGAGCGGTCATCTTTGCATCCAACTGGCGTCTGCGCACAAAGAGAAGAGCAGCAAACAGCAAACACATGATGGCGACCAGTGACATGAGAACAACCACGAACCACGTCTCCGTCACGAACTTAGGAGTCGTCGTGGTGAACTCGGGTTGTTCCAATGTGGGGTACCTGAAGAAGAACAAGGTCGTAAGGATAGTAAAAGAACTGTTGACATGCTAGTTGTATCACTATATAGATTGGAATATAGAGTGAAATGAAATAAATTATCCGTATATGGAAAGTCCAGAGATTTGATAGACACTTTCGTCTTTGATTTTCCTTACTTCATCTTCGAAAGACGTTTCGAGAGCTAAATGATTATTTCGTGTCCTTATGTGCCATTGAGCAATCAGGTAATTAATATTCCAGAGTCGAATATCCGCGAATGGAAAGTCAAAGATTGGTACAAAAACTGTTCTTTCGAAACATATTTTTATTTCATCCATCTTCAAAAGACGTTTTGAGGTGAACGATTATTGCTTTTTGCTTCATTTCCTTTAATGTGCAAATATTCTAGAGTAGTTTATCCGTAGATGCTAAATAGTTTTTCACTTGCTACATTTCCTGATTGCATTTATCCCACAAAGACTTTTTGAAGCCTTAATAATAGTTTAGGGCGATTTATTGCATTTGATGAACAACAATTCGATTTGTCAGATTATTAGTCAATTAGCTGGAAAAATTCACCATGCAGAAGCTTAATTCTAAGAAAATGTACGTTGTTTGGATCGAAGAAAGCACGTAATCACTTTTGAAGATCCACATTACACACCTCTTATTTCCCTAGTTTAAAAATAACCAGTGAAGCAGTGAATAAGCAGTCAATCGCCATCTTTTATAAAAGGTATTCTAATGGCATTCAGATGTCTTTCAAGAGATTTAAATGACAATAATATAATTTTTGTGATGAAATAAGGTCACGATATGATTTAAGCTGAATCTCACCTGTAGTTGTTGAGAAGTCTACTATAAGGGTCCAGCCTCAAAGTGGCAGGGCTGCTGTATGGACCCGACCCTACCCTGGTCACTGCAGCGGCTTGTACCAAGTACATCAGCCCGGCAGTGAGGTTCGTCAGCAGCAGCGACGGAGATGCAGCATTCACTGTCACGTTCGTCAGCAGTGTGCCGTTGAGCGCTGGGCCTCCGCGCACTACCACCTGCATAAACGAAAATGTCTAGATGATTTAGATTCAGCTCGACACAAACATTAAACATGATTATAGCACGATTTGGTATGAATATGTTCAAAGAACTTATCAATAAAATAAATCACAACAGCGACTCTCTTGCGTAATAAGCTTCTGTCTTTGTGAAACAGGAAAAAGGACCGTGAAAGAAAGAACAACGTATCTAAACTGTGTTGATGTTTTCACCATTTATTTGGTAAATAAATTCAAACTAAACCTAGTTTTATACTTTGTATCAGAAAACAGACTCTGCAGAATGAGATGTACAGTATTGCCAAACAAGTTGAACCTTACGAGTATTTTGGCTCATACTATTTATCCTTCAATCAACAGTTTATTAAACGGTGTATAGGATGATAGAGAAGTTTTTTGAGGGAAGAACGACATGTACAGAAATAACTTAAGTCATAAACTACTTTAGTCTGTATGATGGAACCTGTCTCCTGATCCTCCATATACCTGGACCGGCCCAAATGGCTTAAGTCCCGGACCAGTTTCTAGGTAGACGAAGGATCATGAGACAGGTTCCATCATACTGGCTATACTGGGGCAGAGAGATGGTGTTATGTTCGTGATAGCTTCCCAGGCTAGAAATGTGTAAATTTAAGATCTCTATGGGTATAAGGTGATGGTACACTTTACCTGATAGTAGCGTATAACCCCGCGATGTGTGTATTGAGGCGGAGGTTTCCAAGTGACCAGCACAGCTGATCCGTTCAGCAGCTGTGCTTCCATCTGTGTTGGTGATGCCGTGGGTACTGAGGAGGAAAAACATCATTACAATACACTACATGTGCAATCATTACAGTGTGATGCGTACAAAAATACTATTTACAACGCGCTGCGCTTAGAAAAGCATCATTACAACCCACCGTCCGTAGTGGACCATCAGTTGAACTATTAAATTCTGAAGTAGACATCCCATCTATATGGACCAGCTGTCACCAAATAATTGCTAAAAAAAGAACGTAGTTATATGAGCCAGACACAGAAATCTCTAGTGTCAAAAACTCTATTTTCTACCTTATTTTTGGTGCTGACATAGTTTGTTGCTATGCCTCACAATAAATCGTTCCATCAGTTTGACTTGGTGAAAAGGTTCGTGTATTCGACAAAAAACAGGAATTTAGATCAGCACAATCTGACGGTGGCTCACATCAACTACGACGATTTTGATTCAAATAAAAACCTGGTGACAACTTCAACATGGGGATGGAATGTCTGGTTGTATGAAAATAGGCAAAGGTTGAACACACTGCGCTAAAGGAAATATAATGACAACCCACTATAACCAGAGCAAATTATCCAGTGCGCAGAGCAAACCATCACTAATACCATAGATAAAACATACTCCCTTAGTAGATTTCTCATCCTAATGGAACAGCTGAAGACAATTTTATTGTTAGTTCTGTACGGTTTATGTAGAGGTCGTGTTTTGTTTACAATTTGTTTCCCGTTAATAATACGCACTGAGCAGAGCAAACATCTGTGGATTGTATGGATTTTATCTAATTGAATTGAAATTTAAAATAGAAATCGTAACTTAAAGTATTCGTGATTATCACGAAGACAATTATATAATTACAGGTATAATTCAGCTGTTGAAATGTAGTACTTAATTGTTAGAAAACAGGTCAAGCAGTCTGGCAGGTGTTGTTTTGAGTGAGAGAGGCAAAAACAAAGGATCAAGGGGGGTAAAATGTAACCCTTTGTTGACGTCCGTGTGGCCACGTCTTGTTTTACAAAGCTCAGCTGTTCAATGATTAAAGAGCTCAAATAACTTTAGTATTTTTGAGTTAATTTAGTTGATAAGCTAATTAAGCCTATACTGAGATAAAATTTCAAACCCTTCGATTTTTTCACTTTTACCAAATATGCTAATGTTTTGTTTTAGTTTTGTTTTGTGTTTTGTAAACGTGTTTTGATACTTAATGTTCTCAAAACGATATGTTCTGAGATTTATGTTTTATCATGTTTTATTTACAGAGTAGACATGTAATTTGATCTAAGGCGTTGATTAAACAAATTAAAAACCGATTAAGGTATTATTTGTATCTAAATTTTGAATCCAAATATTCAAATCAGGAAAAAACCCTCCAGTAATTTAGTGTATCTTTAATTTGACGTATACTACTGTATAAGAATTATACTCACCAGTAGTATTTGTATTTTAGAGGAGGACTTGTGACACCCGGGGAACTTACGAAATATTAATAATAGTGGTACTGTACAATTAAAATTACAATGGACGGGAAAGATACGATATTTTGGAATACTCTTTGAAATAAGGCGTGGGCAGCCCTGGGGGCTGTTTACGTTTTTTCTGATAAAATAATAAAATTTGATGACAACTTTTTACAAATACTTTTTATATAAAAAGACGGAGAAGTCCACAACACCGACACAATACTTGCTCAAGACCTCTCGACATCTCGGAGTGTTACAATTTGGGCTCAATCTCACCTTCCTTCTTTCATTTAGGTTTTTGTTCCTCTTAAATTGCCTTTGTTCCAAATTTAATCAGCTTCTCTAGCATGTATTGTTCTCTTCTGGCTCGAGTCTTAATTAAATGTTGTCAAATTTGTTGAATCATAGATTGTCGAAATTTGATCCGTGTCTCTATTTCTGTAATGTTTAATGTAACTGTTTTATTAGTCATCATCATTTAAAAATTGACTATATGGACAAATAAAGAGTTTTTTTTAAACATTTAATTACTGTACAAAATCTCAAACTACGTCACTCGTCTATTATTTAACTATTGAGCCTTCCTATGCAGAATCATCTTATTTGTGTCTTATTTTAATGAAAGTAATTTTATTTACATAGATACTAAATAAAATGTTTATTTAAGTGTCAATATAAAATATACCATGAATTTGGTACTTACTAAAAGTAAAAGTCTTTTAATTCCATTGTACAGCAATCGCAAGGTTGAAAGTGAAAATTAACTATAAAAAATGTTGCAGAGGATAAAGTTTAACGAATAATTTGTCCTATAAATGTCAATTAAATGACAAATAACAGATTAATTCAAATAAACAACAGATTTCACACTAACAATAAAACTTATTTCTTGAAATCTCACCGAGCCTATATACATTTTTACCCCATAAAATTACATATTCATGAACTCTTATGTTTGTACTTAAAATCAAAGAGTAAATGTAAATCCATAAAAAAAAACAAAAATGTGATTATATTTAAGCTTATTGGACATTAAAAACTACACATCAAAAGATATATTTGAGATTTTACATGCGAATGATTAAACATACTCTTCTGTAAATTTACGACTCTTTTGTACAGGCTTAAGTGTACGGTACGTTTATACCGGGTAAAGCTTTGGTGCGTTGATGTCATTTATTTAATTATTTTTATTTCCACTTTGAAAAAATTAAGCTAGTCACATAGAAGTAATAACGGGCACACACAATACACTTACAATTCTACAATTGCACGAAGAGTAATACTGTACTTGTAGTATCATTGAGAAACTTTTTATGTCCTAGGACGCTAGGCCCAAAAAGCCAAGCATAACTTTTTTAAATATTACTTCAGGCCTAGAGGTTGTGAAATTTTTACTTTGATAAATCCGTTTGATTTGGCAGGATTTGAACCCGTCCCGGGGGACCGACTAAGGGACCGAAGTCCATAGCTGTACTACTAGACCACCCCATCCATTCAGCAACTTACCATCCTCCAGAGTCCTAACAGTCCTCGAGTTAGACGGTCGACCGTCGATGTGCTTGTAGAAAGGGACGAGGAAGAACTGGTAGCGGGTGTAAGGCATCAGACCTGTCACTATGAAGCCTGACGTGTCTCCAGCATGAAGGACCGTGAGAGCGTTGGTCGTCTTGGATCTGACGTCGAGACCCCGGGAGTAGATGTACACTCCCTCCACGAAGTCGGAGATCAGTATCTGGAGACAGAGACATGTTATAGTCTGTATGATGAAACCTGTCACTATGAAGCCTGACGTGTCTCCAGCGTGGAGGACCGTGAGAGCGTTGGTCGTCTTGGATCTGACGTCGAGACCTCGGGAGTAGATGTACACCCCCTCCACAAAGTCGGAGATCAGTATCTGGAGACAGAGACATGTTATAGTCTGTATGATGAAACCTGTCACTATGAAGCCTGACGTGTCTCCAGCGTGGAGGACCGTGAGAGCGTTGGTCGTCTTGGATCTGACGTCGAGACCCCGGGAGTAGATGTACACTCCCTCCACGAAGTCGGAGATCAGTATCTGGAGACAGAGACATGTTATAATCTGTATGATGTAACCTGTCACTATGAAGCCTGACGTGTCTCCAGCATGGAGGACCGTGAGAGCGTTGGTCGTCTTGGATCTGACGTCGAGACCCCGGGAGTAGATGTACACTCCCTCTACAAAGTCGGAGATCAGTATCTGGAGGCAGAGACATGTTATAGTCTGTATGATGAAACCTGTCACTATGAAGCCTGACGTGTCTCCGGCGTGGAGGACCGTGAGAGCGTTGGTCGTCTTGGATCTGACGTCAAGACCCCGCGAGTAGATGTACACTCCCTCCACAAAGTCAGAGATCAGTATCTGGAGACAGAGACATGTTATAGTCTGTATGATGAAACCTGTCACTATGAAGCCTGACGTGTCTCCGGCGTGGAGGACCGTGAGAGCGTTGGTCGTCTTGGATCTGACGTCAAGACCCCGCGAGTAGATGTACACTCCCTCCACGAAGTCGGAGATCAGTATCTGGAGACAGAGACATGTTATAGTCTATATGATCAGACCTGTCACTATGAAGCCTGACGAGTCTCCTGCGTGGAGAACCGTGAGAGCGTTGGTCGTCTTGGATCTGACGTCAAGACCTCGGGAGTAGATGTACACTCCCTCGACAAAGTCGGAGATCAGTATCTGGAGACAGAGACATGTTATAGTCTGTATGATGAAACCTGTCACTATGAAGCCTGACGTGTCTCCAGCGTGGAGGACCGTGAGGGCGTTGGTCGTCTTGGATCTGACGTCAAGACCTCGGGAGTAGATGTACACTCCCTCGACAAAGTCGGAGATCAGTATCTGGAGACAGAGACATGTTATAGTCTGTATGATGTAACCTGTCAATATGAAACCTGACGTTTCTCCAGCGTGGAGGACCGTGAGAGCGTTGGTCATCTTGGATCTAACGTCGAGACCTCGGGAGTAGATGTACACTCCCTCCACGAAGTCGGAGATCAGTATCTGGAGAGAGACATTTTATAGTCTGTATGATGAAACCTGTCTCTTGACCCTCCTGATTTTGGTGCATTCTTCACCCTACCTAAAATATCACGTTAAACAGATTTCAAGTGTAATTAAAAACCATGCATGCTCACCTCCCAGCCTAGCTTGATGGATGTAGAACTGATTGGAAATATAGAGGAGAGCTCCAAGATGTTGCCTGTAGAAAGGGTGGCCATTGCTTCCCTCACTTCCTCAGGCAGATCAGCTGATTGCTCCGGCAGAGTGACGGGGGATGAGAGCGGACTGGCGGGAGAGAACCCGTGGGCGTTCTCAGCTCTGGAACAAGTGATCAAAAACGGGTTTAAACAAACATAACCATTAGAATCGTGCAATTGCAGTAAGGTTATTTTACATAGAGTTTTGTGTGGTTTTAAATCGGGATCATCAATTTTATGAGAAAAATAAGTACAAGAAAAATAATTACAAAAAAGTCAGTTTAAATAAGTACAATACTTATTTCTTCAGTGGCCTCTTTTTTATCAGCCATGAACACCAGTTTATATTTTTACATATCTTGTAAAGTTGAAATTGTCCCAACCATTGGAAAAGAGGGGGTTCAGTTCGAAAAAAAATTATGGTTCGAAATAGCAGTCCGTGATCAATGGGCTTTTATTATCATCATCCTTTGGGGAGACTTTACAGGTTAATGTGAGTCAGGATTCAGGAACTCGGACATTTTCACTTCCCTGAAAAGATTATAGAAACTTAACTGACCTGCAAAGCTTGATCTTTCAGATTTACTTGGCTAGAGCTTCCTGAGGATTTTTCTGTCCCTTATTCGATGGGATTTAAGTATGAGAAACTCCCTCTTAAGTTAAGACCTTAGTTTACCCACCTGACAAGGAAGACGTAGGTCATGTTAGGCAGAAGGTGGTGAAGAGCGTGAGTAGGACCAGGGACCCTGTGAGCCACGGTCACCCATCCCACTGTGTGACCTCCAGGCTCACCACCAACAGGTCGTCCTGACAGTTCCACCTGGAATACAGGAGAAACGTGTTGAAATGGAACATAGGGATTACGGCTGTAGTGTAGCAGGAAGAAAAGTAGTAGGAAAACATTTTGATGTTGTGTGTTTTACTTTGTGTGAATACATTTCTATGGATCATGCAAATTGTTTATCACTATTTTGTTGTGAATTCCAAAATGGCAGAAAAGCATCACACACTTCATCAATTGGTTACAAACTAAAGTTTATGCAATATCTGCCATAGAGATCGACTCTTTGTGCAATATCCTCTGATTAAATATTTACATGAAAGGGGGGATAAAAGTTGACATCGTTAGAATTTCACTGTTGGAGGAGATCACTTTTTTATTTGTTGTTTACAATTTTGTGCGAATCACATCATAATCAGTGGTTAATAATATAGTTTTATTTATTTATTTGGATGGTATGAAACAGTTTGATTGGTCTTAGCAGTTGAAGACTATTCACAAGTAGTTCAATCGAAACCAAACAATTTGATTGTCGTTAAATTGGTTTACAAAAAACACTCTACCTAAGCCCCCATTCGAAACTTAAAACCTTTAACAAAGACCCCACCTGATAGCCTAGAAGGGATGACGATCCTATCTGCGAGTGGCGGCTCCAGGAGAGGGTGACGGAGCTGCGGTGGGCGGCGACCACCAGAGGGCGGCTGGGCGGGCCTGGGAGGGCGGCCAGGGTGGGACTCCTGAAGAACGCTATGTCAGAGTTCCTGAGGGACTCCAACCGCAACTTGGCTGTCCAAGTAGCCTTGCCGTGTTGAGATGCGGCCACACAAGTATAGAGGCCCTCGTCTGTCCGCTGCAGATCTGGGGATTCATAAAGCATACAACTATGAAACATACTTCCCAATTCTTCCTTGGATTTTAAACAGTATAGAAAGCGAAATAAATTTTAATGAAATGATTTCTAAGTAGATAACTGATAGCCAAGACCTTTGTCTTTAACAGTCTCTCGTATTTTGACTGTAAGGGCTGTGGCAGTGTTGACTTCAACGTTTATCCTTTTTCGTTATCTTCGTGTCTGTGTTTTCTTTTAGTTGGTAGCTATTTAATTCTCTTTAGCTACGACTTCTTCAGTGCTTCCCAGTTTGTGTAATAAGCCTGCAATTTTAAGTTCCCTCATCAGATTTCCGACCCCAAATGTAGCGAAACTTGTTTTTTACCATAGTGCGTTCAAACAGCCGTGGCACCTGACGGATTAGGAGAACCCATGGAAACACTTGGGGTCTCCTAATCCCTCAGGTGCCACGGCTGTTTGAACGCACTATAATCAATAAATATTTTTACTGACCTAATCTAGCCATCAATTTCAATGAACAAAGCCAGGAGTGCAATAAAATTTCTAATTGTATTTATATTAATTTAAGTGTACCAATAAAAATCCTTGTTGAAACGCATAGCATGTTGAATGTTACTAGCTGTGTTTAGACAATGGAGAAAGAATAAGACAAATGCATATGAATCCGACAGATGAGTCTATGCTACATAAGATGAATATTGTACCTTCAATGTAAAGAGTGCCATTGTCCAACACAGAGATCCTGGGATGCATCGTGAGCACTGGGGAATGGTCCTTGTACCATGTCACTTGTGGTGTTGGCTCACCGCGAACCTGTCAAACAGTAGATTCAGGGCAAAGGAATAAAATGTGACACACTCTTAATGACTGATGTATTCGATACTTCAATCAAAGATTGGGAAAATTAATTACCACAGCACAAGAGAGAAAAATCACGATTGACAGAAGAACCGGTCGCTCTTCCTGAATGTTAGTGTGTAGATTTTTCTATAGGCTTACTAATAAAGCTACTAATTTTTACGCTGAGTAATTCATCTCGCCTTTAATTTAGAGCCTCGATATTATAAATAATGGCTTCTTATTTTATGTATGTCTTGTACTAGAGTCATTATTCTTTCCAAGTGAAATTCTAATATAGGGGGCATGCAATTCGTCCGACAAGCCACTTTGTCGACAAGCCAATCGAGCAAGTGACACGCCGGTCAAATGGTTGCCTCCTAAATTCAATCAAAATTTTAATTAGTGGTCAAAAAATGGTTAAATTATAATCTTAGAAACCTAATTAGCAACAAAGTCGGCAAATAATATTTCTGAACCATTTTTGGACAACTCGAATGACTAACCTCGCACTGAAAGCTGGCCTCCGTCTCCAAAGGAAGTGTCTGGTTGGCCGGGCCGAGGACGATGACCGGAGGAGGATGAAACCCTTGAGTCACCGTCAGTCTGGCAGCCCAGCTGTCAGAGCCGGCGGAGTTGATGGCGTTACATACCACCCCGAGGCCGGTGTCGTTTCTGGTTACCTCCTAAAAAATGTAAGTTGTAGATTTGGAAAAGAATATGTTTTTAAAATAATCAAACTCTTAAGACGATCTTTTAAGAGTCGTGGCTTTTTGGTGTAGCGTTGACACCTTTTACATATCATCACAGTGGTGTATGGAGAACTTCTCTATAAAAAAATCTCATTAAATTTCTTTGACAAATAGTAACCTAAAAAAGGTGTTTCAATGAGACAACGAACTTTTTCTGTCCCCCCTCAAAAAATAGTATTTTCATTTTAGTTCTTGATTAGTTTACTACCTATTTTTGGCCGAAATGCTAAGTCCATTTAAGTTTTGTGGCAAGTATCCTTATCCGTTCAGGCAAATGTTCTCTTCTTATTAATTTACATCTTGTACCACAGCTTACTTTTATAAAACGAAGTCCATGTAACCCAAAATTTAAAAAAAATGTTGTCAAGTTCTCTTTACTTGTCTTACCTGCACTGAGAGTACGTTGATCCCGTCGGTTCCTAGGGATGCGGTGAACCTTCCAGCAGTCTCCCCCGGGAACAGCAACACCCTGGACCCCTGGACGGTCCAGAACACCGAAGGAGAAGGTTTTCCCTGCGCCTCACACTGGAACTGCGCCGTTTCTCCTGTGGCGACGGTCAACTCCTCGGGTCGCGAAATGATCGCCGGTGGTGCTGCGAACATGGTGATGAAATAACTTAATCAAACTTGATAGATACTGAAAACCCGCGATTTGAAGACTAAGATTTGCTAATGGCTTATAATGGAAAAAATATTGTTTAAAATTCACAAAATTATACCCCGACCTGTACGAGATGTGATGGATCTTTAAAACAATTCCCATTGGGTGGGAGCGAGCTGAAAGTAGTGGTTAGAGTGCGGGACTTCAGTAAAACAGTAAACAAGTGTAAACTAAGTCATGGCCCTCCCTTTCCATTTTCCCACACTGGCAGGCTCAACACCCGAATTTGTACCTACCACGTGGAAACTCTTTTCATTGTAAATATATAACAAAAATGCATTATAAAATAATACAACACATAAAATACATGCACTAATATATGTCTTATTGTTTCAGATTCATAAAAACGATTCAGAACGATTTCAGATTCATAGACTATAGTGTCTACGATTAAAAATACAATTTAACACAAGATAAATGAGGCTTCATGATTGTAAGTCAAGCCTGATTAGTAGATATAATATGATGGTTTTACCTCACTTTCGGCGTTTTAGAGGCACTTTTTATAGGGGAAAAATGAGAAAAATTAGTGGCTCATTTTTTTGGCCACTTTTTTAAAGACCCAGCTCTCGACCTATACACCCCTATATAAACTTTCTACTTTTTTAATACTAAAAAACACGTCTGGAATATGGCTCATTTTTTTTGGCCACCCGGCTCTCGTCCAATACAAGCCCATACAAATGTTCAAACTCCATTAAAATTTCAAATCCACATCCATTCCTATGTATATTCTCAAAATCATGCGAGGTTTGTGCGTGAACTCGGGCACGCTTATGGCTATGCGTAAACTATGCCCGACTCAAATGAATGACTGTGAGTGTAACCTAATGACCCCAATCAAAACCAATTGTCAACATTCTCTGTCTGTCTGGTGCCAGTCTGTCTGGGGCAGGTTTAGACAATTACCAAATATGTTTGATTGATTGACCTCAATTATTCAATTGTTCAATTTCAGTTTGTTCAATTTCCATTGTTAAGTTCTAAATTAATTTAGACAATTTTGTGGTATATAAGGGGGGCATTCTATGGAATCATCACTCACTCTTCCACCTGGATCTTCTTGTTTTGGTAAGTCTTTGACATCTAAGCTAGACTATTGTAATATGTTGTCGCGTGTCGGGTCATGGGATCAATTGGTGACGTAATTGATGCTTGTACTCGTACTCTGTATTTCTTTTAACTTAGGAGTGTAGCTAATTTCCCGAGTCCATTTTTAAAAACTTAGCTGAATTGAGTCACTAAGGAACTTGTAAAAAATGTATATAAGTCTATTTTTAAACACTTAGAGTATTTTGAACAGTCACCAAGGAACTTAAAATGTATATAAATCTATTTTTAAACACTTAGAGTATTTTGAACAGTCACTAAGGAACTTAAAATGTATATAAGTCTATTTTTAAAAACTTAGCCAAATTCACTCACGGGGGGACTTTGAGTCAAAAGTTTGCACAAGTTATTATTTCAAAACTTAGCCAAACTTCACTCACCGGGGGACTTTGATTCAAAATGTGTATAAGTTATTATTTAAAAACTTAGCCGAATTATACTCACTATATAATTTTGTCAAGTCCCTTTTAACATAGGTAACATAGTCTTCTCTATAACTAACACTCACTCTGTATATATGTAGACTCAGCAATCTGAATTGCTAAAAAGTATTTTTATTTAAGATTTTGGATTTAGTTTTGATTTAGAAAATTACAATTGCCAAATCTTATTGTATGAAATTGTTTTGAATATTAAAATTTAAAATTCTGATTTAAATTATTATTTCCCATTAATTGAAATTGTCTAAAATGTAATTTCCACCAATTGTTTTTTTAGTTACATGTCAACTGTGTGCTGCTTCTCTATCCAAAAAAGTAACTTATTTTGTTATTACTATTTTTAAGCGAGTCAAAAATATATACAAGTTATTATTTAAAAACTTAGCCAAATTCACTCACCGGGGGACTTTGAGTCAATAGTGTGCACAAGTTATTATTTAAAAACTTAGCCAAATTCACTCACGGGGGGACTTTGAGTCAATAGTGTGCACAAGTTATTATTTAAAAACTTAGCCAAATTCACTTACGGGGGGACTTCAAATCAAAAGTGTGTACATGTTATTTTTTTAAACTTAGCCAAATTTACTCACCGGGGGACTTTGAGTCAATAGTGTGCATAAGTTATTATTTAAAAACTTATCCAAATTCACTCATGGGGGGGGGACTTTGAGTCAAAAATGTACATACAAGTTATTATTTAAAAACTTAGCCGAATTATACTCACTATATAATTTTGTCAAGTCCCCTTTAAAATAGGTATTACTCACTCTGTATATATGTAGACTCAGCAATCTGAATTGCTAAAAAGTATTTTTTATTTAAGATTTTGGATTTAGTTTTGATTTAGAAAATTACAATTGCCAAATCTTATTGTATGAGATTGTTTTGAATATTAAAATATAAAATTCTGATTCAAATTATTATTTCTCATTAATTTAAATTGTCAAAATATAATTTCTCCTGTATAGAAGATGCCAACCTAGTTTTTTAGTTACATATATAAAAATGAAGACTACATGTCAACATTGTTTCGCATCCCTCTCCAAAAAAAGCAACCTTATTCGCCACTACAATTTAAAACATCAAATGAAGGTATGTAAACTGTGTGATTTAATCTGTGATAATAATGTGGCTCTAAAATCTCATATATTACAAAGTCACAAGACTTGTAATTTCTGTAAAAGAAATGTTGTTGGCCATTTTAAAAGACATGTAAATTCTTGTAACAAATGTCCATATACAATGATTAAATTTGTTGGTGAATTGATTAAAACTGAACTTAAAAGTACTCTTCAGTCTTGTCCTCTACCGATAAAATGGACTTTAGTAAGGAGAATCAAATTTATAAAATATACAATAGATCAAAATGGAAAATTAGTTAATGAGAAAGAATGTATTGCAGATTTCAGAAGCCTTACTATCCTTACCATTGAGAAGAGAGATTTAAAGCCTCAAATTGAAAATGCTCTTTTAAAGATTGACGCTTCCATGCACAAATATCAAGCGGAAGGTAGTGGATGGATATATGACCACACTAAATATTGGCAGTTGCACGTTTACAAGTACAAGCCCCTAACTCCAACGTCATATATCCCCACACCAAAAAGTATTCAATCAAAACATGCAATTTTAAATATAAAGAATTCTGACAATAAATGCTTCCTTTGGTCAATTTTAGCAGCTTTATATCCAAGGAATGCAAAAAATGCTGAAAGGGTATCGAAATATGCACCCTATGAAAATCAGTTAAATATGACAAACATAAAATATCCCGTAAAAATATCTGACATAGATCAATTTGAAAAAAGGAATAATATAAGTGTTAATGTATTTGGAGTTGAAGACCAACAATTTATATATCCATTAAAAACCACCAAACTAAATAGTAATACTCATATAGATTTATTATTATTACAAGAAGGTCGTAAATCACATTACTGTTTAATTCGTGATTTTGATAGGTTAATGTTTTACTCTACAAAACATAACAATAAGAAGTATTTTTGCAAGTTTTGTTTACAACATTTTTACACCAAAGATAAATTAGAACATCATATAACATATTGTAAAAACTTTGATGCACAAAGAGTGGAAATGTCTAAACAAGATACATTACAATTTAAAAACTATAAATATCAACTTAAAGCCCCATTTGTGATTTATGCAGATTTTGAGTGCTTTATAAACTCCAATATACATATTCCATCGGGATTTGCATTTGTAGTAGTAAAAGATTCTAAGATTATTTCTGAAGTGTTATATAGTGGTGCAAATGTTATGGATGTGTTTTTCGAAAGATTATTTGAGACTTATGATTTTATTAAAAGTCAAATGGCGATATATATTCCCCTTGTAATGACTCCTGAGCAAGAGGCATCTTTCCAAAACTCAACACATTGTCACATTTGCGAAAAGCCCCTATATTTTGATAGGGTACGAGAACATTGTCATTCAAATGGCCAATACCGTGGAGCTGCCCACAATGATTGTAATTTAAACTATAAAGTAACAAAGAAAATACCAGTATTCTTCCATAACTTGAAAAATTACGATGGACATTTAATAATGCAACACTTGGGAAAATATAATCGTAAATTAAATTGCATAGCCAAAGATATGGAAAAGTACATTTCATTCTCTGTTGATGATTTAGTATTTTTAGATTCCTATAACTTTCTGTCCCTTCCATTATACAAATTAGCTTCCAATTTAAATACATTTAGATTCATAGACAATCCACTACTACAACGTAAAGGCGTATTTCCTTATGAATACATGACAGGACCAGATAAGTTTGCAGAGTCTCTACCTCCAATTGAAAAATTTTTACAGTACTTTAACTAAAGAACATATCTCTCCCATCGAATATGAACATGCAAAACATGTCTGGACCCATTTTAATATAAACAATTTACAAGAATATCATGATTTATATCTTAAAACAGATGTATTGCTACTGGCTGATGTGTTTGAGACATTTAGAGACCTGTGTTTAAAAGATTACAAACTTGACCCCGTACATATGTATTCACTTCCAGGACTAACATGGGAAGCCTGTCTTAGAATGACTGGTATAAAATTACAATTATTTCAAGATATTGACATGCATTTGTTCATAGAAAGTGCAATCAGAGGAGGAGTCAGTATGATTTCCACACGTTACGCTAAAGCCAATAATAGATATATGGGCGAACATTATGATCCCAATCAAGAAAGTGTGTATTTAATATATTTAGATTGTAACTCGCTATACTCCACAGCTATGTGTGAGACACTACCCGTGGATGGATTTCGTTGGACGAATGAGATAGACTACAAATACAATCAAAATGATGAGTTTGGATATATTTTAGAAGTTGATTTAAAATATGATAAAAGCTTACACGATTTACATAATGACTATCCATTAGCACCTGAGAAAATGAATGGCAAATTAATACCTAATTTAAATAACAAAACTAAATATATTTTACATTATAAAGCATTAAAAAAATATGAGGAATTGGGTTTAGTTGCTACAAAATACCATAGAATTTTAAAATTTAGACAGTCCAAATGGCTTGCACCCTATATTAATTTTAATATTGAAAAACGCAAATGTGCTAAAAATGATTTTGAAAAAGACTTTTATAAATTGTTAAATAATAGTCTTTTTGGTCGAACAATTATGAACCAACGCAAGTTTCGTGATATATATCTCAAGGATGAGTCACTATTAACTAAATATGTCACTAATCCAAGGTTTGACTGTAGCAAAAAGTTCGATAACAATTTACATGCTATACATTTAAATAAATTAGTTGTAAAGTTTAATAAACCTATATATTTGGGAATGACCATTTTGGATATTAGTAAAGTAATAATGTATGATTTCCACTATAATTATATGTCAAAATTTAAGAATAAAAGATTTCTAATGACAGATACAGATTCTTTAATGTATTCTATAGTTACAGAGGATTTTTACAAGGAAATAGAATGTGACTTACACTATTTTGATACCTCTGGATATAGTAAAGACCATTTCTTATACTCTGATAAAAATAAAAAAGTCACAGGCAAGTTTAAAGACGAATTAGATGGTCATATTATGTATGAATATTGTGGTTTAAGACCAAAGTTATATTCTTATATTCCTCTAAAATGGTTATATGAAGAAGACAAACAAGCTTTAGAGGTGAAGAAAGCTAAAGGAGCTGATGGTGCTACAGTTAAACATCTCCTTAGACATCAACATTATTTGAACTGTCTTGCCACTGGGCAAGATTACTATGAGAATGTGACAAGAATTAAATCTACAAATCATCATCTTCAAACCTTAACTATGAATAAGAAAGTACTATCGTTTGACGATGACAAGAGGTTTATTCTGGAAGATGGTATCAATACTCTTGCACTTGGTCATTATAAAATTGATCAAACATAAATCTATATTTGCCATTATTCTTTAACCTTTCTTTGTCTATTACAAAAAAGCCATATTTAGTTTTATCCCAACATTGATGACAGAGATTTCTAAATTGGTTAAATGAAAAATCATTACCAACATGATTGTTATATACATGTTTTAAATTTAAATCATCTTGTTTAAATAATATTAGGAAATTTACATTATCACGTAAATGTTTATGTACTTTGCTGTAAGATTGACACAAGTAAAAACAGTTAATATTTTTATGTCGACCCATTGAAAAAAATTGTGTAATATTTTGACTATTTATGTCATCAAATACAACAACTGACTGTGATTTTACATCATTTGGTGTGATTTCACAGTCAGTAAACGTGTGTAATTTCACTTCATCACACAAACTAAATATTTCAATTATTTTTTTATATTTTTCTTGTTCTAAAGATTTAGATATTAAATATAAGTTTGTAAATTTTAATCCTTCCTTTTTCACAATTAAATTGTAAATTACAACCGTCTTCCCACTTCCACTTGGACCACAAATAACACATCGAATATTGGTAGGAAATAGACCCAACTTCTTTGGTATATTTTCCTTAGTATGTACTATTTTAAATTTATGTTTTTGTTGAATAAAAGACATTTTTTATATAATAAAAATGGTGAAAAATAATAAGAAAACATGTAAAAAGGGCAAAGGTTTATTCTTAAAGCCTTACAGGGGTCGAGGGTTATTGAATACTCTTATAAATAATCTTCCATTTCCACTTCACATACCATCATATCGGTACTGTGGACCTGGAACGAATATACGTCAAAATTTAGCCAAAAATGTACCTCCAAAAAATAAGCTAGACTCTTATTGTAAAGAGCATGACATATTCTACATGAATAATCCCGATACCGCTGCTCGGAACAAAGCAGACATGAGATTAGCAGACTTAGCTTGGACTAGAGTAACGGCAAATGACGCAAATCTTGCTGAAAGAGCTGCAGCTTATGCGGTGACAAATTTGATGAAGGCAAAAGCAAAAATGGGAATGGGATTAAAATTTAATAAAAAAGATGGACAACTACCAGCTGTTAGAGGCCGCAAAAGACGTGCCTCACTTCCGGGGGGTGTACCTAAAAAACGAGCTAAAAAATCTAACACCAAAAGTAAAAGAGTGCGGAATAGTTAATTTAGACAGTTCATCTGGCACACATTGGACAGCATATCGTAAAAATAAAGATATTGTAATTTATTTTGACCCATTTGGAATCCAACCTCCAAAAGAAGTAATTAAATATTTTGAGGGACATAAAATATTCTATACAACCGATCAAATACAAGATTTAAATAGTTCTATTTGTGGAATTTTATGTTTATCATTCATAAAAATTTTTTGTTTATAAAAATGGATTCATTTACTATAACATTTTCGGGTACAGAGCCAGAGCTAAAGTCAGTGTTCTTTCCTCCCATAGAATTAAATGATGATTATGTAATTGGATTAGTAGATTTTCAAAGTTATAATTCTATATTTAATGTAAAAAAACCACTTAATACTTTAACATATTACAAAGTAGAGAAAAAAACATTACCAAAGGGAGAGATCTTAGTTGATGATTTAAACCAGTTATTAGATGGTAAACTTAAAGTTATAATACATAAGAATGGAGAAGCATTAATTAATACTAAAGTCAAACTTTTATTCAAAGGGCTTATTCCAAAATTAAATCAACTTAAAGGCAACAAATTAACCATTGAAGAAGGTGATGATGTTTTCTATTATGACCACAAAGCTCCAGTTACAATAGAAATTTCTGAAGGAACATATGAGGTGGTTGAGCTTGCAAAGGAAATTCAAAAGCAAATCCCAGACTTTTTCCTTACAGCTAATAATAAAACTATGAAAGCGACATTACTTTCTAGCCACGTGTTTGATTTTACAAAACCATGTTTAGGGTCTGTTTTATTGGGATTTAAAGGTGTTTCTACTCCTGGTGTTCAGTTTGAATCTACAAATAAAATAAACATTAATAATGTAAATGTGATTAGAGTAAAATGTAATATTGCAAACGGGTCCTATTTAAACGGAAACAAATCACACACCATACATAGCTTTTATCCAGAAGCTCCTCCTGGCTACAAAATTATTGAAGTTCCAAGAAATATTATATATTTTCCTGTAAATAAGAGAAGTTTAGATGTTGTCAGTATTACATTTGCCGATCAGCATGACAAGGCAATTGACTTTAATGGAGAAGAAACTACAATTACTTGTCATATAAAAAAGATATGAGAATTTATAAGAATTTATCTATAAGTGTACAAAATGCTAGGTTCCTACGATCAATAGGACTAAAGTTAAAATTTTCTATTAATAAAAATGGAAGATTTTCTAGACGTTACAGGGAAATCCCAATTCGACGATAGTGTGGTTAAAATTACAAATCACTCCTATGTTCCCCACAACACTTTGGCAATAAATAATTCCGATGAAATTCGAATATGTATTAATAATCAAGATTTGCTAACTCTCCCGTGTAGGAGTTATCTGTATATTAAGGGAGAAATTGAAAATCATGATAAAGGTCATTTTATAAATAATGCATTTGCATTCTTATTTGATGAAATTAGATATGAAGTCGCAGGTAAAGAAATAGACATTGTAAGAAACCCAGGAATTTCTAGTCTTATGAAAATATTGAGCTCTTACAATAAAACTACTAAATTGTCAAATGTGGCATTTGATTCTGACACGAATTTAAAAGAGTTCCATAAAAGTGGCAAGTTTAGTACTTGTTTGCCATTAGAACTGTTAATGGGTGTATTTGAGGATTTTAATAAGGTATTAGTAAATGTCAAACAAGAATTGGTGTTAAAAAGATCCAAAAATGATTTGAATTGTATATTAACAACCACTAGTGCTCCAGCCAGTGGTACTGCTGATATGATTCCTAAAATTACACTTAACTCAATTCAATGGGTGATGCCACATGTAATACCATCAGATGGGGAGAAGTTACAATTACAAAAGATGTTACTGCAAAATAAAAATTTGCAAATTGCATTTAGAAGCTTAGAGTTGCATGAACTTCCATCATATCCCAATACTACAAGACATACATGGTCAGTAAAGACATCTTCAAGTTTGGAGAAGCCTAGGTATATTATATTTGGTTTTCAAACAGCTAGGGATAATAGTGCACGAAAAAGAACTGATGAATTTGATCACTGTAAGTTAAAAAATCTCAAAGTATTTCTAAACTCTGAATATTATCCTTATAGTGATTTAAATCTCGACTTTGAAAATGGAGATGTCTCTAAAGCTTATGAGATGTTTATGAGGTTTAGAGAGACTTACTATAATACTATCCCAGATCCTATGATTAGTAGGGCTGAGTTTATGAAGAAATATCCACTAATTGTAATAGACTGTTCTAGACAGAACGAAACAGTGAAGGAAGGAATTGTTGATATTAAATTAGAGATTGAAACTGCAGAAAATGTGCCAGCAAATACATCTGCATATTGTTTGATAATACATGATAAAGTGTTTGAGTACAATCCTTTGTCAAATGAGATAAATAAAATGTAAATAAAAGATGAAAAACATTCAACAAGAATTGGTTGACTCTGCAAATCAAATACGAGAGAAATATAGAGCTTTAAAACGTGGCAAGTTTCTAGAGGCTGAAGAGAGGTTCCAAACATTCCAACCTTTAATAGAGCCATTACAAGAATTTAAAAAAATCGCCAAAACAGAGAGGCCTCGAATGGAGATTCTCCCAATGACTCCATCTAGAATACCAATAATACCAAGATTACAACCATTACAACAATCTACTCCACAGAAATTAGATTTTGGTCTTTTAGCATCAGACTATTTAGGAAATTACCTCAGTAAAAGTAGTATGACAGACACTACATATGGTATTAGACGAGAAGCAAATAAATTTTTTATTGGAAATAAGGAAGTTGATATTGCCAATGATGATGTTACAATTGCAAATAAAACCTACAAGGGGACAAAAGGTTTGTGGCAATTGTTAACTTTAAAAGAACCTGAGGATTATACTCCGGCTGATTTGCAAAATTATAAAGAAATTTTGGAAGCTACAAATGGACATTTAAAGAGTTACAAAGATGGTGCACCAATTTCAAGTAATAGACATACTAAATATCTTAATATAATTAAACCTCTTTTTAAATCTGTTGGTGAAGGTTTGAGACAAGTGACTGGTAAGAAAATAGACTATATTTATTGGGATGATCCTAATGAGCTTGTAGATAGGTTAAGACTTCTTTGGCTAAGTCGCCAAGCCGGTAACTCAGGAGTGGATAATGAAATAGATTCCATTATTGAGGAATTGAGAGAAAGTGGAATTATTTATTAAATAAAAATATGTTTATAGATAAATTTTATCGTTTATATAATCCATATAATAAGCCTGCAGAACCCAGGGCTAGTAGTGAACCTACTTTAAATTTACAAGACGATAGTTGGAATGGTTTAAACCGTAAACTTGGTAATGTTAAAGATGGGGAGTTTGTAGATGATGTATCAACTTTGGGACAGACATTAACTAGAAAAGGTGATGTCTTCTTACAAGGTAAAACTAAATATGAGTTTTTAGAATCCAAGAATAAAAATTGGAATGCTAAAAAACGGAAAATTACTAATGTGGAAAAGGGTGAAAGTTTAGATGATGTGCCCACTTTACAACAGACTTTAATACGAACAGCTGGTGGTACATTTGTACAAGACAATAATAATTATGAATTTTTAGAATCAGAGAATGGTATTTGGAATGCTAAGAAACAGAAAATTACTAATGTGGAAAAGGGTGAAAGTTTAGATGATGTGCCCACTTTACAACAGACTTTAATACGAAAAGAAGATGGTAAATTTGTACAAGACAATAATAATTATGAATTTTTAGAATCAGAGAATGGTGTTTGGAATGCGAAGAAACAGAAAATTAGTAATTTGATGGAAGGTACAGATAGTAAAGATTCTGTGAATGTTTCACAAGTTCCAAAAATGGAAGCAGGCTATTGGAGTTTTAATAGTAAAAGGTTAGTACGTGTTAAACCTGCCATTGATGACACTGACTGTGTTATAAAAGAACAGACTATAACTTTTGATAAAAAAGAAAAATGTTGGGATGCCAAAAAACAATTCATAAGAAATCTACCAGAGGGGGAACATTTGGATGATATTTGTCTAATGTCACAATCTATGCATTATGATGGATCAAAATTTGTATATGGAGAAAAAAAATTTAATTTGATGGAATATAATCCTGATTTATTAGTTGCTGACCCCACATCTTTGAGTGGATTTAAGTATATAGATAATAGACCATATATACCAGAAAACTATGTATTTAAAAGAATGGAAGATAATCTATTGATTGGGGCTAATGGTGATGTATTTAGAGTTACAGGAAAGGATGATGTTATAAAAAATGAATGAAATTGCATACGAACTTCATAAACCTGCAAGAAAGAATTTCATTAGAAGGTCTTTCAAAGTATTAGGTATAAATGAAACCGTACAAATAGATTTAATTGATATGCAAAACTATGCTAGAGAAAATTCTGGCAATAAATATATTTTAACTTTAATAGATACATTTTCTAAAAAAGCTTATGCTGCTCCACTAAAGAATAAGACAGGGTTAGTGGTTACAGAAGCCATTAAAACCATTCTACCAAAGGGGGTTAAAAACATTCAATCTGACAATGGAAAAGAATTTTTTAATCAATATTTTAGCAAACTAATGAAAAAATTAAATATTAATCACTATCACACATTTTCTACAACTAAGGCTGCAATTGTGGAGAGGTTTCAGAGAACTTTAAAGAATTGGTTATATAGGGAATTTAGTGCTCAGGGGAGTTATAAATGGTTGGATTTACTTCCAAAGTTAATTCGAAAATATAATAATAAAGTGCATAGATCTATAGGAATGAAGCCTAACCAAGTAAATGTTAAGAATAGTAAATATGTACATGAGAGGTTGACTTCTAAAGTAGAGCAAGTTAAAAAGCCAAGATATAAGGTAGGTGATAGCGTAAGGATTTCCAAGTATAAACATGTTTTTAGTAAAGGTTATACTCCAAATTGGACAGGGGAACTATTTACAATAGCAGAAGTTAAGAATACAAAGCCTGTGACTTATATCTTGAAAGATGAAAATGGCGATATAATCAGGGGAGGCTTCTATACAGAGGAGTTGTTAAAGACCAAGTATAAGGACATGTATTTGGTAGAGAAGATAATTAGGAAAAAAGGTGATTCGTTGTATGTCAAATGGCTTGGGTTCCCAAGTAGCCAGAACTCATGGATTTCCACTAAGGATGTCCAAGGGAGCACGTCATAAGCCGGGAGCATGCCCGAGTTCACCCACAAACCTCACATGATTTTGAGAATATACATGGGAATGGATGTGGATTTGAAATTTTAATAGAGTTTGAACATTTATATAGGCTTGTATTGGACGAGATCCAGGTCTTTTAAAAAAGTGGCCAAAAAATGAGCCATATTCCAGACGTGATTTTTAGTATTAACAAAAGTAGAAAATTTATATAGGGGTGTATAGGTCAAGAGCTGGGTCTTTAAAAAAGTGGCCAAAAAAATGAGCCACTAATTTTTCTCATTTTTCCCCTATAAAAAGTGCCCTAAAAGTGCCTCTAAAACGCCGAAAGTGAGGTAAAACCATCATATTATATCTACTCTGATTCATGATTTTAAGAAAGCAAACATAAAAGACAGAAGAAAGAAGAACATATAATTACATAGTTTTCTTTAAACTTTTTGCTCTACGATTTGTAGCCAAATAAATGATTCACCATTTTAAATCTTTAAATTTTTTTCATTCATGCTATTGTTTTGAAAGGTTTTCTATTGTTCCAATAACATATTTTATAGTCATGTAGTATACTCACAATGCACAGTCAGTGTTGCTGAGGCTGTTAAACTTCCAACAGCGTTGTCAACTTCACAACTGTACTCGCCCTCGTCCTCTGGTACCACAGAATCTAGCCTGAGACTACGATCTTCCAAAACGTGGACCTAAAGAAAAACAAAACTCAGTAGGAAAAAACAAAACAAAACCTTGTAGGAAAATAAGACTTAAGACTGAGACTACAACTTTCCAATACGTCGAACTAGAAGGAACGAAACATTCATATACGTTAGATGAAACTTAAGACCTAAGGCTAAGACTACAAACTTAAAATAAATGGTCATAGGAGGTCCACAACAGTACTAGCCAAAGATGAAAGTTAAATATTTACTGTAATCTGTACAGCTGAAGCTGGTTTTTGTTTCAAGTTTTACATGCTATATCAATAGAGTACCCATAGGGAATAGATTTTGTCCTGTTGGAAGTGCTATTTTGGAAGAATGAGGCTCAATTACGCGATATTTACCTACCCATTTATTCTACAGAAGAGCTTTAAAGTATAGTTGATTAAATTAAATCAAGTTGACCTTAGCACGAGTTATGTTTGATTATTTTAAGACACAATAGCTCACCCTGCCTAAAGGCATGCTTCCACCTCCAGCGGTTCGCCTCCATAGCACGTCCGGTGGCGGGTCTCCTGCAGCCTCGCAAGCGAACACTACACTGGCTCCTGCCAGAGCCACCGTGTCCTTGGGGCCTCTCAGGAGATGGGGCTTCACTGTTGGGAAGGAAGTGGTATTAGTGGAAGTATTAGGGGAACAGGGATACTGGACTGGTGACGTCATCTTTTTCCCACCTGGTAACTTGCATTACTGCAAGCTAATGACGTCACGTCTGGTTCAGAAATCCCATTTTACTACTAATAGCGAGTATCATATGGATCTTTTACTTCAGATGAATTGCTCTGGCCTGATCGTATTCGTGAATCAAAAGAAACCATCAAGAGCAGTAATTAAGAAAATTATTAGGTATAATTTGGGAATGGATGTTGCAAAAATATGATTGTACTGACTTATATTGAAGTCATTAATGTACGTACGACAGTAAAACGAACTTTTTAAGTATAAACTATTGCACATACAGTAAAACATAATACAGTTTTTTTTAACATGTAAAATTTATGTGATCAATGATAATTCTGATTTTGTTATAACATTATGTTACTACCTAATGGAAAACCTGATGAAATGATTGATATTTCAAGGTTAACTCCTTTACTACCACTTCTCACAACACCCCTCAATCAGCAGAGTGTGACGGCTGGTAGGCAACGTGTTTATCGTTTCTCGTCGTTAAAGTATTAATTTATGATGGTTGTAATATTTTTGAAAGAATTTTATTCATAGTGTTCTGTTAAAATTATCAATCAATATATTAACAATTTCATTCCAGGATCTAGAAGACTCTAGAAGCTCCTCATTCGAAATGCACTAACGTGAAGTTAGAAGAATCATAACATTATCATGAATTACTATTGTGTTTACATATCCTCAATGAAAAGTACTGTATGCTCTTACTTGATTGATTTCCAGGATGTGGTCAAAAACCGCTATGGTTAGCTATCTTTTAAACACCCTTTTACCGCTTACTCTGTATATACTTACCATGGACTTTAAGCTGGGCCACCTGGGACTCCCTGGAGCCAACGGTGTTCTTGGCCACACACTGGTACCTTCCTTCGTCCCCTGGTCGTGCCTCCTGGATAGCTAGGTTGCCTCCATCCACAATCTGTAGCCTGCAACATGTGCAAAAGCCAAACAATGAGTTTACGTTACGGAAACTGCGGTTACGTTTTGGCTAAACACAACTGTTTCTTCCTTTCCTTAAGCGTTCAAACTATATTGAACATTACCTGTCGCTGTACCTGGTAATAACGATTTTTACCTACTAGGTGTACAATGCAGCTGTCTGCTTGCAATATGAATGCTCATTTAAGTCAATGATAAATCTGGTTCGCATAAATGAGATGTCTCCTTGCAGTATCCAAAGTCAATAGTACGTCTGGACGTAAATGGAATGTCTACCTTCAGTATCCAATGGTGTATGGCCTATTTCTTTGTTCATATTGTAGTAAATTATGCTCTACGGTTGCTAAATTAAATTGATCCGATTGCTGGTCCCTTTTGTTCTGTATTTGCAATGTGCTAGTTTAGATGATTTGTTGATGTACATAATGTTACCTTTGAGGACCTTTTTATTATATATTACAAAATACTGTCATGGCGATCAATCGACCCATAAGGCCCATGTTAAGTTTATAAAACTTTAAATAACCGTAGGGAAAAGTCCTGTCCTGTAGTCTATTTTGTACCATTTCAGATTTATACCTTCCAATGGGTTGTGTGCTATGATTGTGCTAAATTTCGTGCGGATTGCCTTAAGCCGTTCAGGAGGAGTATTTGTAAAACAAAAGCAGGAGTGTGGTATAAGAGCTTCGCTCACTCCGCTCAATATTTAATCCAGATACACTCTTAAGTACGAATTAGACCTAATATTATTTCAGCTGCCCTTACATGAACGATTTCGCCTATTTCTGATTTAGCTACATGAACAATTGTTGTATCTAAGTAATGTTAGTGAAACTGATAACGCTCTACGCCCAACGGATCGATGTTCGGCTAATGCCCGATTGTTGGCGGGGAGTTTCAGTCCCGACCGGGCAATAAGTTATTCAACAGAGGTAATTGCCCACATCCATCTCGCTGAGATGATCAATTCAACAATTCAACCCAACTCTCTCTGGGCCACTTTGTAAACTGTTTAATCCTCTTTTAAACTCCATCATGTACTTACATTGGCGATTAAACACTTTAAGTCGTTTGCTGAGGACATTTTACGTACAGAGTTTAATTTTAAAATTTTTGAGTTTAAAGGAAGTTATGGTTGGGACCTAAACATTTTGGTAGTGGATTTTGTTAAACAGCATAGTGTGAAAAGTAAAGTTAAAAGATACTTTGTAAGTAGAGAAATTAAATGACCGGGTGCCCGATAGGGTAAAATACTCCCCTTACAATCTGAAGACCACTGGTTCAATACTGGACCAAAGTGATATATATCGGGCTGGTGTAATTTCTATGGAAATATTGGCGTTAGGTGATACGAGTTTTTGACGTACCCTTAAAAAATACATAAAAAACTCCATGAAAACTCTAAGACGCAAAACAAAACTTTTGAAAAAATTGTATAGTCATTGTGACGTTTTCAAAAGAGAACATTTTAAAAAAGGATTGCATCTTGAAGAGACATTTTTAGGGTTTAGGTTGAGTTATAATTTTAAGAAATCAATTTAAAAAGGTATAAGACTTTCTCTGGTATAAGGTATAAGATTTTCTCTGGTATAAGGTATAGCACATCCTGGGATTGTGGATGTTATCTAAAGGATTCGTCCAAATCTTCTTAATTATAAGGTTATATGTTATACTCGGAATCGGTCTATGAATTTTCTTCAGCTTGGTGCTTGATGCAAAACCTGCATAACTCCTGTACCATGGAAATATTCCACCATAAAACTACATTTTGAAATGTATAGCTTTATTCAGTTTTAATTTGCGGAGTGTTTATTCAACTCAATCCATTCATAAAGCAAACGTAGCTGCAACATTCGTCTTTTTAAAATCAACGACTTGTATACTAAACACTGTTAACGCTATGAAAACAACACATTCTCCAATGGGATTGAAAGCAACCTTTTCAAAAGATTAAAGTGGGAATGAAAAACGAAATGAGAAGAAAGGAGAGGACAAAACACGCGGATCAGAATCGTTCAGCCGGGAAAATAGCCATTGTTGTATCTTAAGCAGCCAACTGGCGTCAGGCCAGGTATTGAGTGGTCGACTGAAGTCTACAGCAAGTGTCGCAGATACAAGGCGAAACTCCGACAAAATACATTATTGAAGGTATAAATCTGACAATACACTGTAATTAGTATCAAGCGTGTGGTATCACTTACCAACTAAATGTAATTTGAAATATCTTTAGATGCGTAGCCTGTAAAAATGTCTAACACAATATGCCGAAGAAAACGGAGGCACGAACTCAAGGAATGAAAAAACATAAAAAAATGGTCTATGCTATAAAGCATCAACCTTCTGTTGAAGCTAAACTGCTCAGCTAAATTCGCAATAGAAAAGAAAATCTTAAGTAAACGGTATCAGCAATCTGACACACTTCATCCTATTAGGTTGACAATCCTTATTATTGGAAGCGGTGGAAGTAACTATGATATTTTATGGGGAAAATCACAAAAAAATTCAATTACTCTGAACCGTAATGTTTACAGCATTGAGCCTAGTAGGTTACCGTTTAGAGTCAAAAGAACTAGAACATTATGAGTTTTACAAAAATTATTCGACCAGTTTTTAATCAGATTGTTTTCTGTTATTTTATGGAAAAATTACTCTTTGCTCATGTTTCATGCCTTCGTGGCTAAAAATAAACAGAGTCTGTGTCATAATTTTGAAACCAGGTTATTCAAAAGGAAATCAATGTATAGTTAGCATTATTTATTTTGGCATAGCAGAAGAGGACCCCCCAAAGTGAGGCATCGGTTACGTCCAATCTTTCTTCTGCTTTTACTTCTTCGCGATGGCACAGTTCAGAGAGCTGAAAACGTAATGGAATGAGGCTGTTTTAGGACTATGTCTTCTTCTTGCGATACTGAAGTAGAAATTCCAATATAAACCAGCAGCGGTTATTTTAAACAATATCTTTGGTGTTCAATTTTTGTCTTAGTAATTCGTGAACTAGTTGATGAGGACTTAGTCTGCAGAATAGCCGTCTAGATTGACATGTTTTACAAGTTGGTAGAGAAGACGAAATCGTTTACGTCTGTACGAACATTTTTGTCAGCTTAATCAAACTAAGTTTTTCTTTAATCTGAAGTGTTATCAATATATGAATAGCATGACAACTTACGGTAATATAATCAATTAACCAATATTCGTGTTTAATTAGACGATTACTTTAGGATTTATGTAAAATATTTGAGATTTTGCCAAAAACATACTCAATTTTTACATGTGGTGTGATATAACAAAGTGGTGGCATTAATGTCACATTTGTTTTCGTATCAGTAATTTTTACACAACTTAGGATTCAGTACTAATTTCAACATCAATGTGGGATACTTTAAATCTATATAGCTTTAGAGTAGACAACAAGTTAAAATAATTCAACATTAGCTGTGTGTTTAATGTGTTGGACAGCTCTTAGAATAGAGCTGAAGAATGCCACTAATGCATTGTTGAGAGCTTCTAGGGCTTTTGTTTGTCTTGTGTGTTATGCTTGGAATTAAATGTAAAAGTTATAGCTAAAATTAGTTAACTAAAGTGTTCTACAAAAGCTTTTTGACACAAGCCGCCACGTTCAAAAATACATCGTGTATGTTTCTAAATGGGTTGAGTCTAATTTGTTCTATATAGAGTTTGTTAGGGGATACGGTGTTGAAAAAAAAAAAAAAAAACGGTTGAAACAGTTATATGGTAGGATGTAATGGTATATGGCGTAAAAAAGCCTTTAAATATGATAAAAATCTACGTAAATATTGAACTTTTTGGGCTTGCGGAATTTAGGATGGAGGTCGATTTTTTTTTCATCCCATACTTATTATTGAGATTAAATAAAAAAATACAATTGCTTGATTGTTCCTCAAAAAATACATATGCGGTTTGGTGCATACTCAAAAACTATTTAGGGTAGGACACAATTAAAGTATTCAACTACGAATAAGAGATTTAACTTCTTACCACGACATTTAATACAAGACGAGTGTGGACTAAGTGAATTGCCTAATGTAGTTCAGTTACTAAGACCTGCTGTTAATTTAGCTAGTCAATTAAAAAAAGTTTAATAATTACCAAAACATCCAGTTTAGAACATTTTAATCTCGATTTGCAATGACGCTGATCCGAATATTATATGGCGCTTAGTACTTAAATATTTTATAACTAATTAGTCAAACTAGATTGGCCAACAAAATAGGAAATGCAAATGTGATGTCTTAATTTATACATAGCAATGAATGAGTTTATTTAAAAATATAAACGTGGTTCTTTAGAAATCGGTTTTAGCTCGAGTCAATAAGTCGTCCATCTTAACTCTCAACTCCTAACTTGATCATCCTTCATAACTCTGAAAGGATGAATTGAACACTTGAAACTTCTGCTTTCCTTTTCCTTCCGTTCATCTTTCCTCGAAGTTACAATCTAATCTCGAGACATTTAACTGTGCGTTGAATTCTAATAAACTCAATTAATTGTTAGAAATTATCATTTATCAATAGGCCAATGCAATGTAACATATTATTTGGGTATATAACTAAATCTCCGATACACAACTGGTTAATGGTTTTAGAGTGGAAGTTAGGTTCTAATGGCTCGGGTTTGAATCTCGTCTATCACCAATATTTTGGAGCATTGTAATAATTCCTTGACCACTCTGCACTTATAAAGCAGAAAAAAATATTCCCCCAAAGGTGTATCATTCTTATACATAATTTAAGGGAATTTTAAGGTTAGTTCTCACCACTTTTTCTAGAGAGCGTTTTGTAGTTTACTCCACCAAAAAAGGAGAAACAATAAATTAGTGAACACCATAATCAAATGTCCCTAGCATAAAACTGTCATCAAAAAGGCTTATAGTCCAAGCAAACTAAACAAACTTACATAGGGATCGTAAAAAAATTGCAAGAAAACGTTTTATGGTTTTATTTTGTAGAGTTGGGTTTGCGGAATGACATACTAAAAGTTGCCAAAAATCGGTGCACGAGAAAACCACTAAAATCACAATTTAAAATGGCGGCTTTTTCCAACATTGGACAAATAAAAAAAACATATTTCACATGCATTTGTTATGCACATTTTTCGAGATATTGACTTGGGACCACCGATGTATTTATTGGGTGGTTAGTGCTTCATTTTGATAGGAAACATTTTTTTGGCCGCCATCTTGGATCCGCCATATTGGACATAGATAATTTTTTTTTTCAATGTAATGATAGTGTTGTGACACATAATTACCAATTACATTTTTACACTGATTTCAATGCCGAAATCCGTTTTTAAATATCTTTATTCACTTAGAAGATATATTCAAACGAAAACTCTCCACCATACATTTCTTATAGACGTTTCGTAGTTTGATAATTTTTTAAAAATTATTTTTCTTATATCTCCAGTTCTTATTAACGCTTGTAGTTCGTTCTAGGCTTAAAATATTCAGTAATATAAGGGTTTTCATTTGAGCTCTTGATCATTAAAATCAGACGAGTTAAAGACCAGCTACGAACCTCAGAACAATATTAAATTTAACTTTTTAGAAATATACTTTTATTAAAAGATTTATAACTCGGGTTGTTATACGTCACAATGATCAAGAGCTCAAATGAAAGCCCTTACATTACTGAATATTTTAAGCCTAGAACGAACTACAAGCGTTAATAAGAACTGGAGATATAAGAAAAATAATGTTTAAAAAATTATCAAACTACGAAACGTCCATAAGAAATGTATGGTGGAGAGTTTTCGTTTGAATATATCTTCTAAGTGAATAAAGATATTTAAAAACGGATTTCGGCATTGAAATCAGTGTAAAAATGTAATTGGTAATGGTGTGTCACAACACTATCATTACATTGAACAAAATTATCTATGTCCAATATGGTGGATCCAAGATGGCGGCCAAAAAAATGTTCCCTATCAAAATAAAGTACTAACCACCCAATAAATACAGCCGATGGTCCCAAGTCAATATCTCGAAAAATGTGCATAACAAATGCATGTGAAATATATTTTTTTTTTATTTGTCCAATGTTGGAAAAAGCCGCCATTTTAAATTGTGATTTTAGTGGTTTTCTCGTGCACCGATTTTTGGCAACTTTTAGTATGTCATTCCGCAAACCCAACTAAACAAAATAAAACCATAAAACGTTTTCTTGCAATTTTTTTAAGGTCATATCCTATATTTCTCCGACTATTAGTTTACAATGAGATGAGAAGTCCGCTTGTACAATTCGGATTTAAAGTCAGAGCAAGTTGTGTCAGTATCACCGTCACCCCTTGGTGTGAGGTATTGTAAGAACGCCTCACGTTTTGGCTTTCGATCCATCAAGAGGGTTTTATAAATCGATGCAAAGCCAACTGTCTTATCTCCCGGGGGATCCTGCAAGTTGAAATATTTATCGTCCGGTCGTAATGGCTTTATCCATCACCTGACACGGGGAACAGCTGACAGGAGGTTATGGTGAAAATAACGAGGGTAAAATGCCGCGTTTTGGAGGGAAACAACCGAGTGTGTCCAGAGAACGCGGGAACATTTAACGTGCAAGAATCGGTCGCAATACAAGATTCAAAATCTTAAGTTTGTGTTTAAAATTTAGAAAATAGCAAAACAGTGTTAACTATGAAGCTGAAAATCAACCTTTTCAACTGTTTGTATCGTGTCACATGACGGATAATCAATAATTGACTCAAGTTTGAATCAGCCACAGAATATACTGTTGATTTGAAACATATTGAAAAATTGCCATTTGTTTGAATTTCGGTTAAGGTTGAGGTAACGTTATGTAAAGTATTGTTGCAGACTTTACGTTCAAGATAAGTGAAAACGACGATTTAGAATCTGCGAAATAAAAAACTAGTCAAAAACTTTGCTTCCTATTGATCATTAAGAAAAATGACCGCAGCAAATTTTAAAATTGAAAAGCTTATTAAGTAGACGGTTCACCAAACTTAATAACCAATTTAACAAAAAAATTTCCCTAGACATTCATTGACACAAAACTAATTAATACACTCCATTAACTAGTTTTACTAATTACAGTGTATTTTGTTTTATCAGATTGTTCATTAGTAGGTTCATTAGCTGGGAATGTAAAACCAATAAGCATGTCCATCAACCAATCCACTGTTGTCATACCCCTGTAAATTAGGCAGTTCTGGTTGGAACAGTTTATTTTCACATTTACCTGGTAAATAAAGCTGTAATGTTTTTGTTTAAAGTTTCTACGCCGTTGACATTTTTATGGTTTACCGGGAATATAACCCCTTCCGCACTTAAGTCTGAGACGCTAACCACCATAACCACACATGTTTGTGATTGTTGATTTGAATCAGTTTGAAAACCATTGCACATGAAACTCGCTTGTAAACAAAGACCTCTCATTTACCGGTGGTTGTTGTCCAGGTCCAGCACCTGGCCGTCCTTCCTCCAGAGGACCGTCGGCTCCGGGTGTCCTCTGGGGGGAGAACACTCCAGTACCACGGTCTCTCCTTGGGCCACTCTCTGGCTGTTGGGCTGGATACGGAACTCCTCCCTCAGAACTGCAACAAAAGAGTATCATATGTATCATAGATCAAACATGCTCCCTTTCTCATCCTTACGGATCAGCTGAAGACAATTTTTTAGTTCTGGCTGGTGCACTGTAGAGATCGTGTTTTGTTGACAATTTGTTCCTTGTTATTTCAGTCATTTAAAACCTCGTTTGGCCAAATAAAACGATCTAATCATAATCAATAACTCGTCCTCTAGGTATATAACAAAATAATAAAGTATACATCATGGAATTAACCCTAAAACAAAAACAAAATTTCGTCGACACTAGCGATCAGTGTCACCGGACATGAACTAGACACGAGCTTCAAAATTTACAATGGGATGAGGAGTCTACTTTTGTTGGTTTGTCTATGATAGTACTAATATAAAACTCTATGAGTATGTCATTGATTCTACGTCTTTATCGAAGAAGGAAAATTGTTTTGGGTGGGATTTGAAAACAAGTTTTAGATACATTACAAGCTGCAGTATTTTATTGGCTGAACCGTTATCATTATACTGCATTGAACTCCTAGAATGCACTAAGGGCTGAATCACCGTGCACCTAAACTGTATATAAATCATGTCCTTGGCCGAACTAGATTATCACAAGTGGTTTACTAATTTCATCGTATGAACATTTGGGATACATAAAACAATTTTTTAATTGCATACAATACTGTTAGAAAGATATTTTCCTGTAGATGAGCAGAATCTCTTTTATTAAAATAGGCTTAAAAAAATTGATAAAAAAATTACATCGGCCTTATGGGTTGCCATGCTGGTGACGAAATATAAACAGAAAATCAAAACAAGTGGAATAAATTCTAAATACATGTTTTATTTACATCGTGGGGTAAAAATAGAGAAGTCAGTACATAACGTATATTTTTCGAGTTTTCGACAACTGGACGACCTCTAGTACTAACTAAAACCTACTTTTTTGCATTTATAGTATTAATAATTATTATATTATTAAAAAGAAAAATCCACAAGGGACCAATTACATAACTACAAGCTGGATACACTATGACAAATGTTACCCCACACTAAGCCATATTGTTCTCAGTCCTCCACGCACGCCTCTTCTCGAGAATAATTGGAGCGCCGACAGCCACCTCTCGACGGCTTATTCCGCACATCTCCAGTTTTTCTTGGATCACGTGACATTTTATTAGTTTGGGGTGAGGGTGCATCGTTCCGTCCCCTGATTGCACCCCTCAGAGTTAACCCTAATCTGTCATGATATGAGGAATGATTCAATCAATAAGATCGCTCAGATTGCGTTTCAAAGGTTCCACCCCCAACCCGACGACACTTGGTGGAGACAAAGATTTAAGGGGGACAGGTGGATGTTATTGTTTTATAGGGTTATTGGATTTCAAAGTGAATAGTTCTAGAGTTGTCAATTAGGGGTGTGATTTCATTGAAATCCAACCGGAGGAGTTGAAATGAAAAGCCTCTATTAATTAATTAGTTAACATTCGTTTCGATTTTCAATGGTCTGCTGTAAAAAAAGCAAAAGTAAATGTGATGAATTATTATGAAGATATGGCCGAAACTAACACTTGAGGTGTTCCTCAAGAGTGTGTTTTAGGACCATTTATTTTTTATTTCAACCTTGTTCAATTTGTGGGAACGTTTGAATTCTGCATTGCTGTCTTGTGATATTAGTCTGTAACCTAAAACGATAGTTAAGTTAATCACAATTGTGCTTTTCACTTACAATTATTGAACAATTTTTACCTACAATTGTGCTTCTTTTTATATAGAGGAAAACAAATATAGCCTTACCTACAAATTATTGTCACACACTACTATTTCTGCCCTCTTCTTCTTCTATGCATAAAGTGATATTATGGAATCAATTAAACATTATTTTAAAAACTTCGACACACTTCCCATACACCACGTTTGTTCATCACTAACCATCCCATTTAAACGGAAAACAACAGCACGTACAAGTTTTAAGAACACTTACACCTAATGAAATTCAAAGTGTTTTAAGATAAAGGAAAAGAAATCCCTGGGAAAAGAAAGGCTGGTGGAAAGAAAAGAATTACGAGCCCAGGGCAGGGAGCTCATTGCCTCTTATCACGAAAGTGATATTTCAAGGTCGAAAGCGTCTCAATGATGAACACCCGGTTTAATGGGGTTACTTATCTTAATTAACTGTGGCTTTAATTCTTTTTTGAGTGTCAGCAGATACTACTTTCTAATAACAATCTACAAATGTGATTTTAGTTAATTATTGCAAAGCAAAACCTGCAGTTTTTAATTTAATACAGGTTTAATAAGTTGTTCAAAAAGCTGAATGCTTAATTTTTGATGTTTTTACGATTAATGTGCAATTTAATGTATAGTTGTGCATTAAAGGTTTGTATAAAATTTAAGTGACGAATTTTTGTACTTAGACGAAAAAAATCACAAAACTCCCGTGCCCTTTGACCGATCATGCTGGTTTGCGAACTCGTTTGAATAAATGTAGGCTTACACATTTGTACCAACTTTCGTCAAAATTGGATCATTTTTATTCGAGTCACCGTGCTGACGGACATGTATTACTAATGTCATTGAACTCTGTGGACATCAAAACGAGAAAGTAAATCGGTCCAAGGACAAGGGCTTACCATGACACCACGGTATTATTCCCTAAATGAAAAAATAGCTAACACAAATAATTTATAAATAATGATTTAGTACCTTATTCTGTCAAGTGATCCTTTGTAGTCCAAATGCAGCTGCAGTTTCGTTCCCGATAGGAACTCCATCAGGCTGTCGAGGACATCAAATTTCGTTCCAGAGGAACGAAACTGCAGTAGCCTATATTTGGACTACAAAGGATCACTTGACAGTATAAGGCATTTAAACCATTATTTATTATTACCAGTCATCCGGAGGCTGACAACATGAAAACAGATAATTTGTAAATTGTCGTATAAAAGTATAATATAATTGGAACACAAATATTAGCTATGTTTTCAACTGATATTGTTTAATTACAAGATTTGCTATTTCTTTTTACTGAATTAAATATAAATATTCAACTGATTGTCAATAAGATGTATGTCTAGTGAGTCGGTGGCTCAGTCGGTAGTGTCGCGGACTTCGGGCCCAAGGCAGCGATGTCGTGAGTTCGGATCCTGGTCACTGCCGGAAACAATTTATCAGCACAGTTCACCTTTGTACTGTACCAGCTCACTCCTTGCTTTGCTGTAAACGATCCACGCACGGGTGCTTAGTCTATGTGGACGGGCAAATGCAAGGGTAAAAGAGGCCACCAACCTCTTAAAAAAAATTCAACATGAATTAAAATTATTTTAAAAGCTATGCTAAAGACAATGAGCTATAAATCTAATCAGTTTTCAATTACCACCCAACCCTTAGATAACGTAGCAATTATTTACACTGAAACTCTATACATCACGTCAAATAGCGTGAGTTATCTGAACAAGTTTTATTGCCTGTAAAACACTCCGGGGTTAATCTCAGGTAGATTTTTGGATTAGGGGTTTCTTTTTAGGGGAAGTAGACGATAAACCTCCCGTTTTGAGTTGTAAGGTAATAAATTGAAGTTGTAGAACCCAGATGCGTGTTACTGTGTTGAATTGTAAGTTTATTTAATGTGTTTATTTTTTGAAGATACTCGTGCGTATCCTTCTGACAAATATTAAAATTATTTAAAACCCAGCGTTGTAGAAATCCTGTGGACCTAGCACAGTTTAATCTGTGTGACAGGATTTTCGCTAACATATTTCGTTTAATAATGTCAGATTTATCTCCTAACATGGTTTAACGAATATTTTGACAATTTGTGGTGATATTTTCATCACATTTGACTAATTTTAATGCCTGCTTTTCACATCTATTCTTATTTATTGCACGTGTTTTAGTAGCCTATACCTAATATGCTATGTTTATGTATGTCATACATTTGAAGGGATTCAGCCTATGTAATATTTTTTTCTTTTTCTTTTATACTGGTTATGTCTTTGCATGTCATGCCTCCTATCTAATTTATTCTTATTATTGCTCATATTTTATTAAGTAATTATGCTTTGTTAATAAAGTGATGTAATCCTATTTAATGTATATTTGAATATAAAAATGGTGTCACCGTTGAAAGAATAAATAAATAAATTTATTGATTTCATATTATACTATTGACATTTTACCGAAAAAACACAGTTCCCCCCCCCCCCTCCCCTTAAGCAGTAAACCTAAACTCGTTGAACCTAATGTCATTTAAGAAGGTAATAAATTTGGCATGTTTATTGCAAAATAAGATGTTTGTTTGGTATATTTAGATCGTTTGTTGATTCGTTTAGATAAAAATTTGGACGATAACAGATCAAAAAAGTTTTAAAAAGTTCAAAATAATCTATATGCATTGGCCGTGCTACAAAGGTGGATACTAAATATTAACAGATTATTCCATATGATGTTTCAACTACTTTATTTACAAATAGCAATCAATGGTTTAGCTGTATTCTATCTTTATAATTCGTTTATGATAATCAAGATGTTTAAGAAAGTAACAGGGTTACTTTCTTAAGGAAGGGACCTTTCTGTGTTTGTTAGTGTTCTAAAATATTATTTAGACTATTTAGAGCAAAATTACTTTGCGTCATGATAAAAGTCTGAAAATCCACCCCTAATGCTTAACCCCAATCAAATATTAAGCACATAATCATCTCCTAATCATCTTTCTTCTATCTCCCTGATAGTTCTCGAGTTTCTGATCTGCTCCCCTGATACTTTTTAAGCAGCTCTTCTGTTATCCTGATAGTCTGGACATCAGCTAAAGACATCATTACACGGTTCGTTTAGTAGAGTCTCACAAGATACCCTCGGTGATCTACCCCTAAATAAGACGGCTCCAAGATTACCTAGGGGTTGGAATGGCTGCATCTGTTCTTGTATCATCTACAGTGACAGCGGCTGTGTCTTCATTTTCTACTTTATTGTCAGTGAAATAGGAAGGAGCAAGTAATAAATTGTTGGGGTAAAGTGTTTTAAGGAAAACCAGAAGTTGCTTAGAGTTAACGAAAAATAAATGTTACTCGTATAACCATTTACTATTAGATTTTCTTGAAATAACTCAATTGTCTTATCAGTTCCATTATATAAAAGCAGTGCGAATCACATAGTGGGTTTAAAGATCAAAAAATCTTTTTAAAATTAAAGATTCACTCATAGTTCTAACTGTTATAACATCGTTACACATGAGTTTATAATTTATATAAGCAGGATTCTTTTATTATAAGCAGTTAAATTTAAGGAAATTCACTCAAATATGTCTATTTCAGAATTTATCCTAATTTTTTAGTTTTTCAAATTTCTTTATCGTCAAACTACAGATACTATTTATTTAGGAATCATAGAAAAAAAATCAAGATTTTCAATTTCTCTTCTCTGATTTTAGTGATTTTTGTTCAGAGGGATCTAGTGGATATTTTTACACCCAAAACTCAAACTCTAAAACTGTACAAAAGTACATAATAATATTAGTAATGTACTTTCTGTACATTACTACTTTCTGTGCATATATGTGTAGTACTTTCTCCATATACTATGTATAAGGGGAGAAATTAAACATCGGTATAGTATTTTTTATAGTGCAGACCTAAAAGTACAAATCCAAACAATATTTCCTTTATTCCGTATCTTGAGGTTCTGATCAGATGTCTTGTATAACCAGTATGTATATACAGTACTGCATATAACCAGTGATATATGTAGGCGATTCTCATCCATCATAACACCCTAAATCGGTTTTGGGCTTCATACAATGTATCGTCTTCGATTCGTTCTGTCAGTCCTCCTTCCTTCTGGGGATTTAGTGGGAATACATTCATGGATGTAATATTTTTGTGTTTGTGAATCCCCTTCAATGTTTGAAAGTGTGTTTTCGAATGTCAAATCACCGGTTTTAGTATATCTTCCGCTGTTATATATGTATGTTTTGGAATTATATTATTATAGTATAGTTTTTAAACGATTTGGTTCCTTAAAATACATGTTCAACAGTCAGAGAAAACCTATTAGAACCCAGTCTGTACCCGTTATTAAGGATAATATTATTGTAAGTAAACAATAAAATGTCATTGTTCAGTGTGAAGACTTTTGATTTGTCCAAATAATGTACTATGTTTTAAACTGAAGAGTTGTTACTAATTTAAACATGCTAAACCAAATTATAGTATGTAATACAATTTTATCATTCTATGAAATATATAAGGTATTATGTTACATATCATTAAATGATATATTATGATATTATATAGCACATCATGACATAAGAGGTATGGCATAACATCAAACCTTTATGATATTGTATACCGTATTAGGTAATTGTATTATGAAATTGAAATATGATCTAAAGCAAACTAAATTCTTAGTATTAAAATGTATTTCAGTGAAGAATATAAAAAACAATTGACAGTGAGTTGACGTAAGCCTTGAAACTAAACAAATCGCAAGACTGTTAGGGTTGATGGCTGTAAGTAGATCAATTATACGAGTGGCCATCCACAAATTGCGTATAAATTATTTCAATAAGATTCAAACCTTGCTTGTGAGGCAAAACGAAAAATTAATCACCCTTTTACTTTTCAAAAATTATGTTCGTTTCAGACGTTTTTATTTATATAAAACTACTCAATTAGAATAATTTTTTCATTGTAGATCTACACCATAAAGAGTGATTTACCTACCTCAATCAGATAACATTTATAAATAAAGGTAGCATGTTAAAAATGTATTTTCATAAACCATTTCGTGTATTGTTTACCATCTGTGGTTGAAAAATAAACTGAAGGATCGGCTGTTAAATTAAAATTCACATCTAAAACCGTTATAAAGAAAGTTGATCAACATCACTAGATCTTTGAAAGCGAAGTCTATAGATACACCTAACGCTAGGGGGACGAAGCACAAAGAAATATTTAGTTACTATTTGTCACTCTGCTGGATAAGCTTTACAATTTCACCTTACTTTAAACTTCCATTAAGCAGAACGGGTGATAAAGGGTATTGTTTATGATTAAAGATGGACACATAATTATGTTTAATCGATTTTAATTTGGTAGAGTAATTTACAAGAGCTTGAATATTTGCTCTTTCCGAATGTATATCATCTCAGTAACGGTATCTCCATCACAATTACATCTCACATCCATGGCTGAGTTATGACTCTCCTGGGGTTCCTGACTTGCACTTCCAAACTTCTTGTCAGATCTTACAGACGAATGGCTGCATTGGGTATCCTATCCTCAAGGAGGGTGTAGCAGTTGCGGATGATTAGTGATATGGATAGAAATTGACTCTGTATCCGTATAGTAAGATAAAGAAAGGTTAAATATCCTGTATCGCAATCAATTTAATCCTCTAAGACGGTTTGTAAAAGAAATGGTCAATAAAAGAGGATTGAGGTTGTTTCGCCTATCCAGATTGCTGTAATGGATAGCATTTTCATAAAACACATACGTATACCTAAAAAATATTCATTTATGTTTTAAACAGATACAAAATCGTTGGATACAATATGAAAATTGATTACGAAATCTAATAATTTTATAGTAGAAAGATGAATCATAAGTGAGAGATTTTATCACTGAAGAAAAAAGGAATTACTTGTTCCTGTTATTTAAAAAATCGTAGATAGTGTTACACATTAACATGTAAAGTCAGGTATAAGCCAATCTTATGGACACACTTGTACTAAAAAACGTTGGTAAAAATATTTAATATCATATCACGGTGGTCTTATAAAATTTTTATTATGCATTTTAACGGATGGTGTTTTTAGCTTCTGGGGACCTCAAAACGAAAAAGATTGATCCTGGAACTAGGTCTTGGTCTTACCATGATACCTACGGTAATAGCTTAGTTCCTAAATCGGAAATTCTAAACAAACAATAATAACATACACACAGTAAAACTAATAAACCACATAAGTATGTTAGGAATGTTACTAGCTTCGGTTTGTTTATGCCAATCATTGATCAATAAGACACCAAAGCTGTTTAATGTTCCCATCAGAGAAGTCAAACAAACATATATTAGAACAGGGAATGGATCGCAAACTAATTTAACTTTATGAATGAAGATCTTCAACTCAAGTTTGACTAACATCAATCTTGGCAAATATATCATTTTAAGTGCAAGATCAATTAATTAAAAGCAACATTAAACATTCAAAGTGATATTAATGATAAATGGATATTAGTTTAAGATGAATTAACTGTCTGTTTGTCTTTGCTATGGTGGTATTCGTATAGTTTGATCTATATGGAAGCTGCTGATTATGGAATACATATATTAAGTTTTGTATTCTTATTAGATTAGATTCGGTTAAATTTTATAGTATTAAGAAAGTAATGGACATATTAAAAATTTTCTACCCTTAAGTCATAATCAGGCACAACCAGAAAATCTACCATGTTTTATGTATGTCTAATGTGACTGGTTGAAATCAAATTAACTCCCATTTAAATATTTTTTCCGTCATGTACCTTTTTACAGATATATTTTATAAGTAAGCCTAAATACTGTATATCGAATAGTGTTGGACGATGAGTTTTTTATATCCGTATTAGATCAATAAATAAGCGTGAGAACCAACTGACCTTCACTAAGGGAATAACGTTACAAATTTAACTAACACTTATCCCCTGATACCCATGGGGCGTCCCCTCTGACCCCCTAGTCGTCCAACTGACGTACATCATTTCGTCATTTCATGCTTCGTTAGCCAAAGGAGTTTTAAAAGCTGCTTCCCTGATACTCACCCCCTAAATAAGACCGAGTAACAAATACGATTATGTTAGGAGATTGATACATCCTTGTATCATTTATGTAGGGTGTAATTCTAGCTTTTACTGTAGTGGTATTATGGATCGAGAAGCGAGCTAGTCTAGGGATAGAGCACGGGGCTTCGGTAGCCGAGGTCCCGGGTTCAAGTCCCGCCTATCAGCAATGGATTTTATCAATGTGATAACGCCACAACCCACTAGGTATAGCCAGAAATAATGTGTAAAACAGTTCCGGACTAGAACTAGCGTCCAAGGATGTGAAGGTGGGACATCAATGTAGACAAAAAATTTGAGAGAGGTAATTATTTTTTTTATTGAACGCATACTGTTAATACGTTGTCAATGCGAGTAGTTTAAGAAAATAACCAAAATTATGTTTTTACCACTGTTCTAAAAGTAAAACTAAAACTAATACAAATTCTTCTACTTTCATCAGAGCCCATCCACATCTCTTTCAACCTGGCCCGACTTCTAATCCATACCAGAGTAGACTGACAGCCATTTGGGGTTGATAGTAGTTTGAGGGGTGGAAATAAGTGTTGGGGGGTGAAGGGGGGGGTAGTCACGTGAGAAAACCAGTGTGTTGACGCAATGATGACAAGGCGGGGGCAAAGCTATGAAACACGCCACAAAACTACCCCTAACCAACATTCGTTGAGGGAGAACATATACGTTTGATGCTATACCATAGCTATACCAGCAATTAAAACACCTGCTAGCGTCTAAATTGGAAATACGATTATGTTAAAGTATTTTTAGCAATAAGAATAAGTAGTTGTAATTTTCAGTTTTGAAGATCGTAAGTGAAGTGTTTGGCCAACTGTTCAGTTGGATACGGTTTGGTGTGGGTGTAGGCGTAGAAACAGAAAATATTTTTCTACAAACATAGCCTACGCTCAATTTTGACAATATGGAGTTTTATGAACTGCAACTTAATCTTCCACGTCTACGAATAAGATGGTAGAACGGTTTAATGATGATTATCTTTTCTTTATCTCCATTTCCTGAAATCTCAGGTTATTTAACTTTAATCTGAACCAAAACCTGTTGACTTTCGGTTTTTAACCAGAAAACGTTTGTTATAGGTTTTGAACAAAGGAGAGCATATATCCATGTACCAATCAGTTTCAAGAAATTGCCCATGTAAAATACGTAAATAACCTGAACTTACCTGTAAATTTTTGTTTTTATAACTAGGTTTTAACAATTCTTAGGTGATATTTTTCAGTCTAAAATATTTAGGCGGGTGCATTGTGATCTCCCAGACAGTTTGTAAGGCAAAAGACAACAAAGAAATGTTAAATTTTGTGAAATAATTCTATAGATCATAAGGGAGGATTGGAAAGTCCTGTTAGCTGGAGGGGATGCACTGGATAAGGTTAATGTGGCTAGGGTTGGGGATTTCCTAAACGCTTTTTTTATTTTGAATAACCTGAATGTTCAAAACAGTTTCAACGATAAAATAAACCATAACCAAAGTATGAAAATGTGTGCCACCAAACCATATAACTTCGAGTCTATTAAACTTTTACCCTAATTTAGTTCACGCCTAACCCTATGCTGCATGATAACAATTTCTGCAATAATGGTGAAACACACTTTTTGACAGAAGGAAATTATAAACTCGTGAAACACGAGAAATAGCGTGGAGATAGCGCCATTAACAAAGACGGGAAAACTTAAAATTGCATCAATTACATCCACGGAGTTTTAACAACATTATCGTTAAAACGGGGTTTGATGGCGTATAAAAACTAAGTTTGTTAAACTGTAAGCTGAAGGTGAGTCTTGAACTCCAAAACATAGTATTGCAAATATTTGGAATAAAACACAAGTATTTTGAATTTTTTAAAAATACAACATTTTAGTAATATATGAATGTCACGACTGGCCAGATTCATTTTCACAATATCAGTACCAGAGTAAATATAATATAGCAGAGAAAGTTCAGGTGATATACTTTCAACGCACAACGTATTGTTAAAAGTTGAGGCAGTGAAAAGGGGGGAGAATAAGGGGGGTTGAAATAAGCGGGGAGACTTAAGAGACAGGTTCCATGACATCTGTTGTCACTTATATCGTGAAATACGCAAAACGTGACAAAAATGCTTTAAAAGACTTTTGAGTCTCTACAATACTTAGATGCATTTTATTGTGAAATATCACAGCGTAGATTCATATTTTATTGACAATATCAACGCTTTTCGTGTTCTCAATGTAGGTTTTTATTTTTCTTAAAATACGTACAATGACTTCGGTGTATAAAATTAACACCTTTAAATTCAAAACTAAGTTTGCTTATAAAAATTTCACGTTGGCACATAATGTTATCCACAATTGTTATAATACATTATTGCCATTAAACACGTGGTTTTATCGATTGTAAAGTACATAAAAGTTTGGGCGTCCGAGTAGTTGGTGTTAGTGCTCTTTTTCAACCCCGAGATTACTGGTTCAAGTAGGACCTATTCTCGAACTTAATGCCAGTTTTCATTGGACTAAAAGTGATTTACGAATTTTAAAAAATGGCGATGTTAGAGCATTAAAATCGAGTTTATACTCTGTATGATGGAACCTGTCTGATTAAACTCTCTCTACGTTGGATTTAAGTCCCAGTTAGACAGAGATCAGGAGACATATTCCAAAATACAGACTATAGAACCATTCCTCATACGTCAAAAGATGTTGAAAAAAGAACAAACCAAAAAGAGACAAAAACGGAAGAAAATCTTGAAACTAAAACCAGTCAGTAAGATGAACCCCCCTGTCACTTGACGTACCCTCTCCCGCCCCCTGGTGATACATATAAGCTGGAGTTACGCCGCCATAAATGATAAAGGCACAGATGTATCCATTCCGCCCCTGAGGTAATCTTATTTTGGACGCGGTCTTGTTTAGGGGAAACGTTGGAGGGAAGTTTCTTAAAAACGTCTTTTGCTAACGAACCGTGAAATTACGTAGGCCAGACTGACGGGTATCAGGGAATCAGGAGACGTAAGTGTATCAGGAGACTTAAGTGTATCAGGAGACCTAAGTGTATAAGGAGACCGAAGTGTATAAGGAGACTTAAGTATATCAGGAAACTTAATTGTATCAGGAAACTTAAGTGTATCAGGACATCTAAATGTATCAGGAGACCTAAATGTACAAGGAGACTTAAGTATAACAGGAGACGATAATCAAGCATCATGAGTATCATTGTTCACTTTTTCGTAAATATTTATGTATTTTTGTACGAAAATTATAATATCTTAGATATAATTATAATGGATGGATCGTAGATATTTTTGAACGCAAGATTTAGGGAATAAATCAAGATTACTGTATTTCTGTCTTAGTAAAATTGCAGTGTTTACAGTATGAAGTTCTTCAATTTACACTACTTAAAAGCTAGTATGTAAACACTTTTTTCTGGATCGGTTTCAAATATACTTATTGTAAAGACCGTAAACAAAATAGAAGTATACAAGGTACCATTCCATTGATTAATCCAAGCTTTCGAGGAGAGCCTATCTGACATTACAAACAAAATCATAACAGATTGTAAATTATAGATTGAAGAAACCTCGGTTTTACGAATCAATAATAGTAGCCTAATGTTTATTATTGTCACAAGGAGATAGGGATGAACAGAGGCCACTTATTCTTCTGATGTCGTTAATAAGTCTATGGCGTTGCTTAGGCTAAACGTACTTTTAATAATCCTATAATGGTATCAGGACATTAAAATAAGTGTCATTAGTTTCAGATCTATTATTAGTTGCATCAATATAAGAAATAGGATCATTTCATGAATTAAATTATTTCTCACTTAAACTTTTGTTGAAATTATACAATGCATAAAATGGAATTCCGGAAAGTCTTGATACACAAATCTTCTTTGAATTATCTAAATCCAAGTTTATTCAGGTGCAGTTATTACTTTTCCCCAATAGGGATTTAATAAATCCAATATTTTTAATTTCTCATCCCAATGTTGTCGACCCTGGGAACAATCGCCAGCCAAAAGCCGTAAAGGGGAAGGAAGTCCTGCAAAATAAATCTGCAGGATTATAAGGGGAGGTTTATCAAGAGCCTGGTATTCATCTGTGGGATTAGCTTAAAGCGGACTGGCAAAAGGGATTCTGGGAAATATTTTCAACATTTCCTGTACGTTTTAATTTAGATAAACAATTTTTATGACAAAATATTTCAGTAAAAAGTTATACAAACAGATTTTTTAACTTCAATATGCTGGGTTAAAAAGTTGTAGCAATTCAAAAGGCGAAGTGATTAAAAACCATAATTATATTGATTAACGTAAAATCTAAATAAAAACTAATTTTAAGTCCAGAAAAAATATCGGACCACAATTTACTACTTCACAAAATACAGCAATTTCGCTATAAAAACTATATATTTAATTCCTGATATCTAAGTCTTTAATAAAGTTAAGCTTAGGCTAATCCTGACCGGTTTGCGAAGTGGACCTTTTAGAGTTTACTAAGTAATGAAGTATTATTATATTATTGTTTCCATAAATAAATTAGTATAGCACACTGTGAAGTTTATCTAAAAAGTGTGAAATTTAACGTTTTAGCCTTAATAAACACAATTAAGTTTTTGCAAAATAGGATGAGAACTTCACTCGTATCAAAAGTCAACGTGAATGCCGAGGTTTTCAAAAAGTTTAATCCCTAATGTGAAGAGAGCTGGGGGAGACTAAAGAGTCGGGTTACTTGACATCTTTCAACGTTCAAATCAGACGGGACACGTGATGCGAATTCTGTGTCGCTGACTTCAATGTTGCTTTGTTTGGATGTTTAAACACTCATGTCACAAGTTTTTATCCGTTCTCAATCAAAATTTATGTTGGATAATTTGTTAATATTCTTCGTGAAATGTATAGAAGCTATTACAAATTTGTAAAATTGTACTTATTTTAAAACTAAGAAATGATGGAATTATCTTTAAGTCGTATAATTAATTGAAAATTCTAGCTAGGGATAGTGTTAGAAAGCACTCTATAAAGGTTAAGGGGAGCAGTGTGCGAATACCACTCCCATGTTATTCTTATGGGAAAACATGTGATTAGATAGGTACATTTATTTTTAAAACCGTTAGAGATATTGACTTAAATTTTTTTATATTCATTCCTTAGATTGTTTTCTATGATTTCATGCTATATAAACAAGAAATTAGGTATAGTTTTTAAAATATAAAATTTAATAAAAATTACTAATTTTTAATTGTGTTTTTTTTTATAATAAACAATTTATTTTTAAAGTAAAATTAATGGTAACATTCTAAAAATGCATAAAATTATTCACCATGGTAACAGGAAGTATTGTGTAAAATTTGGGCTTGATTAGTTAAGTAGTTTTCTTTAGAATGGTACCTAAACTTATTAAAACTAACTTTCGGAAATTCACATTTGAACCCTTGAAGGGCAGGCTCGGTAAAATCCAGAAGGGCCCTCTTTCAAAAATCCGGGAAAATTATTTTTATTTACAATATTAGACTATGGGTACTCAAATTGTTCAGTTTTTTATCCTAAATGCAAATATGCAGTTTGATTGAAGATAATACTATGACAAGCTTAGTAAATCAGGAAAACCCGGGAAAATGGGTAGTTTCCTTAATTTATCTTAAAGGAGGATTAAAGATTCCTTCTTATGTAAGAAAATATCCAAGTATAAAGTGTTATATATTTTCTTAAACAGCACAAAATACACAATATTTTGTCATCATTTAATAAAAGTTAATTTTTTGAGCATTTTCACGCACTGCTCCCCTTAAGGATAAACCTTACCCTAACATTTTTTCTCTAACCCTTTGCATCCTACGTAATATGCAAGGTATTTGTATGCGGTTTGTTGAAAAGCAACTGTATGTTTTGGACGGGTAGTTGCATACTTTATTTTTATCTAGTTTTTAAAGTAACTTATTTGATTTTGAAGGAACGTAGTTGTCAACAAAAAAGCACAATTTGGATAATTTTAAATGTTTTAATTGCCTCAAAATTTATTCATTACTTCTATGATTCGTTATGAGGTATTTCATAGACTTACAAGTTTTGAAAACTTCCTACCACTTCATCTTTTACAAAAAACTGAAGTGAAAATAGTACCGTACATGATACTGTAACTGCAGATTTGAATGGATTGTATTAGATTCAAACAAAACCGTCCTAGATAGTTTAAGCCAAAGATGAGTTAAGGATGGTTCATGGACAAGGTATTTAATAGTTTTGTTTCTGGTGAAAATCTGTTGGTAGCCGGAAAATTTCATTAAAAGCTTTCCATAAGTCAGCTGGGTTCAGTTCCACACAATCAAAAGCTACAACTGTTCTCACAGTCGAACCGGCGACTTCTGTTGCCTAGGCAAGACCACTGAGGACCCACAATAACATGTTTTCGTAAAGTTTTATGTTAAACGGTTTCACCATAATGTTCCGTTATGCCTCAAAAGCAACATAATATATCGCAGGAGATGGGGCAAGTTTGTGGGGTTCCCCAGAGATACATCATTCACCTGTAGATATAAGGCAAGAATGTGATCAGAATAACTACCTTGCTCTAAGGCAAATCGATATCTTCAAGCAAATATTCATATTAAATTTAATTTTAATCGTCTTCCTTTCATTCAAATACTCAGGAATAGTCCTTGACTCCTATACTCTGATGGATTTTCTTGGGAATCTTTGTTATTGCAATATAAAATTTGTATTTATTTGAGTTTTTCCACTTTGGCAAATACGTAACCTTTTGAATATTTATTATCTTTTTGACAAGTATCCATTTTGTGTTTTTCTTTGCAGGGCAGTCGTTTTTTTTAGCGAATTTCCCTATAGGGAAGTAGCTATTACCGTATGTGGCACTGTAATACATTGGCCCTGGACCGATTTAATTTTTAATTTTGATGTCCCCAGAGGCCAAAAACACCATTCGTTCAAATTTATATACGTCCGTGAACGCGATAACTTTAATAATTTTTGACCGATTTTGATGAAATTTGGCTTAAAGATGTAAGGTGGGATAAAATCGAATGAGTTTGCGAACCAGCATGATCCACATGATCCAGCATGATCCAGCATGATCTATGGAAACGGGGTATTAGGGGGGGGGGGTTATGGGGTAAAAAGGGGTTTTCTCGTTTTTAACCACCAAAACACTACATTTCCCAATTTCTCTCTGGACCTTTTTAAGGAGCATAAAACACAAATAATTTAGTATATCAAAGTTTTTGTGTGCGGTTATTGGTAACAGAGTAAATAAAAAAAAAATTAATTTAAAATTCTCATGTAATTTAGTAATCTATCAGTAGTATCTTATCAAGAATATTGTAAAATGATGTGGTTTGCTTTTTTATGGATATATTTTTATCAAACTTGACAAATTTATTTATTTCATACTAAGCTATTAATATTTTACTAAAACCCACACTTTATTATTTTCCTTGTAGCAGCAAGCCTAGGTACTCGTTAAACCTAATGTTATTTAAATCGATTTAATTAAAAATCAATTCAGACAAATAGAAATTTGCTTAGTCTGCAGGTATGCTGTGGTGGGGGTATTTTTCATATTTTGATGGCTGGCAGTGGAGTGATCGCTAAGACATTTATCTATTTCAAGAACCCCTTTTGCAGCAAGCCTGAGCTCGTTACGTTGTTTATATTTTCGCAGCTGCTCATTCATTAGTGGCTAAATTTAGAAGCATTGTTGGCAGAAAACAACGAAATACAAAGGTTCAATTAGTGCTAAATCCAATCCACTTTCGTTGGACGCACCTTTGTCGATAATTAATGCCAAATAATTAATTAAACGGGGAAAACATAAATTTCTATGATCAATACCATTAGTTCATTATTGCACTTAAAATGTCCTACATCCTAAAACACCTCTAGATAATAATACAGTATTGCTTCATATGAACATCCTATTTCATTAGGAAAACATTATTAAGTAACAAACTAGAAAAGCCAATTATCAAATTTGCTGAATTCACATAGATAGCAGGCTGCATAACACTCCCTAATACTTTCTTTCGTATTTTCTTTCTTTTGCATCTGAGAAGCAGAACAGATACAGAATTAATTAATTCTACCACTCTCAGACAAACCTTCGAGAATCATCGGAGAATCCATATATAAATCCCAAAGTACCCATAAACTTTTGAGAAAACTACAAGTCACACCCCCATTATACTTAAAATGTTCGTCATAACGAGAAACCTTGCGCAAAATTATCCATTATTTCATAAATTGCCCTTTAAGTTAGTAGTTCTAAAGGGAACTTTCCATATACCTAATGCTAAAAATACCTCAGCTGCACTTATTTGTATGTTATTCTTTCTATTTATTACCTCATTAAAATCGTGTGATTATTTGTTTGTATTACTGTATTCTGTTTAGTTTATTTCAGCTTTACCTTAACCAATCAATCGTTTTATTAATACGTTAATACTTATGAAGTGAAACGGGGTGAAGCCCGTGAGTAACAACAAGTATATCCTAATGAATAATCAAGAGACTTCTATTCCTCTTCGCTTTAATCACAGAAAACATACTACTGTATGTTTTCTGTGCTTTAATAGAGATATTAAATGTTTAATTAGATAACCTCCGTTTGAGTCTATACTATTTTATACGGTTCGATGATCATCAAATGATAAATTGCAAGAACGGTAACAAATTACACAATACAATTCGACTATCACAAATTAAAACTATACATGATCGGAAACAATTAAATATTTCACCTAATTGATATTTTGTTTGTTATGTTGAGTCAATCAAATGAATATTGATGATTATTATTTCATAAGAGAGTATTTCACCCTATATGCACCCCTCATACGTTTCAACGACATTATTCTGTAGTTATAACTCATCTGAATCACATGAGCTTTCAATAAATACAAACAAAGTAGAGGGAGGTTCTGTGGTTTTTGTTTTTATCAAGAAATTCAATTACTTTCCTTCAATATTATATCATTAAATCTTCTAACTAGATTGAAAAATGTTTATTAGACCTTTTAGCACGAATATCATTTTAAAATGTAAATTTTTAATAAGAAATATAAAAAAAATATGTATGTTCATATGGTATTTTGAATTTTTTTAATATGATTTTTGTAGATATTTATTTAATATATCGAAACTAAGTGAATTTTTACGTTACCGAAAGTGAAATGCATTACAATGTTCTTTAGCTAATTCCTAATCTTATTATTGAGTGTGAAAAATGTATTTATTTAATAAGTGGTTTCACTAAATACATTAAATTCACTAACAAGACCACAAATGGCGATTTAAAAGAAGTTTGTTCAATAATTTAGAGTTCCCTTGCTACCATTTCTTCAAAATAAAAATAAAAAGCCTATTATTCAAAACAGTAAATGGTTTCCCGGATTTTACCGTTCGTACTTGTTGCTCATACCTCTTTGAGATATAGTCTGTATGAGAGAACCTGTCTCCTTACCCTCAGTCTACCCAGGACTTGCTCAGAACTTTCATTGGCTAGACCCCTTGTAGACAGGGATAATAGACATGTTCCATCATGCAGACTATATGTCACTATATACCCTTACTTTCATACACTAGGGAAGAAAAATATTTATCTGCTGTGTAAATTCATATTCCAAAAATACAAAGACAATATCGTTGGTCCCGATGTATATACAACCCTCCCCCAAATATATGCGGGCTTGGGCTTAAGTGTGCATTATTTCTGCTTTACCCTCTTCAAAATTTAATGCACGTTTGCTCCCTGGTTTTACACTTTTCAACCATAAAACTCCCTCAGTCTGAGAGTGTTACTTTCACAAAACACGCCAAATCAGCCTTAGTAAAATTATAAATAAATAATATTATTTATTAACAGAATAAAAAAAAATTAGTAAAAACTTTAGATGAAAATTCAACTTAAGTAAGGAAATATCTAAACAATGTTTACCATTCAAATATGCTTAAAAAGACAAACAATTCAATAATTTAACAATTCAATAATGTTAACATTATTATTAACATAGTGTAAGCCAAATTTGAACTGAGGTGCTCAACGTGCTAGACGTAGTACGTTGTCTCCCATGCTTTCATCTTTCATAGTAAAGTAAAACTGATTTAGACTGATAACAAAAAAAAATTATTATTTCACGCACAGCGGTGATTCTGGGTAGTTATTACCATTACAATATTTTTATACTTTGGACAAAATTAACCAAAAATAACTATCCGGTGAACCTGTAAAAATAAAATATCTTCAAATTAATTGGAAATAATAGCTAGGTCTTATTTATTTTAACATAAGGGGGCTACTGTCAACAACGAACTTCGTGAAACTCCTTAATATTTATATGTTGGATGAGAATAATTCTCCCCTTCTTATCTCAAGTTTGTTGGTTCGATCTCAACCTCGAGCGAAAACTTTGAACCCTAACGCCATTAATTTGTTGTTGGTATATTAATTATGTTAGCTAACATAAAATCAACAAAAATAACAAAACCAGGGTTGTGACATCTTCAGAGATGTAAACAATTCAAATGTCGTTAAACACACAAAATAAAATTACAACAACTTTAAGAAAAAATAATTGGAGTTTAAACACTTGAAATCCAGGTATACTTAATTCACTCGTCATTATAAAGCAACTCATCACTACTTAGCAGGTTTGCTGTGACGGGGGGTTTCAAATGTAAGAAATCTGGTGACAGAGACAGCTTCCCTTGTCAACTCTGCAGCTAAAGTCTGCCATCTTTGTTGAACGTGAGTCTACTGCAGTACTGCAGTGCAGCAAGGGGGGAATTGCATTAGAATATGTAGCTTTCCCCTTGAAATCGCGCTGAAAGTTTATGCCTTAAATGAAATTTTGGTTCGAGTAAAGTAGGAGTTTTAAAATATATTTGATTGTTTTTAGTGGTTAACAAATGCGAACAACTAAGTAACCCATAAAATGTTAAGAGTTTTCGAAGAATATCAACATTGTATACTTCTTTATACTTTATACTTCTCTTTGAAATGAAATGGCGACCATACAAAGTAGGTTTTTTAAGCCAAGTATGAATGGAGATGAGTGTATGATGAGTGGCGCGATCTTGTAGTCTTGTTAGTGACTAAGGCCGACATATTCCTTAAACACAGCTGTTAATTAATAACACATACAGCTAATGGTGACTAAGGGACCTACAGTTTATAGTGGAATCCGAACCACATTTTTCCTTGGTATATACGAATTGGTCTAATTATCAGGATAGTACTGCGGATAGTCGTAGTACTCACCCGTGCGGACGTTAATCCACACAAGGGAGTATCGCATCCACAGTGCATGTCTATAATTATCCACAATTCGTTTTTGGATTAAATAAAAACAGATCGACCAAGTTTGGGAATATTTTCTGTACGAATATAAGATGATCAACGTGTTATAGGGAAACCTTATTTACTAAAAAACTTAACAAGTGGAAATTTGAAATTAAAAAGTGTAATATTGTAACTTGTGTATGCTACAACGCTCGTCAGTAACCAATGTAAAATTAATAGGTTTATTAATTGAATAAAAGCTACAATATTTTGTTAACTGTTAGAAATGATACCCACTTCCATGGAAAAATTGTATTTCAATTAATTATCTTTCTAACAATTATTTTAATAGTTTTTTGCCTTACTGGGCTTCAGAGAGCCACTATGTGTGCGTATTTTAAAATATGAATGCAGGTTAAATTGAGTGGAATCGGTGATCTGTGTAGCATTATTGTTGTGGGTAAGAACGCTTGTTTTTAAATCGAGTCAATAAGAAGGACAGCTGATTCTGCTTCGAAATTTCACAAAACTTGTGACGTTTTCTGATTCCAAACCCTTCTGAAACTACCCCCAAACCCTTTGGATTACTTCTGGTAACCAGACAAACACTATAAAACCGTAGCTACTTATTATATGAAACTTGAGTCCTTCCCAAACCATATTTCCACTCAAAAGGAGTAAACAATTTTCAAATTTAAAAAATATTTTAGTTGATATTTTGCATCTATTGTTCGTATTCCGCAATTCGTGACCCATTTTATATTGAGCCCATCACCATCAATCACGACACCCCAAGTTATGTTCTGTTGTACATCATCTTTGATGTCCCCTACGTGAACAGGTCTGTGGAAATAGCAAAATACTCGTACATCTCCCCAGCAATATGTCTGGATTTGTGGTGAAACGTGCGCCATCATGTTGAAAGGATGTTGGATATGTATCATACACATGGAACTCGTGATAAGATGATATAAAGAGGTGTTGCTCCGTGGGTGATCTTTCAAATGCTACCAAATGCGTTCAAATGCTTTTATTCTTGTTGCTATGCATTGCGGTGGCTTCTAGTTGGTTGAAAATGTTAACGTCATAGCGATCTCTTCAGATAACTGTTCTTTTATTATCTGTTGATATTTACGAAGTTCATATCTACGCCGTTGGATTTTTAAACTTATTTATAATGGAAGTGTCCAAACCCAGGTCTTGCTATCTAACTTTGACCTTTGTTAGAAAGCATAATTAATTGATAGTCCAATAACAAATGTCATCTGAGTCTGGCAACGCTTGGAATCGAACCAGCGACCTTCACATTGAAGGCTTGCACTACACACTATCAAAGGGGAGGCCCTTGTTAAACTGTTAGTAACCTGTATTAATTAAATTGGACCTTCGTCGCGAAGCGACAATAAATTGCCGTTGAATCAATTAGCATCTAATTATCCATTACTTCCTATTTAACTAACCCTATGTTCATATCGAGTCTAAATAGATTCAAAAGAGTCTTTAAGAATTGAGTGGTTTGAATCACCCAACACACATATTCTTTGAAAATTCATAAACAAAGAAAGTGAATTCCCCCCCTCAACAGTGTCAGTGACTCTTCATTAATCAGACACACTTCTTCTTCTTCTTACATCCCCCTTCAAACCCCCCCCCCCAATTTCCCCCCTCACACTTGTGCCCGCCAGCAAGAGCGTCAAATACATAAACATGACTGTTGATCACCAACACTAATGATCTGTAATATCTACAAAATCGTGGTTGAGATCGTATTGAAAGTCGAGGGGGTGTTTAAATAATCGGCGTCGTTTAAAAGGGGGTTGGATGGACAGATTCAACTGTTAGTCTACATGGAAGGGTTTTGGAATCGGCTGTGTTGTTCGTGAATACAAATTTCTTGGTATGTAGTAGTGAGCTCAATTACTTGAGGTGTTATGAATTACACAAAACAATTAATTAAAATATGCCCCATGGCCAAGTGCTACCACTTATACTTAGTTATATATTGGTTTCAAATAAACTTCAATGAAAATGTATCTATTACTAGTCTGTTTAGTAGTTCAATGCGATACTTGTCAATAGTCTAGACATTTGACTATTAATTCAACTAGACGTTCCATCCCCATGTTAAATTTGTAGCCAGGTTTTTTTTTTCAAAGTAATTGCCGTCGTTGATGTGAGCCACCTACAGATTGCGCTGATCTAAATTACTAAATTCTGTCGAGTACACACACCTTTTTACCGAGTCAATCTTAGGAAATGGGTTATGGTGAGCTGTAGCAACTGTAACCCATCAACCTGGTCAGTAAAAAAATAAGGTATAAAATAGAATTAGAGACACTAGCGTGTTCTGTGACTGGCTCACAAAACTAGTTTTTTTTTAGTAAAAAATTGGCGACAGCTGGTCCATATAGATGGGAAGTCTACTTCAGTATCCAATAGTCAATGGTACTAGACTGTACATAAAATTTTAATTCCAAAGTATAATTTGTTGATATATTAATATAGTTTTTTTTATGGATAAGTTTAAAGTCGTTAGGAATGGGAAACCAGAGACCATAGCATAATTTAAAAAAAAAAGGTAGGCAGCCTCTTTTGTCGTTGCATTTGCCTGTAAACATAGAATAAATTATATATTGATAGAATAAATAAATGTCTTTACTTTTAGCAGTGATCGTAAGTAATTAATTATACTATAAACTAATTTATATGCTCAGATAAATTTCCTATACCTTTCATTTATTGTTAGACCTTTTTTCTTAAAACCTTTCATTTTAGTAAGTGGTTGATATGTGTGTGACGTACTGTTTACTAAAATGTTCGTGTTCCTTATTTACTTTAAATGTAGATAATATATTTATATATGTACATTACAATTATAAGAGACAATATTTCCCGAGGCCAGAACCCCTGTGTTCTCTGCAAAAATAATATTTTTCGTCGGAAATTTCGTCAAGAATGCTTGTGTGGTATGACAACTCTTCATTACACCGACCCCACACTTGCGCTTCCATCTGAATTTCATGAGACCCTCAAATAAATAAACAAGGGGAGGCTCTTGATAAACCTTGCAGTTGAATTAATTACCTGTATTAATTATGTTGGATCTTCGACACGGTACAACAACTACTGTTGAATCACTTAGAATCACTAAGCATCTGAGACTGGATGTTAGAAGGAGATACAATCGTCCATTTGGAACATTAAACGTAGAAACGTGGTTTTCGTTAGTCCTACTAATATTATAAATAAAAAAGATTGGATGTATGGATGTATGTTTGTGACAAGTAAACGCGAAAAATACTGGTCGGATTGGGCTGAAATTTGGCATGATGATAGCTCACATTCCCGATTAACATATAGGCATATTCTTATCTCAAAAATCCTTTTGGGCTTCGTCCCAGTGGCTCTGCAGTTCCCCATGTTAACCTTATGAGTATTCATATTTAAAGGGAATTAAAGAATTTAGCCAGCTGTTTCAACTAAAATAGTTGGTTCTATGGTTCTATGATATGCAAAAGCATTAAAAGGTTATAAGATTTACCAACAGGATGCAGCACTATAACTTTTTTTTCATTATTTATAAACATAGCTAATTTGAACTAAGCGGCAACAAAAAACTGTGATACGCAATGAGAACTGTCAAAGTAGGATTGTTTACAGTTTATTTTTATTTCATGAATAATTTGTGATATTTTGCGAATTTTTAATAATTTATCTTTCTCTAGTGTGTAGGTGAAGTGGTAGAACATAAGGGCTATGGCAGATGTGTAATACTTTTGTAATTCTATAGCATACCGTAAATTTTAGGAAGCTAATTTTCTCAAACCGTGTCTTCTCACATTGCAAACGCAAAGATCAAGTATAACTGCAATAAGCATTTTATACTTATATGCCAACCCCGTACGAAGGACGGGTACTCTGCTAGTTAAATATATAGATAGATGTTGAGTGTATTATTTAACTTTGTAAAAAATGTTGTTCAAAGGTTTATTGTGGACATTTTCCATCACGAATGTAAAAAACAATACACAACGTTTCGGGATCTGGAATCTGATCCCGTCTTCAGTAGTTCTGTCCTCGGTAGTGTATTCCAAATTAGGTTGGGCGTTTGTGTATTGTTAGTTGTAATGTGTTAGTTAAGTTTTTTTCACCTGAAGACGGGATCAGATTCCAGATCCCGAAACGTTGTGTATTGTTTTTTACATTCGTGATGGAAAATGTCCGCAATAAACCTTTGAACAACATTAACTCACCATCACCAACAATGAACTTCAAACAAAGAATTTGTAAAAAATGTTATTTGCTTCTATAGATTATGCAATCACCTGAGACAAAAACCAAACGAACAAAAACACACTTACATAGAAACCACCTCTTTTTTATAACATTATAAGATATCACATTATTGTACAAATACTTTACACGCTACATAGAGGCAAAACACATTTAATTTGCTCGTATTCTAGTTAAACCAATTAAAATCGGTATCCGACAATTTTTCAACACACATGTCGTTATATTTATCAGATTACAATGCAATTGTCGAACAACAGCTACTGCAGCGGCTATTATTGTTGGCTCCAGCTGAGTAATAGGACAACAGCTGTTACTCATTAGTGAAACACACTACGGTTTTGTCCAACAGTGATTAAATGACTGAAATCTGTCTGAATATTGAAAAACAAAATGGTATCAAAATATTTCAACAAGATTGAGCAAAGATTTTAGTGATATTCATTAGAACATTTATTTGCATGTATGTGAAAAGTTGGATAATGGGAATGTGAACTTTACATTTTTGATGTTTTGTTTTGTAAAATTGAAACAATTTGATTTTGAACTGTTAAATACAATGTTACAGCCCTGTAACCTTAGTATTGGTGGGTTTATGACACCTGTTAACCGTTCTAGTTGTAGCATTCAGAATGTTATAGGTTTTGGTAAGATGTAGTGAAAACAAAGTATTTAAACCATCAACGAAGGTACTAAAGTTAGTTAAATTTATTTCCTGGATCTGAGGTGTTCTATAATTTCATCCCATGTATACATTTAACAACTTTAGTTTTAAAATCAAAACTACTGACAGGAATTTAAATTTACGATAGTTAAATGTTAAGTTGTATTGTACATAATTTTAAAGTCAGTACGGCGGAAGTGAAAACTTAAATTGTAAAGTTAAAATGCATTAAGTTAAATTCAAGAAAGTATAGATCAAAACATAATCTTGCTAATCCCAAATCGAAGCATGTGTGATTTTTTCAAATGTAACATTTTTACGGATAATTTACTTCCGTGTAATTTACGCCATAATCTTCGAAATATGCCATGCATACGAAAAAGTAAATAATATAAGATAAAATATTTAGCTCCACAATAAATGTATCCAAACTAGTAAGAGTAATTAAGTAAGAAGAGTAGTAAGTAGTAGAGTATTGTATTTACAATTTCGTAATCTACCATGACAATTTACAGAATAATAATTTAATAAACACTGCAAATATTATACTTGCCCCTTAACTTTATACTGTTTCAACGAAAATCAGCGAACCAAATTCATCCTTAACCTCCATCACCGAGCGACCCCATGGCTGAACCAATTCATCTTTATTACATGAAATTCAAAAGCGTAAACACAAGGTCAACCATGCGTTGTATTGATGACAGCTGATAATTAGTGTAATTGATTAATGCATTGTTGATCAGCTGATTAAGGGGTCGAGGGGTTGTCTGCGTGGAATGGCTGTGGTGTAAATTTGACGTTGTGGTGTATTCGTTCGTGGTTTTTGATATGGTTTTGTGCTTATACTTTTTGGTTAACGTTTGTAGTTTAAGTTGTTTGAACTATAAAGTAAATGATTTGTCATTTTGAGATTTTAAAAGTATTAATTTGGTATCCTAATGTATTTTTATACAGTATTTGGTCTGTTGCTATTTTTATATTTATTTTATTGACTTTATCTAATATTTAGTTAAATGATTTTATATTTTCTGTATGTATTACTTCCATTATACATATTATTGAAAGCAATCCTTCTGGTGCCTATATATTTGAATTAGTTATTACTTTTATTAATGAAAAACTGTTTGGGTTTATTAAAAAAGTAAATTTGAAATAAATATTATCTACAACTTTCTACTTCAATCCCAAAAAAGTATATCGTGTTTTGGTTATCAGTCCTTGGTTATCAGGAGGATAACAGAACGATAATTATCAACATATTATTCGCCGATGTAAAATATAGTTTTAAATTTTAAATAAAAGAAAACATCGCAGAATATACAGTATAATTATAAAAATATATTGCCAAAAAACATTTTACTATTTCAATAACGACAATAATAATAAAACCAAAGTATATGACATTAGCAAGGGATCAGAGCTATTGTCTTTCATGCTGTAGGCCTAATCATGTTTTGAGGTGTCTTTAAGGTATTACATTATACATTTTGACGAAATCTATTGTAACTAATGTTACTTAATGATGAATAAAGATTAGATTAGATTTTATTTTATTTGATTTGTACTCTCTAAGCAAACGCAAGTTCAAATTTATTGTCTGCAGTCAGAACTTTATAAGTATATTGTTATTCACAGTTATATTTTGTTTTCTATCGAATTTATTTTATTTAAGCAAACTAGTGGGCACGACTTATATAATTGCTGAGGAAACGAATATTTGAAAAAAATATATATTCTCATACTCATTTAGTGTCTACTTACAAAATAAATTCTCCACTTAAATCTACGACCGAGAGTTAATAATTGTTAGTCAATTTAAATTTACAGATAGGAATCATTTTCACATTTGGTCGGAAGGTGAATCGTACATTTACAACCGTCTGGTTTTCAGTGGGGACTTGCTAGGGTGTAAGTGATCTTAAGGGGAGAACCACCCTTAGCGCTTAATAAGGCAATTTCAAGTGATGAACAATTCAGCACCGCAATAAGGTAATGTATTCATTGGCCATACCTGTTTTATGTCCTTTCTAAAAGTGGTAGAAGGGGGTACTGCCAATATTTTATCAAACAGTATAAGAATATTGCCCTCCTGTATTCGAATAACTATTTTTAACAGTGTAGTTGAAGATAAAACGTTTTTTTCTTATAGACGATACACTGTAGTGAAAGTAATAATTAATATTATTTACTTAAATTGTACAGTACCTTTAATAATGGATACAATAATAAGTATACATTCGGTTTCTACATAAAGTTGAAGTGTATCCAGATTAAGATAAAGAAACAAAAACAGTTTGTTTAGTTTAGTTTATACAGTGGTTAAAGATTGCTGATGAAAAAACCAATTTTTGTAAATTGTATACACCAATTTGTTGTGAAATGCATAGATTTTTTAGAATATAAAACACAAATCACAAATTTAATAGGCCCACACTTTGTAGGGAGTTAAAGTTAGATATAAAATTAAAAAAGGAATAAAACTTTAAATAAAAAATTGTTTAAAATAAAACTTCCTTGGCCATTTTATGTAGATGTATGTCTTTTTAAGTACCTTCCACTTATAGTAACTACCTCAAATTTTACTAGTGCGGTGACAAATTCAAGTATTTTAATATTTCAAATCACAATTATTTAGCTATTTTACAGATTCAAGAGCTACGAAGATCATTACACAAGTATTATACATGATCCATAAAATTACCTCAAATTAACTCAATACTTAAACTAAAATTACAAAACATCAACCAGTTATAGAATGATTCGTGACATTAGATAAACACTCTTTGTACTGATTCCTAAATCACCAATAGCAAGTAAAATGTTAAAAGGCTTCAACGAAAATATGCCAGGAAAATCAATATCCAAAACTATTAAACCCAACAAAGTTAAAAACTACATGACGAGAGAAGACCTTAATTGTTGAATTCTTGTTACTTTGGTGTCATCGCATAATGTGCAGCAGGTTGCAGATGACTCCAATGTGTTCAGGTTCTTGTTTTAGACGTTGACAATAAGCCTGTCTCGACATGTCCAACAATAGAACATGGACATCTGTGAACCGCTTCTCTTTCGACTGCAACTTGGAATTCAGTTTGATTTGTGGAACATAAATAGCGAAAACAGCTGGTTTTGTGTTTCGTTTTATCATCGTCTTTGCAACATTTGACTCCGAGTTTGTTTCTAAAGTAAACTATTTGTGTATTGACGGATCCGAGAATTTATTTTCTTTATTGCATATAATGTCGATTCCTTTGGCAATGCTGTTGGTATTTTTGCTAAGCATGTGTTTTTTTGTGTAACTTGCAATATTTGTTCTGTAAGAAAGATTCGCTAATTAATAATATAAAACCATACTGTTAATGATTACTATTAAATTTAAAATAACAGCCTGTAAGTTCAATTATCATATATAGATATTTTTCTCTCAGCATTAAATGTTTGGCCTTCAAATCTTTCAAAATTATCCAAAGTTTGCTATTAAATATTCATTGTTACACTTTCCAGTATTTTGGGACTAAATATTATTTCTATTATACACGAACACTGGGTATAGGTTTAAAATATATATTTCTTAACATTTCTATTGAAGATTACTTTAGGATTTAATGACAGAGGCTTGTAAGTAATGATACTTTATATATATTTTTTGGTTCATATTATCGATGTTAAAGAGTAAATATATAACTTGTATACATTTTCAAAACCAAATTTTATCATCAATCAATTCCAAAGTTTACCAACCAATTATAATCGATTAGAAATAACTTGAAATACAAGCATTGGATTTTTAATTACTTTGTAATTACCATATGGCTAAGACAATATTACAACAGCTGGTGATAAACATGCATTACTTAACGTAGTAATTAGACCCATTAAGAAATAAGGGTCGTTCGCGCCGTTGATTATTACCCTCTTGAACAACACTGCAACCCCTTGGATTCCGGAATTTCATTTAACATTCATGAGTTTTCACGCAATCAAACCAACAGTTGTAACAAAGATGAAATTTTAATCAGGAATAATTAGGGACCGTTACAGGCTTCAAATAGAATGTTTCCTTCAAATTAAATAGGGAAACAAGGGTTTAATAAATTGTAAACGAACTTAATCATTACAGTTACTATTCTAAAAGCGATTGTCCTCACAATTTCAGACGGCTTTTTAATACAATCCTGGAATTAATCTTGCAGTAACTATATCAGAATGTAATATAACTTAACTCAATGAAAGCTATTTAAAACCTATTCATACGGTTAGTCCTTTAAAGGAATTTGCTGTCTCTTTCGTTTTAATTCACCTCAAACTCAGTTAAAATATAGGTGAATTAGCGCGATATTTTATTTCAACATGATAAATTACGTAGCACAGACTCAAAAGTTGTTAAACTCATTGAAATTGGTTATTTTTCAAAGTTTGAATTGAAAAAGGAGGTTGGCAGGTTTAATGGCTAGAAAGTATGACTTTTGCGCTGGATGCTCGGAGAGTACAAATTATACCATCACTAATGACTTTAATCTATATGATTATATCGTGAAATGGTATTTGCCACTTCAAGTTGAGTCATCTATTTATTTAAATTTCACCAAGACACCACTTGATCGACAAATCATTTGACCGCAATGTCACTTGACCGACATGCGAATTGCTCGCAATTCCAGTTGACCGAAATTTAAAACCCGCCAGTGAAACAAGGGTAATAAATACTCGCAAAAACTTAATATATATCTATTCAATACGCATTTACGCAAATGCTGATAACAATGACTATTCTGGCCCATCCCTCTTAACCATTCCCCCCCCCCCACTTTACCACCTCCCTATTCCAGGAGCTGCGACATTAACGCCAATTAACTTTGTTGAATAAACCATTGTCTAACTGTTATAGCTGTTACCCGGACAGCTGGAATGGAGAATAGATTTAGTTTATGTTTTAGTGGAACATTAGTCATGAAATGCAAAATAGTTCAGAGAATGTTTATTTACCATCTACATTATTATCTCATGCATCCTTGTTTTATTGTTTTGTCTTCTTTAAATTTATCCTAAGCGAAACTGGTTATTTTAAGCCAAGCAGGGAGTGCAGAGTTAGTTAATTTAGTTATAGCGTAATGGGTTTTAGTGACAGCAACTAAATGTGAAAAAACATATCGTATTTTTATTGTATGTTTTTAGGTTATGATTTACGCTTGCAAAGGGGGTTTAGAATCGGTTTTTAAGTAGCACACAAAATCTCTTTAAGGTTTAGGAGTAGTTTCCAAACGTGATAAAAAAATAATTTTGTTTGGTTGTTAAAAAAAGACTCACACTTTGAAGAAAAGTACTACATGACATTCAAAGCAAACGAAGCATCTAGACAAGTAGTAAACAAGCTGTGCCAAGCGCAAATGGCTTGTTCGACAGTTTCTATTTAGTGAAAGCCATTAAACCAAATGTCAACTCCTACTAGACACAGTTCGGTGTCTAAAATCAGACACATCCACTGTCACGGCTGGACTCATTGTTGTGTCTAAAAGCGGCTTCTAGAATCATTCGATAGTGTAGTTTTGTAAAAACAGCAACTAAAGATGTCTGTGGAATATGCAATTTTTAAGCTATAATTTTTTACATCATGGATTTTTTTGTAGCTTCTTGTGGAAAGAAATTTCATATGAATAGATTTATACGATTCCGATATAACAGAATACGTGTTTTGGGCAAGAATGAATGTAGGGTAACGTTTGAATAGAAAAATTGACAGCCTTGCTATTGACTGAGATTAGTTCGTTCTTTATCCAGAACTAGTTAATATTTATTAACTGATGAATCCAGTTTTTATCTTTAAAATGTACTTCAATCCTCAAATCTCCTCATGTTTGAACTAATGACATGTGGATACAAAACTAACACATTAATTATTCGGCTAGATTCAACTGTACACTAAGGAAGTCCTTATATCTTATGTATAGTATGCTTGATGGAACCTGTCACCTGACCCTTGGGCCTTTAACCATTATCCCCAGTTAGACGGAGAGTCAGAAGACAGGTTCCAACATACAGACTATAATCCTTATTGAAATTCTAATAGTACTCTTCTCAGGTTTAATTTTCCAGCCCTAAAGAAATGTTGTCACCAATTGATATAAACACCGAGTAACATTTCTGTGAATAGGCACAACACGTTAATACAAGGTGGATTAACAAGAAATATATATGATCTTTTCTTATGTTTCATACGTATCACTTAAAAAAAACATCCAATTTTGCTTCTAAATTTGTTTAGCCCAAATTGAGTTGAAATCTGTTAGGGAATATGTGTACTTTTTACTAAATGGCATTGGTTATTTTAGCATTAATAAAAACGGCTAATTATATGTGTTTGGTTATGAAAACATTCCACAAAGACTTCTAAACATGAAGGATTGTGTGCTATTGTAGCTGTAATGAAGTCATTCGTTCAGCCGTGCAACGCCATAACAAATGTAGCATTACTGACAACAAATGACAGGAAATGCAGTTTTGTGATGTGTGGTGGTAGAGAACATAGAATCTCTGTGTGTGTTGTGTGGTTCGTGTAAAATTATTTGACGTTTAATAGGTAACAAAGAACTTCCATTTTTACTATTACTGTAGTAGTATAAAGATAGATTAAAAAGTTGACCAACTCTAGTCTTTTTATACTCTTAAGTGTGTGGTAAAATGTACACATACTTATAGGTATACACGTATTTTAGTTACAACATTATCATTTTATGTAGGTATATTTAATCCATTTCCAATATCGTAATTATTTGTCTAGCCATGGCAAACCAGTTAGTGGGTTTGGGCTTGCTCCTTAGTTTAGCATTTCAAATGAACACTCAAACGCTAACAAGTATCTCAACCCTTACAAATCAAACACTTAAGGGCGACGGATTTGAAACTGAAATCGGAAGGTTTCTCAGTTGGCTTTACTAAAATGTAAAGCTATACTTTGTAAGATGAAACCTGTCTCCTGTCTTAAGATGAAAAAGGTTCCATCGCACAGACCATAATACTTCGTAAGATTTTAGCTTATTATCCATTTAACCCGATCATATTTGTACCCAAACCATAATTCTACCAACAAAACCCACAAATTCAACCCCTTTGATACAATTACGCATTAAACCCATAGCAGACATACCTGTAATATTAAACGTTCCCAAGTGGTTTATTGCTAATTAATGTCAACGGCCTTTGCTGAAGCTATGTCCGTGTTATGTCTCGTCGGACATATTGATATATGACCCCCCCCCTGTCCCCTGCCCCCCATACAACCACACCAGTGTATCACTGCAGTAGCGACGTTACCACCAATTAGCTTCGGTGAATAAATTATTGTCTGTTACAATACAACCGTGACAGTTTGGGGGACTATGTTGGCAACAATGCGATTACTCGGTAAAATGCGTGCGAGTATTTAACTCATTCGGTTGTGCTTTTTCACAGTACGTAGATGCAATTGCGAAAATATTTAGTTCTATTCATGAGGAAAATTTGTATCTGACAGTTTGAGGGAGTTTGTATGTTGGCAACAACGTGATTATTAGGTAAAATACGGATATGATAATGTATCTCATTCCATTTCATAGCGAATATGAAATAGCTAATATTTGGTAAATGTATCATCATTCATTGTCCAGAAGTAAATTATTGTACTTTACAAACTAAACCTAAACCAACCTGTGTGCTTTTCCACCATGATCTGAGTGTTACACCATGTCATGGTTTTTCATACACCATGAGCTGTGGTTGACGTGTCTCGTCATACAGTGCATCCCTTCCCACTCTAACCTAACAAAAACTCACCAAACCTAACCAACCGAACCAATTCTAGCCTAAACTAACCTAACCTAAATTAACCTTATTACATCATTTTCATTTGCATAGGGAACATTTGTATAGTGGCTGCCCCTTCATAAAAAGACTTTAGTTTGTTGTTGCTACTTTTCTCTCGCCACGGCCTTAGAGTAGGCCATGCATTAGCTAATCCAGTACCTAATTTCGTCAGAACAAAATATTGGTCAACTTCTAAATTACCTGCGACATCCAAAGTAGCGTTTCTGCTCCTAGCTGACCCTGCGGAGTTCCGCGCCTCACACCAGTAGACGCCGGCGTCCGTCTCCTTGCGACCGTGGACCACTCGGAGGAAGAAAAGGGATCCGGCGGGGAGGAGTACCCTGGAGGGACAAACAACTTGGTGTTAGAAAACCATTGCCGTTCAGAGGGGCTAAAGGCGTAATTCCATCTTGAGTGCAACAGCTGTTACGGTAGGACGGAACTGCGGCGTTGCCACTTTTGTCTCACCATGACAAATACGTATCATATCGCGGGCTATTTGGCTAGGCAGAGTTCATACTGAACTTCGTTCAAGCATTGTAAACCCACACCAGATACTGTATCACTTAGCAGATGTGAATCACTTATAGACTATCAATGCTATAATTAGCTTTTATAACAACAAAAGTTTTCAATACTGAGCATACGAATTGTATGCATTTTACTATAGCGCACAGTTTGATTTTCAAGCAAAAAGAGAGTCATTTATTTAAAAAACTGCGGACTTAACGTAACAACGAGAAATCTTTGCAAGTTTAACATAAATTCAAAATATATTAATACTCACTTATTTTGATACTTAAGTGAACATTAATTGGAAAATCGTATTGATTGTGTCTCTGTTTAAAGCAATCAATAGATGGACAATTTCAAAACAAAAACATCTTAAAAACATAGATTGAAATTTACCTATGCGCTGCCGGCGTGAGTGGTTCTCCATCCCTATACCATGTAATTGTAGGGGATGGTCTCCCCTCCGCTTTACAGTTGAGGGTGGCGGGCTCATGGCGAGGTACCACAGTGTCTACAGGGTGTTCTGTAATCCATGGTGGCGCTCCTTCATCTCCTGAAACAGAAATGATAGAGGATTTGTTAGATTTAGTAATAATAATTTGATCCTGGTAAACATATGAACTTTTTCGTGGTAATGTTCTCGAACCGATATGAGATTTGATCATAGACAAAAAGAATTAAATATAGACTGTCAGCAGTGCTGCGGTTACCATGGTTACCATAGGTTCTGGCGCACACCGTTGGGAGCGCCAATTCTTTTTGTCTATGGTTTGACTCAATGTGTTACTGACTTTCGGTCCTAAGAAATACTATGGTGCAGGCTTTTCCAAGACGAATGATATCAATTTGGGTTCACAACATTCATATCCATATTATCCACTACTTTACTCTTTTTAGAAATACAGATCCTTTACCATAATAAACATCTCAAATAAATTAGCAAACGTCACTTATTATTAGCTAAACTATATATCAAACACTACCTTTGTTCACTTATCTGTGGACAAGAAAGATCAAAGTCGTGAGAAGCAGCCTCAATCGTAACTCTTTGCCAAAGACATGCGAAGTTGTGCAGCTTGTTAGTGGTAATTTACAAGTCTTTGCGTGTGGCACTCTATCAGACCTTTCATGTTCGTGTTTCCTCATTTTTCGCGGTAAAAACTTCCTCAAGAAACTTATATTTTTATGGGGTTAATGGTTTAACCACAATGCAAATCAGCAGTGGAGTTTCCTATAGGAAATGACATAAATTATGTACTACAAGTTGTTGTTTGTTGTGTCTTTTGCAATTATTATAAACAACAGATTATATACAACAATTCCCATATGAATGTTTATAAATCTATATGTACTACAGCAATCACATTTTTGAAAAATGTATTTCATACACCTAGAAAGGAAAGGTGGTTCTAACCCCTAAACATTTTTGGATATAGTTTGGGGATCGAACCAGTCTCCCTGACGTCCGTGACGTTAACTACTAGGTTACCAGTACGTATATTCTTCATTTTACAATTTATTTTGTAAAATAATTTAAGTATAGATATATGATGGTACTAAGACCGAACTTCCCATCATCAATTACACTAACAACGCACACAAATTACACAAGACATCGCGGGGCGGTTTAGTTGTGGTCAAGTGGTTAGCCGCATTTCCACCCTCGTTTGCGCCCCAACCCTTCCAGAGGCATTCAAATATTTGCGTACATTTCCACGAAATATGTCCGCGAAGAATTTCATAAAAAAGTCCCCTCGTCGGTCGATTGCCACGAGAATTTCAGCATCATTTCAACTCCACTTGGTAAATGTTTGCATTTCGATTAGCTTTGTTTACAGTTCATTTTCAACGTTTGGAATGTTATGGACGTGTTTGCGTTTAAAGTTAAATCATGCTGGGTGGGTAATGTTTAGGGTGCTATCTCACCTGAAAAATCCTTTGGATGAATTAGAAATTGGGGTTGGTTTGGAAAATGTGTTTATAATAAATTGATTTGAATATTGTATCCAAAGTTCATCCAAACAGATTATTTACTAAAACACTTCCTATGGGGATTTTGGATTTGTGAAAATCGTGTAATATTTTAGTTACGTACTTTTCATACAGCAAACACAATATTTTGTGGACTATGCAATAGCAAAGTTAAAAAATTACGATTGGTACTATAGAATACTGTAAATAAAAATAAAAAAAATTATCCATCTGTGTCCTCCCTTATTGCAAACGCAAAGCTTGAGTATAACTGCAATAAGCATTTTATACATATATTCCAACCCCGTACGAAGGACGGGTACTCTGCTAGTGAGATTATATAACCTATTATATTATATTATAATATTATATTATATCAGATTATGTGCTAGTATTATAATAATGATAAACGCAAAATAATTTCATTAACGATACGGTTTTCCATTTTTCATCGGAATTATTTTCTTCGCCGAAATCGGTTAACAAAGAGAACATTTACAGCTTAAGTCCTCAACTTCAACTGATTATTGTTTAACCATACGTATAACTAAGAACGACTTTAAATTAGCAATGCTTGTGTTTTAAATGGCAGTTGTTTCGTGTTATGACAAAATAGTATATATGATTTCTATGTTCTGTGACTTTTCTTCAGAAAAAATATAGATTTGATTTCAACAATTACGAACAGACGTTACTGTGTTTTGGATACATTACGTATTACTCCTTCTGAAATGCTTTTGCATTCCAACTCATCCAAATATCGAAAGAGTATTCGTTGTAGCAAAATATAAAATGTTACTCAATGATTAGCACAAATATTTTTACAAAACTATATAACACATTTTATCGTTACTACTTTCTTTGTAATAGTCGTTCAAAAATTAACCGCTAATTTCTTTAACTTAAGCTGATTTTTTGTACCCTTGGGACAAGTGCAAAAGAAGAAAAAGAAGAAAGGAAGAAATAAGGACTTTTATAAAAGGTAAAATATAAAAGAACTTCCTTTCATGTTTTATGGTTATGGACAAAACTAGTTTGTATTCCTACGTGCATTTTTGATCCATTAACGCTATTACTGAATTTTCAGCAGACCCTTTCATGTTGACAGGCTAATATCATCTGCCTTCAATTACGGTCAATTAAGGTCCATCAATTATCAATGGCTGTCATGCATGTATGACTCCCCCCTCCACACCGCAAATGGACAATAGAATATCTCAATCAACCGTGTGAAGTACTGTGTGGATATGTTTTGTGTGTTAAATAAATGTGGGTAGTTGAAAACGTCATCGAAGGATGAGTTTACTGATTAAAATATTGTTGAATTTTACGTCATGAAAAATGTTTTTCGTATAAATATGCATATAAAATTGTACATACATCTTCCATATACCACACTTCCCCATCTTTCAGTCATAAAAAAATTCTTCAGATAAAATAGAAGATTTTGGAAACAAACAGCAATACGCAACTACTTTTCTCATTCATTTCGTGATTCAAACCACCATGATTTCCACCTCCTAATATAATGGTACGTTTCACCTCTAACTTTCCTTGGTTATTATTAATTTCAGAATTAGCAGAGCGATTCACAAAGGTACGATTGCCAAGAGAATGTTTAGAATGTTAACTTTGACGAGAAGCAAGACAAAGTACTCTCTTGGGACTGGTAAGAGTGTAGACGTACAGAAACTTAGGTGTTTAAGAAGATAAGAACTTTGAATGTTGTTTTGGAAATTTTGTCTCTTAAAATTATGTAAGTTAAAATATGTTCTAAAACAAAACTTTAATCGATTAAATGGTATAGTTTATGACTTCATCTTGTGTGTTTTGTAATTGTTTTATTTAATTTACAACTTCAAAATGTTTAAATTGCGAGAACAAAAGATATCCAGGCACAAATGAACTTAAAACTTACTTTCGTGTACAATAAATTTATAAAAAATTCGTATTATTTTAAAACAAAATGAAACAAAATACTGTCGTGTATAAACATTTTACCGTTAAAATTATATTATTTTATTTACGTGACTTATTAAAGCAATTAATGTTGTCTGTGTATTAAATTCCAAAACACTTCCAAAATGTTTGTATTTTATTTCGGAATTATGTTTCATAAAATCATGTTACTTGCTAGAGGACTAAATTTCCAAAACGAAAAATCCAATTGAGGCTAAAATGAGTATTTTCTTTCAAACCTAAAATATATTATTTGTTCATTCACCAATTAAAAGCATACATTTCACTTTTCTAAAATTACACTAAAATCAAATACCCACCCCCTTACGTAATAATTTGCACCACTAGATTCTACGTAAAACTAGCATTATGGTTGATTAAATCTTTCAACAATGTCAGATTAAATCAGAACATCTCTGTACATTAAAGCGACTTATCCAGCACATCTATCCAGACGCTTAACACATCACAAAGATACATTAAACTGAACACAGGGATCTGTTGGTGAAGTTTAAGGGATGGAGCGTCACTTGCACACAGAGGAACAAAGGAAGCAAATAGTACCTCTCAAAGTAACATTAGGGGATGTGCAAACAGCTGGTGTGAGATTTAAAGACACTGATGGATTTACAACACGTTTTGTTGCCATAAATTATTCAAGTTTTTATAGATAAAAAAGAATTTTTGTAGTAGTAGTATTTTTTCAGGTCGGTAGGGTCTAGCCTGGAATTTTTTCACCTTACTTCAGGTTAGGTTTAGGTTATTAAATTCATTGATGATTAGTGCGATTTGAACCCGAAACCTCAGGGACGAAAGTCACGCCCACTAGACTAGCTCACTAGCAAAGTATATCTTACTGACACCATACACTTACATGCGCTGTTGCTGTGCACATTGGAGATATTTTAGGTTTTGAGAGTGAGCTGGTCTAGTGGTTGAGCGCGGGGCTTAGTTCCAAAGATCCCGGGTTCAAATTCCGTCAATCACCAATAGATTTTATCAACGTGATATCGCAACCGTCAATGTGTTAATACAGTTATAGGGGGAAAAACAACTAACAAAAACGTTAGGTAATCTCTTTCTTATACTTTGGGACTTTAGATGGTAACAGCAGTATGATGATTTAACAGCACAATAAAATCTCAAGCAACACGTGTAGGGTATAACTATTGAATTAATGAACTAGACTATTTACGAAAAACACTAAGTAAAATACTATATTCCATCCAATAAATTTAACTCAATTTGGTAGCAAAATAGCACTATTTATGTCACAAATATATTGATATCTTGTAATGATTATAATTTTATTTTTCAATACACAGATAATTTTAATTCAATTTTGTGAGGTGAGTAAACAGTGGATTAATAGAATAAAAAGTTGAATTTAAAATTCACCTTAAAGTGATTTTTAAAAGACATTTGTGATAATTTCGAATACATTCCTATCAATATCCAATTTATCACGTGGAACGCCTCAGTTCCCTCCAAGAAATCTTTCCCAGCTGTTGTAGTAATTTCTTTGTTGCATTTCCTCCCTTCCCCTGGACCTTAAGGGTGGTGGAGACTGATATAAATCAAAAGCCCCCTCGGCCAGCAGCGTCCAGTTTTAATAACACTAACCATTATTTCAACCGGTCAAGAATCCCATTATGTTAACATCCTTCCCCCAAAGTCTCAGAAACCAGAAGAATATTGCAACATTGCGATCGTTCTAGTAATTGCTTTTTCATCACTGGATCGTTACCAAGATTGTTTTTCATAAAATATTTGTTACATTTTCAAATAATAAGCAAATTAGTTCAGTTGAATTAATCGCATACGTTTAATGTAAACAGAAAAACTAATACAAACAAAACAAATGCAATAACAGGTTATCATTAATTCACATACACATATTGGCATTTTCAAACAATAGGTAAATTAGATTGTTCAGTTGAATCAAACTCACACTTTTAATGTAAACAGAAAAACTAATACAAACAAAACAAATTCAAAATAACGGGTGATCATTAATTCTCATAAACATATGGTCCTAAGTTATTACATCTGTTAAACACATTGATATTTAATTTAGTTATTCATTAGTTTTACTGCGTGATTTTGTTTGGAACAATTTAGAATAAATAAGGATTTCAGATTCTGAAGTCTATATGGAAATGACCTATAGTGTTAAAATCATAATTTGTATGTGCCTCCCATAGAGAATGCTATAATTAATAGTCGATTATTCGAGTGGCTAGAGTGCTAACTTCAAATCTGAAGGCTCCTAGTTCAATCCCACGTGAATCCGATTATAGACTCAAATGTCGTCTGTCTATAGAAACAAGACAAGGGCTTATTATTTTACTTTTCTCCTACAAAAACATTAAAATACTAATGGTGTTAGAAACCAAAATAAATGTATCAAAGCTATTTTTATTTATTTTGTCATCCTATGAATGATAGAGGCATCCTTTGTCTTGTTGTGGCTATCTTATATAGTTGTGATATAGATTACAATAAGTTGCCCTTTTAAGGATTCATGGTAAACAAATTGAAAATGAGAAGTTAAACTTTGTTTTCCAACATACTCTGTTTTTTAACGCAATTAAACTTAATTACTTTCCATCCAAAAATTTGCAAAAATTATAGCTTATTAGGGAAATAAGTCTACTTCACAGTTATTATAGTGCTTGCCTTCAAATGTCAAGGTCGCTGGTTCGAATCCAAGCGATATCGTTTCCTGACTCAAATGCCATTTGTCGTTGCACTATGAAATCAATGATGCTATACTGTAAAACAAAAAGGTCGACGTTTGATATGTAGTAACAAGACCAGGGTTTGGACCGTTCCCTTCCAAAACGTAACAAATGTCACTGGCGTATATAAATACAAATAAAACAAATAATTCAAGACGAGAACACTTTAATACTTTTCAATGAAATGGCGACCATACAAAGTAGGTATTTTAAGCCAAGTATGAATGGAGATGAGTGTAGGATGAGTGGCGCGATCTTGTAATCTTGTTAGTGACTAAGGCCGACATTATTTCTTAGCCATAGCTGTTAATTAATCGCCCATTTACAGCTAATGGCAACTACAGGACCTACAGTTTATAGTGGAATCCGAACCACATTTTTGCCTTTGTATATACGAATTGGTCTAATTATCAGGATAGTACTGCGGATAGTCGTAGTACTCACTCATGCGGACGTTAATCCACACCAGGGAGTATCGCATCCACAGTGCATGCCTATAAATATCCACAATTCGTAACCCTGTATTAGCTGGATTACAGGACGTCGAATCTTTCATAAATATAACTACAGTGCAAAAATATTGAATATAACCCTTATCTTGTTTGCAAAACATGCATTGCAATCTTTTATAGTTTATTAAGGCAAATTGATACAACATTCCGTGTAGAAGAAGCCATTTCACAGCAGACATCAGGTACAAATTACGGCCAATTTCTACCTACAATGTACACAGTAATCTAGTATATGCGTGTTCAGTGCATATAACACTGATTCTGACTATAATCTCGGAATATTCTGATTGCGAAAGTTGCTAAACTAAATTATATATTTGAGTTCTATTTTATCATTTGATGTGTAAATAGTTTCATTTATTTCACAAGAAAATGGTGTTAAAGACAAAAATGTTCGTACAAATACATTATTTTAGAGTCTTCTATATTAATATATTGTTTGTATACATAACCTTTGTGAATAGTGTTTATTAAACTAATTATAAGTTTTTTCACTAACTATCATATTATATTGTTCGGGGCTGGCCGCATACAATATGTTATTAAATCTACCTAATTACACTTTAGTTTTTGTTTTTTTTTGTCCCACCTTCACCTTTTACGACGCCAGACACTAGTCCAGAACGGTTTTACATTTTAATTTGGGTTAGTCTATCGGGTTGTGGTATTATTGGATAGATAAAATCCATTAGTGATTGGCGGGATTCGAACTAATGATCTCAGAAACCGAAACCCCGCGCTCTACCCCTAAACCAACTAGCTCCCCACCATTGACTTTTAGCGTAATGTATTTTACTAAAGAAGTACATAGACTATAGCATTGTTTTTTGTACTAATTATTTATTTTATATTTTAAGGAAATAAATCAAGTTGGAACTTATCAATTCAACGTTCAATAACTCAACAACCCTCATCACACAGCCTCTAGATAAGCGAGGACTAGCGAGACTTATAAATTGCCGTTTTGGAGATGATACTCCTGAAAAATGACTTCTGGTATTAAACCCTGACAAGACAAAGTTATAAGATTACACTCGGAGGAGAGTTTCACGTAAGTGAGGGGATGAACGTGGGTGGAGGGGGGGTAGAGGGGTGTGAGAGGGAAAAACTAACGGTAACGTATACGCTTTACTCCTTAACCTGAAAGTAAATAACTAATTTGTGTTCATACTGTTATACTGTTAATACTGTTCTATGAAATAGCGACCATACAAAGTAGGTATTTTAAGCCAAGTATGAATGGAGATGAGTGTAGGATGAGTGGCGCGATCTTGTAGTCTTGTTAGTGACTAAGGCCGACATTCCTTAGACACAGCTGTTAATTAATAGCCCATACAGCTAATGGCAACTAAGGGACCTACAGTTTATAGTGGAATCCGAACCACATTTTTGCCTTGGTAATTACGAATTGGTCTAATTATCAGGATAGAACTGCGGATAGTCGTAGTACTCACTAGTGCGGACGTTAATCCACACCAGGGAGTATCGCATCCACAGTGCATGCCTATAAATATCCACAATTCGTGACTTCCTAGTAGCTGGATTACAGGACGACTCAATAGTCTTAGAACTACGGTACCTTAAACATTTAATTACTCTTTTCGAAACAATGTGTCCTATATACGTAAGAAATGTAAATATATTTTAGGTTATTCACAGCTGAAAACATATATAACATGATTCATACACGCATTACATTGATTTTAACCTTAACATAAGCAAATAGGATAATTAAAAGGATCCAATTTAATTAGTAAAAAAATAATAAACAAGTTTTCAATTCTAACTAATTTAAAATAACCCAACATAACCTAACCAATAACAATTTATCAAAATAATCTAAGTGGAAAACTTGAGTGTAAAATATTTAATGAAGTGTATAATAACATTTAACTTAGACTAATAGTAAGAAATCAAGTTTTTTACTAAATCATCGTCCATACCTATCCTAATTTAATTAACACTTAATATAGTTGCATTTAGCCAACAGCCCAAAAGGTCATAAAAACATAGTAAAGAATAATACTGTAAAAAGTGTTTTATGAAAACTAGCTTAACCTAATTGTATTAACACCTATAGTATATGTCCATTTTGAGCTGGTTAAAGATATTTTGAGCCTGGAAGAATTTCAATATAGGATTTATCCTTTACAATTTAATACCTGGATGTCTCAATAATTTTAGAGATGAAATACTTATTAGAGGAGAAAAGACAACAAATCTTAAGCGATGTTTTCAAAGCAATTACACAACGCTATACATTTAATGAACACAAAACCACAAAACACTTGAACTGAGCAAAAAGAGTGGTAACTATATCAATCAGCTGTTCTACATAGAATGCTGTAACTATATCAATCAGCTGTTCTACATAGAATGCTGTCCAAGTAGTCTTGGCTGCATGGTTAAGTCTGGATCATACCCAGACTCGTTTGTCTACAGATAATCTGACTTAATTAATACTCGAGCAACAGACCGGCAAATATGCTGGCAAGATTTATTGTGGTCAAGAATATTTAACTGTTTCGTCCGTCGCTTTTGAAGTGGTTGAATTTAATTTGCCAATTGACAATCGACTCACACATTATATTGAAATAAAGATTAGCTGGTCATAGTGTTTGCCTGACAATTAGAAGGTCACGGGTTCGATCCTATTTTAGTAGGTTTTTAATGTTTTGGAAGAAAGATCCAGCTGTTAATGATGCCTCGGCTTTAATTAAATGGTCCTGACTTGATATAGCTGAACTAAGTGAGTAACTGGGCTGATGTTAGATAATTTAATTTGATTCGAAACCGTTATGTTCCCCTAAATGCGTACCTAGTCCCAAAAGCGTTGGTAAAGATAATGATGAATAAACAGAAGTAAATGTTAGGTAACTTTTAGCTACTGTATATTATAATTATACTCTGGGCAGTCTTAAAAACAAAAACAAATCCACCGTATGTTTCTTACCTAATTCACTCAATAGTATGTTCGTTCATCAAGTTTTTATTTGACATCCTTTTAGGGATATACGATAAACTAGAACTGTATAAATTTGAATTCGTATAGCAAATAAATACAATTGTAGCTCATTTAAGATTAATTTTGTATAATCACGAATTTATATTAGCAAGGAATGTTTACAGATGAGAAAATCGTAAAATTATTTGCCATCTCGTCTAAGCTATGGGATTCACTGTTACTGATATCAAGGACAATTTTAATAATCAAACAGTTGACAAAATACAATTTAACACAACAAAATATGAACTAATCTTCTTAACAAACAAAACTAAATTGAAACTAAATTCAATTTTCAAAAATATTAACACATGAACTTTGATTTAAATGCATACTAAAAAAACTTTGAAAGTAGCTATTGAGGTTCTAACAAAGTGACTAGGCTTATAAAGAAATAGTATGACAGCCTTAACTAATTCCTGGTTACAATGTTTAGAAAAGTTTTAAAATATTATACTTTAATGGTTAAACATTTTTTTGTAAAACTGAATATTATATCAAATATAGACTGACTACAATACTGTGGCTAGATCATACAAAACAGTTAAGTAAAATTTACCATCATGTCCGCGTACAGTCCAGTCTACTCTACCGGCGTGACTCACTCTCATAATACTTCAGCGAGGTTTACTAGCTACAGTACTTTCAGTACCTGATACTTAGCCTAATCTTGATAAACTAGATACATCCTAAGCTACAAAGTATAAAGCACACTGTTTTAAGTCCAGCTTAGCTTAGCCTAATTTATATTTAAATTTGTTTACGCTAAGGGAGGAAGACGAAACAACTGTATTGTCTTAGAAATGTTATAATCCATACATTCTATGCAATTAATGAATATTATAGTCTTATATAAGATAATTAGTACCATTACCGAGTTAAAAGTGTAATAAAAAACCGACGAATCGATCTGATATTAATATTTTTTTACATATTATCAAACATTGACCACGAAAATAAATGATTTTTTTCAGATTCTTCGCAAAAAAATGTAGACAGTGATTTTTAGGTTTAAGGTTTAACTCAAAGATCCGTACATAACACAATTATAGAGAAAGTATTAAATTAGACACTGTGCTATTTAAAGAGATTAGTCGTCTGCCTATTGGTTCTGATGATTATTGGAGTGTCCAATCGAAATCGATCACCACCTACCATCTTTTATATGTATCTACCGTCTTATGAGTAAACAGTATAAGTGTAAATATATTACAAGTGTTATTTGACGTATTTTTTTTTACTTTCAGGTTAAAATGATGTATAGAACAAAAAACTTCCAAACCAGAGTAATCGTTAAGTTTGGACGGTTTCTCGTGAATTGGACCGATGTTAAGGGTTGTAAGAAGCGCCCGGGGCGTGAGGGATGATCAGGTTAGTTGATTGACTTCCACCCCCCCCCTCCCACCAACACACACACACACACACGTGCGTGTATACACAATAATCACGAATCAAAGGCCCTGGACAGTGGGCCTCCCTTTGTTCTCTATTTTCTATTGCGTTACTTGCTCACCTTTTGTGTACTTGGAACGTATACATAGCAGATAACGCTGGAATTAGTGCGGGGTTTCCAAAATAAAAGGGTTTAAAAATAGTATTAATGTTGGTATAGTTTTGCTGGTTGTAAAACTATTCGTTGTTTTACTGGAAATAAATGTGAAATTTCTATATGAGCAGATTGATTAAAGCAACTCATCAATCAGGAATACAATATAAATCGTAACTTAGGTGTGAAATAAAATGAAATGTAATGTAACAGAACCGTAGTAATATAAATTATTCAAAAACTAGGAACGTTTTTAAACATAACAGTATTGCTTATGTACCCTTGTAATACCCTTGTAATAAAGTACCCTGATTGTAATATATTGAAAATTGAACCCTATCCAATTAGTTTTGTTAACGTTTGTTTTTTCAGAGGTGTTTGTAGCAAAATAGTATCGACCGGTGCAATTAAAAAAAATACACATTTTGTTCACTTAACCTAAAATCGACTATTTGTTTGAATAAGCTTATGTATCAATACATATTTTTTAACAGTTTAATTGTTCGTGGGTGTTTTTTGTTGTGTTGTTGTTTTTTGCCAATTTTATCAAAATGGATTACAGATACCCTGTAAAATAAGTCACTTTAATTAAAAGTAATCAAATCATAAAGAAAATACAGCCGTCACCTTATAACATATTGGAAAAGAAACACTAATCAATCACTGTAACAAAGTCTCTTCCACCCTTCGGTGTAATATCTTTTGACGACCTTTTAGTCAAACATTAACACGTGTTTTAATCCTACCAAGGTGTTAATAGAAGGGGAGGTTTCGCCTTAACAGATGCTAGAGGGGATGAATAAAAGAGGGCGTTAACTATAGCAAGGGTCACGATAGGATGATTCATAAATCACACTGTGCTACACTTTTACTTAGCACGGTTAAGGAAAATTATTATAAAAGTCTCAGTGAAATACAATTTTTTAGAAAGGCTGACAAAGTAGTTGTTAAATAATCCCCTACCAATAGTTTTCCCTAATTCTTAAGTATTCTAAAGTAGTTGGTGATTCTACATCATCCCCATTGAGTATGGATGGACTTATGTCTTAGTAATTGCTTTTAATCAATCAAAAATACTATAGCTAAAATACTGTTATGCATTTTTGTGAAATGACTACAATTTTTTCACATACAATTGTGGAGAATCAAACCAATTTGTATGGAATGAGGTGTTATTGAAATTATAAATGATAATAAAATAATAATCACCAAACAAATAAAATATGAATTTAAGTTAGTACTTTCCTGTTAAAGGGAACATTTATTATTCTCGATGATTTTTAATCGATATATCGATATTTTTCTTTCCCTTTACGATACATTACAAATTGACAACTATCTTGTTTAGGCTAAAATCAAGTCTATTATGGATTAAAACTGTTATAAGCTGACCTAACACAACCATCCAAACTTGCTGTACTATTTTAAAAATTCCTTTTGATTACAGAAAAGGCATGTGGGGAATATTAAACGGAATTTTTTAATGTTACAGCAAGTTTGGTTAGTTTTGTTAGGTTGGTTTGGAACGGTTTCATTTCAATATTTTTTTTTATACTGAACACTATTTATTTATCGTAGTTGTCAGCTGATAGGTTTCAATTTGTTAATATTGATATATCGATTGAAAATCATCGATAATAATGAATGTTCCCTTTAACAGAAAAGTACCTTTATGTTATTCGTAGTCTTACTTGTTAACAATTTTTATGGTCCTTCGAGCCGGATCGAATTTAAATATTCAAAAATACATCCAAGCTTTAACGACTTAAACAAATCTTGATATATATAAATAGCATAATTTAGTAATTTATAGTAATTCATGTGATAAAAATGTCACAATTTAAAAAATATAAATATTCATAGTTTCGTTCGCAGTTCAAAGAAATTTCAACAATTTTCCTACGAATCTGAAGGTAAATGTGGTGTGTGTATGGTTCCCCATAAGCTAGTTCTTCAATGTTGATTTTAAGACACAAATTGTGAAGACGATATAATATGAAAGTAACGAAAACACAACCCCAACCCTCCTCATAATCGATATTTTTATTGGAAATACTGTTATAAAGTGCATTTTATATTAAAACTGCAAAACCGTTCCAAAAATTCCAATCCACATTTCCCTTTGCAGTAAACGTTTATTAAAACTGTCCCCTCGGTCGTTCGTACTGTTCGTCGTTTGTATGTTGTAATTTGCTACATTTTGACGCAATAACATCGTCGGTGCATACGATGTGGATTCTGTGAGTTTTAATGTCCAATATGTCCAAAACGAGGATTCCAAACGAGAAAACAACGTGAAAGGTTTAATTTCAGTATCATTCACAACTTTCGTGGCGAGTCTGTGAGTTATGAATCCTTCCTTGTTGGTAGGAATAGTTTGGGATGAATGCAACTTTTATCCAACTGTTTGAATCACTTACGTCAATTATTAGTCAAACCTATAAAGAAAAATCATAATGTATTCTAATTTATTTTCACTGTTTACAAAACGAACGAAGTAAATTTTTAAATTAAATTGCCAAAATTCAGTTAAAGATTTTTAGTGGGTATCCCAAATCCTTAGTTTTAAATTATTTGTTGTCCAGTAGCAGTTTTTTTTTATTTTTTTATTTACTGTTATTATAGAAGACATGTTGTATCGTAATTTTGTTATGTTCTATGTTTCTTTTCGTCTAAAGATTCGGATCAGAAAAGCTTTTAACCGATTTGCTTTCAGTAATGAAAAATGACCACCATAATCATTGAAAAAAAAAACAACTATTTTTTACAGAATTCAAGTTTTGCCTAATAAGGCCTTTTATTAGCAGGCTTGCATCATCAGTCAGTCATTATAAGGCTGAGATATCACTGCAGAATTAATACAAGTGACTATTTTCGGACATTTTCTTAAGAGTGTTCAGTCCCACCTCATTTACTGCAGATCAAACGCTGAAGCTCTAGATAAAAGACCACCATCGTATGCTTCTCTGTGTTTGTGTGTGTGTGTGTGTTCTTGTGTGCGTGTGTTAACAATTTATTCTTTGTTTGAAGTTCATTGTTGGTGATGGTGAGTTAATGTTGTTCAAAGGTTTATTGCGGACATTTTCCATCACGAATGTAAAAAAAACAATACACAACGTTTCGGGATCTGGAATCTGATCCCGTCTTCAGGTGAAAAAACTTAACTAACACATTACAACTAACAATACACAAACGCCCAACCTAAGTTGGAATACACTACCGAGGGTAGTAGTCAAAAAATATGCACTGTATAGCAGTCAAGTCATGATACAACATGCAATTAATAACAAATCACAAAACACTATAATCTATAAAAGGTTTACGTACAAAAAACTCACACAATGGAACACTAACAACACCGTACGCTATGACTCCACCAATGAGACTGAACCAACATGGCTGACCAATCGGAAACACGGAGACAACAGAAATGGCTTCCGGTCCCTGGAAAAGTAAAACCAACAAAATGGCGGAGCGATGTACGATGCCGCAAGATGGGTGTTAATTATGTTTATTCATATCACGAGTTTTACTACGAGTTAACATAACGTGCGAATTTTGAGGAGAACTCGTTATTTCCCTATTTATTGAACAATTAAGTTCCCTATCCTTTAGTTCCTTGTTCAAAATGGGTAGCCAAAATGGCCTTATTTCAACCGATGACTGACTGATTGGTTGGTCTGCTAATTTAATGTATGAGGCTTCAATGAGTTTACGTTTGAAAAAAAACGTACGGTGTTGTTAGTGTTCCATTGTGTGAGTTTTTTGTACGTAAACCTTTTATAGATTATAGTGTTTTGTGATTTGTTATTAATTGCATGTTGTATCATGACTTGACTGCTATACAGTGCATATTTTTTGACTACTACCCTCGGTAGTGTATTCCAACTTAGGTTGGGCGTTTGTGTATTGTTAGTTGTAATGTGTTAGTTAAGTTTTTTCACCTGAAGACGGGATCAGATTCCAGATCCCGAAACGTTGTGTATTGTTTTTTTTACATTCGTGATGGAAAATGTCCGCAATAAACCTTTGAACAACAACAATTTATTGTTGGAACTAAACAATGGAGAAATTAATGAGAGACGTCCACCACCAGGGCTTTTTGTACCACTTGTTTGGGAGTTCTGTAAATACTTGCCATTTAGCTCATAATTGAAACTCTCTATCACTCGCTGGCCAGAAGCGTTTGCAGCAGTGAGATATGTGCTGGCCAATGTTTAGGGTAACCTTTTAAATTGTTTTTCATTATAGGTACTGCAATGTATGTAAAGGTGTCTTCGTGCGTTGTTAATTTGTATTACGTACACAAAATATATTTGTTATTTTTCGGATAGCTGCCTTTAACATAGTTTTATAATTGAGAACAATTTCAATATAAAAAGTATGATAATATTGTTTATGCACAAATTAATTAATATTTACACTGTAATTCCCTAATACACGTTTAATTGATTCAAACCCTTAATTTTGTATAGTTTATTTTTAGTATTGAAAGCGAATTGCACTTTACAAGTAAGAAGGTTCTTGCAATTCTTTAGAATAATATCCAAAACAAATTTACGCAATGTTACTTTTAATTATAACCAAGTACGGTTAACTAAGTACAATACTCTGTTAATACGTGTTTTAACAGATGAATTACCCTTACACAGATGAATTAAACAGCATGTAATAGTTGTTAAAAAGAACAAGTACCAAAGATAATAAATATGACTTACAAAATTGAATTACCTTATAACTGAAGGGGTTTGTTATCATTTAAGAAAAAGCCCATATAATAATCAGGGAACCTAATTAATTTTAAGTAATATCGTCTCAGTGTTTATTGTATGTATTGTGTTTGTATAAAACGATGTTTTTTATTATAAATACTGCAATGTATGTAAAGGTGTCTTTGTGCGTTGTTAATTCGTATTACGTACACAAAATATAGTTGTTATGTTATGCCAAAGTGTTTAAATTTAAATGCATTTTAAATTTATGTTTTCATCGGATTGTTGCCTTCAACATAGTTTTCTTATTGCGAACAATTATATAAATAGTATGATAATATTGTTAATGCTCAAATTAATTAATATTTACCCTGAAAGTCCGTACACGTTTCCCTTATACACGTTTAATTGATTTAAAACATCAATTTTCGTTTCTTTAAATATTGAAAGTGGATTTTCCTTTACAAGTAAGAAGGTTCTCGCAATTCTTTAGAATATATCCAAAACAAATTTACGCAATGTTACTTTTAATTAAAATCAAGTACAATTAACAAAAATTAGCATGTATTACTCCATAATCTGTTAATACGTTTTCTAATCTCCCTTCCATAGACGAATTAAACATCTTGTAATAGTAGTTAAAAAGAACAAGTACCAAAAATAATAAACATGACTTACATTATTGAATTACCTTATAACTGAATGGGTTTGTTATCATTTAAGAAAAAGCCCATATAATAATCAGGGAACTTATTTCATTATAAGTAATGTCTCAGTGTTTATTGTAAGTATTGTGTTTGTATAGAGCAATGTTTTGAACTCGTTGGTATTTTGATGATTGTTTTCTTATATGACCATTTTTAATTTACTTAAATGTAATTAAAACTATGTATGTGTGTTCCTTTAACATAACATGTCAGTTTCAGACTTTCTAAGATAATACACAAATATAAGAGTAGACATCGATAACTTAACGATAAAATGTTATTATTTATCATTAACTAGTCTGCGTTTTGAAGCTCCATAGCATCATTCTGTTGTTTAAATTGGCTTGATTATTTTTTACTTGTATAACCTTTTACCAGTCAAGTCAATTTTCAAGCTAATTTATTATTTAATAAGTTTTTCCATAACTTATCAAATAATAACTTAACCATTAGAGTGTTTTGTTCAATAGGAGTATCAAAAAGTATACTGACCTTTTACCGAATCCAGAAGGAGAATAAGCACCAAAATCATCCACATACGGTGACGGTAACCACATCCGGTATGTATGATCCACATCCGATTATCGTGATCACTTCCGGAAACTGACGTCATCATCCGGTTTGTATCCGAACTTTAGTCTTTGATGACGTCATTTTTGAGTCTTTTTACCACCAACGGAATAATTCACTCGCTGTCATCATTGGAACTGTTTTTACTTCAAACTGTTGAGGGAGTATTTCGAAATTAATTGAAGACAACAAAGCTTAAAAACGATTGAAATAACAATAACTCAACAATCATTCTACACTCATTCTTCACTCATATTTGGGTTAAAATACGCACATAGTGGCGTCCCCATTTTAAATAATTGATATAACGATGGGAAAGTAGAGATCATACTTTGTATATCTTATTTGTTCAACAAACGGAAACAAAACCCCTACTTAAATGAATAAACATGTTTTAGTTTTGTGATTTATTGTATTATAACCATTGCACAGTTCAAATCGGTTTAGATAGGTACACGACAGTAAACAATATAAATATATAAGTAAGTTTAATTAAATGAATGAAAAATTGCAAACCATTTTTAATCCAACTTAAATATTCTAAACAGTAGAGAAAATGTTCTACTATATGGTCCTTAAGACGTATTCCAACATTTAATTACTTTTCCCCTCATTATTTGAACTTCTAAACCAGTATGTTTTACTACAATAAAATTACTATATAAATTCACTACTAAACTGAACCTATATAATTGTATCCACTAATTTATCCATATATCGGCGTACTTAAAAATGTGTGAATGGAAAAATCTGTTGCAATTTATTCTAGTTTTATAAAGCAAAGTATGTTTAATTTTATTTCCTCCACCGTCAATTTGACTACAAAAAAATAATTTTTAACATAATTTCCCATATGTTTTTTTTTCATAAATTTATTCATCGAAACCCCATTATTCAAACATACCAGATGGACAGTTCACTATGACATTGATACTACTCGACCACGTGACCACACGACGCGAGCGACGCGATGACGTCACGACAGGTACGCGACGCGACGCCGGACTATCACAGACTGGGCGTCGCGTCGCGCGCCTCACGCCTGGCGCAGGTGTGGACGCCACCCCACCTAGCGCACACCTATGTAACTACACTTGCTACAGTTTGAGTTTGTTCGTAGATATATGAGTGGTGATCGTTTTGAATTGTGCTTGTTTGATTTGAACAATTCTACGAATCCATTTTAGCACGTCGTTCATGAGTTGAAAACAGATGTTTTACCTCCACTGAAGAAACGTATTTTATTCTAGGTATTCTGGACGTGGGCCTACACTGTAAAACCTTAAACCACAATTATATGTACCCATATAAATACAATAAAATCATGAAGTAAATTTATGCGTTTATATGTTTTAAGCATTAAAATTTGAAAAAAGCAAATTTTAATTTTTAAACCCCATTACTCTCTGTTCCTATGACCCGATCTTGCTGGTTTGTAAATTATTCAAGTTTATCCTGTCGTACGCATTCATGAAAGATTTGATCAAAATGGGATCATAACTACTCAATCATTCGTGTTCACCTACACATACATGTATTAACAATCCGATCGACTCGTGTTTTGGACTCTGAGGACATAAAAATGAAACAGTGTTTCGGTCCCGGTTCTAGGTCGTGATACATACAGTAATAGCTTTTCTTTAGGGGGAATTTACTCAAATTTTTTATAGTAAAAATGCATGTTTTATTTATTACATACAATTTAAAACGTTAACATACCTTAGGTGGTAAAAATAGATAACATGGTTAAATGTAAGATTGAATCTAATAGCTTGGGTAAATAATGTTATAGTCAACATTGAATTAATATTTTTTATGATCCTAACATAGCTGGTTACTTTTAGTATCATTATAGTCTTATTGAGTGTAAATCGAGAGTAAAAATATTAAAATTTTTCCATCATTTCATATTATTTTCAATTTTAATTAATTTTCCTAAAGCTAACAACGTTTCACATTTTGAAAACAACATGAAATACCATAGCTAACAGATCTGCAATAATCACGGTACAAACGTACAACAATCTGCATAACTACACAGATCTGTCAGGTGTCACGTGGTGTGGGGGGAAGGGGGGAAAGGGAGGGAAACTCCCAGACAATATCCCCAGAGACTCAACTCGCTGGTCACGTTCGAGCGATCCCCCTGGCTGTTCTCTTTAGCTTCACCACCCCCTTTTGTTCACTTGTCGAATACCTTTCGTATACCTGTCGAAATGTCCAGTAAATTTTTAGCGATCATTACTTATATTTTTGTAATGCTTGTTATTAATGTACTTTTTATCTTTGATGGTTTTTTTTTAATTTGTCGTATTTTGGAGATCCTACGGTGATTATCCTGGTAGTTTTGGATCACTCTCTTTTTTAAAAGTCACTGCAAGACGGTGGCTATGATACAAACCTATAAAATAATACGTACAGCAAACTTTTTCGATCTACCTGCATGCAAACGCACTTAATTTTTTAAGCACAATTAATTTCCCCACCTGATATTTTGTCTCTGGAAATTCCCGTTACGGTCCTTGGTAGCGTTACTTATTCAATGGAAATAAATGAATACATTGATGCAGACTATGAATCATCTTGTTATTTGGCTACATGGTTAAATAACGTTAACTTCAGTCGTGTGACTTTCAATTTTAAAACAAAACTTTACCCTTAAGGTAATCTGCATATTTTATCGAACCTAAAGTGAAAATCCTACAAGAGCAGGTGATTGTCGGGTTATTTGAGAAATAAATCCGCAAGAATGATGATGATCGGTGAAAGAAAGGGAGAACATCCCCCGATACGTGACTGGGGTGGGAATGGCCGAGAAAAGTTTTGAAGTGGAGGGGGGAAAGAGGAAAGGGATCTTAAGACTGTCCTTGAAAGCGAATGACCTTTGCACCATGTATCGGTTAGAAAAAGTTGTGTGTATGTAATATGTCAAATAATCTACACAAAAGATCTGATTAAACAGGAAAAGACCAATTATGATATTAATTACATAAACTTTAGAAGTATTACACATACTAATTCGTCAGGATGTTAATTTTGGTGTGGGGAGAATGTATTAAGTTCACAGTTTGTGCAAGTGATATTCAATCGCGAAATTCATAAACATTTACTATTTACTATTAAAACTGATTGAAAAAATAAATTAGTAGGTAAGATATATTAGTTAGTGTGGCCCATAATATTTTATACTCGTGTCAAAGGTGTTCATAAGCCCTCTATGGTTCCCGGCCTCGGACGGACCTTCGATTTAGTAATTAACTAAAGTTAATTAATTATTGTCACTGCCATTTTCAATTCACTACGCAACAGTTTTTTAGCTTGTTGTAATGTGCTCGTCAAACAATAATAAACTATCAATAATTATGACTCAACAATTGAACAAAAAATTTACTTCATTTTACATTTTTATTTGAATTTTTTGTGTCAAAGAAAACGTTGTAAATACTATCAACTCATCAATCTAAATGTTTAATACTTCGTTGTCTTCTCATATGATAAGCTTATAAAAATGTCGGGATCTATAATGAATTTTGCCACTTGGTTAGTGAAAAATTGTATTTGAAACCATATGCTGACTTTGTTTATTCATCAGCACCATTATAATCTGTTTGTTCTTTAATTTTATTGTGTACATCATGTTGTGATGAAGGCGTACCTAGGCAATCTTGACACAGAGTCTATATTGCGTTCTGTTTGCTGCAGGCGTAGACGGTTTGAAGTCCGACTGTGTATAAATTTATTGGTCAAATCTTTAAATTTTAAAAACTTCTTCCAAAATTTTAAAGAGAACATTTTTAAGTTAAGACCGTATTACACGGTAGAGTAAATTTCCCTTCACCACTTTACCTTCATACAGGGTGTGATGTAAGTAGGTATAAATAAATGATGCAATAGTTTTATGGGTCAAAATAAAAAAAATGTAAATCAATTTTTCAAAATCGTCAAGATATCAACAATATTTGTAAGTCTTTGTCCTTATTTTAAATAATTAAATTTTGAGCGTTTTCTAGATTGTTATGGCATTTGGTATATGCTATAACATATCAATGGGCTGTTTGTTGAAAATAGTTGTTACAAAATATGTTGTTGTTGCGAAATGGGCTATTTCAATTTCAAATGGATAATTTTATGAACACATGTAAAGATAATTTGTATTTGAATATCTTAAAAGTTGCGTCATATATGAATTTTAGCGGATGGTGTTTTTAGCCTCTGAGGACATCGAAGGAAGTTAAATCGGTCTTGGTTCGGGGACTTCGGTCCAAAAGGTCCCGCGTTCAAATCCCGCCAAATCACCAATGGATTTTATCTAAGTGATAATGCCGCAACCCCTATGTCTAGCCTGAAGTAATGTGAAAAACAATCCCAGGCTCGTGCCTAGCGTCCTAGGACGAAAAAAAGGTCTTACCATGAGACCTACGGTAACAGCTTATTCCCTGTATGAACAAATATTCAGTTCTCAAGTTTGCTGGTTCCCAACTGTTTCCTAATTCCCTCCACTTCTCGGCTCTCTTCCCCTTCGGTCACGTTTCCTTAAGGATCCTCCACATGCAGTTGGAACGTGCGGTTAGGGTAATTAACTTACAGGTTATTTGAACAAAACTTGCCACGGCACACAGTTCAGGAGGCCCGTAATAAAAATGCGGCGAACCTCTTGTATGCCACAGATAGACTAATAGCTAGTGTTCAATAGCTCTGTCATGGACGTTCAAATCATAGCGTTCATCGATGACTATAGTCTGAGTGATGGAACCTGTCTCACAGAGGCCCTGACTAGTCCTAGGTCTTTCTTCTCCACTATAGTCTGAGTGATGGAACCAGTCTCCTGGCCCTCCGTCTACCTGGGGCTGGCCAAACAGACTAGGCACTGACTTTTCCTAGGTCTTTCTTCTCCACTATAGTCTGAGTGATGGAACCTGTCTCCTGGCCCTCCCTCTACCTGGGACTGGACAAACAGACTAGGCACTGACGTTTCCTAGGTCTTTCTTCTCCACTATAGTCTGAGTGATGGAACCTGTCTCCTGGCCCTCCGTCTACCTGGGGCTGGCCAAACAGACTAGGCACTGACTTTTCCTAGGTCTTTCTTCTCCACTATAGTCTGAGTGATGGAACCTGTCTCCTGGCCCTCCCTCTACCTGGGGCTGGCCAAACATATTAGGCCCTGACTAGTCCCAGGTCTTTCTTCTCCACTATAGTCTGAGTGATGGAACCTGTCTTCTCTACCCTCCCTTTATCTGAAGACTGGACAATGGTTTCGGGCTAGGCAAGCTCCAGCTGATGAATGGTGGAGAGACAGGTTCCATCATACAGACTATAGCGTGCGATAATACTGTACCGTGACCGAGTGGCACGGAACCACCGCATGTGTTCACGTTTAGATAACTAAATGTTTTCTTTGGACAATCTGGTTTTGTAGTGAAAATCCCTCTACGTGAAAAGCTGTTCAATACTTTTTCTAAACAGTTCGTGTCTGTAATGTCTGAATGAAGCTTTGAATATACAGTAATGTTAATTATATATTTAACTTTGTAGAAAATAATTTCTTAAAATTATATTAAAATGTTTCCTGCATCATTTTAAACAATTTTCAAGGGGCAAAATTCATTGTTCCATTGTTTTACACGTTACAGAAATAGGAAAATGTCATGTTTACTTCGTGCTTATAGGACTAAATAATAATAATACGATAGGTTACGTGCGATTTAACCGTCTTCAGACTTTTAATTAGGCTGTGGTGACTAGTTTCGGGTACATGGACCCATTTTCAAACCCATTAAGTTAAGCTAAGTTAAACTCAACTAAATCCATGAACCGCAAAAACACGTCAAGAGAATAACATGTATTAAAGTGCCAACACCAAGGTGGATTTGAAGTGTTTGAAAGATCAATTGACCAATCGTACGCCAATTGAACATTTTGATAAAGCTTTCAGATTTGCCTGTTTTGGATTTTTCCACGTTGTTTAGCCAACTTAAAAAATCGCATTTTGTAACAAATACAAATCTTTTTGCAACTATAACTTGCTCTTTGTTACTACGATCAAGACAAAAATCGTGAAATATAACCTTAACTAGAAATAAATAGCTTGACCTAACGTTTATGGACCCAATTAATCTTTGGACTAATAGCTAATACTGCATATTAATAGAAAAAGTACATGTTTTGACAATTTCTCACTTATAAAACTCTAAGAAAATCTACCACCGACGAATCTTACAAATTAAATACATTTAGAACATCATTTTATGGACATGTTTTAAAAGTAATGGCAAAACATGTTTTTGAACACATTATTGTATGAATACTATGCCAACCCTGTATACAGATCTTTTGACTACTGTTTTGTGTAAGCTAAGCAATCAATGTGCCACAGTTTTGCAAAGTATGTATTTAATAAAGCACTTGTTATATCACTTGTTGATCATTACATAAAGGTTTGATAAAAAACAGGATAGTTAATGAACATTTATTTTATCACATTTATACATTTGATACATCAATTAGTGCAAATAACTCTTGATGTAGCTCCACAGCTTGAATGTCAGAAAGTAAAACAGTTCAAAGACAACTAAGATATTGAAACCGTTAAAAACAGCAACAATACCGATAGCATACGCCATGAATTGAGTCATGCTGTTGGTAGCGATTCGGATCTTGGAGTCGTAGAATTCATTTCGTTCGAAGTTGAAAGTAAAAAAAGAATTAATTTTTCTATCCCAGTATTTTCTTTTTTTGGTTACTTTAAAATCATAAGTTACAGAATTGCAATCAGGCAAGCAACCACATTCACATTTCATTGAATTAAAACAGTCTCCAATGCAAACCTTTACAGAACTGTTGTGTCTAGGCAAGTAATACGGGACACAGCCACACATCTGAAGTGCACAGTTCACTTTACATTCTGTCTCACAGTTCACATGACTGTAATGTTTAAACATTGACAGCTGATTCTCATGCGTAAAATAACATCCTCTTACAGAAGGAACATACTGCTCAAGGCCTTCTTCAGAAGTCACTAGGGTAGGAGTTATAGATATTTGTTTATGGATGTTGTCTTCTATTGCAATATGTTTTTCAAAGGTGAAAGGAATTTCTACTGGGTTGTGTATGGACATTAAACCTCGTTTTTTCAAATCTAAGCAAGGTTCAGCATTTTCGGTTTTGGCTGAAAAAAACAAAATCAATAGTATGATTTGTGTAAATTGGCGTCGTATGAACGGCGTAGTTTGCTCTGTAATAAATCATACTAGGGGTCGTCCTGTGGTCGAAACTCGACCAAAAATAATTAATGTACAGACTTCTCTATTTTCTCCCCACACTGTAAATAACACATGTGATTTGAATTTCTTCCATTTGTTTTGATTTTCTGTTTACATTTTGTTGTTATTTCGTCACCATCATGGCAACCCATATGCTCCATGTTAATTTTTTGAAGTTTTCAAATTAATTTTTTGTGCTTATTTGTTAGCCTATTTTAATTTTTAGAGGCATTCTGCACATCTACAGGAAAATATCTTTCCAACAGTATGCGTAGATTTTCTCTGCGATGCACACGACCTGAGAAAAAAGGTTTTAAAGAAACATGCTTGCCTATTAATATATAGATTGTCCAAAGTCCAACTTTTTCCTTGGTAAAGATTATTAGAGCTTAAGTTATGAATAGAATAATTTATCGCAGGCAAAGAACCAATCACGTTTTCTTTGTAAATATCTTCGTGATGGAGACCATTGATAGTAAAACACAAACCCGAGGAAGATACAAACTTTTGACAATCATTTTCATCGCATCCGTTCTTGGAATTAGAATGATCTTGGCGTATGCCCTGGTTTATGTCAAAATCATCAAGTTTGAAACTATTTGTAAGGTAGGTAAAATATTGGTTTATTGGTATTGAACGATTAATATGATAACGATAATTTGCCCATGGAACAGAATACACAGGTGCTGGAGAACAGATCGACGAAGAAACGGCAAGAGACGTCACCTCTTCAAAGCTACATCCTTCAATGAATGTACAATTGTGATTATTGAGGCACATGAAACATTTCTCCATAAGCCCCGTGTAGTTGTACTTGATGTCAAGAGAAAGTGGAAAACAAAAGGTTACCGCGGGAAATGGAATCTCATTGACATAGGTTACGTTACTTGAAGTTATTTTGACAGCAGGAGAGTTTTGCCAACCATCATACTCTATCTTGATGAGAGTTGAACTTGCTAATACAGCGAGAATGTGAACAAACAACCACAAGCAAGTATGAAACCAAGACTGGTTCTTCCCTACGAGAAACTTCATGCCTGGTAGACTCAATGACTGAATCAACTCTTGAAAGTATGTGTGCGGGAAACAGTCTGTATCATAAAGTGAACGATTACACTCGTGTGTAGAAACCTTACTAGTTTGCTCAACAACTTCAGATTCAACTTGCCTTGTAGATTGAGGTTCAGCAGGGTTGTGCGACTGCAGGGCTTTCAAGCTTGACATTTCTGTTTTCATAGAATCTTCAAGTTGAATTATTCTTCTGTTTTGCTCATCTATGGAATCTTTAAGAACTTGAGTTACATTTCTCGTGATCACTTCGATCAAATCCTTTTGGTCTTGGAATACTTTAGATTCTGGTGCGATTTCCATTTTTAGAAATCTTTGAAAATCTACTCTGATGCAACTTAATTAGAACTCTCTTGAATCACCACAATATGTTATTTCTTTGAAACTAACTCGTTGTTTTCAGAAGGGAACTTTTTACTCCATTATGATACACATGCTAGACTACGTCCTTCTATTCAATAATTAGGGTTTCTGATTATAACCACACCTAGTTCAATTATCGTCAGCATTGCGTGTATTTTATGAACCCCTGCATCAGCAAACCTGCAGACTGAGAAATTACCATTAGCTCGATTAGATTTTAACTAAAATTGCTTCCTTCGTATCTAAATATACAGAATGTTTTTCACGCAGCATTTAAAAGGACCGGGGGGAACATTTTAACGACAGAACAATTATGTGTTAATATCCCCGTTTTCTTTACTTCATTGCCGGTCAGCTCAAATATTTGTGATAATATCATTATTTTTCACTGTCTGTTAGCTATATACATTTTTCTAGGGGTATAACTTTCAAAATTACCCATCATTATTGTAGGCCCTCATGTCTAAGAAGGTTGCCGCAACCAGATTTCAAACATCTCAAGTGGTTTAAAAGTTTAGGGGGGTTCAAGTTACTTTTCAGCCATCCTGATGAAACTAACAAGGAACACGAACTTTTGAGAAAACCATAAGTCACACCCCTATCAATCGCAGACTTGAATGAAAGGCCTCGATGTGAAACTTAACAAAATAATATCAGTTTTTCAATAGACCTTTTTCAATTGAATCACATTTAAAAATATATTTTACGACTAAAAAATATATGAAAAGTGTAATTTCACTATTTAAAAAGGCTTCATCGAAATGATTATTTTTCAACCAATTATTTTACTATATTTAAATATCATAAGTAAATATTTCCGTTACATTTTAGACATTGTTCTCATCTGAACAGGTTTGATCACAATGTGCCCATAGTGTCTAGTTTCTTCACAAAAAAGATAACTTAAATCAGCTGATTTCCAATCTGTTTCCCCGTCTATAATCGTCACCTCCACTAGTGGCGGACCAGCTGTAGTAAATTAGGGAGAGGACGACGTAAATTTAGAGAGGAAGGGTCTCGGCCTTTAATTATGGAAAGGTATTGAGAAATAAATCACCGTCCCTTTACATACAACCCTTCGCCAAATTAAATTCATGAAATGTAATTAAAATCTTTATTTATAAAGTTTTTTCACAGGTGAAAGTTTTCGGTAAACAAAGATGTTGTTAAAAGGGTGTGATGCTTTGGAGAATTATTTTGTGATTTGAAGATACCATAAAAGTACGTTTCATTCTTCAATTATTTGACAAAGAGTGTAAATATTTCAAATGAGGTACTTTTCGCTTGGGGTTATATTAGCTAAGAAATGCGTGGTAAAATTGTCTTGGTTCAAAGACTACTTTTATGGTAATTTCTTTTAAGAACATGTTAGTATGCTTGTCAAGGATTGAAAGAACTGTTGAAAACTCCATTCTATTCCATTCCATTCTATTTTTTCCTTGTAAACATTTAGCTAACTACACACTACCCCAATCTCGTGGTAAATTTTAACTGTCTTCTTTTATTCTATTCAAAACCATGTACAGAATAAATTGTAACAATGTATGCAATGTTTAACATAGAATATGTACAGAACTTAAGCTCTGGTATTATCTTATTTCTTCCGGCTTTTACCTGGTTTCTAGTTCAGCTCTGTTTTCTTTGTTATTCTAGCCAAAGAAAGTAACTCATGTTTAAGTGATTTCTTGAGGTCGCTAGGCATTAATTTGCTTACTGCACATCATCACATTTCAGATATTACTAGATTAGAAATCACTTGCAATACAAGTTTTAATGGTATTACTTAGGGTATGAGCTTTTTTCCTTATTCCCTTATTCCTTGACCTTATATTCCCTTATTATATGACCTTATTCAAATAAATAACTAAATCCAGTGTAACCAAAGTGATTTAAGTTAGTTTCCTTACGAAAGAACACTTACATTATGGATTGTTTTCTCAAAGTATTCGATAGTAAAAAAACATTATCTTTAGATATATGAAAGTATTTATCCTATACATTCTACACTATTTTTTTATCAATTTAAATTGGTATTATTTACATTCACAACCAACGCATATTTTCCATCCTGTCTCAGTACAGCCAATGTCATTCGTCCCTCAGCCAATCTGAAGCCCTTCTGACAATGTCATACAATATTTAGCCCAAAGCTCCCTCTGCGATAGCGTCCGTCCCCTGAAGTCAGGGATTACTTGAGACTCTGCACAATCTGATTCACAAATTCAAATTTGGAAACACTTCTTTTGGATGTTTGGGAAAGGTTAAGTCAGTAGAATTAGAGATTTTGGGATTTTAAGGTATCTTTTAATTTGTGTCCGTCCATAAAAATCGAGATTTTTAGGACTTCTTCAAGCTGGACGACCTTTGATACACTTAAGTTGATAATTAATAAATTTTAAATATGAAAAACTACCTTATTATTTTAAAATGAACTTACAGTAATTCAAAGTCAAGAGACATTACGGATTTAAACTGATATAGATTCTTGCAGAACCTCTATTTAGGAAAACGTTTGTTTTACCAGTCCCAGCAACTTCTAAGAAATCTTGTCAATAAATTATATGCCTTTCCGATAAGAGTTGCTAAAAGATTTTCTCAAAAACTAAAATGTAAAATATAAGTCACATTGATATGCCAGTGACCACCTAAGTGATTAGATAGTAAATTATTACTTGTCTCAAATAAGCAACATTTTGCTTTTCAGCTGGTGAGGTAACATCTAAATTACAGAGCACAGTAATATTTGTCACACAATTTAATTTTAACACTTGAATAAATTAAGTGACATATTTTATGGCTAGGTTGGACGAAAACGTCAATGCATTTTAATTTCTGTCTTTACATAGAATAAAATCCAACATACTTAATGGGGGTTTTCCTAGACGCGGAGTCGGCCAGCGGAGAGCGGACAACGGAGAGCGGAATTGAAATTAACATGGCATTCCGCTCCGCTGCTAGGAAAACAGTAACATTAAATTACCTAAGACAAGCTGAGTCCGCTCTCCGTTGTCCGCTCTCCGCTGGCCGACTCCGCGTCTAGGAAAACCCAGCTTAATGGGATTTGACAAGTAGTCTTATTAACTTTAATTTTTTTGTCTTGACCCTTTCCTTCCCCCAGGTTCTTTCAACCCTTAGGGCTTCAGTCACGTGCGGCATAAACACCCTAAAAAATCTCATGTCTTGTTGTGGGTTTGATAAAGGGTTTTTTGAGATGGCTTAAAAAAGAGTGTTGTATTAATAAACGCAAAAAACAAATTATAGGCAGTGTTATGTTAGTCTTGAAGTGTTTTCAGTTAATTAGTTTGATCATTTGCAATCAAATACGCCTTTGTTGTAACAATAAAATATTTAAGCAGCATTATATAATGTAAATATTATCATTATATATTTTTATTAGTTGATAGAAGGACCTAAGTTGTCGATATAAGGACGCCACCTTGTGTATACAACCCAAATACGAGTAAAAGGATGAAATTTGCTTTGTTGCTGTGTCTATCGTTTTCTTTAGCTAGGGTCAGTTGTTGAAAGCTGAATTATCAAGTACATCTAAGACCAGTTTGAACCATCAAGCATTCATCTTAATATAAACTGGCGACCTTTACATTAAAAGGCAAGCTTACACAAATTAAAATAATAACTATAAATAATCAAAAAATAATAAATCAAAACTCGTATTCTGCATGTGTGTCACAATCTAGGATAGTTAAAGTATTTAACCTTGAATTAACATTTCCATGCACATTTATTAGGAGAAAAAACGTCGTCGTGAAATCGTATCTTAAAATGGTAACACAATTTTTACACTTCCTAGCTTTAATGCAGTCTTCACTGGTAGTTCTGGAATCCAAAAATATCTAAAGATAACTTTTTAAATTCAAATAACAGTCTCTAAGAACCCCAAAATCCACAACTCCTCTACACAAACTGTGAAGCTTTAATTTAATCAGCTCAAACGATTACTGATTGACGCTTTTTGTCAGAACGAAGGAAGACAAAGGATCTAAACAGGATTTGGCGCGATCTGGAGGAGGGATCAGTGACAACTGTTGTGTAGGGGATGCTGAATGTAGCTAAATATTGTATGACGTGGGGCGGCCGAGCGCAGGGGAGTGGCGCTGCCCGATTGTGTTTGCTGCATTGTTCTCAATCACCACTGCTTGGAAAAGGTGCACGAATTCATACGAAAAGCTACTCCATGGGTAATGATTAGAAAAATTAAGCACTTAGGAAAAAAAAATTTTTGGGGTATCTTAAGAGGTTGATAAATTTTAAATAACAAACATTTAAAATTCTCAAAGGAAATCTAGTGCATCATTGATGACTTTTAGTTTTTTTACCTTTGCATTACTTAAGCATATAAGTATAAGTAAGTAATGTATAGTCGCCTCAGTGGTAACCAATTTTGACTTGAAAGGCGTTTTCAAGCTTTATAACTTTTATATTGTCACGTTATTGTTTTACATGCTAGCGAATTTCCCACATAGAGAATTGCCGTAGATATGGTAAGACCTTGACCCAGACTGCTTGAATGTCCCCAGAGGCTGAAAACACCATCCGTCATGGGAGGTTTTTATGGTGTAAAAATTGGGTTTTCTCATTTTTGACAACGACAGCATAAGGTTTTGAATGTTCTTTTGTGGAGCATGTTGTAGAGCTTAAAGGGACAAATAGTTTATAACGTTATATGAAGCGTTGTTGTACATCTAATTTTTACGGAATAAATTCTAAGAAAAATCTTATATTTTTTGTTATCCTACACAGAATACATAAACTGTTGTAGTTTGCTTGTTTCCAGACATATTTTAATCAACATTTTCAATAAAACACACTTTTTTGCTTTCCCTCTAGCAGCAAACTTACTCATAAAAATAATGTCATTGCAATAAGGAAAAAAATTAAGGAACTAATTGAGTGAACATCTAACTAGGCAATTAGAAATTCGCTTACCCCACAGGTTTGCTGCGGTGGGATATTTTTCTTTGTTCAAATGATTCAAACTATCTGCTCGTCATTGGCATTTAAAATGTTTGCTGATTTTAAAGCAATAACTCCCTTTTACGGTACAAGCCACTCTGGGCAAGCCATGCAATAGGAAACGTACAACACATAACATCTCATTATGACATGTAGCTCCTTCTGGCATCTCAAGATTTCCCTGAAGAAGCTCATTAATGCTGTGGCTCGCCCTGACGATGGAGCTCGTTATACCGCAAAAGTAGAATATTTCACATACTTGGCTCAATTGGACTTGGATATTTCACCTTATCTTCCACCGTCAAAATTACGTTAAAAAGCTCGGTTGCTACAACAACTTTTAGACACTGTAAATGGAATTAATTCTTCGTAAAATTAAATTATATCCAAAACATAAAACTTTGAAAATTGAAAATGATAAATAATAATATTCGGAGTGATTGTGGTACTACCAATTCAGATACATTACAACTTAACAATTTAATGCATCACCGTAGGCCTCATGGTAAGACCTATCCCAGGAGTGCTTTATTTTGAGTTTTAATATCCCCAGCGACTGAAAATACCATACACCCAGGACTGTTTTACGTGGAACAGGGTTTCATTATATTTCATACACTACATTTCATCACTAACATTTCATACGGTATATCTTTATATGGAGCTACAACTAAGAAAAATCTTAATCGAATCTTAAAATTACAGCAAAGGGCATTAAGAACAATGATGGGACTAAAAAATGATGAATGTGTTAAAATTCATTTCAAAAATTTTAAAATATTAACTGTGTTTGCCCAATACATTTTTGAAACTGCTCTCATAGCGAAAGAAAGTATATCAGATAACGCACAATTATGCTACAATACAAGAGGAAAAGCCCTAAGAGAAAATAGTCGCAACCATCTTTTATTTTCAAATAAAAAGCCCACCTGTGCCGGAAGAAGATTTTTACGGTTTCTTCCAAATCATTTAAAACCCATTGGCAACTCAATCAAATTTAAAAACAAATTAAAAAATTATCTCATAGAAATCGCTCCCTACTCCATTAAAGAGGTGTTTCCCCAATTAACCTGATTTTATTTTTAGTTTCTTAGTATTATATAAATTGTAATTTTAGCTTATAACTTTATTTACTAGGTTAGGAATCTGACACTATTCAATGTACAATGTACAATTGTTGAATAAAGATATTGAAATGAAATGAAAATGAAATAACTAAAGTAGGAACATGACTGGTTTTTATTACACAGTAATGAAACTAGGAGTCGGACTGTTCCCGCACATATACAAAACATTCTAAACGGAGATATTATATTCAAAATTAAAAGGTAATACTAATGGTACCAATTAAAATAAAGGTAGGCTACAGCAAACAAAATGTGAAATGTGGTCTAAATAATTATTTTATTATTACATTTCACTTCCAATACAGTTTTGGTGTGATTTTGTTTTGATCAGAATAAACGAGTTACAGCCGAAAATAGTAATAATACTGTTATAAACTTTAAAAATCATAAGTGGTCAGAAATACGTATTATAAAGAGCTTAAAGGAAATGCAAGGATTTTCTTTACTATATATACATTCAATATTCTGTAAAGACCCAGGGTTTCACCGAACATTATTTTAGTTAATTTTTCTTTGAAATCAGCTCCTGTGGAGTCTATTTACTTGACACCACTGGTTATCAAATTGTTATCGTGACTTTGAGATTATTATGTAAAACATAGCTTCTACTTAATTTGTATTTAAACTAGACGCAAAAAGTGTGTTGCCTCTTTGACTGACTTTAAGATACATCACCTCGTGAACTCGATACTTCCCAATACATCTCTGATACATCATACAACATACATCATGGACGTGTATGGAGGTGCTATAGCACACTCGGAGCATATTTACATCCCTGAATCCCTCATTTTATGAGTTGCGTTGCTCCCTAAATGAGGGAAAGCACTCTGGAAGATGAGCATTATTTGAGCACGCGCCACTCATCTGCAAAACTACCTGTGAACTGTTATTTATCCGTAATACGTTCCAAAGTAACGGTTACTTGCCTGGAGCACGATGTGTTTCGTGTTAGGTATGGACTTTTAGAATTTAGTTTCTTGGTGTCAGTGTTAGTATTTTGGGGTCTTAAGGAAATTTTTTTTTTAGTGTCTTGATTTTTTATTTAAGTTACAATGGTCTTCCACCCAATTTAGACACTTTTTTCATTAATAGTTTTGCAGCTTTGCAAATAGGTACAAGGTAAAAGCCATGTTATTTAGAAAAAAATTAGTAGTAAACATTACTTATTGATCAACGCTAAAACACATACAACAAATTTGTAGTTCATATTACCAATTTGAAGATATTAAAGTATAAACCAATTAGGACGCTTGAGCGTTTTCTTCCGATTGTAAAATCTAGAATCTATTTACATTTGACTGCTCCGATGTCGAACGTACGTTTTACCTAATATTTAAGGGGGTTATGCACTTGTTTTTGCCGAACACCAAAAGGACAATTTTATGAAAACCCAATCTTTTGATTATTTCAATAGGTGTTCCTAAAACACATAAAATGTGTTACATTTTTTTTCTTTTAATCCATTCTAGTTTTAGGTAGCGATGAAAGTAAACTAAATGATGGATTTTTTTAGTTCTAATGTAACAGTGCACAACTACATAACTTCTTAACATAAATTTTTTTTCAAACAATACTTTTCCAAACGGAACCCAGCCCTTAATTTAAGTACATTTACAAAAGTATCATTACAATATTGAAAATATATAAACAATTTATTCCAAATTCACTTCTGTGAATCAAATTACAGTAACATTTCACGAGATTCTAATTAATGATAACAAAACAGTGGACAAGTCTTTCTACCCTCTGATTCCACCCTCTAATCCCCAGATACTCCATGTCACGTCCAGTAGGGGGGGGGGGAAGTAGGGGGGGGGGGGGGGGCAGGATGTCTCCTCTCTAACAACCTTTATCTGCTTTTAATCACCACAGTGAAAGATTTGTCAATGCTATAGTCTACAACAGAGATCCTGGGGTGTGGTTTTTAGTTCATTTTAGTGAGGAGGATTTTGAGATTAGTTTAAATTTTTAATCAAACATTTAACAAGTATTTTAAATGTTTACGTTTAATCTTTGTTGATATTAACAGTGCTTGGTTTCCAACACTATGTATAAAGAACTGTATTATCTATGTTGTGAAAAAGGTGGGCAATATGTTTTGAATGAATTAAACGCTTTGTAGCTTTGTTCCTGACAAGGATCAGCATTTTGAGAGGAAAGCAGGATACAGTGTCTTGCTGTTAGTAAAAAACGCTCCACTAAATTGACATGTATTAAACAAATATGTTCTTATACAAAATTTCCATGGTTACTATCATTGCCTCTGAGAATGCAGATTAAAAATGAAAATAAATAAACTTATTCGGTTATAACAGAGTTTTCACCATCGATGTACAGTATATAGTGTGGTTTTAACTACATTTCAAAAGTTAAAACCATAGTTAAAGGATTTTACCACACTATGATGTTTTTAGCTGTTTTACATACGTTAATTGGTGGCTGAAAGTTACGTTTTGCTGGCAATGCCAGCTGTCATCGTCATTTGGGGACCAGGCAGGTTTTTACATCCCTACGGCCGCAAAATCAGCTGCCCGCTTACTATCTTAAAACATGAATGCATATTAAATACACAATCATCAGTATCCATAGCATTGCAATAGAATTGTTTTTGTCACCGCTGCCTAGCAACTATTTATTATTATTTTTTTTGACTCCTCAAATTATTTCTTCACATAACCTTAAAGTTTTAGTTGTGTTGACCATCAGTGTGCATTATTATTGTGGTGTATAGTGATAATTTGTTATAGTGTGGTGAAAAAAAGCGTTCGTACCACGGACCGAAATGTTTTTGCAGCTCTCGATCAAGTTCTAGACTTCGGCAAAACCTCATTTTTGGCCCTAGGTGAGAAATTACTGTTTAATCCAAGTGACATTATTCCTAAAATGACGTAAATAATGTTTAGTTTTTGAGTTAAAATCTACATTAGTTGAAAAAATTACTTTTCCTGTACTGCGTGTTAAATCTCGATATTTTACGGTCCAATGAATATGAAGGGACCTAATAATCATGTAGTTTGATAACTTATTTTGATCGGTTGAAAATTATTTACATAACAATTCAATCAGGAACGCCGAAACTATATTTTTATGGGTGTTTCACGATTTTTGTTTACTACAAGTTATGCCAACGAGGGATATTTTTTACTCATATCGAAATGGGACTAATTGGAGATTGCTGTAGGAGGGGAGCAGTTTAATTTTGGAAATAACCGGGGGAGGAAAATCATAGATTAAGCACCAAGCCCCTTGCTACTCCCTTTTCGATTTGCTGAGTTAGTTGATTTATTAAGTAAACCATTATACAAGTAGTCTAAAATTATGAATTAATTGGTCTTCTACAGAAGTAATGTAATGTACAAAATTTCCGATCTTTATGTATGAAATTATATTATTAAATTTTATCGCCACGCAGTCGAAATACCACGACAATTTCAAATCCGAAAATAATCAGTTTTTTATAAACGCTTTTTGTATAAGTATGGATTATCATAGTTTTGTAGTTATGAAAAATATGTCCCAATAATTGTTCAAATTCGTGTACTTGAAGTTTTATTTCAATGTGTGTTGATAAGTATCAATATTTAGGATGCATCCGAAGTATATTCGGGTATTTAAAAGTTTTATTTGAATTTGGTGACTAATTACGAAAGCGAGTATAAGATCTCGGTGTAAAATATTTAAATTTTACTCTTCAACTATTCATAAAATTCATTAAAATACACTCCTTGGGATAGAGCATGTTTATCTTTTTTCACTGTATTGAATTACATAGTAGACTTCCTTCGACTTTGCAAACACAAGGCGATGGTAGAAACATAACGTCTGTCCAAGCAATTTGCATGGTTAATAGTCTGAAAGTGAAAATACTACAAGAGCAGGCGATTGTCGGGTTATTGGAGAAATAAATCCGCAAGAATGATGATGATCGGTGAAAGAAAGGGAGAACATCCCCCGATACGTGACTGGAGTGGGAATGGTCGAGAAAAGTTTTAGGTAGTAAAGAGGGGGTTGAGAGGACAACCTATCACCCGATCACATTGATTAGTTGACAGATTTTTGTTTCTAAATATACATATTATTTAAACAGATGCGTCCTAGTCCCGTTTTGTAAATTTGTTCCTTTCCCTTAGAAGAAACTTATTCTACCGTGTACATATAGGATAAAATCCCATAAGTGTTATCTATCTATAAGTGTTATCTACATTCACACTAGTACATTTACACCTCTACACCCATGTTCACAAATCAAGTTTTTACAATTAGATGACCTACGTTGGCTTAGGATCATCTACTGGATACATTTCATGCTCCAGACAAAATTCCTTTACTACTTCCATAGTGACTCCCTTAAACGTGGACCCATATTCCTTTACAAGTCACCTTTTACAAAAAGACCCAATAATATGGCTTAGGATGATGTACTGGATACTTTCATGCTCCAGACAAAATGCCTTTACTACTTCCATAGTGACTCCCTTGATCGTAGACCCATGTTCCCTTACAAGTGACTTTTTTACATAAAGACCCCCTACGATGGTTTAGGATAATCTACTGGATACATTTCAAGCTCCAGACAAAACTCCTTTACTACTTCCATAATGACCCCCTTGATCGTGGACCCACGTTACCTTAGAAGTCACTTTTTTACAAAAGGAACCCCTACTATGGCTTAGGATAATGTACTGAATACATTTCATTCTTCAGACACAATGCTATTACTACTTCCATAGTGACTCCCTTCATCGTGGACCCATGTTCCCTTACAAGTGACTTTTTACAAAACTATCACCTACCATGGCTTAGGATGATGTACTGGATACATTTCATACTCCAGACACAATGCCTTTACTACTTCCATAGTGACTCCATTGATCGTGGACCTATGTTACCTTCCAAGTCACCTTTTCACAAAAACATCACCTACCATGGCTTAGGATAATGTACTGGATACATTTCATACTCCAGACCCAATGCCTTTACTACTTCCATAGTGACTCCATTGATCGTGGACCTATGTTCCCTTACAAGTCACCTTTTCACAAAAACATCACCTACCATGGCTTAGGATAATGTACTGGATACATTTCATTCTCCAGACACAATGCCTTTACTACTTCCATAGTGACTCCATTGATCGTGACCTATGTTACCTTACAAGTCACCTTTTCACAAAAACATCACCTACCATGGCTTAGGATAATGTACTGGATACATTTCATACTCCAGACCCAATGCCTTTACTAGTTCCATAGTGACTCCATTGATCGTGGACCTATGTTCCCTTACAAGTCACCTTTTCACAAAAACATCACCTACCATGGCTTAGGATAATGTACTGGATACATTTCATTCTTCAGACACAATGCCTTTACTACTTCCATAGTGACTCCATTGATCGTGGACCTATGTTACCTTACAAGTCACCTTTTCACAAAAACATCACCTACCATGGCTTAGGATAATGTACTGAATACATTTCATACTCCAGACCCAATGCCTCTACTACTTCCATAGTGACTCAATTGATCGTGGACCCATGTTCCCTTACAAGTTACTATTTTACAAAAGGATCACCTACCATGACTTAGAATAATGTACTGAATATATTTCATGCTCCAGACACAATGCCTTTACTACTTCCATAGTGACTCCATTGATCGTGGACTTATGTTACCTTACAAGTTACTATTTTACAAAAGGATCACCTACCATGACTTAGGATAATGTACTGAATACATTTCATGCTCCAGACACAATGCCCTTACTACTTCCATAGCGACTCCCTTGATCGTGGACTTATGTTACCTTACAAGTTACTATTTTACAAAAGGATCACCTACCATGACTTAGGATAATGTATTGAATACATTTCATGCTCCAGACACAATGCCTTTACTACCTCCATAGCGACTCCCTTAATCGTGGACTTATGTTACCTTACAAGTTACTATTTTACAAAAGGATCACCTACCATGACTTAGGATAATATACTGAATACATTTCATGCTCCAGACACAATGCCTTTACTACTTCCATAGTGACTCCCTTGATCGTGGACTTATGTTACCTTACAAGTTACTATTTTACAAAATGATCACCTACCATGACTTAGGATAATGTACTGAATACATTTCATGCTCCAGACACAATGCCTTTACTACCTCCATAGCGACTCCCTTAATCGTGGACTTATGTTACCTTACAAGTTACTATTTTACAAAAGGATCACCTACCATGACTTAGGATAATATACTGAATACATTTCATGCTCCAGACACAATGCCTTTACTACTTCCATAGTGACTCTCTTAATTGTGGACTTATGTTACCTTACAAGTTACTATTTTACAAAAGGATCACCTACCACGACTTAGGATAATGTACTGAATACATTTCATGCTCCAGACACGATGCCTTTACTACTTCCATAGCGACTCCCTTAATCGTGGACTTATGTTACCTTACAAGTTACTATTTTACAAAAGGATCACCTACCATGACTTAGGATAATGTACTGAATACATTTCATGCTCCAGACACAATGCCTTTACTACTTCCATAGCGACTCCCTTAATCGTGGACTTATGTTACCTTACAATTTACTATTTTACAAAAGGATCACCTACCATGACTTAGGATAATGTACTGAATACATTTCATGCTCCAGGCACAATGCCTTTACTACTTCCATAGTGACTCCCTTAATTGTGGACTTATGTTACCTTACAAGTTACTATTTTACAAAAGGATCACCTACCATGACTTAGGATAATGTACTGAATACATTTCATGCTCCAGACACAATGCCTTTACTACCTCCATAGCGACTCCCTTAATCGTGGACTTATGTTACCTTACAAGTTACTATTTTACAAAAGGATCACCTACCATGACTTAGGATAATGTACTGGATACATTTCATGCTCCAGACACAATGCCTTTTTTCCGTAGTTACTCCCTTGATCGTGGACCCATGTTACCTTAGAAGTCACCTTTTTACAAAAAGACCCCCTACTATGGCTTAGGATGATGTACTGGATACATTTCATGCTCCAGACAAAACGCCTTTACTACCACCATAGTGACTCCCTTGATCGTGGACCCATGTTACCTTAGAAGTTACCTTTTTACAAAAAGACCCCCTACTATGGCTTAGGATGATGTACTGGATACATTTCATGCTCCAGACACAATGCCCATAGCGACTCCCTTAATCGTGGACTTATGTTACCTTACAAGTTACTATTTTACAAAAGGATCACCTACCATGACTTAGGATAATGTACTGGATACATTTCATGCTCCAGACACAATGCCTTTACTACTTCCGTAGTTACTCCCTTGATCGTGGACCCATGTTACCTTAGAAGTCACCTTTTTACAAAAAGACCCCCTACTATGGCTTAGGATGATGTACTGGATACATTTCATGCTCCAGACAAAACGCCTTTACTACCACCATAGTGACTCCCTTGATCGTGGACCCATGTTACCTTAGAAGTTACCTTTTTACAAAAAGACCCCCTACTATGGCTTAGGATGATGTACTGGATACATTTCATGCTCCAGACACAATGCCTTTACTACTTTCAAGATGACTCCTTCGATCGTGAACTCCCCCTGTTGTTAAAACATAACCCTCCTATTAAATAACTCACAAATATTCTCAATATAAATACATTAACAAAACATTATAAGTCTGCTGGTTCATAATAAAATCATAACTTGAATATTAGTGGTGTATTTGTAAGAAAACACGGAAAGTTTAGAAGCCAGTGGGGCGAAGCCCGTAAGTAGTTTTAAAATAAAATAGAATATTGGTCCTATATCTAAAATGTTTCCGCTCAATTGGTTTAGTAGTAGCCTATTAAATTTTATAATCATTGTACCAATTTAAAAGCACCCATACTTTCCAATTTTTTTATAATATTAAGTAGGAATAATCATGTTATTAATTGATTAAACGGTAACTAGCAAGTAAGATAAGATCAGCTCACTACCTGTGTTTTTGGTAAAGCCATTACAATAATAAAGAAGTTTCATACAATTTCGTATGCACATAAATATATTATGGTTAATTTACAGTTATGCCGTAACTAACAGTTTAATAGCACAACAATACTTACAATGCATCAAACTCACATAATTACATGTATAAAAAACGTATTGAATCGTAAATATTAGTAAAACAATTAGTACTATTATTGAAACCTAAAGATTATTTATGTAATTGCATAATAACGGAAACAGTTTTTCCCAACTAGTAATTGAGCCATTTACCTATACTCATGATATAAGTATTGATAAAGTATTCAATTACAACAATTAATTATGTTGTAGCGTGTGCAAATGCTGGCTGGCATACTAACCAAAAACCTAAACAGCTGATCAGCAAGTCATCTACGCGCTGTCTTCTCATTGGTCCATTGTTGTCCTGTACGTATAGTGAACGTTACAATGTATTTTCACGTTATTACGGGTTAGTTGTGGTCGTGTGTTCGTGTAGTGAGTGTACGTTATTCGTGATATATTGTATCTGTGTCGTTAGTGTTCGTGAGTGTGTTTTAGTGGACATTTAGTGTTAGTGTCAAGTGACTGGTGGTATTTTCAGCTGATTTTCCTGTGAAAACAAGCATATTTGCTCAGATATGGTAAGTATTTTCAATAACTACAATTTTCTATTAGTTACCAAGTTTATTATGCTATTGTCTTGCAAAAACTGAATAAAACAGTCGATTACGCAATGTTCTAAAGGCTATTATCTGATAATGTACAGTGCAGGCTGAGCCACAAATATGTTTAGAAGTTTGATATTACTTTTTTTATATCACTGTCTATTATTTATGAGTAGACAGCTTTGAAAATGTACACAATTAATAAGGTAGGTTTCGAAAATATTTCGTGAAAATGCTACTTTTTAAAACTTGTAGAAACAAAATGGCGGCTTGTAGAAAGAAAATTGTGGCATAATGAAACTTACCAATCATATTCTTTAAAAAATATTCCTTACGTTTTTACCTAATTTATTTACTGCATTGCAGTTTGGCTCTTATTGTTGTACAGCTGTTAGATTTCACTTCTTGAACCATGAAAATGTTTAACTAACTTCCCAAGTGAAGTTTTAGTTCAACTGAAGTTCTAGGACGAACAAGGTCAGGAGTTGTTTTGGAAAATAGAAGCTGTAAGATAAATTGTTTTACACAACTATCAGTTTATAACAAACGATTTGTCCACTAGATAGGTAACTTTAAAAACTGTATGCTTCTGTAACATTGCTAATATTTCATGCACAAAGTACCTAACCTTTTGATAAACATTAAAAGCCAAACAGTTTCAGTAAATCGACAGTAGGAAGTTATGTTATTAGTTGTGTTATTATGGCTTGATAAATATTCTCAAATCAAACAGCTGTTTAACACTGACTAAATTATTTTTATAGGAAGCAAATAAAATACAGTTTTTAATATTTAACTAAATTTGTTTCTACAAATTTCAGGTTACTGAAAATGATTTTTTTTACAGATTACTTTTAAAACCTACTTAATAAACTAGGTAAAAATAACTGGAAGTACGCAAAACCCCCTTATGATTACAAATTAAAATGAAATGAAAATTAAATTATGGTATTGTTGTTATCTTTGAATTTGTCAAATCTAGCTTATTAGGCTGTAGGTCTTCAGACGTTTTTGTTAATAATTTAATAACCAAAATACCCCCGCCGCAGCAAACCTGCAGACTAAGCGAATTTCCATTAATCTGATTGGATTTACACTAAAATGCCTCCATAAAAATAGCACATTTATTTCCTATTTAAATGGAATTAGTTTAACGAGTACTTAGGTTTGCTGCAACAGGGAGGGTAAAAAAGATTTTTTTATAAATTGATAATAGTTTAGTAAGAAATAAAAGTATTTTCCAAAATCGATCAAAATATGTTCATAAACAAGCAAACTACAACAGTTGACTTATTCTCCATAAAAATAACATGGGAATTTTAAAATTACAATTTTTTTTAATTTTCTCCATAACAATTAGGCGCATAATAACGCTTCAATATACTAAATTATTTGTTTTTTTAAGCTCTACAAAATGGTTTAAAAATAAATTGTGAAATTTCGTGTTTTTAGGGTCAAAAATGGGAAAAACCTATTTTTACCCCATAAAACCCCCCATAAACCCCCGTTCCCATAGTCCGATAATGCTGGTTCGCGAATTCAACCGGGACGTGACTGAGCCATGCGAATACTTATGAAGTTAAACGGGGCAAAGCCCGTGGGTACAGCTAGTATATATATATATATCTATATATAGATATATAAAAATTTGAACTAATGGTGTTTTTGGCCTCTGGGGACATCAAAATGAAAAAGTAAATCGGTCCCGGGCTTAGGTCTTACCATGAGACCTACGGTAATAGCTACTTCCCTATAGGGAAATTCGCTAAAACATAAGATTTGTGATGTGAAAACCAACAAATTTTGAAAGGGGGTCTGATTTAACTTTTGTTCAGGTGGTTATAAAGAAGCCTTTAGCATTGTGGATTTATTCATTATTAACTTAAATACATTCATCCACTCAAATGAAGACACTTTGTAATATAGTCTGAAGAAAATCATGTACATATTAATATTTTATCTCCTATTTTAAGGTATGTTCAGTATATTTTTTTTAAATAAAAATATGAATACCTATGTTTTTAAAACATAACTTTACCCATAGTTCTGTGGAATCTTGATATTTTAAATAAATTTTACATTATATCCGTGCTATATCATATTTATTAAAATCTTAAATTGCAAGCAGGCAATTACAAATTTTGTGGACGTATATTTTATTGGGAAGTGTAAAAAAATAGTTTTAGTGATTTTAATTATTGTAAATGCCAATTTAAATGTTCAAAAAAATAAATGTCAATTTTGTTTGCAGGTTTGTGGTTGCAGTCGTACCAAAGGTAAGACTTTGTGTGTGCATGCTTTGTAGATTTGGACCTTCGCATCGTGGGACTTCGAGGAAGAAGATCAGCGCATAAATTTGACCTCAAGACAGAGTATAATTAGGATTTGTAGAACAATTATCTATTTGTTAGGTGTCAGAACTTAGAGTCAGTATCATTTCCATAATTTTTATTCCACTAATTCAAAGATAACCTAAAATTGGCGTTACTGACTTTTTGTTTAGCATACATAGGTAGGTACTCGTAGGTTAAAAGACAACTTTTCTCGTAGGGTTTTTAAACAAATTTAGTTAATGGATGGCAATAAAATAATCATACTTAACTAATGTTATGTAAGTTATTACATATAAGTTAATCTAAGTTATAGATTTGGGAAAATTGTTAAACTAAGATGATTTAATATTAACAGGACACAAACCAAGGAACCCTTTTTCAGCAGACCTGCATACTATTTTGCGATATGTGTATGTGATTAGACAATAAAACTCATATTTCTGTGCTCAAATTGTTCAAATTTATAAAACGACTTTGATATATGTATTATTTGATTGAAACCAAATGCTGTAAATGCTATAATACGTTAGCAGCTACTGATCTAACAGAACCACAATAAATTATGACAATTTAAATGTACACAACATTATTATAGTACTACTATTAAATAATGAATTATTGTGATCTTGTTCATGTTACTCATCTCGGCTGACGAAGCAAACAGCTGGGACAGTTGCGGCCGGACTGTCACAGCTGATTGTTACGTCATACCTAAGACTAGGCGGGCTACATAATGTTGTTGTGTTGTCAAATCAGTGAACTATTCCAAAATATGAGCATGCCCGTAATATTTTCCTATTATAAAATTCAATAGAGCGCTAATTTATTAATTTATTGCTCAAGCATAAAGATAATATATTTTAATTTCCAACGTAATTAAATTTGAAATTAAAGAGTTTTTGTATGCATTTTCCTCCGTGTGGAATTAAACTTGTGTGATTGAAAGGTTAAATCGTTCCTACATTTAGTTGTAAAGAAAACGCATCTTTTTTAGATTTTAGTTTGCGTTAGGTAAAAAACATTACTTTCAAAAATGCTTAGGATATTACTGATAAATAATTTTGACAAAATAATCATGACTGGTTGGTTAACGTGTTACCAAGTTGTCATTGGTAATTTCCTTTTGTATGATAAATCACACATCGGAAGTAAACACAAACGGGCTTTGGAAAATGTAATTAATTTGCAAAAATTGTCATGTAAGAGATATATTTTTTTTATAATGCATCTTCCAATCTAGGACTGCTGTAAAAGGGTGTCCATTTTCTTAATCAATACAACTGAGACAGCCAGTTAAAAAAAAAAAATTTTATTTCACTTGTAATTTGTTGTACCTTTTTACTCGCATACCGCATACCCAATGGGTACTTCACCAAGTCCCCAAATCAAGTACATTGGAATTTAGTTTAGTTCATTATACATTGAAATATGCCATATGAATTTATTTTTCATACAGTTTAACATAAATTAGGGATTATCATTATTAAAACTTAATATCTAGTTAGAAATAGGCTAATGTAAATTACTTAGTTTTGCCTACAAAACGTATAGAGCTTTTAATCTTCTTTTCCAAATTCAATATTTAATTATATTTTTACCAGGAAATCATAAATAAATTTATAGGTTAGTGTTAGTCAGGCTTACCACAAAATCAAGACTTCGTCTACAAGAATCTTCTCGCTCCAAGATGCATGATTTAATCTTAGTGCATGTTTTAGCTCTTAGTCAATCCTTGTATCCAGGCTTCGGGTAGATATATCCGATCAATCCCGGGTGATTTTAAGTACCATATACTAACAGACATCGATTATATTTTGCGACTACATATCAACCGCGCGAAGGGAGAAAGTTTGGACAGTTGCCGTTGTTGGCCAGTTAAACTAAAGAATCAACTGAAAGAAGACTATCGACAAACGCGTTTGTGTATATTTTCAACAACACGCCGAAGGTTTTTACCGTCAAAATATTGTTTTAATTAACGCCGACGTCTTAACAGTTAAGTTTAAATAGTTAAGTTTAAATATAAGAACTTTATCTTTGTGTCCACGTAGTTTTAGCAATGTGTCTCTTGTAATGTATGAGTATGTTCTGTTTTATATTTTGGCAAATGTGTTTCTATCTTATTGCATTGTTTGTCTGTCATGTCTTGTTATGAAAGTCCAATATGATGTGAACAACAACCATCAAGTCATCACAGAGGCTATTTTCTGATTAGCGATTCCTTTTAGTTAGTTAAATGTTCTATTGCATAAATTTAGTAGCTGTTAAAAATTTATCTTTTTGGTAATTACCAAACAGATGGACCGGTATTGTTTACTCATACAATTGTAATATGCGTAAAGCTAAACTACATTTAGGTTAGGTACCAACTTTTGGAAATCGTAAAATGATTTCTGTTCAACGCACTTATTATTAAAGTAAAATTAATTTAAAAAAGGTAAATTCTTTAATGAAAAACTTAATGTATGTGTAACAGGTCAATTATTGTGTATACAATGATATGTGATCGATTTAAAGTAACAATAATTCAATGATTGAAAATAAACGTTTTTGAAATTAATTTCTTTAAAAACATTTGTTCACATCATATCGGTCAAGTTTCAGCTGAAGCCAACCAAAGGTAGGAAGTACTCAATTTTGTTTATCTTAGTTGTTGTGTTATAATTTAGCCTGGATACAAGGAAATATATCTGCCAACATACATTTCAAAAATTATGTTTACTAATTAAGACTCCCTTAACACTTATGAAAATGCTTTGAAATTCTATCTAAATTTTACGAGTATATGTTGTGCAGATATCGTTAAGCCATACTTTTTAACCTCAAGATGGGAAAAAGGTTGTTTTTAGCAGCATGAAAATAGTTTACAGTTGCGAAGTTTAGTTTATATGAAACCAATGAAACCTACTTTGACATCTGCATCGTTACTAAAATGGTGGGTTTAGAAATTATTACACAGTTTTTATGCATAATTATTACTATTTAACTTATTAATATTTGCCTTAGTAATAAAATTGTTAGTATTATAATTGTAAAAGCATCAAACTTTTGAACGGCCCAGTAGTATTTATGGATTGTTGTTGAATTGTAGTTAATATAGCTTATAGTAGGATATTAAACCAATTAATTTAATTAAAAGTTACAATAGTTTATTTATTTATTTGAGCATGTTTTGTCCACAAAACCAATATACTTACTTTTCTTAGTAGTTTGTTTAGTAATCATAATAGTTTGTTCTTAAGAATGCCTTAACATAATTTTAATAATCTATTTCACATCATTAAAAATCATTTATTTTGAACTGGGCCTTCAGTTGATGTTTTAGTTACAATATGATTTTTGAGAGGTGTGCCTATAGAGATTAAACTAGCTGTTGTATTCGTGGGAATATTGCCTTGCGGAGTGTACAGTTTCCGAGGGTAAGCATTTATATTTTTAGGCTTTCATGGTTTTCTACTCATAAATTCACATGGTAAAAGATTGTAACCGATCTGCCAATCGCCATTTAAGGAATACTTGGCTGACAATACAAAATTAACCTGAGGTTTATTTGTAGTTTGTTACGTATAATAAATTAAATTCAATTCAGTTAAGCCATAATAGATTTAGTTGGTATAACTCATCTCTATAGCTGCACCTTCATAGTTATAAGGTTAGTATAGGTTTAGTAGAGGCGGCCGGAGTCAAAACATCAGGTGGGTAGCGGCTTATTTATTTCGGTTTCCAATTATCATTTATCAATTATTATCAATAATAAATTATTTAGGATGTGGACAAAAACCACTCAGAATAGTACTTTTCAACAAAAAATATTTCGGAAAGGCACAAATGGTTACCTACTATTCTTATTATATCCATCAGCACAAATTTATATTTCCGGAGTCATCTTATTTTTGGGAGGAGCATTAGTCCAATATCCTGGAAAGCAGCAAGAAATTTTTAGTTGTAAATGTCAATGTTCTAAGCTATTGGAAGTAGTTAACGTTATGTAGTATCCGTGAAAAGTATTAAAGCTATTTTGGTTTAAAATGCCATTACTTTACCATAAACACCATAACAAAACTTCGGGCATTGTGACTTCATTACTTAATTGTAAATTCATGGTACTGCAAAGATTAAGTAGATTTTATTTAAGATTGTAAAATGACTCCGCACGTCTCTAACCCATATTTTTCCCGTGTGGAGTTGCTAGTCTCCTATCGGGCGCCTCCCCAGGTGGCGGATAGGGGAAGGCTCGTCAGACATGGCGGGTACTGGGAATGGACCCCCAGGGTGGACCAAAACTAGCATAGTGTTAAGTATTAGCTGAACAGATAAAAAGGTTTAAGAGATTTTCCTATTTAGGGAATAGGGTATGACCAATCTGATTTTGATGAAATTCGGTAATAACTTGTAAACCTTCCGAACCTGTGTTTATTCGAACGAGTTCGCGAATTACTAGTCTGCAATCTTGCTTCAGGGGAGGTATTCTTATCTATACCCAATAAATTTAAGCTAAATCTTTGAGACATGGCATGATTACCAAATTTTAAAAGAACAGGCCCAAATAATATTTAACATACAGTATCTAGTTTTTTAAAACTTTTTAACGGTTTTAAATTTTGAATCTTCATAATTGTTAGTACAATTTAGTTTTATTCTGAAATTTTAAGAAATTTGAAGTTACGTAAAGACGGACTGGCATCTGTAAAATATTGTTGTGTAAATGCAGGTAACAATTTTACAAAGGTTATATTACTCTGGGCTATAAAGAAGACAATTTGTTGACCACTATTTTTTTCTTTTAGCGAATTTCCCTATAGGGAAGTAGCTATTACCGTAGGTCTCATGGTAAGACCTGGGCGCGGGACCGATTTACTTTTTCATTTTGATGTCCCCAGAGGCCAAAAACACTAATCGCTCAAATTCATATATATATATATATATATATATATATATATATATGTGTGTGTGTGTGTGTGTGTCCGTTAGCGCGATAACTCGAGCAAAAATGATCCGATTTCGATGAAATTTGGTATAAACGTGTAAACCTACGTTTATTCGAACGAGTTCGCGAACCAGCATGATCGGACTATGGGAACGGGGGTTTACGGGGGGTATTATGGGGTAAAAATGGGATTTTCCCATTTTTGACCCTAAAAATAAAAAATTTTGCAATTTCTTTTTAAACCGTTTTGTAGAGCTTAAAAAAATAAATAATTTTGTATATTGAAGCGCTGTTGTATGCCTAACGGTCACGAAGAAAATTAAAAAATAGTGTAATTTAAAATTCCCATGTTATTCTTATGGAGAAAATGAAAATTGTTGTAGTTTACTTGTTTATGGATATATATTGATAAAATTTGGCAAATTTATTTATTTCATCCTATACTATTGACATATAGTCAAAAAACACTTTTTACCTTTCCCGTAGCAGCAAACCTAAGCACTCGTTAAATCTAATGTTATTTAAATAGGGGATAAAAATATGTCTTATTTATGGAAATATTTGAGCAAAAATGTAATAAGACGAGTTGAAATTCGCTTAGTCTGCAGGTTTGCTGCGGCGGGGGTATTTTTAATTTACATAACAATAAAGGCAGAGAGGCAAGTTAACGGCTGTTAAGAATACTATGATGCATTTAAAAAATACTTTACGCCACACTATAATGTTTTAACAAAATTCCCACGCAATGATTTAGTCCAGAAAACAGTTGTTTGCCGCCCCCTTAAAACTAAATGGGGTTTCATTACGTACTACTGTACTGTAATGAGTTTTTACCGGACACCAACCAGCTGATTATATCTGGCAATGAGTGGTTATAAACAAAAACAAAGCCTCCCTTAGAGGTAAGGATAAGGATTTGTACACATTTTTGATTGTTAAGTTCTTAGAGTAGTATGGCGTAAAATATCGTAAGTCATTCGTCCAAATGTGTTTACCGGACTCGTATGGTAATCCTGCACTCGACTTCTTCACTCGTCAGGTAAACACATATTTTCATGACTAGTAACGTAGGTACCATTACTTGCAAACTGCTGAAAAACATTTACGGTTACTGTTACACTTAACTTCAATGTTTATCCCTGCTTTGTTCAATTCCAAGTATTTTGTGCCCAGACTCTGTCGAAAGCTTGCAAACAATCTCTCACAATTCGTTCACATTTCACCAGGTGTACACAAGAGTATTTGACGAGGTAATGAAACAAGGGGTGGTGAAGCTAAAGGGAACAGCGGGGGGGGGGGGGGGGGATCGCTCGAACGTGACCAGCAAGTAGAGTCTCTGGGGATATTGTCTGGGAGTTTCCCTCCCTTTCCCCTCCTTTCTCCCCACACCACGTGACACCTGACTGATCTGTGTAGTTATGCAGATTGTTGTACGTTTGTACCTTGATTGTTGAAGATTTCTCCTTCCCTGTTTGCGTTCAGTTTTTTAGCATTGATATTTTTTATCCTGCAAGAGGACTTTACTGATATAAATAATAAAACGGCTGGAGGCGTTTTCGTTTATTTTATGTGTTCTAATCCTTTAATGCTTTGTTTGTTACTAGTAGCTTTCTCGTATTTAATTGATGTAGGTTTATTCTATTCAAGTTTATGATTATCAGGTTTGTCAAATATTAAGGTGAATTGAGACTAGTTTTTTTTTTCTGGGTGTGCGTTATTCTTTGGTTATAGACCTACAAAGCAAACAGTAGTCTGAAAATCAGTTTTATGTTTTTGTATAACAATTTTAAAAACAAGTGTAACGACGTTGAATTTTCGGATGACAGTTATACCTAACCAATTTTAAATTGACAGTAAAATTCGATATCCATCAAGTTTTAAATCTGTAAAAAGTTACAGAACTGCAATATATGTTTCGAGTCTTTGAAGTATAAGTTCGATAGTGAATCAGACATTCAAAGCAAAAACGTGAGCTGATGTAGTAGTAAAGCGTGAACTTTCAGTTCCCGAGGTCACGGGTTAAGATCCCGCAAATCACTAAATGCTTTTAGCTAGATGATAAAACCGCGACTTGCCTTTGCTACGATCAAAGCCTGATGTGTTAAACTGTTCTTAACTAGAGCTTAGGGTCTTAAAATTTGAATGTATGATACTAAATTATTGTTGATTACTGACATAAAATTGTTAAACCACAAGAAGTTACAGAGGAATCAAACAGTTAATTTACGTAGCTTATCTTTGAGAACTTAACTCCAAAATTGCTGAACTAGATCAGGCGAATAGCTATCGAATCAGAACACACATTCAGAATTATTATCTCTGTAACAACTAAGTATGTTATGTAAAGCATGAACACTGTTTCTTTACTTTTTTACCACTGGGTTATGCAATGCCCAAAGTATTACAGTAGTTACAGGTGTAGATAACAAATACCATGTTAAGACATCACATTTTTTCTGGCTAGTAGGGAGGAACTACTCAGTTATTAAATATTTTATTCACCTTAAATACAACAATCGTTTATTTATGTGCAGTAGTTTACTCGTGTGCTTCTTCGTTGTTTTCCTTCCACAATAAACAAGCATAATGCTATATTTAATGCCGTTTACCACTGGTTAAGGCTCTTCACTTGTCTAACACCTCTGGCAACCTGAAATGAAAACAACGCATCAATAATAGTTCTAATAATATAAATAATAGTTTTTTACTACTTTTACATCACATTCAGTTGGTATATTAAATATATTAACTATCAGTTTTTGGATGATTTTGTTCTCGTTGATTAGAAAAACACAAGTCAGGAAATATGTAGTTTTAAAAGCTACGAGTATTTTGAGTTAACTTTACTCTTGCGTGAAGAGCAGTTTATCGATCATTCGTCTGTTTTAGGCATGATTAATTTACAACTAGAAGTTGTATTTGGTGAACTGTTCTAATTTCTTATTTAAGCAACAGCTTCTTAGTAGTTCGTCAACTAGGCAGTAATTAAGTTAGCCATTCAGTTGTAGTCATGACGAATTTACCTTCCGAAGTCGTGCTTGGTGAACAGTTCTAATATCATATTTAAACAACGTCTTGGTCATTCCGTCAACTAAGCAGTAAGTTAGTCATTCAGTTGTAGTCATGATTAATTTACCTTCCGAATCTTGGTTTGGTGAGTTATCCCACTCCTTATTTCAGCAACCAATCATCAACTAGGCAGTAAGTTAGTTGTTCAATTATTCATTTAGTCATGACTTATTTTCCTTCCAATGCTGTGTTCGGTGGACTATTCTAATACCTTACAAAAACAACTCGTTCACCAACTATTCAGTGAGTAAGTTAGTCGTTGATTTAGTAATGCTTGTTTGCCTTCCGAGGCAATGTTCGGTGAACTAATACGTTATTTAAACAACAACTGCTCAGTCAGTCACCAACCAAGCAAGTTAGTTATTCAGTTCTAACTGTCAGCTGTGCTGCGGTTAGCATAAGTTCTGACGTCCACCGCTAGGTTTACCGTTTAGTTACAGCGCACACCGGTGCAGCGTCTGCTGGTCGCATACGGCTCCTGCGCTCCTCGCCTGAAGCGGCGTGCGCCGTAACACCGCACTCCTAGCGGTGGACGCCGGAACCTTCCTTTGACAGTCTATATTTTATTCTATTTGTCTATGGTTCTAGTCATGACTTATTTACCTCTCGGAGCTCAGTTTCGTGAGCTTGTCTGGCGTGTTTTCTCTTCTCCCGTTCCAGCATCAACCTCTCTTCTGCAATCTTGTTCTTTATCACCTGCTCTTTTATTTTCAAGTTTTTAATCTTCTCTTCTTCTTTCTCTTTTTCTAGCACTAAGAAAAGTTTGTAAATATTATTACTCAGAGTACATTTGCAAATGCTAACAGTAAATTTTTGGTTAATTAGGCTAGTTCAAATGTAGTGTAAGTCATGTGACAAATTCAAATTTGTTGCCCCTTTGACTAAAAATTTTTGAAAGGGTACTCACTTTGGGCTTAATGTATTTTTATGTTTTTATTTTCTTCGAGTGTGCATAAAATAACTTATCCTAACTTTAATCTATTCTAGGTTAACTTTAAACAGTGAGCTGGGGTTTTCGTAATTTGAAACTTTTTCATCACTGCTTTGATAGTATTTGTTAAGATATTGTTTCCATGATAACTCAATGATATGTATATTACATAAACTATAAATACAGTATCAACATAAAAGAGTACTTTAGTGATCTTGCCAAAAACTACTCAACTACAAAATAATAGTGTATCTTTTATGACTAAAGCAATTTTATTTAGGTAAATTATGTAATAATTTCTTCCAAAAAATAACCTACACCCTCTTTAAAATGTCATAAATAAGTCAACTGAACGCAAATATTTACAAAACTATTATGTAGTACTTTACTTTGTTCAGCCGCTCTTCCGCTTTCGTCCCACGACTCCTTGATTCTTGGCATATAATGCGAGTAAAGGCGACCAAGCAGAAATACTAGGATGAAAACCCACATTTTGAATGCTAAAAGCTTTGGGCACCAGTGTAAAACTGTGGCATAAACATAAAAGATTGATTTTAAATTTATCTATAACAATTACTGTTTATCTAATTGTCTATAAATCAGAGATAAATTGATAACTGAATGATGATGAGTTGCTTAATACTTAGCAAGTTGGTGCTAAGCTTCGGCATCACGTACTCCCATAGTTTACAATTTTAACTGGACCCATAAACCGTTTGGCTATTTTTTGTAATTGTTGAGGATATCCAACAAAATATCAAAGTTAGATGGTATCAAGACTAGGGTTTGGACTGGTTGCTTACAAAAAATAGTAAAAAATTGCTAACTTCATAGAAGCAAAAAAAACTGTTTAAGATATATACATCATTTTCAGATGACTAAATATAGTTAGTTAACTAATATTCAAGTTTTATGTAGTAGCTCAATTAATTAATATACTTGTCACTTAGACACTTACTTGTTGTTTAAGAACTTACTCTTCTTAGGTAACTTCATACTCTCCATATAATTTGGTTTAATTTCACAGCTATTTGGTGTATTATGCTTACCTAAGAATTTAGTAACACTCAAGTATTCGTGTACGTTCCCAAGAACTTAGTTTTTCTCGTAATACTAAACTAACATGCTATTAAATATAAAAATATCAAATATTAAAAATCAAAATTTATGGCATTCGAAGTTTTTTTTTAGTTTACACATTGCATGTTTAGGATTTAAGTTCACTATGGTTTACTTAATACCTAGCATTATTAATAATACTCTGTTCGCGGATTATGTTGACGTTGTAATTATTATTCAGCTTTTGTAGGTAAACTTAAATCAACGGTTAACTTTTTGCATGTAGTAAAATAATGAACCATTATATAATCTGCAAATAATGCTCAGTGATGGTTTATAAATTAAAGTAATGTTTCTACAAACTTCCATGTGAGAACGAAACAAAGTCGGAGTCTAAACTAAGACAGGGATTTGGATAAACCATGGATTAAGAAAATTACAACAGAGCCCAAAAATCTGCGTTTAGACCGGAATTTATTATGAACAGGGATCAGATATAGACCTTGCTCATATACCTTATAGAGCTGTATTATTTTTTTACTTAATCCCAGTTACCAACTACAAAGCATGTAAAACATATAAAACCTTACAAACGCAATAAATTTATTAATTTAAAATCATGGTCCAAATTCAATACTTTAAAATGGGTTAATTTTTCTTCAAATCTTTGCTTAAACAAGTTTGTTTTTACAATCTGGGTTTGATAGGTAACAATGCATTGTACATTACTGATTTTAGAAATTAATAATATAAGTTAACCAATTTTCAAAAGCTTCAACTAGGGATTTCGTAAGCCCACGGAAAGTGGCATGAAGGTTCTTTTATTTTTTAGAATAGGACAATAAGACTTAATCAGTAGATTGAGTTCATCTTTATCTGTAGCCTTATGCCTAAGGGAGTATGTTTTATCTATGCTTATGCTCACCTGGTTGGTTTGGGCTTTCGATTCCCACATATCCAGATACCCAAATACTTACATACCCAAATTCTCAGATACCATCTAAATTGGTGTCAAATAATGTTATAATTAGTTATGTCTCAACAACGTTCAAAAGTAACAAAATAGGTACTGTCTCCTTATAGCAATTTCAAAACACAAATAAGTAAAATTAATCGAATCTAATTATCTTTGTGTGAAATTGCTACTTTCTGTATTCGGCACAGCAGTTCTTGCGTTTATTCGTAGAAAAATAATACTGGAAGAACATCCCCTTCTCCTATGTAGGCTACTATTGCGAATGACAGGTTTTTGGAAAGGAACGCTACGATTTGTACATTTTCTATAAAACTAGTGGATTTGTGGCTTCACCTGATAAAAACCAGCCTGAAATATAAAAAAACTACAACATTTTGAAGTCTAGTCCACAAAAGATATCAAGAAGGCCACTCTGCTGGGTTTTCAGTGGAATGTTTACAAAATAATTGTAGGACAAACGGTCCAAATATTTGATTTTCTCAAATAGTATTCGTATTTCAATGAATATTCCTGAGGTAACCGAAGTGCGAGACACTAGCCATTAACTTATTATGAAGCTAAATATAGTCTGTTTGATGGAGACTGGCCAATAAAAGACCCGGACCAGTCCCTGACGAAGGGTGAGGAGACAGGTTCCAGATACAAACTATAGCACCTCAGAGGTATAGACAACAAAGACTAAAAGTTACATTTATTCAACAATCATCTACTGCTCGCTAGTCTTGCTGATGGCCATGGCAGGATACTTCTTCAGCAGTGTGACTTTGACATCATGAATCTCCTTCGCCTGCTGACGCTTCTGGACGTCGAAGGCCAAACGCTCGGTGGCGATCTTGTTCTTGATCTTCTGCTCCTCCAGTTTCAGCGAGCTCATCTCCCTCTCGTGCACGTCCTGGGTGCTCATGATGGCTTTGCGCGGGACATCCTCGTAGCGCGATTTGGCGGGAACGACGGCGTACTCGTCTGCTTCAAGGTCGTCGTAACGTTCCCGGCGAGCTCGGTCACCTGGGCAAAATGACGTCAGTGAAGTAAAGGTTTATAGTTTATAGGGGAATAAGTTCGATATTGGAAGTTGTTTTGTTGGAATAGTTTGATAGTTGGTTTTGGAATAATTGAACATAATTTTGTTTGATAGGCAAGTATAGGTATGGAAGAAACAAAAAACGAATTCTAGGAACTCATCAAGTCCCGAAGAAAGGTTATACTTTTTAAAAATTATCGCTACAAAAGTTTGGAAGTTCAATGTAATTTTTATTTAATTAAATTAATGTTTAGCTAAATTAGGTCATTTTGCAAATTAACTGATTCGTAAGCAACAGTTTTAGTCTGAATTCAGATTCATAATCTTGTTTATGTTAGGCAACAGAAACAGTATTGGAGAATTAAACAAGGCTTAAGTAATTTAAGCACGTAATAATTAAGGCTGAAAGAATGGGTAAAACTCGTCTCAAGAGATATCGATGAGAATAGAAGAGTTGAAAGACTACGTAAGATTCCCTTGAGCTTAAAAAAAATCAGTAAAGAAAAGAAGAAAGAAGGTAACAACAAACCGTATTCAACTTCTTTTTATAAAACACTTATTATTGAACGACATATTGTTTATTTCCTTTATTTGCATTAGTATAGCAAAATGTTAAGTCAACAATATACCATGATTAGGAGACTAAATGTTAAATATTTTGTTAATGTTTAACATTATTAAAACATAACATAACATTAATAAAATAACATAGTTAACATTAAACATAATGTTTAATAAAAATGTCTGCACTACCAAATACTTTGAGTTTTATCGAAGTATCTATGTTAACTTTAGTCATCCTCGTAAATAAAATGCAAAAACTTTTAATTTTTGATGTATGACCAACATTAAGTTTTCAAATTCAAAATTTACAAGTGTAATGCTAAAATAAATTATATAAAATGTAAATTTACTGTATTCCCGCCGATCATAGTCCCTGTAGTTGTAGTTGTATTCATCACAATCACAATCATTTGAGAAACTCCCTCCCATGTTTGAGGTTTCCGACACTACTGAACATTACGGTTAAAATTTTCGTATTTATCAATAATTTATATTAATGTTTTTAAATATGCAAAGATCACATTTCATAGATAAGAAAAATCGGTTATGGATACATCATAGATAAGGTGGTGATTCACGTTTCGATGATTCATAATTATTGATAAGAAATAGATTGCCTAAGTAATTTCGTAAATATTGAGGTTGGATACAAAGTTTCGAACATTTTAAGAAATTTGTTTTGCAGTCACGTGAGCTGCTTTTAAGCTGCCCTATGGATGAACGGGTATTGCAGAGAAATCAATTGTTTATAAAAGTAATTGATGATTTTCTCTTACCTTTAGTGAAAAAGTAAAATATAGTCAAACTTGTGGCTATGCCCTAGTCGCACCCTCTACGGCTCACGACGCCGACTCCAAGACACCCCCGACTCCAAGTCACCCCCGACTCCAAGTCACCCCCGACTCCAAGACACCCCCGAATCATTCCATGTTCCGCGCACGTACTTGGTATCGATGACAACCGCCTGAATGATCACTACTGCCTGATTGTCGAACTAAACTTAGACAATTCGTCTATCAAAGTACGTAATCGGGAGTAGTTTTCTTTATGGTAACATTATTTTTGGGGTTTTAACTGGCATGTTCTTCAATAAAATACAGCTGGTGAGCAAAGTGGAAAGTAGTTGCTTGGTGATCAAGAAAATTCCGTTAATATACTGTGTATGATAGATCCAGTCTCTTTGACCCTACCTGAATACTGGTCAATGGTTTACGGCCTGGATCATTCCCAGTAGAGAGGTTCCATCATACAGACTATAGGATGTCAGTGGTTTTTCTGGTTGTTCGAAACTAGACCCAACTGCCTTCGGTCTTCGATCCAGCTGTTTTAGATAATTGGATTTGTGATGTAATATCCTGACTTAAACAGCTGATCTTAGAAACGAAGCTATCCCAGCCAACAACACTCCTTTTCTTGCCATTTAAAATACTCACCCTTTTTGTCAGTGTCGAATAAATGTAATCTAATCGGGTTTGGACCATCATTTTATTAGTATAATTTGATCACTAGGACGTAAAAAAGCGAGGGTTTAATAGAGAATAGACTTTTTACCCTTGTGATGAACTATGTTCCGTCATATTGTACCATTATTTAAGCAAACCAAGCTACATAACTAAAATACGATTCATGTTAATAAGCTCCCAAAATGATAATAATATCTATGGTTCTTACCGTCAACGCAATCAGGGGTAATATTCCACTACGGTCGTTTCGGAGATGACTCCATCGTCAGGTGCGTAGTGGTATACTAAACTATAGTCTTGTTACATTTTACACGAACTTTCTTCATTTGCATTGCGTCAGGGGTTGAATAAATAATACACATGTACAGGACGGACACACGAAAACACGAATACACGAATACACGAAAACATTTAGAGCGCGTGCACGGCTTGAAAACTGACGACCGACATTGACGATGGAGTTATCTCCGAAACGGCCGAAGTGGAATATTACCCCTGATTGCGTTGACGGTAAGAACCATAGATATTATTATTATATTTTCACGCAATCTGCCACACTCAAGAATATCCCAAAATGACTTCCATCTTGCAAAAGTTTTGCGTCCCGAAACTCCAAAAAAATTCCTTAGATAAAATGAATGAAAACTAAGGATATTTTTTATCTTTTTCATCTAGCCCGTACAAAATCTAATAGTTTATTTCTTGGTATTATGCGTTAGTGCTACTTTAAATTAATCATACGTTTCAAAATTGATTATCAATAAAATATGGTTTTATACTTTAAGCTATATTTAATATATTTATTTGAACTATTTTATCATTGTGAAATAATCTTGCCGAACATATCCAGTGTTCAGTTGTAACTATTTAAAAGTAGCATTGCCCTAAATCTTAACTTCTTTCACATTTTAAAAAGAAGACTCTCCACGAATAGAATAACACAAAATATCTCTGGAAAGAAACAGGAGCTTCCACCAGACATTTCCAATCAATACAAGACAACAACAAAACATAATTTGTTCAGACCGGCTAGAAGATTTCAAGAAGAGTTTGTTATCCGAATCCTTACAGTATCGATAAAGCATACACCTCGGGGAAGTGGACTACTTAGTAGAAATTTGATCGCGACTCACGTACAAACCCTTCCATCGATAGCTAAGATACTTGATTGCTAGCAATAACTGAAATCTGTGAGGACATTAGGAGCTGAAACTGCGCCCCATCTTGAGCATCCCTTATGAATAATCCTGTAATTATTTTATATTTTTGTCTTTCTAAAGTTTCTGAATTTTTCCTTTTTTTTAGTCTGTGCTAAAAGATTTCTGTAAGACATAACAATATTTACAAACAATTATTTTGTTTTAGTTTCACCCCGTTTAGGTTATAAGATGGGACCCCTGCGCAAATGCATGTTTTAATGTGATAAAAACTTTGTCTCCTATCCATAAAATATAATGCTTTACTTTTTTACCATTTAAAAGCTATGTTTCTTTAAGACGTATGAATATTTGACTTAATAATCAACTATAGTTGATTTAACCTAAGTTTTAAAACGGTAACTTATTGAGCAGAGTTAAAAGAACTAACAAACAGCTATTAGTAACAACTTTTTTTTAAATTACTCTTACTAAACTTTTAAGGCAATTTTCTCACCATAGTTATCACGCTCGTCGTAGTATCGGTCCCGATTGTAGGCAGCCATTTTGTTTTCTGTACGCTAGCAACCTCCAACAACTAGTTTCTGAAAAATCTTTCCAATCCAACTATTTTAACTGGTAATTAATCAACAATAATCAGCTGATAATTTCGTTATCATATGTTAGTAATGGATTTTTAGGCTGATAAGGGATATTTTATCGGATAAAATATTTATTTTGTTCCAAAACATTATTTACTGAATATTCAAGAAAAATAAAATAAATGTGTAAGCGATTATATTATTGCACATTCTGGGTTAAATGACATTATTTTTTATAAATAAGAGGTTAATTTACCTTAGTATCGTCTTGTGAAGGTAAACTAACCTCGTATCATTGACTTTATATCTACACTGTGTAGATATAAAGCCAATGCTCGTATTTATATGTTAAGTGACTCGAGAATACACAAAAATGAAAAAAAAAAAAATTGAATGCTGATATTAATGTTTGTATAAAGTAAGGTACATACTAAGAATTAATTATACGTACACCTGATTCAATTATTTTACATTAACAATAATCCAAATTTATACAAAGACATACTGTGTCAATAATTTTTCATTTTAATTAAATTTTAAAAGACTGCAAAAAAATAAAGTAAACCACTAAAATTGCATGAAGGAATGTCTAATTAATCTCCATTTTATGCACCATTTAATATTCTTCTTGGCCCTAAAAACATACAATTTTGAGATTTCTTTCCAAACTGTTTTGTCGAACTTAAAAGTATATTGAAGCGTAGTTATATGCTTAACAGTTAATTAGAAAATTACAAAAACGTGTAAATTAAAAATCCCCATGTTATTCTTAGGGAGAATAAATAAACTGTTGTAAGTTTGCTTGTAGGAATATATATTAGGCTGAATGAAATTTGGAAAATTTGTTAATGTTATACTTAGCTATCAATATACAAAAAAACTTTATTGTCTTCCTTGTAGCAGCAAACTTGAGTACTGTACTCATTAAAATTAATGTTATATAAATAAGAAATAAACATTACAATTCGAAGGGAATCTTTTAGTATAAATCCAGCTAGGTAAATAGAAAATTGGCTTAGTCTGCAGGTTTGCTGTAGCGGGGGTATTAATTCCATAGACATTGTCATTGTCATCGAGATTTCAAACCATACACACCAATGTTAAACATATGTTTGTTGAAACATTTGTTTGGTCGAACTATACAGTTATATGTTGTGTAACTTGTTGATGAACAGGTGCTTGCTCTATGTCAATTTTTTTTCTTCAAAGTGTTACTTATTGTTCTTAAAATGAACGGATTGTAAAATAAATTCTGATAAAAAATGCTGTATAATGTATTATTGTAATAATAACATATTTGTTATACTCATAAAAACCTAATATTCTTATATTGAATACAAAATTCTACGTTTTCACTTCGATAACCACGCCATAGAAATGATGAGGCAATACTTTAAATTCCTGCAAGATACAACAATTTGTAATCTGTCTAATAAATAATAATAATAGTAGCAGTGCGATTGGGAAAATAGCTCAGTATACAATTTTGTTTTGAAGGACGTTGTTATCCGACTAAGTTTGAAAAAAGTGAGAGAGTTTTTCAAAATGCTTGGATGGTTTAGGAGACGTCGCTATTACGACGACTATGCTGATTATGGTATTGTTTTGCATATACTTACAAATAATTTTATAACACGAAATTAAATTTAGATTAAAATATAGCACGATACAACATCAAAAAGAGATTATTAAGTTATTTATATTTTAGGCATGTTATAAGAAGTTAAAAATATTATAAGACAATAATATGTTGAAATTGTAAACTTGAAACATTTTTATCACAGAAAACATACTACTATAACCTACTATAAGGTTATAGTAGTATGTTTTCTGTGTTTTTTTTATCTGGAAGGTTATAGCATACTTCTCAAACTCAAGTGCAACATTTAAACATAAACTAGGATTGTAACTTAAAACGTGGACGTGAAAAGAGAGTTTATATTTTGAAGTAATATATAAACGATATAAAATAGTGTGCGAAATCACGTAATGCATTCATATATCAATATTTAAGGATTTTATTTTTTTTTTTCATATATAAATTACATAATTATGAAGGTTTTAACAACGCTGATTCAAAATTAACATAGGTCTACTGTGCTTCCATTGTTAGAAAAAGGTATTAAAAATTTTAAAATGTCATGCGTGAACTTAAGAAATGGAAAAAGGGACAGTCTCGTGAAACCGTATTCATTTGTACCATCCAAAAGTTTCTGGCAGCGGTGGGATTCGAACCCACGCCTCCGAAGAGACTGGTGCCTTAAACCAGCGCCTTAGACCGCTCGGCCACGCTACCACTATGTCGAATAGAAACTGTTGTCACCCCACGGTATTTTGGAATATGTTTTTCGTAAACACAATTTGCTTGAACATGAAATTGTAAATAAAAATAAAATCTTTTACCGCGGGTAATGGTTTTATAACATAGAATGTACTCATCGACCAAACAAATAAATGGAATAAATAAACATATAGTTCATGACATGTCTTTCTAATAATTATTTTTCTTGCAGTCATTGTGTATAGTTTGAAAAATCAGAGTAATTGCATTTATGTTAGTTCTAAAATTATATGTTAAAGTGCATGTCTTTTATTAGTATACGAATGTTTCCCTGCAGTTGTTAGGAAAAAGCGGATATTTGTACGGTGATACAAAATTTCTGCACCCTTCTTTTTCGCGTTTACCGCACTCGAGATATTCAACCCAAAATTAAATAAAACATTAAGCACGCAAGTTCGGCAAATACACTTGTAATGTTTCGATTCCTTCTAACCTTTGTTAAGGAATCTTGTATTTGCTAATGCGATAGAAATGAATAAAAAGACGACGGAATAACCAATGAACTGTACCCTAACGCTGTGGCAAAACTGTTGTTGGATAGACTGTACCTATAACATCTTCAGGGTAGTGAACCTTTCTAGTTGTGGAACGCGAGGCTTTGGTCCCCACGGAACCGGGTTCAAATCTTGCCAATCACCAACGAATTTTAGCAATACAGTATAATGCCACGAACATCTAAGCCTGAAGTAATGTGTTAAAACGGTCCCAGGCTAAATCCTAGCGTTATAGGATATGAAGGTACGACATATATTGAATTGACACACCCCTGATTCACAGATGATGACCTATACTACGATGACCTTGATGACTATGACCTGGACCGCCCCCGTCGCCGACCTAGGTGTCGTCACCAACGCCAAGGATCCACCTGGGGATCCATAATCTCCATCATTCTCCTCTTCCTTATGTTTCCCTTCTCCCTCTTCTCCTCGCCATTTTCCTTCTTCACCCCAGGAATATCGTTCATGGTAAGTGATTTTAGTAGGATTCTACTATTGGAGTAATATGCGTCATGGCGTAAGATTTGACCCAACCTATTTTCTTGGGTTTTACAAATAGGCTTGTATAAAGTACGGGCAAATTTAAGTGATAACAACGTCCTATCTCATGCATTAGACATTCATTGTAGGGATCCTAATTAGCGATTTAACAATTAAAATTTTAAAATTTAGATGAAAATAATTAGTTTTTAATTAACACGATCATGCAATAAGCGTCGTTACAAATTGTGGTAAATACAAGCTATTAAACTTACCTTAATTTCATTTTTCTACACATAAGTATATATTCCTTAGATTTCAAACTATATTGGAACTATCAATCATTTTAGACTCTAGATTGTTATATAAATAAGGATCACTAAGACAGACCTCATCATATCTTTATTTAACAAACACATGACTATACTAAACAATTATTAAATGCATATACATTATGTAGTTCTCACTGGAAATTAAGGAACGCGGCAGCGTTCCGCCCCGCCAAGTCCCCCAGCGGTACACAGCTGCTGCAGTGTATATATACATGACGTGACAAAGTGGCTTTTTTACTCGTCTATACCTCTAAAGAAACAAAAGCTATTAAAATAATTATTCATCTACTGGATAGGGGCACTCATTTTCAACAAAATAAAAAAAATAATTTAAAAAACGGTTGTGTTTGAGCCAGAAACACTAGTTTGGAAATTCACAAATTTTCCGTGTTCTCCTTCTTCTCCTTGAATGTTGACGGACCTACAGCCCAAACCACTGGCTCAATTTTAATGTTTTTTATGTTGTTTGAAAGCCCTTAACTTATAGATGTGCCTTTTGAGGGTCTCAAGTCGGTGCGTTGACCCATAAACCCTTGGCAAGCTCAAAGTACGATTTTGGCCCATTTAAATAACATGGGATTAAAATAAAAACAAAAGAAGGACCAGCTGCGATTAAATCTCATTTAATTTAAATGATAGAGAAATTCATAGGAACAGCTGAAAATTATTTTAAAACTTGTATAAAGTATTTTTTTCAGGTAGGCTATACCGAATGATTTGAACTACTTACTATATAAAATTACTTAGAGCAGTGATATTCCCCGATACTTTCCATTGAAAAATGCAGTGTACCGATTGGTACACTGGTACAGCAGCTCGTCATTTTTAACAGTTTAATACTACTTATTAAAACATATGAAACCTAGGAACTTGAAACTTAGTACTAGTACTAAGGTTTGTTTTATGTTTTGATGCACTAAAACAAATAAAACAATCGGGAAAATCACTCTACGTATGTTAAACAAGCAATTAAAAAGTGATATGTAAATTTAGGATAGATGAGTTTTTCAATATTTGTTTTGTTTATGCTATTTCTAACAAACTTAATCTGTTTGATTACATTTTTACTTCTCTAATAAGGGCTCAATTTACACTAGTCTTTAGATATACGGGTTTAATTATCAGAACACTTATGTAACACCAACGCATTTTATGTTGTTCAAGATGACCATTGATGAAATTTGAAACTGAGTTTAAGCCTAGGGAGTTTGTTAAATATAGTAATTTTGGTACGTGTGTCAAAAAGTTTTTAATCGGTTTAAAGCAGATAAGACCAAAAATGTAGAATTTAGTTATACACTAACAATATTATTGAAATTAAATGAGATGTAGTTGTGCCGTGGTCTATATATCAGAGAAAGGAGGATTTTTATTTTAACTGTTAATTTTCTACAAAAATAAATCAAATCTAACAAAAAACCACTAAGTGGTAACACTTTCCTCGCCAAGTCAGCAATCCAAAAAAGATAATAAATCATTACTTTTTCCGCCAAGAAAAACAATGTAATGTATGTTTTGGCAACTTGGCGGCAGACTTTTGCTCGATCACTTTAAAAAATACCATAAAACTAGTTTCATTGAGCAAGCTCTCCCATTAGTACATTGCTAGGTGAGAGCTCTTATTTTACAAAATTTGACCTTATTTGTGCCACATTTCATAAACTCGTAAATAATAGTGATGGTTTACAATTTACTGATTACCTCGAAATTATTATACTTAGTTGGAACCTCGAAATTATTATACTTAGTTGGACTAATTAATTAGAGAAGCTGATTTGTGAAATTATCCACGAACGTAACTTCAATGAACAAAATCAAGCAAAAGTCTGCCGCCAAGTTGCCAAAACATACATTACATTGTTTTTCTTGGCGGAAAAAGTAATGATTTATTATCTTTTTTGGATTGCTGACTTGGCGGGGAAAGTGTTACCACTTAGTGGTTTTTTGTTAGATTTAATTTTTAATGGGTAAGCTATATTTTCTTAGAAATTGATGAGGACAATTTCCATCATGAGTAGTAAAAACAAAATTTTCACGACGTCCTCAGGGGACAAAATATATAACAAGATTAGAAAAGAAACCCAGCTTCGGCTGGAAAATACTATTAAAAACCACATATATAACTGTATTGTAGTAAACAAATCCACATGGAAAATTTTCCCATGCTTTGTGTAATGTGAAAGTTGTGTTATAACTAACCGTCCCAGCGAATTTCCAGAATTTCCAGAATTTATTAAATATTTTATTTTTAACCAAGCAGAAAGAATGTTTTGTAACCGAATAACTCTTGTAATCAAAACAAAATAAAAATACCCCCGCCGCAGCAAACCTGCCGACTAAGCGAATTTCCATTTGTCTGAATTGATTTTCAGTTAAATATATTTTAATAACATTAGGTTTAACGAGTACCTAGGTTTGCTGCTACATGGAAACTAATAAAGTGTGTTTTTGAGTAAAATATTGATAGCTTAGTACAAAATAAATAAATTTGCCAAGTTTGATCAAAATATATTCATAAACAAGCAAACTACAACATTTGACAATATTCTCCATAAGAATAACATAGGAATTTTAAATTTACAATTTTTTTAATTTTATCCGTTACTAATAATCGAACAAAAATACTTTTATATACTAAATTATTTGTTTTTTTAAGCTCTTTAAAAAGGTCTAAAGAGAAATTGGGAAATTTTGTGTTTTGAGGGTCAAAAGTGAGAAAAACCAATTTTTACCCCATAAAACCCCCCATAAAGCCCCGTTCCCATGGTCCGATCGTGCTGGTTCGCGAACTCATTCAAGTTCATCCCGCTTTACACCTTTAAACCAAATTTCATCAAAATCGGACAAAAATTACTCAAGTTATCGCGTTCACGGACGTATATATATATAAGTCTATATATATATATATATATATACATATATAAAAATTTGAACGAATAGTGTTTTTGGCCTCTGGGGACATCAAAATGAAAAAGTAAATCGGTCCCAGGTCTAGGTCTTACCGTGCCACCTACGGTAATAGCTACTTCCCTATAGGGAAATTCGCTAACATGGCAAAAGTAACTTAAAACAGATCGTTAATTGAATCATGCTCGCACACTTGTTATCTGTTTTATCATATGAAGGTCAATGACGTTTAACTTTTAAATGTGCATGTTATCAATGAACAGTTCCACACCTTACTGATACCCGTTTTTCTTCGATAAAACTTCCTTATTAGCAAATTAAAATTCTATGATACATTTTACACATTAACATATTTTAAATAAATTTTACTACACGTAAAACTATATAATAGAAATTATTCTAATGACAATTATTTTCATGTAATGTTTTATAAGTTTACAGTGTCTTAGTTGAAAAAGTTTAATTTAATTTAATGTTTGTTTCAGGTTGCCCTGTAAACTAGGAAGTTTTACTTGATATCAGGAGATGAAATCAAGATTTTTTTGTATTTCTGTTTTCGAGGAATAATATGAATTTTGTAGCGAATAAATTATATATAAGGTTGTAAACTTATTTAGTCCTTATAGTTCAATCATGTTGGCAAATAGTGTAAAGAATAAATTCAAGAAAATTATAAATACAGTTTATTCAAATGTTAGATATAAAACTAAATCGGATTTTTCTACAACTTTCTTGTTTGTTGTCAAACTACCGTCTAAAGAGCCACTAAGATTAGTGGATTGGTCCAGCCATTATGTCCGTGACTGTTTAATGGCGTTGTTAAACTTAATGTGATTGAAAGTGGGCATTTTGATTTGCTCGTAAAACTGCCCTTTGTTGGGGAGGGACTTTTATTGTTGCATCCGCAAAAGCTGTACGTGATTACTCTAAGAGGCAGCTTTGCAAAATGTTACATATAACCATTGAAAAAGAATATTAAACGTAGACTTTCAGCCGTGCTGCGGTTACCATATTTACCATAGGTTCTGGCGTACACCGCTGGGAGCGCCGTGTAGTTACGTAGCGCATATGACCATAGACAAAAAGAATGAAATCCTTTTTGTCTATGATATGACGTAACTACATAGCGCTCCCAGTGGTGTGCGCCAGAACCTATGGTAACCGCATTTAATTATTTTGTCTATGATTTAAAAGTGTTTCTTATGTAAAATGTTAATAGTTAGTAAGAAATAAAAATATTTTCCAAATTTGAACAAAAAATGTTAATAAACAAGCAAACCACAACAGTTTACTTATTCTCCATAAGAATAACATGGGAATTTTAAATTTACAATAATTTTTTGGAATTTTCTCCGTAACCATTAGGTGCATTATAACGCTTCAATATACTAAATTGTTTGTTTTTTTAAGCTCTACAAAATAGTTTGGAAAGAAATTGCAAAATTTTATGTTTTTTGAGTCAAAAGTGGGAAAACCCCCTTTTACCCCATAAAACCCCCATAAATCCCCGTTCCCATGGTCCGATCATGCTGGTTCGCGAACTCGTTCGAATATTCGAATAAACGTAGGTTTACACGTTTGTAAAATATATATATATGAATTTGAACGGATGGTGTTTTTGGCCTCTAGGGACCTCGAAACGAAAAAAAAATCGGTCCCGGGTCCAGGTCTTACCAAGAGTACTACGGTAATAGCTTGTTCCCTATATGGGAAATTCGCTAAAATACACTTTTAATCAAGTGTGACTTGTTATTGAGGGTCTTCTTATCAAGGTTCCACTGTATAACAAGGATTTCAAGTGTGTAGTCTTATTAGTAGTTACAGTAAGGTAACTCTAATCATTTTTACATAATGGGTTCTTTGCTCTATCAAAATCAAAACGATGTATTAATCTTTTTTACCATATTTTACAGTTTATAAAGTGTTTGTCGATGTAAATTGATTCAACACCACAACAACAGTAGTAAAAATAATTCACAAGCCCTTTTGAATGAATTGTTTTAAAAATACTTCATATAATCACTAACACTTTTTTTGTATGTTAAACATGCACTTGTATACTTGCTATTTCTTCTGTTTCAACAAATCAACACGGCCTTTGGGAAATCCAGTGTTACGTACATGAATAATATTTGATATTTACGACACATACCGCTTCAGAAATTGAATTCTTTTGAGGTGATCAATCCAAAACCTTGCGGGCATTTTGATCAGCCCCCGTCCCCAGGGGGTGGGGCCTCGGTGTTCTTTTGGGCGTCCAGTGATGCGTGCATGGGACGTTGCTTCGGGGCTGATTTTGAAACTCAAGTATTTTGTGGGGTTCCACAATTTTTCTTTTTAGAGTCATAGTTTAGTTCAGTAATTAATGCTAGAAATACAATATATTATCTGGTGAATGGTTAGGAGGAAGTAAAAATCACCTACAAGTAACACGTGATGGTATACGAATTTTATTCAGTTTTTTCACCCTGTATTGTTTAGCATCACACGTTTCTTGTGCTTTGAAATGTTCAATGTACAATAATACAATGTCAAGAGTATTGTGTTAGTGTGTATGCTTACCCATTATGCAACATTTGTAATTCAATTATGGTATTATAGTTACATAATATAACTAAAACGAATATTCTAGGTTTGTTTTAACAATATCTCTACAACTTCTATTTGATTTAAGGTAGGCCTAAATCACTTGCAAACTATGGTAATAACAATAAAACAAATCATTCACTCTAAAATTGGCTAAGTCATTTAAAAAAAAAACACGTTTTAAATCATTTGTTCGACAGAAACAAACTTCCTGATTTTATCATACAATAGATATAGCATTGACTATTGGATACTGAATAATATTTATTTAATTTTATAGATAGTAAAGATGATAGCTAAGATCATAGACAAAAAGAATTGAATATAGACTGTCAGACGTGCTGCGGTTACCATGGTTACCATAGATTCTGGCGCACACCGCTGGGAGTGCCATTTGTTATGGCGAACGCGCTACGTAACTACACGGCGCTCATAGCCGTGTGCGCCAGAACCTATGGTAACCGCAGCACGGCTGACAGTCTATATTTAATTCTTTTTGTCTATGCTTCCTGCGTAGGATAACTGCAACAGCTGTCTAAATAAACGTTTTCCTAAGAAATTAATGTTCTTTATCAATTCAAAATTTATAAAGGTCTCCGATAAAAATGAATACCAATAATCAAATCAGCCACAAAACAAACAACGTTACAAGACGAATTTTACTTTTGAAAATAATTCAACATAAATTACTACACCAAAGATGTGGCAGGTAGAAAGTACATTCGAAGAATTATTGGTGAAGCCCCAAGCACTTGTGTAAATCTCTTCTTTTTAATTAGTTGCTTACAAGCAATCCACTCCGACTCACCCCTACAAACATTTCCAAAAGTGTGTTTAATTCAACTCACGTGCATGCGCCTTCATTAGCCCCTGTGATACAACTCGCTCGACAGACACAGGGGTTGGACCAGGTGTAGATTGCAGTGGTAGAGTTTGTTCCCTGGCTGAAGAGAACTAAGTCCTAAAACAGCCTCAGTCCAGTAGGGTTTCAGCTCTCTGGATTGGAACGTCACGAAGAACGAACGAGTTTGTCTGGGTGGGCTCAGCGCCGTGGGATGACGGTGATGTGGGATGACAGTGATGTGGGATGACAGCGATATGGAATGACAGCGCTGTGGGATGACAGCGCTGTGGGATGACAGTGATGTGGGATGACGGCGATGTGGGATGACAGCGATATGGAATGACAGCGATATGGAATGACAGCGCTGTGGGATGACGGTGATGTGGAATGACAGTGATGTGGGATGACGGCGATGTGGGATGACGGCGCTGTGGGATGACGGCGGTGTGGGATGACAGTGATGTGGGATGACAGCGATATGGAATGACAGCGATATGGAATGACAGCGCTGTGGGATGACGGTGATGTGGGATGACAGCGATATGGAATGACAGCGATATGGAATGACGGCGCTGTGGGATGACGGCGGTGTGGGATGACAGTGCTGTGGGATGACAGCGATATGGAATGACAGCGATATGGAATGACGGCGCTGTGGGATGACGGCGGTGTGGGATGACGGTGATGTGGGATGACAGCGATATGGAATGACAGCGATATGGCATGACAGCGCTGTGGGATGACGGCGGTGTGGGATGACAGTGATGTGGGATGACAGCGATATGGAATGACAGCGATATGGAATGACAGCGCTGTGGGATGACGGTGATGTGGGATGACAGTGATGTGGGATGACAGCGATATGGAATGACAGCGCTGTGGGATGACGGCGATGTGGGATGTGAGCGCCGCAAATTTTTTCAGGAAGACTCACTCGTCTAATCGCAACCCCTAATGATATGTTTAGCTTAGGTCAGGTTATGTTAGGACGGGTTGGATAAGTTAGGGCCTGAAACTGAAAATGTCGAAAAATGCGATGTCTTATTGATGATCTGACAAATTGCCATGAACATAGTTCAACTTGATTCATGAACTACGATTTTGGCGCTAGTGTAAACGAGACTCATAATCTAAACAATTTTGTCTAGACCTACCAATCCAAAAAGCTACTATTCGGTATTTTCTGGATTTTAATTTGTTAAGGGTGGTATAGTGGAACAACTGGTATAGTTGGTAGTGCTAATGACAATAGTAATGGTATACTAGCAGTTACAATGGTACAGTAGTTGTAACAGGGTGGGCGGGTTTTCGCCGCTTGAGCACGGCGCTGCTCTCAGTACACTCGTTACCCGCCAGAAAACAGCTGTTGACATGTTTCCCGCCTAATTGTACCTCTCACAGCCCTCTCCGCCCGCGGGCAGAGACAAGTAGTGGCTGAAGATTGTGAAAGTATACAGGTGGAAGTGTATATTAGAATGGTTACTACACAGTTCTGATCATTGTGTAAATAATATTAAATAATCATCTACGTATTTGCATTAAACCTGAAGCGTGAGCGCATTTCTGGTTTTTTAGTATTTATTCAAAAACTATTTATAAAAAGGAATTTACGCACAGTTTTATCAAAATTATTCCCAGATATATTTTGATGTTTTCTTTCAAGGAATTTAAAAATATGTATTACTATTTTTGAGGCAATGAAATTAGTAAATTAATTCCAAATAGGAAGAGAATATATATTTACAGGAATAAATTTATCCCCCAAAATAATAATTCGGAGACAGCGTAACAAACGTACGTGTGTTGACATTTAAAATTTTAGTTACCAATAGAAGTGAATACAAATGGGCTATTAAATGATTATGTTCTATTAAATGTTCTATTAAATAATGAATTGTTTAGCTTTATTAGCTGTCATGAATAAGCAAATGCATCCTCGTATTGTTTTCGAAATTTTTTATGTAAACTTTTAAATCCCCTTCCTATAGAATCGTGTTAGTTAGAAAAAATACATGTTCCTTTACACGTTGAGTGCCAAATTCATAAAAAATGACGGATGTGCAAGGACTCAGAACGTATGGCTTTTACTATTTAGGTATTACCTATTGTGTGTACTTCCCTTCAGAAAAAGTCACTAAAAATAAAATCTCTAATTCCACTCGAAAATTCTGTGGATGAGGAACTCGCGATGTCAATATAGACACAGTCCACGTGACCGGCTTGTCAACAAGTCTCCCGCAAAGTTTGATTGAATCTCACTTTACAAAGGAATAAATCCAACGGTAGTCTTGATTGTTCCGGTAACGAGGCTCGATTTAAACTTTGTGAATTGTAAGACTGACTATCTCAAACCTTACAACTACTAATTAAAAATACCCCCGCCGTAGCAAACCTGCAGACCAAGTGAATTTCAACTTGTCTGATTACATTTTTACTCAAATATTCCCTAAGACATATGTTTATTCCAATTTAAATAATATTAGATTTAACGATTGCTTAGGTTTGCTGCTATAGAGAGGGTAAAAGTGTTTTCGACCAACCTTTAATAGCATAGGATGGAATAAATAAATTTGCCAAATTTTATCAACATCCATAAACAAGTAAACTACAACAGTTTTAATTTTCTTCGTAAGAATAACATAGAAATTTTAAGCATATACTTTATTAAATGTTCTCTGTAGCCTTTAGGCAACCTACAGAGATTCAGTACAGTATACTAAATTATTTATTTATTGTTAAGCTCTACAAAACTGTTTAGAAAGAAATTGCAAAATTTTATGTTTTTAGAGTAAAAAATGGGAAAACTCATTTTTACCCCATAAAACACCTTATAAACCCCCCGTTCCCATGGTCCGATCATGCTGGTTTGCGAACTCGTTCGAATTAATGTAGGTTTACACGTTTATTCCAAATTTCATCAAAATCGGATCATTTTTGCCCGAGTTATCGCGCTAACGGACACATAGATATATAATATATAATATGAATTTGGACGAATGGTGTTTTTGGCCTCTGGGGACCCAAAACGATAAAGTAAATCGGTCCTGGGTCCAGGAGTTACCATGAGACCAACGGTAATAGCGAACATCTTTTTTTAGCGAATTTTCAGTCGGGAATAACCTGCTGAAAATTCGCTAAAAAAAAAGATTTTTCTTAGTTTGGTTTAGTTTTAATTATTGGTCCTTGTACCAGGAAGATTTATTTGGGTAGTATCCTAAACATAAAGTCGATTGAAACACTCGCTAAAAATATGATACACAAATAAATGTGTTGTTTTATTCCCAGTACATAGAACTGTACGTGTCTAAAGTATAGTTTTTGTGTTAATTAGCATTAAAATAACATCGAAACTAACATTATTTTACACAATATCCTATTATACCACGTTTGAGTTTGTACCGTGAATTTGTCACCTTGGAATGAGCACTGAAATTTATTCACAAAACAGCTGATTACTAGAACGCTCGTCGTCTTGCGCCATCACGCACAAGAGAGTTCCCAAACTGCTCCCCAGAGGAACTCCACGAGAAAATTCTGCTGAGTAATAAGCATGGCAATTTGCCTAGCGATCCTTCATAAGCATGCATTAAAGTAGGAAGTGGGTATATGGTGTTTTTGACTGTGAAATTAGCTTTTGAGTTGTAGGGGTTTATAACGAAACAATGTTTGACTAAGGATTTAAAAATATTGTAAAACGTTATCCGTGGGTTTCAAAGAAGTATTTAATAGTACGATGTGTTGTAGTTCTATTTACATAAATTTACTGATTTAATTGATTTATGTTGGCTATTTTTTTGTTTCAAGAATAAGTTATTTATTTTTCCTTTGTGAAATTTCACAAGTTTAATTTCAACAAATACACTAGCCTTTATCCCCTAAAGATCAATAACAAAGAGACAGTACGAAAAGTCCAAACACATATTACATATGTTTTACTCAGACTGCAACGATGATTTACATAAACAATAATGAATTTTTGTACAATAAATATTAACGCGTTGCTACACCAAATGAGCAACAGATTAAACCAAACTACTTTATAGTGAACATGTCATGAGTGATTTTAGGACAACCGTTTCATTGTGAACTGTAATAAAACTGCAACATGTTACAAAATATCAAATATGGAAGATTAAACAATATACTGCAGGTAACGCATCCGTTTTATAGCAGTAGTAAAACAGAACGTTGCTGAAATCGGGTATTTGTACTAGTCGTAAACGTCGTCTGAGCGTTTTAGAAAGCGGGGTTGAGTCTCGCTATGTTTGTTGGTGATGAATATGTACAAGATTAGAAATGCTTGAATAGTAATTAAAATTTACACTATCTAACCACTAACCAGTCAAATTTTGAAATTGGAAATTTATGCACCTTAGCCACTAGTTTGCTAGTTTGGTGTAAGATTTTTAAAACCTTAACCGCTAAAATCAGAAATTGGAAAATCTTTTAAAAAATCTTTTTTAGAATCTAAATAACCCTTTTTTAATAAACATCAATCATTCGGGTCCATATGAGAAACTGAAAATGTATATGTCCAAGCACTAATCAGTCAACCATCAACCAACAAAGTGTTTTTTTGTTTTAGCGAATTTCCCATATAGGGAATAAGCTATTACCATAGTACTCATGGTAAGACCTGGACCCGGGACCGATTTTTTTTCGTTTTGAGGTCCCTAGAGGCCAAAAACACCATCCGTTCAAATTCATATATATACATATGTGTCCGTTAGCGCGATAACTCGAGTAAAAATGATCCGATTTTGATGAAATTTGGTACAAACGTGTAAACCTACGTTTATTCGAACGAGTTCGCGAACCAGCATGATTGGACCATGGGAACGGGGGTTTATGGGGGGTTTTATGGGTTTTTCCCATTTTTGACCCAAAAAACATCAAATTTTGCAATTTTTTTCTAAACTATTTTGTAGAGCTTAAAAAACAAATAATTTAGTATATTTAAGCGTTATAATGCGCCTAATGGTTACGGAGAAAATTCCAAAAAAAAATTAAATTTAAAATTCCCATGTTATTCTTATGGAGAATAAGTAAACTGTTGTAGTTTGCTTGTTTATTAACATATTTTGCCCAAATTTGGAAAATGTTTTTATTTCTTACTAACAATTAACATTTTACATTAAAAAAAAAACACTTTTACCCTCCCTGTTGCAGCAAACCTAAGTATGTGTTAAACTGATTCTATTTAAACAGGGATAAATGTGATATTTTTAAGGAGACATTTTAGTGTAAATCCAATCAGGCAAATGGAAATTCGCTTAGTCTGCGGGTTTGCTGCGGCGGGGGTATTTTGTATTTTTTTGTATTGGGAAACGTAAATTTGTTAACTTATGATAAGTTGTGCCCTCATGAAAAACCTACAATCCAATCAATTTACACCCCAATTTTAAAAGCGGGCAGATAAGTTGATTACATACAAAAGGTATTCAAGCTTTTTTGTATAAAGATAAAGGAACAGTTGTACATTTTATTTGTAAATATTTTGGTCGTTCGACGATTCGCTTAAGTTTGAGGTTGGATGCAGGCAATAGATGTATTAATTAATCTAGGTTAATAGGTCTGTTCCCACCATGGGTTTAATATACTTTAATAGTTCCACACTTGAACCAACAGACAGACTGGCAATAGCGTACTTCATTAATAAATATCATTCTTACATCGGTGTTTGATTTAGTAACAGTTTAAGACTTACTATTCAGGTAGTTTACATTTCTCTCAAAGTTTGATTGAAATCGGGTTTACTAAGACTTGAAAGTTCTCAACGAGACGTGAAGTTCTATTGTGTCCTTGATGAGGTTTCTATATAGGGTTAATGCTTTAAACTTGAAAAATGTAAAAAGATACTTGTAACTTTGCTAATCCTACTATTAATCGTACACAGACACAGTACTTGTTTCACTATACTTGTTTTCGGTAAGGTTTAGAGGCTTATGACGTAAAACATTCTATCCTGAACATTCTATCATATTAAGACATTTACTTTTAATCAAACGGCTTACGTATATTTTAAAAATCATGTATTACTATGTTATAGTTAATGAATTGATAAGAACCAATTCGTATTGTCCAATCTTGGTATCGACATAGCTGTTCGATGTATTTTTTAATGTTTCCTGTTAATCCTCCAAATAGTGTATACCTCTTTTTGGCAAGAAACTGTACAAAAGTATATTCTTAACTCAGATTTTAATGAACTGTGATTACTAATATTAGTGTTTTTTTACTGTAATTGTTAAACTAATCTGATTAATTTCAATAACAATAAATAACTTCTCTCTACTCATTCACCCGAAAGAAGAAGTAGAAATTTTCATTATCTGTCTGTTTTTATTCTGTGTCGGTTATCTAAGAAAGATGTGTAGTTCAGAGTCAATTTCTGTTCTTATTCCACAAGTTTCTTCATTTTTTGTAAAAATAATCGTAAAAGAAATGCGATTAACATATTTTTGTTAAAATATCTTCTTTAAAGTACCCCTGTCAGCATAACATTGTAACGGTGCACGAAAGGTCTTCCTCAGGGGAGCAGTTTGGGACCTCCTCTCTTGAGCGTGATTGTGCCCAAGCAGTTTTGCCAATCTGCTTTCCTAAATACAGAATATGCTGTGTCATTCTTTTCAAGCGTGCAAAATAAAGTAATCTGAAAGTAAATAAAAACTCCGTTTTTACGTTCATTTTTTAATTTGTGAGGTTGCATGACCATGAACATGGAGTGTATCTAATTGTAATATAATTTAAACATAGAACACAAAATACGTATGTGTGTTTTTTTTTTTAATTAATTTAATATTAGTCAAGAAATAGTTTGCGATACGGTGATCAGATGGACTAGTTTTATATTTCCACGGACAATTTAAAGCAAGCATAATATGATTTAAGTAGCTGAAACATAATTTAATGCAGTGAAAAGAAGTTCCATAGAATTATCACTTGACTATTTTTCTTTCTGTATGATAGTAATTTTTTTTACAAAATTATAATCACCCGATATAATTTAATTAAGAAAAAACACGACCTGTACTCAACCACTGTCCACAAGGGGACTCTTTTTAAATTCAGATTCAATCAAACTTTCCTCTGATGTTCCCTTTTATGTTTGACAGGCTGGTCACGTGGTCTGTGCCTATATTGATACCTCAGGGAGTGTCTGTGGTATCTTCTTCATCCCCTTGATTCTAGACACAACCCGTGGGACTTCCGGGACTCGGGAGTCAACAGGAACAGTCGGGGAGACGAAACTGTGTATCAAGAATTTACAAATATTTTGTATGTTGTTCGTTTCGAACATATCTCGCACAATAACGTACAATAAGCTAATTTTCCTATATGAAGAAGCTATTACCGTAGGTGGCACAGAAAGACCTACTCCGGGGACCAGTTTACTTTTCCATTTTGATTATACCAGCGGCCAAAAACACTATTCGTTCACATTTGTATCTCCCTGGCAACACTTAACAGTGTAAAAGGGAGTACTCAAGTATGCTAAAAACCAAAGAAAACTTAGGCATTAAAATTATTATATCAATAGATTACAGTAAAATTATTTTTGTAAAACCATTTTATATGTAGAGTAGATTGTTTACATGGAGAAATAAATTACAGCATTGAATGTTCTGTTTACTCTTCACAACTACAATATCGGCGACAAATTGACGTTTCTAGCACTGTAATTAATCCATAATTTATTTTATTTATTTATTTTATCGTTTTTTTTTTTCATACGGTACTCGTATGGAAACCAACTTGGTGTCATCGAACAATCAAGATCTAACATACGTTTCAAGCTGGAGGAGGAGAAGTGATCAAAATGCTCGCGGGTGTTTTGGATTGATCACTTCAAAAGAATTCAATTTCAAGGGGAAAGACGGGAATTATAAATTGATTTTTGTCTACCGGTTTGCAAACAGTTTGATTTTACCAACTGAACTATTAAACCAATCGTATGGCAATTGTGCTATGATTATTTTTAAGCCTATAATAAAGTTGTTTTATAACTAAGCCTATTTTTTCCAGTTATTGTATTTTACATTTCCTCTTTAATTTTTGTGTGTATCTACTTCATTAAAATTTTTATCAACTTTGTAATGAAATAGTCCAATTTCAGATCTTGTAATCAAACGTCGATACTATTGTTAGCTTATATAATTAAACGATATGCCAATGAAAAATCACATCTGAATTCAAATCCAAATGCGACACCAATGGGTCTATTAATCTTAAATTAAATAATGTATTCACACTCGTTATTACAATTATAATAATTATGAACATTTTCCATGAAAAATTACTAAATAGACAGTTAAGGTTCCAATATATTTAATATTTTAGGTAAGTAGCCTACGTATATGCACTTAATTTAATTCAACAAAGTTTCTTAAAGTTACTTAAGGTTAAAGTGTACCAAAAGAGATTCAAAAGAAACTTTCGAACCGAATAAACAGTTTAGCCACTTTACTGTGGGTGTTGGAACAGTTCATACCCAATTTTGGGTAGTAACCCAGCGAGTTGAGAACTTAATTTAATCCAAACTCCATAGTTTGGGTACTTCACATGCAAATCGCCCAAGTTCCCGTTCACCATCCACTGCATGCGTCGAGTCACTTCGCTAATCCACTTTGTCTGAAATTTAGTGCAAATTCTTTATTAAGAAAATTATTTTGAAAATGCAGTTAAATTAAAATACTTACCCATCACATCTCCACATAATAATTTAGAGCAATTTTAATGGTATTTACCCAAAAATATTTGTTGTGTTTATTAAGTTTTATGTCTTTATGTACTCTGTTGACGACTGATATATTTAAATCTTTTGTTCATTGCTTAAACGCATACTTTTGGGTGTTTTCAAAACAATATTTCATCATTACAAATGCAGAAAACTCATTCTCGTGCCTCATTTCGTGATAAAGTACACTGTATGTTATAGTATATAATTAAAATTATTCTCTCGTATATTATTTATGAGACATTTACTACTGCTTATAAAGTTTATTTTTTACCCAGACTTTCAGATACCTATGTATGGTACTTTTGTAAACATAAATTATTATAATGTATAGACCTACGATGTTTACAAAATGATACTGTATAATTACATCATACAGTACACACACTAACATAACACATAATGTAGTAATTACATTATACTATTGTATATACATTACAGTACTTTATGAATATCAATCCGTTTTTTTTTTGTTTTTTTATATGAAGGCGTTTTTTTCTGGAAGATGGCCGCCATTGTAAAAATGCGCACTAAGCACTGTGCAAGTTAGGTTAGATAAGTTTAGTGCATCACCATTCACCATTACCTTTATTTGTATAAAAGAAATTTAGTAATTGTTCCCCTCTTTTTAAAACACTCCTTGTGTTAATCCTTGTTTGTCCTTGTTGTAGCCCTTCATCAGATGATAAGAGTTATAGTATAGTTTTACAATTTATTGTGTACTAATTAAGACTAATTTTCACGATATTTACTTACACCATAACTCGCAATCGATTAATAAAAAAAGCTAACAGTTATAGAAGTACAGTAGTTTGAAGTTGGGACACTGTGCTGTACAAATTCAATCGTAAGATAGTTCAGACATTAGCGGCTTGGCTGCTGTACTCGACAGTGATTGTAGCTAGTTCTTGAAAACACCGTAAGGCTGCAGCACAACGCACAACGGTGATTTTTGTACTGCATTACCGACACTTTATTGCTAATGAAATTGGAATATAAATATACCCACTTTTGTTTGGTACAATACTATAATAAAAATCAACCATCTTCTTTCTTTATTCTTCCATTCTTATTCCATTCTATTCTTCCATTTTCTTTATTATCAACCAAGGAAGTCGTTATATACTTTTACCCTCTAAAAAATATAAATTGAAGTTACTTTTTTCTGTTGATGGATTTATGGTATTTGAGGGGTGTTATTTATCTCGATTATTAAAATAGTTATTTGTGCAACTAGTGAGCAAAGTGAGCAATTGACTCACTCGAGAGAAATACTTACTCACGAGCCATAGGCGAGTGAGGAATGGTTTCGCGAGTGAGGCAATTGCACTTTGCACTCGAGTTGCACATTATATTTTTCCTACCGTTACCATAAAACAAATAAATTGGTAAAGAAACGTACCTAACATATTTTTGCACAGAAGTGAACTTTTAATATGACATTTAATGATACAACAGTACAACTACTAATTATCCCATAAAAAACCATAGACAGCTAACTACATTCTATTCTAATAGACTAACAATATTTTAAAGAGTAATATACCTTTTTGCAGTTGGTTTACCAGTATTCAACAAGCAAATTTCAATAAAATATGTTTAACTAGCCCATTTTGTTGCATGATATATTTTGCATTTTTTTACATTAAATCAAGTTTGTTTCTTAACCTATAAAATATATATAAGTGACAAATTCCCCTTAGATAACGTTATGTACACTAGCGCTGTAGTCGTACTGTGGCCAATCCCCCAACTAAGAGGTTCGTTAGCATCGAGTTCCCCTTAAGAGGACAACGCACCCTCTTGTGGCGAGATACAAACGGTAATCGTCGTCTGCTACGATTATTCTGACAAATGCTAATTGTCTCTGCTATTTATATAATACTGTTTATTTTTTGTGAATAATTAATTGCGTCGTAAAATGTATTGGAATTTAAATATTATTAGTTGATGAAGTGTTTTCTCAGTGTAGAAGATATAGTCAGCCAAATGCATAAATGTGTAAATGATTATAAAGTTATTGAATTTTGTTATGTAGTGTATGTATATGTTCATCAACTAGGCCTACTAATGCGTGAAAAATTAAATTTGGTAAATACTAGTAATCCCAAGTTTCTTTTTTACTAGTTCATGAACCAAATTGATCAGACTAGTGGGAACGCGATTTTATGGGTGGATAAGACACATTTTTATTTGATAAAAATTTGTTTTTTCCATTTTTTACCCTCAAAACATAACATTTTGTAGACCTTAAACAAATTACTTAGACCGGAAGTAAGCTTGATGGTTATGGAAAATTTTAAAAATCTGTAAATTGAAAACCCCCATGTAATTTTTTTTTAGGAAATAAGCAAATTGTATTTAGTTTCTTTATGTATGTATGTTGATAAATTTTGAAAAAATTATTTATTTCGTAATAAACTTTTTAAATTTCAAAAAGAATCATCTTTGATACGTTCTCTGTAGCAGCAAACCTACTAATTTATTAACCCCAATTTACTTAAAATAGGGTGTAAATCTAATATGTTTAGAGAACATATGCAGGGATTTTCCTGGCAAGGCTGTTGTTCTGTAAATATGGTCTATTTGTATTGTTTTTTTTTATATTTCACTATCTATTTATTATTTATGTTATTTGTATATGTTATTTATTGTATATGTTATTTATTGTATATGTTATTTATTTACACATGAATCATTATGTACATTCTTTATATCTAAATGCATGTATTTTCACTAAGGCCAGAGCTAATGCTGTATTATTGCTATGTTTTTTCCATCTTGGTTTGTTGCATGAATGTAAAAATGGAGTTTGTCTGTTGATATGTAAAATAAATAAATAATAAGAAATATTCGAGTTTGGCAAATGCGAATTTGAAAGTCTGCAGACTTGCTGAGGCAGGGGTCTTTTACAGTTTATTAAAGAGTGCGCTTCACTGTTTTAACAGCACAGGTTGAGCTATAGTCAGTTAATGAATCAGTCTTTGCATTGGGAAAATAATTGGTGAAAAACAAGTAAAAATAATAAACATGTCTTAAAATCTCCAGCTAATTCATAAGGATGGCAATGTGAGAGAGTAAGTCTAATCTACTGTATAATGTATGTTACTCGGGCACAATGCTACAATATAACTACAATATGTTTACAGCTGTTTATATGTTCAGCCTAGATGCCAACATTTCACGGTCATTGCTCGCCTTGTATACTCTATGTACATAGAGGACACTAAAAGTACATTATTATGAACAAAGTGTGTGTCATTGTTGGGCTGAGTTCAATGTTGTAAAATAAAAGTATTATTCCAAATTGTTTTATTACACAGCTGATGGAAGAGAAGTAAGCCTTTCAAAGTGTATAATTATTGTTTTGCAGACAAACGCAATAGTTAATCAGTATTAACTACATATAATACTGTATATGTGGATTTGAAAGGTTGGTATGAGGACAGCAAATAACAAGTAAATTGGTCCTGGGTCTAGGTCTTACGGCTAGTCCTGCAGTAATACCTTATTCACTATATGGAAAATCCGCTAAAACAACAAAACTGGTTTAATATTTTGCGCTAAGATGAGAAGTACAAAACTATTTCCTCCATTCAAAATCAATTATTAGTTTAGTTACCTCGTCCACATGACCATATAGTGAGAATTTAGTCCAAAATGATGAAATTAAATAGTTAAAATAATCCTATGTTATTACATAAGATGAAGTTACATGAAGTTATGTAATTGATTCTTATTATACACTAAACACCATGTTGCTCGTTTCGTAGCTTCGGGTGGTACGCCTGATGGAATAATGCTGCAATTTGAATGCTGTGCTCATATTGCATTCGACTGCTGTAGGCGTCGTAATAATGGCATTGCATTATACAGCAAAAAAATACTTAGGATTTCTTTGTTCTTTGAGGGTTAAATATTAGTTTGAATTAGTTTTAGGACAGTTAATTTTTATGTCCATTGAACTGTTACTTACACTGACGGGCGTAAATATGGAATGTTTAGTACAAAATTAACAAATAATATCACTCTAAAGTAGCAGCTGCTGAATTACAATTCACATTAGAACCGTTGTTAAGAAAGTTTGTCGCTTTAAATGGACTGGGAAATTAATCAAACATTAACTTAACACATGGCAGGGGGGAAGCCCTAAAGGAAATTACCTTTTTAATCACCATTCGTATGCGGTGGATCATAAGCTTTAAAATGACACTTATTGAAAAATCGGTTAAGTAGGACCACTGCAAAAGAGATGTAACTTTTTAATCCCTTGTTGCATTAAAATATAGATATACTCTAGGTAAATTGATGAATGCCTCCTTCATTTCCCGAATTTCCCTATAGGGAAGTAGCTATTACCGTAGGTAACATTCTTGTCTGATTTTGATGAAATTTCGTTTGAAGTTGTAAGGTGGGCTAAACTTGAATTAGTTCGCGAACCAGCATGATCGGACCATCGGGGTTTTATGGGGTAAAAAATTGTTTTTCTTATTTTTGTGACCCTCAAAACACAACAATTCCCAATTTTTCTCTAGACCTTTTTAAAGAGCTTAAAACAAATAATTTAGTATATCAAAGTGTTTTTGTACGGCTATTGGTAACGCAGATGTATTGCTAATAAGGACGAAGGAACCATAAACGCATTGTACTTTATTGTTAGTGAGAATCTAGACTGTTAGATAATCAAACCCCATTGTATGGCTTTATGACCCCTTTGGCTTGCTAGTTTATAGGCCAGACATGGAGGACTCGAATGTAGTTCCAATACGGTTTGGATAAGAGTTATTGTATTTGGAACCATGTTTGATATTGCACTTTTTCTAACAGCTATTGAAACTGTCAAATTGACAATATGACAAAAGTATCGCCACTATGAATATAGTACCACTGACTTTGGATCATTATTTTCTGCAATTAATTAATGACATCACCGTAGATTAAATAGCGTATTAGTTACATTTTCACGTCCTTCTCAATTATTTTGTTCCAATTAGGCGTAAGGTGGTGTACAATAAACAGCAATTAAAAATCATAAACAAATTTTGTATCGTGGTTTTCTTATCGTTGTCATTTTGACCTTTAAATATGTTTCATCAAAACATAACCTAGAATCAACATTTGAAAAATGAAATGAACAAATACCTTTATTACCTAAATTGTCTATGTGCGGAATTCCAGCTGATTTTGTTCGATAGTTTATGAGTGAAAGAAACAGGCAGACAGACAACTCGTTTCAGATTTAAAATTCAAGTTGGCAACCAAATTTTGGTAAATCATATTTGGAAAGACCAATATGACACTATTTTAAAAGTGATACATTAGCTATAAACAATTGTCCACTATTTGTTCTGTATTTCATACAATTATCCACTACTTGTTCAGAATTAACAAATGTTTCCTCAAATACAAATTTTAACTCGTCCTTGCCCTTGTTGCCAACATTTCGAGCAAAAAAAAATTAAAAACCAAAATCTGATAAAGTTAAAAGCTCTACTCTTGATTGATAATGCTGAAAACGTACCTTGTGTCGTGTTTGTGTTTGTGTTTATGTTAAATGTTCTTAACAATTCTGACACCTCAAGAAGTGGGTCCTTTTGTAAGCCTGATGGTGGAGTTGAAGAACCACCGAAACATGTAGCAAGTAAATTTCGACACAATCATGTCAATGATTGTCTGACAAGGTACGTTTTCATCGTTATCAGTCATAAAACGCAATGCCCTATCAAAATGAATTACAAATCTAGTCTTGAGCAGAGCTTTTTACTTACATTGTACATGGTACCTTGTAGGTACCTTGTGGTACCTTGTGGTAGCTTGTACATTGTAATCTCACCACAACTGATCGTCAATGTGACTAACTAATGTGGCTAAATCTAAAAACAAACTCTGTGGCAGAATCACCACATGTAACCACAACATATGCTACTGAGTGATGCATTGGCAGGCGCCAATCGCCAATGGTCTCATTGGCACCAGATTGTCGGACTACCGTTCATCTATAATTACACAGTTCATTAAAAAATTACTACATGTGTTGTTTAAGGATACGTTTAAAATACCCCGCCAAAGCAAACCTGCAGACTAAGCGGATTTCAACCTGTCTGATTACATATATTTACTAAAATATTTCCATAAATAAGACATATTTATTTCCAATTTAAATAACATTACATTTAACGAGTGCTTAGGTTTGCTGCTACGGGGAAGGTAAACAGTGTCTTTTGACCAAACGTCAATAGTATAGGACAAAATAAATAAATTTGCCAAATTTGATCAACTTATAAACAAGTAAACTTCAAGAGTTTTCATTTCCCCCATAAGAATAACATGGAAATTTTAAATTTGCACTTTTTTTGAATTTTCTCCGTAACCATTAGGCATACAACAATGCTTCAATATACTATATTATTTTTTTAAGCTCTACAATATGGTTGGGAAATAAATTACAAAATTTTATGTTACATAAAACCCCCCATAAACCCCCGTTCCTATGGACCGATCAAGCTGGTTCGCAAACTCGTTCGAATAAATGTAGGTTTACACGTTTATACCGAATTTCATCAAAATCGGATAATTTTTGTTTGAGTTATCGTGCTAACGGACATATATATATATATATATATATATATATATATATATATATATATATATATATATATATGAATTTGAACGGATTGTGTTTTTGGCCTCTGGGGGCCTCAAAACAAAAAAGGAAATCGGTCCCGGGTCCAGGTCTTACCATGAGACCTACGGTAATACCTTATTCCCTATATGGGAAATTCGCTAAAAGAGCTAATGTTTTGTAGAGTAAAATAATCTCCAAAGACACTTACATATCTAATTAGAAAGAAAAATATACATAAAAACGGGAGAGGGGGTAATTGACAGATATAACTAAATCAAGTTAAAATTAAAGATACAATATAAAATGCACAATGTGTTCAAGGACCGTAAGGCATCTGTATTGTATGAAGACTTATTCTTCTCGTCTGGCAGCGGCAAAGACATAAAGCTCTATGTTTGGTTCTGGCACTGACTAATGCTACAGTTTTGGCTATGTAAAGGAGATAAAGGATCGGACGTTGCACACACAAATACATGCAAATCAGATCGGAATACAGTTGAGTCGATTGCTGTTTTATGACTTTTGTAGCTAAGAGAGTATGACAAATTTATCTAGGACAAAGTTTGTTTCGTGTTATAAAATCACTCTGAAACTACAGCTTTACTGGCTATTGAAATGTAAAGTTACTTGATTAATTTGAGATTTTATAACGTACTGTTAAGTACTCAGTCTGAGCATCTAAGGTAATAAATACCCCCGCCGCAGCAAACCTGCAGACTAAGCGAATTTCCATTTAACTGATTAGATTTACACATTTAAGCTAAATGTCTCCTTAAAAATAAAATTTATTCCCTATTTAAATAGAATTAGTTTAACGAGTACTTGTGTTTGCTGCAACAGTGAGGGTAAAAAAATTGTTTTATGTTAATAGTTTAGTAAGAAATAAATGCATTTTCAAAATTTGATCAAAATATGTTCATAAACAAGCAAAATACAACTTATTCTCCAATTTTTACCCCATAAAACCCCCATAAACCCCCGTCCCATAATCCTATTATGCTAGTTCGTGAACGTGTTTGAATAAATGTCGGTTTACACATTTATACCAAATTTCATCAAAATCGGATCACTTTTACTCGAGTTATCATGCCTCATACACACACATGTCGAGTTGTACACACACATATAGGGACCTCAAAACAAAAAAATAAATCGGCCCCGGGTCCAGGTCTTGCCATGAGTACTATGGTAATAGCTAATTCCCTATATGGGAAATTCGCTAAAAACTACTAGATTATTGGTAATAACTGTAATTTGAAGAAATAATTAGTATGTTGGTTTTCTCTATTTAGTAGACTTTCAACTCAGGGTTGGGCTCCAAATCACCAAGGTTTGTATTTTGAGTGCAGATAAGAGTGATTGTCAGTTAAAACGGGCAAGAGTGGTTTGCTGTTAGAGTGCTGCTGAGACTATTTGTAGTTTGAGTGCATGTAGTTGGTCAAGCACTGGTGTAAGTGGTTTCTAGTCAATGTTTCTCGTTTAAGTGAGGGAAGTATTGGTTTTTAGATAGGTTGCAGGTAAGAGAAGTTAGTAGTTAGCACTTAGTAGTTAGAAGTTAGAGTTCGAATAGCGGTATGTGGTTAGAGCGCGGGTCATTGGTTTAGGTTTTTAAGGCTCGGTTTTGAGTAGTGTGTTGTTTTAGAGAGGAAGTTAGTGAGGTTAGCAGTTGGGAGCATGGGTCATAAGAGTGGGTTATAAGAGTGGTAGCTGTGCCTAGAGTGCATGGTTGAACGTATATAGCATATAGAAAAATTACTTCGTATACTTGGAGTTAGGAGGTTAAATTAACTACAATAGTTAATGATATTATTTTGTGTTATAATACATTAGCTAATTTGTGTTAAATTAGATCATTTGAGATCCTTGGAATTGGTTACTGTGTTTTATATTGTTTTAAGGAATAATTGCACAGATTTAAAACACCAACTACTAAAATAAATACAATTGTTTTTTATTCGGAAATGGACCACATATTCTGGTAGTCTAATTCGTCCTATTTTCATTCTCACTTGTCAACGGGGTCAGATTCCAAGTCCCTAATCACCGCGAAACTATTATTTCACCAATATAAAATGTCCACAATAATCCTATCACAACATAAGAGTAGGGGAATTTGCCCCGGGCTATGATAAGTCTAGCAGCATCCCTGTTTAGGATTAACAACCCATACCAAAATAAAAGTACACCCCCTCATCCATTAGAAGGTCACTCTACAACATGATTAACTGACTCAAGTTGTGCAAGAGTGGGCGATAGTGTTATTTATCAATGGTCTGGTGTGTAGGTGGGCGGAGTAGTTTTAGGGGGTGGTTTTGGGGTTTTGGCGCCTTGAAATACTTTTCCCGCCGTATTACCATGTCATCGATTTCTTTCATTCATTTGTTAACTACAAGTCCTCCAAAAGTTGAATCTTTTAGTTCTTTTTAGATAGTGTTAAATATTTTGTTTACGTCTCCAACTGAAAAAAAACTGGTTTTATAAATTGAACGATCAATATGTAATTCCCTTACGTTCAATAGTTTTGTCATGAAAGTTTGTAAATTTGATTTTCTCAAATATTGAGCATAACTTAACAGTATTTTTAGGTTTATATACCGTAAATTAAAATAGAAGTAATTTTGAAGAACTAACTGTATAAATTAAACTGACAACACAACGTAAAAACGAAACAAATAAAATTGGTGACACAAGTGAATTTCGATTGTTAGAATATTGGGGACGAAAGGGAAGTTCACTTTGGAATAATATTATCGACACGTTTTAAGTTCTATTTAAAGAATTTTTGTGACAAAGGAGAGTTTAATATGAAACATATTGGTGACCAAAGGCAAGATTAACATGAAGTAAATTGATACAATTCATTGCCAGCATGAACTATGATCTCAATTATTGAAGGAACTATTCCGCACCTCGGATTATTTACGTACTGTTTATCAGATTCTAAAACATGACTTAAAATTACATCATTTTATGTAAATTGTACCTAAAACCGATTAAATTCCATCCGAACACAATCGAAATATTTGGGAAATTCTATAAAGAAAGTGAATACAAAAGAGAAAAGTCTTCATATAAACAATCGGTCCGGTTTCTCCGGCTTGATATCGGTCAAGACATCTGAAAAACAAGCTCTTGAGTTAAGTAGCTCGACCGCGGGGGAGTAATGTTAAGGGTGGGGGGAGGGGGGAGTTATTTATCAATGGCAGAAGCGTCGCGGCGTGTAGGGGGAGGTTTGGCGCCCTTACGCCCAACCAACCCCTACCAGAGTACTACGGCATTGATCCCTTTCATTCAGAGAGCACTTGGAAAATTCAGTCAATGTTGATAAAACTTGTTTGCAACAATTTATGATATTAGGCTTACCATAGTTAGTAGTCCAAATTGTTTAACTCAAATTACTTCGCTTGTTTTGTTGCAATGCAATATCTTCGGAGCTTGCAACACGTCAAAAACATCAAAATTTTGACAAAGAAAAAGTACATAAAACACGAGAAACATAAACTAAACAACACGATAGCGATGACGAGGTGAAAGGGTAGACTGGCACAAGGTGGTTTAAGTTTAAGACAATTTGACTTACTTGACTGATCTCCTGTAGCTCCTTGCTGCGTCCAGAAGAGTTCACCATCCAACCATATCTTGTTCCATGTCCCTCAGCGGACCCTAAGTCCATATCTTGTTCCATGTCCCTCAGCGGACCCTAAGTCCTCCCTATGCTCAAAGCCTCGGTGGGATTCCACTGTTCTTTTCCAGGTGCCGCAAGGTCTTCCACTCGTGTCCCTTGCCGGTTTCACTCTAACGCCTTCTTCTCAATCGCAGCATCGGGCTTTTAAGACACTTTGGACGATGGTGAATCTAAAAAGTCATATATACGTAGTACAGGGGTTTTCAGAATGAATATTAAAATTTGTACCCATGGTGAGTCAAATAATTCATATTTAGTACAAAAAGGTTTCAAATAGAGAATGATTGGGGACGTAAAATAAAGTTTCAAAAAGTTCATAAGGAGAAATTTTATGTTTGGGTTTTTTAACTGATTGCAGCGGGAATTATAATACTGATTATATTATAGTCTGCATGATGGAACCTGTCTCTCAACCCTCCGTCTCCCTGGAGACTTTTCAATGGTTTGAGGCCCAGGCCAGTCCCAGAATGGTCAAAGGTAGACCTGGTCAGGAGACAGGGACAGGATCCATCATACAGACTATAGTACACCTTTTGTATAATTTATAATCCAGAACTCATATGGAGTAATCTAAATTTATGAACCAACGATTGGAACGGGTTAAACGTAATATTTTAGTAATCAGACTTCGGTTGTTTAAAGATGCGGATTTTATGGTACCAATCTAGAGCTAGTTATCCTTGATTATTAGGGCTATTAGTAATCATAGTGACAAAAGAAACATCTGGACTTGCAAAGCTTAAAATAAAGAAATCTTCATTTGTAATTAATTTATTTTATTTCGTAAGGATGTGAACATATCATCAGATAAGCGTAGAGTTTTATTGTAAAAACCTTTTTGGAGTTTTTATGTAAACTCCGAACAGTAAAAAATTTATTTTGTATTTTCGTATAAACCCGAATTTAGTGAATACGCCATCCTTTTTCCAACACTTATTCATCTCCCCATGACCGAATCGGTTAGTTTCATGAACACTTACAACTAATAGGCTCTCTCGTTTCATCTGAATCACTTTAAAATCGTGTTGTAAAAACAAGAGTTGTCGTTCATTCAATCTTTGTTTTCTTGAATGTAATGTGTATTAGGAAACAACTGCTATTGCGTTTGTAATATTGTCAATGCACAAAAAAGTCACGGCTGAAAAACTTTTATTTTTAAAATATATTCAAGTCAAAATACTTTAAAATACTTAAATAGATTTTGAATAAAAAACACCATTGAAAGAGTCAGTGACAGAAGAGACGCCGAACTTTTACGTTTGATTTCAAAACGTATAAAAAGTTTGTAAAGTTTTGGCAGCGTCTCAAGTCTGAAAATAGTTGTTAGGAACGTTGAACAAAAGGGGTTTTAGAGTGGTAACAAACAATGGGAAAACCATTGTGTTTGTAAATTAATGTGGGTGGAGCCATACCCCATGATCATAATGTGTATTTGAGATTTTTTACTCCCACTATAAATTGTATGAAGACTATCGAAGTAAGTGCTAAAAGTAAGGGCCTGAAAATGCGCTAATCTATTCAACCTTTTTTCCTAAATTTTTAATATGGCCTTTATATTCCAATTTTAAGAAAATGATATCCATTACCGAAAATTTTCAGAAATTGATTTTTTCTCCATAATTATAACCGTTGGAGACATCCAGTTTGAAATTAAATGATTAACATCGAACTCGTGGAAAAAGGCAAAGAATTTAGATCGATATTTTTGTACAAATTGTTTATTATTTCGTGCAATGGATTTTTGCTGGAATATTCTGTACTAAGCACCCTTGTGGATGGATATTTTATCAAATCACTTTGTAACAAAAAAAAACACAACTCAAACTGCAGTAGTGAGTGCTATTTGACATCTGAATGAATGGATTTCCCTCAAACACATCAAACATAAGGTGGCCCAAAATAAACCACTATTTTTGCTTCTCAGTCTAACAGGGATACTTGATGAGTCAATGGCATTTACTGAATCTGGCAAAGTTTATTCATTCATAATCTAAAAATACTATTATGACTTTGTGTTTGAGTAAAACCTCAACATTGTTCTGGTTCATTTTACATATTTAGAGCGGAGACTAGTTTTGTAGGTGAATAACACAATTGAACCTCGATAGTGAGTTTGTCAAGAGATTATCTAAAAGCTTGTTATCAAGGTAGAATTCTTATTGTTGTTTATAATAACAATGTGGTAAAGGCGAAAAAACTCTTAAAATCTTTAAAAATGACACTTGTTATCAAGGGGGAATTACCGTTGAAGGTCTTTTTTATTGAGGTGGGTTCAAAAAATGTTGTACATTACAACAGCAAACTTTGAACTAAATTTCAATTCAGTAGTTATTGCGTTAAAATGTCAACATATAAAAAATTAGATAATTTTTTAAAATAAGTAACAGTCTTATATTTATTCGAACAACCATCAAATATGATCCTGTAACTAAAGTACATAACCTACCTCACAAGTTGTTGAATTATAGGAAAAAATTAAGTTATTTGTAAATATTTATTATGCCCTATTTAAAGTTAAAATCGATGATTTTTTCAATAGTTTCAGTAATTTTTTTCTACGAAAAAAGCAAATTGAAAATCAAATAACAGTAAAGTAATCAAGTCCACATAGCATTTAACTGATCATTACTTAATATGACCAGATGTTAAGCATTTGTATCAATATAATGTAAGTTAGAATGTTTTAAGGACACAGTAAAGACAAGGCCATAAGGCCATTACAGCAGTTAACAATGTGTCTGATTATCAAGCATAGAGCAGCATGATTGTGCAGCTTAAGAAGCAGATTATCATGATATTCATTGTCCAAGGTAATACACTTACTCTATTTAATCGCTATTTACCTCTGTGTACAATCAGCTGATATTTCCCGCCATTTATGGTACAACGGGTGCGATTTTGATTAGACCTCAATGTGAACTACTACTGTGTATGGAGGATGGAGACACAGTGAATAAATGGATGCGGATGTGATTATGATAGTTGCTTGTTTACGGATACTTTTTTAAATCAAAATTTCATATGTTAGTAGACAGTAACAAAAAGTGTTATACAGAATTCAGATTTTTCATATGGCGATTTAGATTGTGAGGTTTTTGAATGTCGTATTATGTTGGGCTTAGCCTATTTATTATTTTTTTTAATTTGCACAAGTCAAGAACGAAACTTAGAATATACTTTAGAATTTGTGACTTTAATGTTTATATCAGTTCCGTGCAGTTTATTCCTTTTGTAGGAAATTTGCTAAAACCTAAACGAAAAGTGTTTTTGTTCATCTATGGACAGCAAAAAAGGAAGGTTTATGCTGACACCTTAACGTGTTCCATGCGGTAATAGCGTTTTACCTATAGCAAAATATACTAAAAATAAACATTAGCATTGACTTAAATGGTTTCAAAATTTCTGAATTTATGACTTGAGATTTTCATCTAGCTGTAAACAGCGATCAAACGCTATATCAACAGGGATTAGTTTGTCTAAGAGGAACAAATATAAAGGAATTAAGCAGTTGAGGATAATATAGTGTTGATGGCAGTTAAATACCATCGCAACTTAGTATAAGCGCCAAAGTTTTGGAGAAACGGGGAATAAACCCGATTTACGACTTTGTCGGGGCGATGTTAGGGGCTGCAAATCACACAGCTATAACAAATAAACTTAGCGGCCATTTTATCAACAACGTCCAAAATCTAATGAAAATCTTAGTTGAAATAATGTTGCTATTACAATTTGCCAAATTGAACGTGAGGTAAATTAGAAAAGGCTTAGGTAGGTACAGCAACAAAATTAATGTTTTAAATATACAAGAAATATGTATAAATGAATCGTTTCACTCACTGTACAGGGGACAAACCTAACCGAACCTAACCTGTCCATTTCCCCATCAATAATGCACAATAAGCTGTGGTTTACGTGTCGGTCCCTTCTCAACCCTACCTATCATAACATAGCCTCTCTTGTTTATTTATTTTTATTATATTTATTTATTTAAACGGCAAGCAACCAATTTATAAATCATACAACGTTCAGGGAGGGTCTACAGACAAGTATAACCGAGATTTTAAGATTTTAATGCATGTGCACAAGCAGACATTTATAAGAAAACTTAGGATAGATATCTATCTCTTATCACCTATCTCTCACCTATCTCTCAACAATCTCTCACCCATCTCTCACCTATCTCTCACCTATCTGCCACCTATCTCTCATCTATCTCTCAACAATCTCTCACCCATCTCTCACCTATCTCTCACCTATCTCTCAACAATCTCTCACCCATCTCTCACCTATCTCTCACCTATCTGCCACCTATCTCTCATCTATCTCTCAACAATCTCTCACCCATCTCTCACCTATCTCTCACCTATCTCTCACCCATCTCTCACCTATCTCTTACCCATCTCTCAACCATCTCTTACCCATCTCTCACCTATCTCTGCCCTATCTCTCACCTATCTCTCCCCTATCTCTCACTTATCTCTTACACAACTTTCTTTTACATAGGGCAAAATTTTACAATGATCTTCTTCTTAAAAAAACACATTCCCTACAGAAATTAATTCGAAAACCTAACTTTAGAAACCCTACTAGATATTTTAAATGTCCTAAAATAGTGTTGTAGACTTTGAAACGCATCAAATAGCTCACACATTGTTGCAAAGCCAGTAGAGACGCCACAGCACATTTCACAAAAAGATGGAACAAGCCACAAACGTCAATTATCGGGACAATATGGCCGCCAACATTGTCAGCTGTTTGTGTGATTTGGCGGCAAGGTGCGCGCAACCGCGCAAACGACAGCCGAACGTGAGTGGAAAAGTAACCGGTGACTTCGTTGAGGAACTAGTTTTGTGAATAAAGTAACATTGTGAAACTCGAGCACGTTGTGTCGTGTACGTGAAGAGATTGCGACAATGGAGGGCAAGTAGACTGGTGCAGAGATCAGTGCTTTTGTAGGGCGAAAATGTCGAATAAAAATAAAAATCATTCAATGAAAATGTAACCTGTGTATATAACCTGTGCTTTAATATTTTGTTACAATTTCAGAGACAAAAAATTGTCCAAAAAAATTTTTGAAATACTTTAATAGATAGGCAAATATCAATAGATAAATAATAAACAGTCTCCTTATGAGTTTATCAATTTGTTTTACAATTGTCCAGAGCTGGTCCATCGATATGACTAATCGTAATGGGAGTTTGTTTGATCTATTTGTCATAACCTAGTGCCTCTTTGGCGCCAAGGTGCAAATACGCAAATATCACTCATGAATGAAGTTCTTATCACTGAGTGCTAGTATCATGTTGGGCTTATCGTAGTGACTCAATATTTGTAGAATTAAAGAGTACCTACAACGTTTAAGTTGCACATTTGCATTTTCTGACTTTTTAATTGCAAAATAATGTTATAATTTTTTTTATTTTGGAATGTGTCTAACCATTGACTATATATAGTCAGTGGTCTAACCTAGAGACACAATACTTTGATAAGAAACCCATCTGCTTTTGTCGGTCACAAACCAGTTTGGGCCATAATCATTTGCAATAAAACATTGTATTGTTGTTATAGTCTGTATGATGGAACATGTCTCCTCGCCCTCCATCTACCTGGGGACTGGCCTATGGTAGGGCCAAGACAGATCAAGGAGGTTCAGGAGACATGTTCCATCATACAGACTATAATGAATTAATATTGTAACTTCGCCAAAAATATTCCATTAAAATATGTGTATATGTTCATCGCCCTGTTTGAAATTCATACCATAAGCCTATCTAAAAAATTACTTTAATCATATCATATTATTATATCGATGGTATGATTGTATAAGTAATTCGCCATATACGATTTTAGCGATTCAGAAGCATTCAACATTTGAAGTTTCTATAAGTTATACAGGGTGAACAAAAAGTCAAGACCCCCTCCCCCCCCTTTAATATTTTTCTAAGTAAATTTACAGAGATGTCCTTTTGGTGATCTTGCAATCTTAGCAGGAAGTTTCATTTTATGATTTTGAATTTTCTTTAGTGTCCCATAAAAAGAGGGGATTTTGGGGGCAACTCAAAAGTTTTTAATATAAACCCCTCTTTAAGTGACACCTCTTGAAGTGTTTACAAAAACATAAAGAATGGTGAAAACCAGAATTCGCTATTGCTCATCTGTCCAAAATGGTAGCCAATATTAAAATTATGAACCAATATTACCATTGGTTTTCCATAACATTTGATGCGCTACCATTTTGGATAGAGATGAAATAGCAAACTCTGGTTTTCACCATCCGTTAAGATTTTGTAAACACTTTAAAATGAGGTGTCACTTAAAGGGGGTTTAGATTAAAACATTTTGAGTTTCTCCCAAAATCCCCTCTTTTTGGGGGACATTTAAAAATTTCAAAATCATAAAATGAAACTTCCTGCTAAGATTGCACGACCACCAAAAGGATATCTCTGTATATTTACTTAGAAAAATATTAGATAGGGGAGTCTTAAATTTTTATTCAACCTGTAGATTTACAAATTTATTAATGAATAAATCCCAACATTTGCATACATTTGCTATAAAATCTAACTACTCTCCCAAGACTGTAAAATAACCATCACCAACAAAGCTTCTGAGAGTGTCGATGGAATATTGTTTCTCCAACTTATAATTTATAGATAAAAACAATCATCAATGCTATTACATCCGCATTGGACACGCTGCACAATAGTGGTTGACATTGAAACGTTTCAACTCATAATCGCAGCCATTACTCCATGGAAGCGAAATCAGCTGATCGTACATAGAGGTGAATGGCGATTACATAGAGTTCTTGCACAATGAATAGCATCTGCCTCTTCAAAGGCAAGTTGCTCTGTGCATAATGATGATCAGATACGCGTTGTGGTTGTGTCCTTGTCTTTACTGTGTTGTTTAAACTCTTATGTGGTTAGAGCTCAACAATTGCAATGCTATGTAGTAATGATCGTTAAGCCGATCTTTAACGCTGCAGTGGCTGTTTTACTGCGTTGAATCACTCTTTATTTCAGTATTTTGTTACATGTAAAAAAATCTCAGCTTTCAGAAAATTTAACAGTTTATATCAAAATCACTCTTATAAGTGTTAATTGTGGTTAACAACACTAGTTATGTTTAAATGGGTAGACTTCCATATCTGTTGGCACAAACAACCGAATGAAAATATTGATTATTCGATTGTTTCATTCGATATATCGTTTGGTTAGTTAGGTTAACTTTACCTAACTAACCAAACGATATAGGTATCGAATAATCGATACATCGATCGATATTTTCATTCGGTTGATTATACAATCAGATACGGAAGTCTACCCGATTTAATATCAAATTATAATTCAATTTATGGAAAACGCTTTTCTAAAACAATCCAATTTTTTTAAGACTTCCAGTTCGATTCCACAGCCTTTTACCATCACAACGTACAGGTTCAGCTTTAATAAATCAGTTTTGAATTTGTGCAGCTATATTTTAGTGAAAATCACAAATTGGTTATAAAACTCCCCTTCGGAAATGAGGATGGTTAAAGCTGTGCTCCTAGGTTGTGGAGATTGAGGTTCGAATCCCGCTAAATCACCAACCACAGTTATCAGAGTAAAAATGTCCTATTCTGGTTTTTGGGGCCCACCAATACCATCCAGGTCCACTTAACAAGTCAAAAGTTAGGTAGTGAGAATTATCGCTTTAAATGAGTACTTCCAGTAAAAATTGCAACCTATCCTATCCTATTTCAACCGTTCATTTTACTGAAAAAACAAGCAATTTAGGGCGATTCGAGCTAAAAATAAAAATAATAAAAATACCTGAGCAATATGATAGATAACACCGTTATCACTTGTGTAGGAAGGTCATTTAAAGATTAGAGTGAATTGCGTAAACAATGACGTACTCAATTCACCCCCGCACACTTGAATGCATCATGCTTATCTAGTTAATGTTAATTTAGATGATTTTATATAGTTTTTAATCTATGTACGTTGAAAATTGTTTGGGGTATTTTCAAGATAAGGACCGTCATGATTAAAATTGTTGTCATGCAAATGAAGGTGGTTTTAATACGGTTAGGTATGTTACTTTAGGTTAGGTTAGGTTTTGTTCGCCTAGGTAAGTTTATGTTACATAGCTTTGGTTAGTTTAGGACGGGGCTATCTCAAGGACCAGACATGTCAACCAAAGCTTCTTGAATGGTTGAGGAGAAGATATGTTAGGTTTGGTTAGGTTAGGTTTGAGAGGGGTTGACTATAGGTCCAAAGACGCACAGGCTATTTTAGGTTTGGTTAGGTTAGGTTGGGAGGGGTGCACTCAAGGTCCGAAGACGTAAAATTGTGTTAGGTTTAGTTAGGTTAGGTTGGGAGGGGTGCACTCAAGGTCAAAAGACGCACAGGCTATTTTAGGTTCGGTTAGGTTAGGTTGAGAGGAATTGACTCAAGGTCCAAAGACGCACAGGCTTTTTTAGGTTCGGTTAGGTTAGGTTGAGGGGAATTGACTCGTGGTCCAAAGACGCACAGGCTATTTTAGGTTCGTTTAGGTTAGGTTGGGAGGGGTGCACTCAAGGTCCGAAGAATTTTAAGCAACAGTATTTAATTCTGTTTATTGCATGTATATAAATTAATTTTAAAATTCCCACTTATTTGGATCAATATTGGTGGCTCTCTTCGTAAAAGGTAAATTCTTTTGTAGGTTGCATGTAATTTGTTTAGGATTCCCATTAAATCGAACAACACGTCACCATAGACCACTGATCGGTGATCTAAATACGGAGATGTACTGTTACAGTATTAGTCACATAGCTTAGTCAGTGGTGACTGTGAGGACAATATAGTGCGTCCAGTGCAGGGTGACCGGTTTTGAATCAGCTTTGTCTGGCTTTTCAACCAATACGCTATAGTCTGTGTGATGGAACCTTTCTCCTGACCCTCCGTATGTAGGGATTGGCCAATGGTTAAGACCCGGGATAGTCCAGTAGAAAGGTTCCGTCATACTGATTATGCCTCCGTGGTCTGTATATTACACAGCAAACCATCTATTAAACTATTTTGTGTTGAATTTAAAATATTGATATACATATCGTTAAGTTTAGTTAAAAGTATTAATGTAAACTGATTTGTTTTATCATATAAACACTTGATTTAGTTACTTGGTTTAATTATAACTTTTTTTATTCGGTTATACTTACGTAGTTAAACAACTGTTATTCATTAAACACGCTAAAATTGTTACTCGGTAATAATAGATAAATAAATTACAACTTCTTACCTAGATTAAATAGAAATAAGTTCAGTTACACTACAACTTAATTAAGTTGTCTAGTTTGATTATTACTTAGTTAGGGCACCTAGTTAAACCAGAATCAATTGTGTTAAATCCAGTTACTATAGCAGAATGAACTATTCCGTAATTGAAACCTAGTTGAACTAAAACTTAGTTCATTTACCTAGTTGTAAACCTCTCTTAGGTTGTATACCTAACCCTGTGAAAGTTTCTCTTTGCTACTTAATTAAACTGAGTCCAGTTTACATCGTTAAGCTAGTACTACCTATATCAGAAAGTTACTTAACTAAAACTTAACTTCATTTCAAACTAGGTCAGTTTTATTCTGACATATAATGATTGTTGAATCGATGAAAATAGTCAACGTTTTAAGTTGTAAATATAAATAGAAGTTAATCTATAAAATATTACGATATTATTGGTGTTTTTTTAAACGAAGACAATAAAACATAAAAGGTTCTTTGCTATAAAATAGTCAGAGATTGAACTGCGTGTTTCCTTAAAGCATTACTCTAGTAAATTATAATAAATTAGTTACTATACAAACCATAATCGTTAATGACGTCAAAATCATTTTATCATGACGATTAATAAAGTAAAGAATAAGGCTAAACGAATGAGTACATCTGTTCCAACTTTTAACATCGGGCTGTTGTTACCTTTACAAATAATTATTTCAGTTCTTGCAAATATCGCGTTTTAAAATTCTACTGAACTCAAAAACCTACAGATTTGTACTCTTAGGTTTTCCTAAAGCCAGGTCTTGGCGTAGGTACTCCTAAAGCCAATTCTTGGCAAAGCATTAGTATTCCGGCTCAAATTAACAGTTTAGTTACAAATATAGCGAATTCAACGCCTATAACGATTTTTTCCTCACACCCATAAAACTTTAAGTACTTGCGATTCTCGCTAAATCATCAGAACCTTGAGACATATTTGTTTAATTCATGGCAAACCATTAGTATTTCCTGTAGACAAATGCCTACGCGAAAACAATCGTACAACTTGTCCGAGATTTAAATTGCACGCATAAACTAGATTCTGTGCCATAAATTTCATTATTATGCGTTATTCATTTTCTGATTACCAGCTTCGCATGGCAGCAATGCGACTTCTCCTGTGTGTTCAGCTACAAGCATCCGGCATGTGATAAATGAAGTAATAAATATAACTAGATGATGGTCGAGTGGTCAGTCTACATAACTTGCTGTGTTACCACACTGGAAAACGTAAATTCCCTAGTTCCCGTTTTTCCCATTTATTCTTGAGTTTATTTATATCTGGACAATTTTGTGTCCCTTAGGTTACTGTACAGAAGGATGTATCGATTCCATCCCCATGTAAAATTTTTAGCCAGCTTTTTTTACCAAAATCGTCGTAGTTGATGTGAGCCACCGACAGATTGTGCTGACCTAAATTACTGATTTCTGTCGAATCATAGATAAAACATAATTGTGTTGGTTAGTCTATGGTCGAATACACGATCTTTTTTAACTTAACAATTTGAACTAATGGAATGACTTAATGTGAGCTGTAGCAACTGTTATGACCAGTCTTACATCAACTTGGCCAGCAACAAAAATAAGGTAGAGAATAGAGTTTTAGTTTACTAGCGCATTCTGTATCTGGCTCACACAACTAAGCGATTGTTTAACAAAAAAATGGTTACAGCTATAGATGGGACGTCTACTTCAGTATCCAATAGTCAGTGATGTATCGTAAGGATGGTTAGGTATTTGTTTTGGTAGGCAACTCCATAAAGCTGTGACGAATTGGTTTTTGAGTTTAAAAAATTTTCTTATTCAAATCTAATCATAAATTATCTTCATACACATTAACGGTTTCAAACTACAAAAGATTTTGATACAAGAGTTTTTTTACAGTCAAAGAATGATCATAATACATATAAACCAGTCCAATGGTGTTTTCCCCATCCCTTAGAAAAATTCTCATATTTCCAATTTGTAACCAAACAAAGTGTTTTAACTAGACTAGTTGTGTTACTCACAACATTATCCAATTCATGTTTCATGATAGTCAACAAAGAAAAAAATCCAAATTGGTTCTGAATGTTGACAGGGGTATTGCATGGTCCCAGGTTATTAAATTACTAATTAATAAGACAGTTAAGTTTAACGTTCTAGGTTTTAATTTAGACAACACATCACCCCCCCCCCCAAATAAAATTTACCAATTTTTACACCAAAGTGATTTTTTTTTCAAATCTTTCTAATATTTAACACGAAGCCCTAATACAATCGTGAGCCTATTTAGCTAAATCGTGGAACTTTGAACACAAACAGAAATTAATGATTTTAACAAGATACGAAATCCGACCTGCCCAAAACATTGATAAATTCTTACACTTTAGTGATATAATTTGTTGCTCCATTCCTTGTAGTATTAAACCCAATCGTTGATATATATTCTAATAATTAGTGACCAAACCGTACCTATATTTACTCAATGATGAAAAACCCTAATTTCTAACAAAAAAATCCCAAATTCTTTGTCGTTCAAAGTGTTTTTGATAAGACAGTTTGTTGTGTTATTCATAACATTCAACCATCTCGTTTAAGAATATTTAGCACAAACAAAAGATTATAAATTAGTTGTCAAACAAAAAACAACTTAATCACGTAAACAACATACACAACGCATTAGTCCAACAGATTATTTTTACATGCTTCCAAAAAATATCAAATAATGGATTAAATATGTGATTCTATGTGTTTTTTTACTAGAAAATCCATTATAATATTTGAACTTTTAGCCTAGGATAACTGTTAATTTTTTTGGAAACCTAATACACTAATCGTTATATAGTCGTGAACCCAAACCGAAAACTATTTGTTTTTTACTTTCTCCCCCTATACATAGTATAATATGGAGAAAAATCGTTTTCGTAAGAATTTTCGAGTTTGAGTTTTGAGTGTATATATCTTTTTTGGGGGCAGGGGGACCCAAAAAAGATATATTTTTGAGTGTATATATCTTTTTTGGGCCCCCCTGACCCCAAAAAAGTGGTTTACGTAGTGATGCCTGTATGTGTGTATGTGTACATAGCTACGGAAGCCACCTGTGGTCCAATTTTGCAACTTATGTGATTTTTAACTAATTTCATATTTACTCCCACCGCTTACCCATGATAAAGGTTGTTGACAAGCTTATGGGAGAAAGTATGCTGATACTGTTTATTTTAATATTTATCATAAATAACAACTAATCACCGAAACAAAACCCTAATTTCTAAAGTAATTAGTTCCAACCCAATCAGCTATAATAATTAACTTAATCATTTTAATCGTAAACATAATATTTAACCAATTCTTTGTGTAACATTTAACACAAACATTAATTAATCGCATATAAAACCCTAATGTCCTACCTGCCCTCCCCCCTATGATAGGAGGTATCACTCCCATTGTTGGGGGGGGGGGGGAGTTCAGTTAGTGACAGTTCAGTTTTCAGTCTGCCGTGTATGCCCGCGCTGTTCAGACATGTGTGTTATAGTGTAGTGTCCCGTGCGTCGAATTCGATCACTCCATAGATTGTGCAACTCGGTAAGTTCTTTCTGTATAGTAAATTTGGTTGTGTAAAGTATTATTTCGATAAGATTTTGCACAAAATTGTGTAAGTCAAATAAGGTTTGTTGTGTTATCATTATAGGATTTGAAGGATAAGTTCATTTAAACAGTTGTTTGTTGTAACATTAAAGTGCTAATAATATTTTTGGTTAAGTAAACACTTAAGAGTCTTCCTTAGTGGAAGCCATGTTGGATTTCTTCCCCATAAGAACAATGTTAACTTTGGGTCCAAATATCTCATCAGCAAATTGTCATATAAGTATGGATAAGGAGTTAAATTTAAGGAATTGCGGTCCTCTAGAGATTGACGTTTTTTATTTCACAATTTTTAATTTTTATAATGAATAATTGATTATTAATTAGCTTAAAATTAAGCTAATTATTGAAAGGAAATGAAAATGGATTTTCGAAATTCAAAAACCTCAGTCACGAGTCTATTATGTTAAAAATACAAATTATAAATTTCAAAGCTATATCTTAACAAATAACGCCGTTACGTGTCCACAAATGATGTAATGTTTAACATTGTTCTTATGGGGAAGAAATTCAACATGGCTTCCACTAAGGAAGACTCTTAAGGTTCGTATAAAATGTGTAAGTAAATTAAGAAAATTGAGCATACAATACAGGGTTGAAATATTATTTTAGAAGATTAATTATGGTTAGACTTATGTGCTGATTTACATAAATATCCTGTTAATGATTATTAGCTAAATAATAATCATTTACTACTCTAATGGACATAAAAATGTTATTAGGGCTATACGAGGCTATAAACAGTAAATTAAACCAACATCAAATACGCAATAATTGATTTATGTCCATAGTAGCCTAAAACATTTTGAAAAGTGTAGTTTGTGTTTAGGTTTAAAAGGTCATAATAATATTTTCGTATTATTTTAGCGCGTTATAAAATTTGGCACACTCTTGCTGATAACTTTCTTGGCAATAACGCTGCCCAAACCAACTTGAAATGTCAAAGTTAAATTGTAGAAGCATTCGTTAGCTATAATATTTATCCCATTCTTATTTTTCGCACTTTATTTATTGCACACTCCCACTTAATGTTTTACCACGCTGAGAACCCAGTAAGTTAAGTAATACAAGTTATTCAGTAGACTTCCCATTTCATGTAAAAAATTGAAGCCAAAAAACGTGGTGCAATCTGTTGAAATGATTACCAACTACTGACAATATTCTGTGTTGTGATACTGTAAATCAATCAGCTGTTCGCTATACTGCATTGGTTTAATATTCAACCCAATACACTAGTAAACTCTGGTGAGATGGTCCTGGACTTCATCTATTTTCTTGGCTTCAAATTGTTATATCACATGGGAAGTCTAGACATAATCAACCTTCCAGCATTGATATACATCAACGGATTGACCGTATACAAATAGGTATGTTAACACGATTTGATGGTATAAATATCTGTATAAAGACGAGTAAATATCAATATGAAGATATCCATACATTGTAGAGGTAAACCTTTGGATTAGGAAGGTAGAAATACTTACAAGACTCTCATGGGGATTATTAAAAAAATACTTGTTATCAAGGTCAACTTCTTATCGATGTTTGCAATTACATATGATTGGGTCTAAAATAAAATTCAAGGGGATTAGAGAATTACACTTGTTATAAAGGGTGACTTGTCATCGAGGGTATTGTTATCAAGGTTCCACTGTAGTGGAATATACATAATATACATTTCTTCTAATATACATATACTGTAGATATCCCTTTATAGCGGGTTACATATCCAATGAAGATAAAAATTCTGATTTTGAAATTAAAATACCCAATTTGATACTCATCGAGATAGCTAATATTCATTTTTAATAATTATTCAAGCAGTACACTTTTTTGCCTTGAATCCTTAAAACCTCCACTAGGTTTTCAAAGACTTAAACAAACAGAAACAGAAAACACTGTTAGCACATTCTAACCATCCACAAACTATCATGTATGTATAATATTACATTCATTATAGTATGATAATTCTAACATAACCTATTAGCCTACATGTCTTTTTTTAAGAGTCAATAAAGAATATATAGCCTAAACCCAAATGAAAGCATAGCAGTTTGCGGGTTCCACGTGCGGTTTCAAGTATGATCCAAGTATGAGCCAAGTATGACTCTGCCACCAAGTATGTGGTTGCGGTCGTCCAGTTTTATGTCGCCATTTCGTGTAATTCTGTGCCATCTAGATAACATCGTCGGTGACACGTTACTGTAAATCCGCTTGACAGCGCGCGTTTTGTAAGCTGAAGTTTGTGGACTGTAATACTATAAATGACGTAATGATTTTAACGTTTGTAAAGAAGACTAAATGACGTTTTACTATTACTTTGTTTCAAATAATTGTCTAAGAAAATTCATGTTATTGTTGTACTAACGTTGAGAAATTCGGATACGGTACTGCTAGTTTAGATTACTTGTTTTATAATTATTTTTGTGTATCTTTCAACCTTACACGTTTTCCTAATATTTGTGTAACCCATGTTTTAAGAGTTCATCAGTGGTAGCCATATTGGATTTTAGTCCCATAAGAGCAATGTTAACATTGAAACAGAATTTCTAAAAAAACCTGTTGTGATAAAATAATGGTTGAGGTGTTAAGATTAAGGTTTAGTGGTCCTCTAGGGAGTGAGGATTTTAGTTTTGTTGTCATTTTCCTCCACTTAATATGTTATTGATCATTAAATAGGCCGTAAATTAAATAATTTATTAAGAAAATATAATAACTAATATTTGAAATATAATTTCCTCATTCAATAAAGCCCTATGTTATAAACCTAATTATTATAATTTTTCAAAACTATATCTTTATAAATAACACCGGTATGCTGCTTCCAATGATGGTATGTTCTGTCAAATTTAACATTGCTCTTATGAGACTAAAATTCAATATGTCCTACCACTGATGAAGACTTTTAAAAACAGTTTTCTATTGAAGATTTTTTAAACAAAACTCTCAAACTCTATTAAGTATAGATGAGTCATGGGTCTATTGTGCAATATCTAAACCAAACTGTTTATGTGTTTGAAATAAGCCGCTTGGTACATACGTTTGTGCTGCTTACTGTAAATATTATTTAATTAATTCTGAGCTCCTTTATAGTTTGACTCTGATGATAATTTACTGTACACCGTGAAATATACATTCCATTTACATGTAAACTAATTTAAGTCAGTTTCAATTGATTCTAAACTAGCTTAAATGGGCCACCATAATATGGCATGTTTTCTGTAATGTACAATTTTATTTAACTTAACAATTTTACACACGTACGTAAAAGGAAACTTACGAATTGTAGCATATGTTAGCTCATCATCAAAGAAAGGCCTTGCTGTAAGAAGAGATCCTTATAAGACACGTTGTAACTAGTTAAATAGATTGTCTAGTTCAAACAGATGGATTAGTTCGTCCTCGTATGTAAAGTCGACGATTTTATCGATTTTAATCTGACACCAAGGCAGCTTTGTTTGTAGTCGTGTTCGTTTGTTTTGGCTCTACAGGACTCGTCTGCAGAGGATGTCAAACAATTTGCCGTGTTTGTCCTTCCCTTGCTGTGTTTGTTTTTACCTGTGTTGATCTGACCTACAAAGTCTAGTGGGGAATTGACAAAGCTTCTGAATCTTGCGCCCAAAATTGTGTTTCTGTAGTTCAGGGTAGTTTTTAGCGAATTTCCCATATAGGGAATAAGCTATTACCGTAGTACTCATGGTAAGACCTGGACCCGGAACCGATTTACTTTTTCGTTTTGAGGTCTTCAGAGGCCAAAAACACCATCCGTTTAAATTCATATATATTATATATTTATATATGTGTCCGTTAGCGCGATAACTCGAGCAAAATTGATCCGATTTTGATGAAATTTGGTACAAACATGTAAACCTACATTTATTCGAACGAGTTCGCGAACCAGCATGATCGGACTATGGGAACGGGGTTTTATGGGGGGATTTATGGGGTAAAAATTGGTTTTTCTAATTTTTGACCCTCAAAACATTAAATTTCCCGAATTTCCTCTAGACCATTTTGAAGAGCTTAAAAAAACAAATAATTCAGTATACTGAAGTGTTTTTGTATGGTTATTGGTTACGGAGAAAATTGTAAATTAAAAATTCCCATGTTATTCTTACGGAGAATAAGTAAACTGTTGTAGTTTGCTTGTTTATGCATATATTTGGATTAAACTTGTCCAATCTATTTATTTAATACTAAGCTATTAATATTTTACTAAAAAAACACACTTTATTACCCTGTAGGCAGCAAACCTAGGTACTCGTTAAACCTAATGTTATTTGAATAGATTTAATTGAAAATCAAATCAGGCAAATGGAAATTCGCTTAGTCTGCAGGTTTGCTGCGGCGGGGGTATTAAATGCTTCAAATGTAATAGTATGCGATATTTTGGTCAAACAGGATTTTTCTCTCGTGAATAATCCTTATAATTTTAAAATGTTTTTAGTGTTTGCTCCCATATACCGTCGATTTTGTGAAAACTGTTACTTCTTTGAATTAGCATTTTTAGTTAGTTAAATTTCCTAATACGCGAAAGTTGAGAAAACCTTTTTGGTTCGTTTTCTGAATAAGTTTCTGAATACAATTTTTTAAGGTCATCATAATGTATGGACAAAGTTCTTTCGGAATTCGCGGAATTCGAACCTGGGCGTTGGAACAAAGGCCCATGCTCAGCAGATCTCTAAATACCACGAAAATATTTTTAAGTTTAATTAGTCCTGTTAATATTAGTAGTGTTCAGTTTTCTAAATAAACTTTTACGTGACTTACTTTTGTACATACGTTCTTTTGAGTTTTTCTATTTATGGGGAATCTAGAGCAGTAAGCTTACAATTAAACTAATTCAAAGTATTTTTCTGCAAATCGATGTTGCTTTCCCCTTAAAACGATCAAAATCACAGCAGTTAAAACTGTCGAAGTAATAAATGATGGTGTACTTTGACTTTATTGGAACAAACGTATCCACATTCAAAATTACTTTTGTATTAATTAAAAGTGGCTACACAAATTATATGAAGCTAATTTAAGTCGAACCTCGTTAGCAAGAACCTTGGTAAAACAAATTCCTGGATAAGACGAATTTTTTAAATCCCCTTGAAACTTTTAAAAAGGCCAATGTCAAAACACCTAGAGTATATTTGACAAAATTTCTCTGAACCGTAGTACTTAGTTTTCAAAACAAACAGAAGCTTGTCTCAACATGAAACCCCCACCCGTCTTCCTTCCTCAGAGGTTAAATCAGAGGGAGAAGAGACCTCTGTAAGACGAATAACGGCAGTATTTCACATTCGAACGAACTTCTTTAATAAGAAGACCTCGATGATAAGAATTTCCCCCCTGCAATTCGTCTTAAAGACTAGTTGTTAGTCATGACTTGCCTTCTACCGGCGCCGTTCCCCGTGTGTAACGTCTTTAATGTATTGGCCAAGTTAAAATGTTTTTTCGTACCGTTCGTGTGTTATGTGTTTTTTTCGGTTTGTTAAATTGACGACCTTCACGTGAGGAAAATGTTTTAACTTTTTGTGACCTTCACCTGATGATGTGCTCCACGAGCACGAAACTGCAATAGTGACAAACTACGCAAGGACCATATTGACAGAGGTAAATTAAACCATTATTATTGTCTTAAAGACGTTCGACTGTATTGAAAAGTGTTAAATGATTGGGACAAGAGGCAAAACGATTAACAGACTTTCAGTTACAACCCCCTAATGAATTGTACTCCCCTACATACAGATTCCCTAAGAACACGAACACTGCTCAGTGTCAAATTCTTCTTCTTCTCCAAATGACGTCGTCTGCTAATGCCTCAATACAAGTAATGCAAAGTCCGTATGAATATTAACAGCCTTCAGTCGTGTAGCACCACCTACGTTCCGACGTTTATCGAATACTACACTGACCCTCGATAAATCGACCCCGACATTCACCGTATATTTGTTATAAATGTCATTTTAACTGCGCTGCTTTCAGATGTTTCAATTACCGACCAGATGTCTTAGGTTCAATATATTGTGTCTGGCAGGAAAAGTATACGTAACGGATCGTCATAGTGGCGTCATATTTAAATGACTAGTGTTGACTTTGAATGCAAGTCTGCAACTTTGTTAGTCTTTTTTAGCTTGTAAAATTGTTATTGAGTAATTGAATAAATCATTAATCAAGTGAGACATATTTACATTTATTTATCACCTCAAACTAGCATAAAGTGTAATTTAGAATTAACATACGGTAACTGTATCACCCTTATACTTCAGCTCAAGACTTCAAGATAGTCTTGAGGTAGTCATTACCACTATAAAATTATTAAAGTTCATTTAGAAGGCGCTGTTAATTACTATTAGCGAATTTTCCTATAGGGAAGTAGCTATTACCGTAGGTGGCATGGTAAGACCTAGACCCGGGACCAATTTACTTTTTCATTTTGATGTCCCCAGAGGCCAAAAACACCATTCGTTAAAATTTTTATATATGTATATATATATATATATATATATATATATATAGATTTATATATATATACGTCCGTGAACGCGATAACTTGAGTAATTTTTGTCCGATTTTGATGAAATTTGTTTTAAATGTGTAAAGCGGGATAAAGTTAAATGAGTTCGCGAACCAGCATGATCGGACCATGGGAACGGGGCTTTACGAGGGGTTTTATGGGGTAAAAATTGGTTTTTCTCACTTTTGACCCTCAAAACACAAAATTTCCCAATTTCTCTTTAGACCTTTTTAAAGAGCTTAAAAAAACAAATAATTTAGTATATAAAAGTATTTTTTTTCGGTTATTAGTAACGAAGAAAATTTAAAAAATTGTAAATTTAAAATTCCCATGTTATTCTTATGGAGAATATTGTCAAATGTTGTAGTTTGCTTGTTTATGGATATAATTTGATCAAACTTGGCAAATTTATTTATTTTGTACTAAGCTATCAATATTTTACTAAAAAACACACTTTATTAGTTTCCTTGTAGCAGCAAACCTAGGTACTCGTTAAACCTAATGATAGGCCTATTAAAATATATTTAATTGAAAATCAATTCAGACAAATGGAAATTCGCTTAGTCGGCAGGTTTGCTGCGGCGGGGGTATTTTTGTTTCTGTTTTCTGTATTGGTATGATCATAGACAAAAATAATTAAATATAGACCGTCAGCTGTGCTGTGGTTACCATAGGTTCTGGCGCACACCGCTGGGAGCGCCATGTAGTTACGACGTACGCCAGAACCTATGGTAACCGTAGCATGACTGACAGTCTATATTTAATTATTTTTGTTTATGGTATGGTTAATTATGTATTTGATAATATTCCTGGTACCATAAACAAAGCAAAACGTTGCTCAGTTTAAGATTAGGAGTACAGTTTAAAATCAATGATACATTCTGATCTTGTTTATCTTTAAGTATGCTGTCAACCAAATGTTCTGTGTTATTTTAGGGGTTTTCTTGATATTTTTTATTGTAATACAAATTAGAAACGGTCGTTAAAGATTGTTATATTTATAATGTAATTTAAGTTGGTTAAACGACAGGAAAATGTAGTAACCAAAAAAACCCCGAACCTCTCTACATCGGACGAAATCTAACTTGATCCGCAAAATAATCAATCTATGTAATTTTCAGACAAATTTCCATGGCCAAGGAAATTATATTGACATAGTATACGGTATTAACACGAATCGAACATTATTTCACTACTGACAAATATTCTTAGCTAGTGTTCTGCATTGCTAGAATTAGAATACACTTGGGATAATGTACAAGGAGAAGAAGAAGAATCGCGTTTCGGGTTCCGAGAACGTCATGGAGTCAAAAGTCTGCATTGTTTCTGAAACCAAATTTTCTATTCCAAAGTCTGACATTCCAGTTCACAGGTGTTATTTCTAGCTAGATTTAGTTTAACTCTGCTACGTGAAGTGTTTCAACTCCAAAGTCCTCTTGCTATTGAACAAAAGTCAAAGTTTGAAATATACGAAAAGCCCACCTTTAAAAGGTCAAACACTCCTATTATAGTTTATTAAACACACCCATTCAAGGAAAGAACCGTTTAAATATCTTCTATGATGAAATATTGAACCTGTAACTACGAAGAGGTTCCTTACTCAGTAAATAACATCTCTTAAAACTGTTTAGGAAATTTTGTTCAATTTGGCTTAAACGTATAAATTCTTCTTGCATATGGAAAATATTCTGTGGGATTAACTCAGTCCTGCAGGTGATACATCTTTAAAATGTCTGAGGAATCCATTCAAAATTCAGCTAAGACTCGGTAAAAACAAGTAAGCTTTTATTACACAAAAAAAGTTCTTAATTTTTCATTCACCTATTGGGTCTTACGATGATTGGAGTTTCCAATCAAAATCGTGTCTTGTGTTAAGTACAAGTCTAAATATATGTTTAAGCGTTATTAGACGTAATTTTTGTTTACTCTCCTCTATTAAACATATTCGCATAGCTCTATTTAAACTCATAACTCAATGTAAACAAATGTTGAAATGTGGAAAATGAACTCGTAAAAATATTTAAGGTATTTTTTAACCCAGTACAGAAAAAATTTTGTTTAAATGCGAGGATTACCAAATAAACTTACAGTCGAAATACTTAGAGGGCAGCACCATCTTGTTTAGTTTATGGACTTTTCCTACAGTGTTTTGACTACTCTACTTTTCGGAAGGAAACTCATTCCGTTTTCAAGTTTGTTACTATAAATCAACATTTACCTAACTTGATCCAACCTAACCTACATAAAGTTGTTTCCCCACATTAATTACATTTTACCATGAAACCCCTTGATATAAGTTGTTGAGTTTCAAATCTATATACTACAATAATCAAACTGTCTGTCTCGACTTCTACTACATGAACTACGGAACTGTAACTGGTTTTTACCTTCTAAAATAGAGTTTAAGGATTCCTCTGGGTCAGTAATAACCTTCTGAAGGACATCCAAAGCTTTGTCCTTCAACTCGGAAGTGCCTAATTACTTGGGTTGACATTCTGCTAGGATTATTCTCTGACGCCGCTGTCGAAAGTTCTTCAAACCCAAGAATTTATTGATCCTGGCGGCGGTGACCAAGGACTCCTGACGCCAGAGGTCCAGGTAGAGCAGACAAGTCTGGCTTTGGTCGTCTACTAGGTCAGGGGGAAACGGTGTTACCAACTGCACAGGTGACAATGCCCTTTTAAAGGTTGAAACTTTGAAATTCCCTTGAATTTTTGTTTGAGGTGAATCAAAAGAGATTATCAAAGTCTTGTCAGTTACCTTCAGGTAGGTTAGGATAGTTTCAGTGCATAATTAATGTGTTTTATGGTAAAATAATTTTATCTTCCCATAATAATCCCCATAAAAATCCCACCGCTCAGGTTAGGTTAGGATAGTTTCAGTGCATAATTTATGTGTTTTTGTGGGACAATAATTTTGTCTTCGAAGTTATGAAAATTAATAATAAACCTAATCTGATCCAACTGTTCAAGTAGTTTGTGACAACAGTTTTTGATAATATTGATTTTCTCTAACGCTATTTTTGACAAACAATAATTTTGTCTTCGAAGTTATGAAAATTAATAATAAACCTAATCTGATCCAACTGTTCAAGTAGTTTGTAACAGTTTTGGACAATATTGATTTTCTCTAACGCTATTTTTGACAAACAATAATTTTGTCTTCGAAGTTATGAAAATTAATAATAAGCCTAATCTGATCCAACTGTTCAAGTAGTTTTGACTGACAACAGTTTTTGATAATATTGATTTGCTCTAACGCTATTTTTGACAAACAATAATTTTGTCTTCGAAGTTATGAAAATTAATAATAAGCCTAATCTGATCCAACCGTTCAAGTAGTTTGTGACAACAGTTTTTGACAATATTGATTTTCTCTAACGCTATTTTTGACAAACAATAATTTTGTCTTCGAAGTTATGAAAATTAATAATAAACCTAACCTGATCCAACTGTTCAAGTAGGTTGTGACTGACAACAGTTTTTGGCAATATTGATTTTCTCTAACGCTATTTTTGACAAACAATAATTTTGTCTTCGAAGCTATGAAAATTAATAATAAGCCTAACCTGATCCAGCTGTTCAAGTAGTTTGTGACTAACAGTTTTTGACAGTATTGATTTTCTCCAACGCTATTTTTGACAAACAATAATTTTGTCTTCGAAGTTATGAAAATTAATAATAAGCCTAACCTGATCCAACTATTCAAGTAGTGACTGACAACAGTTTTTGATAATATTGATTTTCTCAAACGCTATTTTTGACGAACAATACTTTTGTCTTCGAAGTTATGAAAATTAATAATAAACCCTGATCTGATCCAACTGTTCAAGTAGTTTGTGTCTGACAACAGATTTGATAATATTGTTTTTTTGTAACGCTATTTTTGACAAACAGTACATTTAAATAAACTCGGGTTGCGGTAAGTTTACTTCTATTCCTGTTCTAAAATCATGACGCATTTACTTGTTCGTTCAATGTTGGCGGAGGAGTGTGTATTTTATACCGAACGATACACCCTTATTTGAGCTTATTTCTATATATTTGAGATTTTATGACTGTGCTTTGCTTTTTGGTGCCAGAGGACTATAGTTTACATATCTAATAATAGAGATCGTCTAATAATAGAGAATATGCAATATTTTTGTCAAGAAAAATATCGTTAAAATTAGTTTAAAAGTTCGTTAAACAACAAGAAAGAGATACTAAACATCATTTTAAATCTCAATTGTGACCAGTGGGAGTACTTTTGTTGTACATAGTTTGAAAGCGAAACTCAAACACAATTCTGATGTAATCCAAGCTAACTTTGTTTATTTGTACACATGGGGTTGTGTTAGTCTAGCTTATCTATAGACAAACACTGGAATCTTAAGAAGTATCACTTTGCTAACTTTGTCAAAGATATGTCCAATCATATATTAACTTACGCAACAATTCTACAAATATGAATCATACTCCAGAATGAGTATATTATCTAAAATATTTGTTTCGGCAGTCCAAAGCAATATGCACGGATTAAACATTTTTTTGCATCACTCATTATTTAAATAAACTATGTATTTATTTGTATTAATTACACCTTAAACAATGTTTTTCTGACGTCAAAATAGTGTATTACATTTTATAACACTTTGTTTACTACACGATGGTAAAAAACTAATTTTAGGACCACAATAATGCGGTGCATGTCAAAATTCTCATGCAATAAGTTCCTTCCCTAGTAACCCCCCCCCCCCCCCCTTGTATTGACTCTAGTGGTAAATGTAACATCCGATTACTTGTGAATCCTGAAGTGAAAGGCGACCTGTTATTTAATGTTGTAACGTTTCCGGACTTGCATTGGCATAAGTGATTCCACGAAGGCAAAATATAGGTACTAGTTGAGTGTATGTTTGTCGAAGAACATGTACCACTTAAAGTATCTCCACTATTCAAGTGGTCCAAAATCGGTTTTGGTTGATTGAAAGTGGCAAAGTGGATTTAATTTGGCAAATATTGACATTAGTTGTATTGTTACAGATTCCAAATTTAAAATTTCGTTTTCTGAGTAAATCTACTACAAATCATTATGTCCATTTCATTCCATATCAGGGTATTGCTTAACCAATATTTTCTTAAATAGGTGGTCATATTTAATTAGATTTACAGTATTGAGGTTTTACACAGTAGGAAACTACTTTCAAGTACTCTAACAACGTTTATCCAAGTGTTATACTCAGATAATGCTGTAAAGTACATAAACGCGTGTTTAAAGTTGATTTATTATTTACTGCTGACTCTCAACGTACCACCCTTAGTTGTTTTTTCCACAAACATAACATAACATCATCTATAGTTTAGTAGGCCTACGATTTGTGCCGACGTGCGTCAAGCCTAGAAGAATACATACAGTTTTCTGTTTCCAATGTAGATTTTTTCTTCACTTTTCAACTTCAACGCACTACCCTCAGCAAGTTGTTGGACACAAACTCAACATAAATCATCTGTAGTTACAGGTGATTTGTGATGACGTGGGGCAAGCCTAGTAATACATACTGTTTTCTGTTTCCAATGTAGATTTTTTTCTTCACTTTTCAATGTCAACGCACTACTCTCAGCAAGTTGTTGGACACAAACTCAACATAAATCATCTGTAGCCAGTACAGGTGATTTGTGATGACGTGAGGCAAGCCTAGTAATACATACTGTTTTCTGTTTGCAATGTAGATTTTTCGTTAACTTTTCAATGTCAACGCACTACTCTCAGCTAGTTGGACACAAACTCAACATAATTCATCTGTAGTTACAGGTGATTTGTGACGACGTGGGGCAAGCCTAGTTCCATACAATTCTGTTTTCTGATTGGCCGTGGCCTTCAGCTATCAGGTGGGCAGTTCAACCTACCAAGTGTCATATTATTTGTAACCGTCCGCATACTGTACCTGTGCCAGGACAATGTGACTGCTCCAAACAGCTGTTTTCTTTAGCTGACAGTTAAAAAAAACTGTTAACTAATTGCGTGTTGTAAATTTCCCTTTAGGAAAAGAGGGTTTTCCGGAATTTCTGGTAACATCTGGATATTGATGTACTTTTTGTTTTATGTTCCTACATGTCCAAATTACAGGTTTTTACACTTGATTATTATAAATTTTGAAAAGTATCTTCAATTTTTAAATGTTCGTAAACCAGATCGATTGGACCATGAGTTGGGACAAGAAAACTAAGCTCTTTTATCCCCACCTAAAACTAAAATAAACATTGACCAGGTATTTAAAAATGAATAAAAATCCCCGAATGTAAATCATATTATATTTTTATTGATCATCTATTTATTATCTAGAGTCTCGCTGGGATTTCCTCAATTTTAACCTCGTGAAGAAAGTAATAATTCATAAGTACTGTTCCTGTATGGACTTATCTTCAAAAGATGAGTTGTTTGTCTCCTCCGATTGCAGTAAAGCAAACACTCATTGGAAGGAATAAAAGGACGTGAAAGAAATCAGCTGTTGTATGACGTAATCAGGTGTCAGGTGGGGCTATGGGAAAACAGCTGATGAGGAACCAACCAGCACCGTAGGATCGCATGACTCGGTATCATCTGTGGAAGTGGGTAAACACGCTCGACAATGTTCAACTGTTCTAATGTAAATAAATAAATAGTTAACTGTTGTTATAAAATCGTTGAACTCATACAAAAGGTTATTTTGTTAGCGTTGTTTTAGCTATTTTTAAATAATTAAAAACTCAGACGTGAATTTAATTTAGTGACTTTGATCTAAGTTTATTTTCATGTTTCAGTTGGGATTGTATATACTCGTATTTTGTATGTGTGGGGTGACTTTTAGTAATTGAACCTGTGGTTGTTTTAAAGTTTGCTCGTCATGTGTGATAGAGTGAGTACTTAAACTTATCTTATGTCTTCTCGGTTGAAACTCGTAGGCCTAATAAATTGACTTGTCTCATTTAGTTTTGTATATATTTATTTGAAAGTTGTATGAAATTTAATATAGTATATCATTGTAAAATAAATATTTAATTGCAAATACTTGAGATATAAATTTTTAAATTGCATACAGATTCATACGTAGAACTATAGATAAAAGGAGTGTAGAACTGTTGAAATCACATCCAAATCCGTTGTAAACGATTTTCCCTGAACATTTGAGCTGTATACCTATAACATTGATTTATTTATTACTGGGGAAATTGTTCATATCTGCTTAATAAAACTGATGGAAATAGTCACCGTTGGTTCATCCAACAACACAACTTCAACTTCACCAAAAATAAAAAGAGCAAAAGTATTATAAAACAGAACAAAACCTTTGAAATCTTATTTGCCACCAAAAGTCAACTTTTCCCTCCAAAAGTGACTGTAGTGTCGTCTGCACAGTGTTCAGTATTCACCGCGCATGCGTGAAACGGTTTAACAGCTGTCGCCGTGGAGACAAAGCATGATTTCCTTTAAAAGAGGTAACATATTACCAAAATATGCAAGAAACTACTTGAAATCTCATTTCCCGCCAGAAGTGAACTCTTTCCCTCCAAAATAGTACTCCAGTGTCGTCTGAAGTGTTTAGTATTCACCGTGGTCGCGTAGAACGGTATAACAGGTGTCAACTGCCGGGACAAAGCAATAGACAGATTAAAGTATTGCCCAGCTGATGCAAATGTGAGTGAAGAGCAAGTAGTTCTGGTCCGGCTGATAATGTGACCTTAGTGATAACACACACCGCTGACCTCCTTATCACTACACTCTCGGTGATGGTGCGAAGCTGGTGGACTGGGAGTTTTGGAGAGAGGAAAAATGTCATAAATCCATCTTGAAAGTTAACTATTTTCGGATATTTTAAAGAAGAGTGCTACTATTAACATTTTCCTATTGCACATAAAGATAATGTAAATTTCATTACCTTAACTCCAGCCTAACCTCACCTAACTTGCATACGATAATTCTAAAAGTGCCGACCATCTTTTTGAAAAGACTCAAATTTTTTATGACCAATCTCCTCTTAGAATAACCAAAGGAAATTGATTACCTGAATTTCCTCTAATCTTGATTTACTTTCCTGTTGCTCTTAATTAGTTTTCCTTTTGTCCAACTTTTAAATATTTCTATTTTTATCGGATTTTGCATAAGACAAAAAATAGGTTTTTTGTGTCTTGGCGAAAAGTATTGTCCTTAGCTTACATAAGTTTTTTTTCTGTAGAATCCCGTACTTTGTTATGCCTTGGTAATCCATGTTCCTTCAGTGTGCTCTAGCAAATGCGACTTTTGGTACCCGAATTCACTACTAACCTACACTAACCTATAATAATTTATTACAAAATTACCTAAACACAAAATATGTAGCCTTTTCGTTGGTTTTTACTTTCAATATTGTTGTGTTTACTGTAGTGACATGGATAGCTATGAGTAGGTGGATTTTTATAGGTGTTTTAAAAAGTTAAAGAGAAAACACACTCAAATTTTCAAGTAACGATCTTTTGTGAAAGTAAGTGAAATGCCCTTGATTGCGATTCAAAAAGATTTCGGTGTTTGAAGAGTGCATTACGTCACAACCAGCTGCTGGTAATTCCAACCAGCTACCAGCCTGGTTCTGGTTCCTCTGGACTGGTCGAGCCAGTCCAGGCTTATGTCAAATACTGGCTCTGAAAGTTAAGGGGGGGATAATTATTTATTATCCATTTATGATTGTGCATGAGGTAATCTTTTGCGATTTCAATCATAATTACTTCAAGTTCGTCGTTTGAATAATCCCCTAAAGACTCATAGGTGGGGTGTATTTTATTTAAACCCCATTGTTGATGCTTATTACTGGTACTAAAGTGAGAACAGTTGTTTATTTCATTATTGTTGATGCACTGTAGGTTTTTGTAACTCTTACATACTCTACCAGTTTCAAGTTGGAACTAAAGGATAGAATACTACAAACATGCACTTAAAGTTAACATTGGAAATGTCTAAAATCGTACTAAACAAATTTGTATGAACCCAGATTAACAAATATGACCTCAGAATAAGGAGACAAACAGCATCTCTTTATTCTATGACATAACTAATTTCGTATATCTTGTAACTAAGCAAATTTCCAAAACAAGTTATTTTTTTGGACTATGGCACGAATGAGCAATGTAAAGCAATCAAAATTATCAGACTGCCCTAGGGTTAAGTAGTGTTTTCAAGGTTTTTGTGATATTTTAAACTAAACTAAATTATATTAAATCGTCAAAAATTTACAATTTATTTGTTTGTAAAAAATGTATCAATAAATAACTTTTTTGTCTAAGAAATGATAATTTTTCATGGAGTTTAATATTTAATTCATTTTGTACACAATTCCTGACAATTGTTATCTTTGAGTTAATTTAATTTAAAATAGACCTAAAAGTAAAAAATCTTACACAAAATGTATTTTTAGAAAATTAACTGACACGTTTTCAGAAATTAAATTTCACTCTTATAACTAGAAAAAACTCTCAAAAGCATACCACAGAGGCTACTTCTGCTCAAGCCAACATCACTAACCTACTTTAGGAAGCTAATAAGTAGAATACTTAGGATTTAAGCTGCCTTCTTTTTACTAAAATTGCAAATACCTTCGTCTCGACCAGACATTCCTACAGCATTCTGTTGAATGTTGTACATTTTCTTGGCTGATGATTAGAATGTTTTTCTTTTCAGTTGTAAATTCTTGTTAGCAAGTACTTTGGCTCTGTTTACATTCCTTAATTATATTAATCCTAGAAAGGGAATAGCTGGAGAGTAGATATAATATAGCAATATGACCCCACTTTCGGCGTTTTTGGGCCCAGAACTTTTAAATTTTTTTGGCGAAAAAACACCCAAAATAGGTATAATATGATGGTTTTACCCTATTTTTGACGTTTTAGAGGCTATATGGGGGCATTTTTTTGGTTAAAAAATGTTATTAATACTGAAAAACATGTCTGGAAATGAAGAGCTTTTTTTGACCACTTTTTTAAAGACCCGGCTCTCGGCACGCGAACTCGGGTGCGCTCCTGACCCATAGGCACACTTCTGATCCCCAGCGATGACAAACTAAAAGTCTTACGAAAAAATGTTTGAAACAAAAATTGAGGAACATCTAATCATCTATACTTCTTCCACTGAAAGTTTTTCTCTGATTGAAAAATAAAAAAAATCCTTGCTTACTCACTTTTTCATGTTTACTCAAAGTAACCTTTTTATATTTTCCTTAATTAATAATTACACACTGGCACAAATTAAATTATATTTATATTGTATTAAACAGTAGTTCATGTAGTATTTTAATATATAAATTTCATGCTATAAATATTTTTATTAGAAGCTAGACCAATGTGTAAGTGATAGGAGGCGCATCACTTTGAACATCATCATGCACCCGACACTGCCGTGCTGGCAACACCTGGAGTTTGAAACCATTGCTATTGCTGAAATTATATTATAACACATTTACATACAAAAGAAACTGGTAAATGGTTTTAAATTTTTAAACTTTTTTATGCTGTATTATTATGTAGAAGGCCATGTAGTATGTAGGCTGGAATTTTAGCCGTTTTGTTGTATATCAAGCCTTTTTGAGATATAAATATTTTTAAACAATAAAGCAGACCTTTATTCACTAATGCTGATATTATATTACAATGCATTGGCATACAAATGAAAACGGTTTGATTTATTTGTACTCATATAAAATAATATAATTCTTTTGAGTTATAGGGATGTCTGGTGATTAAATCACAAATTAAGATCATTTATAATGGACTTTTAAAATAATGGAATTAAGTATAGACTTATAACATTTTCATGATAACTGTTTGATTTATTTGTACTCATTTAAAATAATGTTAAAATAGTATTTGATTTTTATGTTGTATTATTGTTTTTTATCAAAAGTTGAAACCAATGTAGTGTGCCTAAATGTTTATTTACTGTTTTCTGTATCTCAAGCCAATAGATAGAATAGAACAAAGAGGTGTTTTTGGTGTTTTACCTATGAGAATAACATGGGGAGATTTTAAGCTACTTTTTAAAAATCGTGCTTACTCTCTATACATTTCTATGCAAATGTCCATCTCCAAAAATATTTCCAATCCCCATTAATTTTTGTATCATGTGAGTTTTGCACCAGTTGGTTTGAAATATTTATAAATATAACGTGTTGCTGGAATCGCCTTAAATGGCAAGAAACATGTAGTCTTGGGACCTCTGGTAAAATATTGGAGTTTTCCTAGTTTGGACTAAATATTTTTGAAAATTGAAAAAAAAAATATGTTTTTTACTCAACTATTTTAGCATCTTGAAACATGTATTACCGAAGAATCAGGCAAATATTTCGTGCCGAAATTATATTTTACCTTACGTGAGAACTTGGAATCATTATTTAAACTCAGTCCTGCTCCACAGTATAATTGCAGGCTTGCTTCTCGTCCTAAGTGGTGAATTGTGTACAGTTTATGTGTGGTGCAAAGACTGGTTTCTCTTTTTAGTTGTGACCAGCTCATTCCTAAGATGCTAGATGGTATCCACTTTGCCTCTGAACATAAGCAAATTGTAATCTTCAGTTTAGGACTTAAAGTTAATGTCGGATGTGATGCCTCTTTGATCAGAAGTTTGGGTTGTGATTAGCTCAACCCCTATCACCAATATCAGCATAGATCCATTGAACTATTATGTGTTATTGTACTTTGTGCTGATTAATATGTGTTATTGTACTTTGTGCTGATTAATATGTGTTTGGTAAATTAGCATGGCACAACACACAATCCCACATCTTGCTAATTGTAGTTGGTAGTTTAGGTGGTCAAAGTAGGGAGCATTGACTTTCTACAATCATGATGAGATAACCAGCCAGAGCCTCAGACTGCAATAAAAAATAGATGAAAATGCAAACTCTAAAGGCCCCGACCGTGTTTCATACTTCCAGGCTGGAACAACCTTTACTCGGAATATTGTATATAAATTGTTTGTATACATAAGACTCTTGTAGTGAATGTACTCTTCGATGAAAAGACAAAATAAAGATGAAAAACTACTTTATGCAAAGAAGAGAAAGTGATTGTGAAGGGTAGCTATAAACAATCGTATTTTAGTGAGCAATGAAAGTTGCTATAATTATTGGGATTGTTTTGGATAAGTTTATAGATATGCATTGTGTTTACAGGAATTAATCATAGTGGGGATGCCATTTACATCGAGACATATCGATTTTGTTAAAGTGATAAAATGAAGACCATGATAGTGGTGGATAAAGATTTTAATTGTTGAGCAATCGATGTGAGAAGGAGTTTCTTGTTAAACAATAACCTGGAAAACCAATACAACATAATGCATTGTCATCCCTCATTGGTATTGTACCTTACAAGCTCTTTTGTTCTTTACTCATTTTCAAAAACATATAAATTACAAAATAAGCCATTTGTTGTTTATTTTACTGTTATGTATTGTAAGTTTATATATTGAAATAAATGGTTAAATAAATGTAAGTTGAAAAATGAGCCTTATTTTGTCACTAGTTTATTTACATTGATTTGAATCACATTTTTGAACTAACAGATGATTAAATTATTAATTGCATAACATTTGAAACATAGAGATACAACATTTATATTATTAACTGGAAACTATAGATCTATATTATTGTATGAACATAATTTCTGTATTTCATATATGTAAAAGCAATGAGACCATGCTAAATTACAGAATTCAATAACAAAGGAAGTTGATATTGTGCTATATACCTGAGGGTGTAAATATAGAGGTGGGTATTTCCATAGAGACCTAATGATGAATCAGAATGTGAAAGTTCTATGGTAGAAATATCAAGAAAGCAAGAGTGATCATCAGAGGTAACATGGTCATTAGGGAATTCATAGAGAGGGGTCAGTCAGGTTGAACTAGTATATTGCAATGATTCATCCAATATAGAAACAATAGTTACAAATAACCAGAACCAATCACTGAATATTGTAGTTAGTCTTCCTATCCTACTGTTAAAATATGAAACTCATTTTTACATGAGTTAGTGAGTTCATGCCCGGCAACATGAGTGTAATAATGGTTCCAAATGTATTTATCTTATTTTATGGTAGATTTCATTGTGTATGCTTACTCTATGGTAAAACTCTTTGAGATCATTTAATATTTAACACACTTAGAGATTAGTGAATAAATCATCAAAGTGTGATATAAATATGCTGGGTGAAACGTATTAAAACTTGCTATTATGTGTTATTGTACTTTGTGTTGATTAATATGTGTTTGGTAAATTAGCATGGCACAACACACAATCCCACATATTGCTAATCGTAGTTGGTAGTTTAGGTGGTCAAAGTAGAAGTAGGGAGCATTGACTTTCTACAATCATTATCAATTAATTTTATCAGTTAAAGGATTGTCAAATGTCTCGGTTTTGCTAACTATGACCTGGTGTCCCGAAAAGGGCTCTTAAGACCATAAGATGACTATACATAAAGTTTGGACTATTGAATGTGATGTGAATTTATGCATACTTCATCATACAAATGTTACACTATAGTATTTTTACAAGTTCTGACTGTGACTGTGATGTGAATTTGTGTGTATTTCATCACATAAATTTCACACTATTTTCACACATTTCACACCACTATTATGATGTGTTGTGCCTGCATGGGTGTGTTGAGCCATGGATATCATAAACCACAAAGCTATAAGGACGTATGCTAGAACTGATCTAACCTCTGCCAAACCCTGAATACGAGCCTGGAGGCACAGACTTCGGACCAAGGATCAATTGTAAATAGACAAACCTGCATGATAGGATATAGAACACTGAAAAATGCAAATGTTAGAAACTTAAGTCTTTTACTTATTTAGTCTTACCATCCTCTGTTTTGGAGGAAACTGCCTTACAACCAACATGATGAAGATTGTATTAATACTCATGATCTTGGTCATTATAAAATTGATCAAACATAAATCTGTATTTGCCATTATTCATAGACCTTTCCTTGTCTATTATGAAAAAGCCATCAAACACTGGTGGTAAAGACTTCTATATTGATTAAAAGTCATTATTAATATGATTGTTAAATATAAGGTTTTAAATTTATATTGCCTTGTTTGGATAATATTAGAAAATGTACGTTATCGCATAAATGTTTGTGTACTTTCTAAGTAAAAGCAGTTAATATTTTTATGTTGACCCATTGAGAGAAATTGTATACTATTTGTACTATAAAAGGTCTATTCATGCATATCAGTCCAGTAAAAGTTCTGTTATAATCCAGTCATAGGTCAGTCTCAATTGCATCCATAGTTTCTCAGTCAACCTGTCAGTCATTTGGTTACAGTCTGTTTTTTAACTCTTCATTAACCGATGTTATATAACATTTTTTATTTGAAACACAATATTCTATAAAATTTTCATTGGCCAGTTTTTGTTGATTGTTATAAACTGTACTTGATATACAAACACATACGTTGTCATCAGTCAGGCGTCCAAACAATTAAAAAATATCGTTGAGAAGAAATCGGTTGTTGTATTTAACAACATAAAGGTCGATTCACAAACGGTATGTAATAGTTTAATCACGTCACAGTGTATACAGCAACTGACTGTGACTGTGATGTGAATTTGATTAGTTGTGTGTAATGTGTGAAAATAGTGTGAAATTTTTTAAATTGCTTCCAGTTTATATGTTGTCATTAAGCAAGCGTTTAAAAATCCAACAATATCGTTGAAAAGAAACCAGCTGTTTTATTTGACGACATAAAAATCAATTCACACATAACACGTCACAGTTCAATCACATCAGTTACGACACAGTGTATACACCAACTGACTGTGACTGTGATGTGAATTTGTGTGTACTTCGTCACACAAATTTTACACAAATTTCACATATATTTTCACACATTTCACACAACTATTATGATATTTGTGTGAAATGTGTGAAAATATATGTGAAATTTGTGTAAAATTTGTGTGACGAAGTACACACAAATTCACATCACAGTCACAGTCAGTTGGTGTATACACTGTGTCGTAACTGATGTGATTGAACTGTGACGTGTTATGTGTGAATTGATTTTTATGTCGTCAAATAAAACAGCTGGTTTCTTTTCAACGATATTGTTGGATTTTTAAACGCTTGCTTAATGACAACATATAAACTGGAAGCAATTTAAAAAATTTCACACTATTTTCACACATTACACACAACTAATCAAATTCACATCACAGTCACAGTCAGTTGCTGTATACACTGTGACGTGATTAAACTATTACATACCGTTTGTGAATCGACCTTTATGTTGTTAAATACAACAACCGATTTCTTCTCAACGATATTTTTTAATTGTTTGGACGCCTGACTGATGACAACGTATGTGTTTGTATATCAAGTACAGTTTATAACAATCAACAAAAACTGGCCAATGAAAATTTTATAGAATATTGTGTTTCAAATAAAAAATGTTATATAACATCGGTTAATGAAGAGTTAAAAAACAGACTGTAACCAAATGACTGACAGGTTGACTGAGAAACTATGGATGCAATTGAGACTGACCTATGACTGGATTATAACAGAACTTTTACTGGACTGATATGCATGAATAGACCTTTTATAGTACAAATAGTATACAATTTCTCTCAATGGGTCAACATAAAAATATTAACTGCTTTTACTTAGAAAGTACACAAACATTTATGCGATAACGTACATTTTCTAATATTATCCAAACAAGGCAATATAAATTTAAAACCTTATATTTAACAATCATATTAATAATGACTTTTAATCAATATAGAAGTCTTTACCACCAGTGTTTGATGGCTTTTTCATAATAGACAAGGAAAGGTCTATGAATAATGGCAAATACAGATTTATGTTTGATCAATTTTATAATGACCAAGATCATGAGTATTAATACAATCTTCATCATGTTGGTTGTAAGGCAGTTTCCTCCAAAACAGAGGATGGTAAGACTAAATAAGTAAAAGACTTAAGTTTCTAACATTTGCATTTTTCAGTGTTCTATATCCTATCATGCAGGTTTGTCTATTTACAATTGATCCTTGGTCCGAAGTCTGTGCCTCCAGGCTCGTATTCAGGGTTTGGCAGAGGTTAGATCAGTTCTAGCATACGTCCTTATAGCTTTGTGGTTTATGATATCCATGGCTCAACACACCCATGCAGGCACAACACATCATAATAGTGGTGTGAAATGTGTGAAAATAGTGTGAAATTTATGTGATGAAATACACACAAATTCACATCACAGTCACAGTCAGAACTTGTAAAAATACTATAGTGTAACATTTGTATGATGAAGTATGCATAAATTCACATCACATTCAATAGTCCAAACTTTATGTATAGTCATCTTATGGTCTTAAGAGCCCTTTTCGGGACACCAGGTCATAGTTAGCAAAACCGAGACATTTGACAATCCTTTAACTGATAAAATTAATTGATAATGATTGTAGAAAGTCAATGCTCCCTACTTCTACTTTGACCACCTAAACTACCAACTACGATTAGCAATATGTGGGATTGTGTGTTGTGCCATGCTAATTTACCAAACACATATTAATCAACACAAAGTACAATAACACATAATAGCAAGTTTTAATACGTTTCACCCAGCATATTTATATCACACTTTGATGATTTATTCACTAATCTCTAAGTGTGTTAAATATTAAATGATCTCAAAGAGTTTTACCATAGAGTAAGCATACACAATGAAATCTACCATAAAATAAGATAAATACATTTGGAACCATTATTACACTCATGTTGCCGGGCATGAACTCACTAACTCATGTAAAAATGAGTTTCATATTTTAACAGTAGGATAGGAAGACTAACTACAATATTCAGTGATTGGTTCTGGTTATTTGTAACTATTGTTTCTATATTGGATGAATCATTGCAATATACTAGTTCAACCTGACTGACCCCTCTCTATGAATTCCCTAATGACCATGTTACCTCTGATGATCACTCTTGCTTTCTTGATATTTCTACCATAGAACTTTCACATTCTGATTCATCATTAGGTCTCTATGGAAATACCCACCTCTATATTTACACCCTCAGGTATATAGCACAATATCAACTTCCTTTGTTATTGAATTCTGTAATTTAGCATGGTCTCATTGCTTTTACATATATGAAATACAGAAATTATGTTCATACAATAATATAGATCTATAGTTTCCAGTTAATAATATAAATGTTGTATCTCTATGTTTCAAATGTTATGCAATTAATAATTTAATCATCTGTTAGTTCAAAAATGTGATTCAAATCAATGTAAATAAACTAGTGACAAAATAAGGCTCATTTTTCAACTTACATTTATTTAACCATTTATTTCAATATATAAACTTACAATACATAACAGTAAAATAAACAACAAATGGCTTATTTTGTAATTTATATGTTTTTGAAAATGAGTAAAGAACAAAAGAGCTTGTAAGGTACAATACCAATGAGGGATGACAATGCATTATGTTGTATTGGTTTTCCAGGTTATTGTTTAACAAGAAACTCCTTCTCACATCGATTGCTCAACAATTAAAATCTTTATCCACCACTATCATGGTCTTCATTTTATCACTTTAACAAAATCAATATGTCTCGATGTAAATGGCATCCCCACTATGATTAATTCCTGTAAACACAATGCATATCTATAAACTTATCCAAAACAATCCCAATAATTATAGCAACTTTCATTGCTCACTAAAATACGATTGTTTATAGCTACCCTTCACAATCACTTTCTCTTCTTTGCATAAAGTAGTTTTTCATCTTTATTTTGTCTTTTCATCGAAGAGTACATTCACTACAAGAGTCTTATGTATACAAACAATTTATATACAATATTCCGAGTAAAGGTTGTTCCAGCCTGGAAGTATGAAACACGGTCGGGGCCTTTAGAGTTTGCATTTTCATCTATTTTTTATTGCAGTCTGAGGCTCTGGCTGGTTATCTCATCATGATTGTAGAAAGTCAATGCTCCCTACTTTGACCACCTAAACTACCAACTACAATTAGCAAGATGTGGGATTGTGTGTTGTGCCATGCTAATTTACCAAACACATATTAATCAGCACAAAGTACAATAACACATAATAGTTCAATGGATCTATGCTGATATTGGTGATAGGGGTTGAGCTAATCACAACCCAAACTTCTGATCAAAGAGGCATCACATCCGACATTAACTTTAAGTCCTAAACTGAAGATTACAATTTGCTTATGTTCAGAGGCAAAGTGGATACCATCTAGCATCTTAGGAATGAGCTGGTCACAACTAAAAAGAGAAACCAGTCTTTGCACCACACATAAACTGTACACAATTCACCACTTAGGACGAGAAGCAAGCCTGCAATTATACTGTGGAGCAGGACTGAGTTTAAATAATGATTCCAAGTTCTCACGTAAGGTAAAATATAATTTCGGCACGAAATATTTGCCTGATTCTTCGGTAATACATGTTTCAAGATGCTAAAATAGTTGAGTAAAAAACATATTTTTTTTTCAATTTTCAAAAATATTTAGTCCAAACTAGGAAAACTCCAATATTTTACCAGAGGTCCCAAGACTACATGTTTCTTGCCATTTAAGGCGATTCCAGCAACACATTATATTTATAAATATTTCAAACCAACTGGTGCAAAACTCACATGATACAAAAATTAATGGGGATTGGAAATATTTTTGGAGATGGACATTTGCATAGAAATGTATAGAGAGTAAGCACGATTTTTAAAAAGTAGCTTAAAATCTCCCCATGTTATTCTCATAGGTAAAACACCAAAAACACCTCTTTGTTCTATTCTATCTATTGGCTTGAGATACAGAAAACAGTAAATAAACATTTAGGCACACTACATTGGTTTCAACTTTTGATAAAAAACAATAATACAACATAAAAATCAAATACTATTTTAACATTATTTTAAATGAGTACAAATAAATCAAACAGTTATCATGAAAATGTTATAAGTCTATACTTAATTCCATTATTTTAAAAGTCCATTATAAATGATCTTAATTTGTGATTTAATCACCAGACATCCCTATAACTCAAAAGAATTATATTATTTTATATGAGTACAAATAAATCAAACCGTTTTCATTTGTATGCCAATGCATTGTAATATAATATCAGCATTAGTGAATAAAGGTCTGCTTTATTGTTTAAAAATATTTATATCTCAAAAAGGCTTGATATACAACAAAACGGCTAAAATTCCAGCCTACATACTACATGGCCTTCTACATAATAATACAGCATAAAAAAGTTTAAAAATTTAAAACCATTTACCAGTTTCTTTTGTATGTAAATGTGTTATAATATAATTTCAGCAATAGCAATGGTTTCAAACTCCAGGTGTTGCCAGCACGGCAGTGTCGGGTGCATGATGATGTTCAAAGTGATGCGCCTCCTATCACTTACACATTGGTCTAGCTTCTAATAAAAATATTTATAGCATGAAATTTATATATTAAAATACTACATGAACTACTGTTTAATACAATATAAATATAATTTAATTTGTGCCAGTGTGTAATTATTAATTAAGGAAAATATAAAAAGGTTACTTTGAGTAAACATGAAAAAGTGAGTAAGCAAGGATTTTTTTTATTTTTCAATCAGAGAAAAACTTTCAGTGGAAGAAGTATAGATGATTAGATGTTCCTCAATTTTTGTTTCAAACATTTTTTCGTAAGACTTTTAGTTTGTCATCGCTGGGGATCAGAAGTGTGCCTATGGGTCAGGAGCGCACCCGAGTTCGCGTGCCGAGAGCCGGGTCTTTAAAAAAGTGGTCAAAAAAAGCTCTTCATTTCCAGACATGTTTTTCAGTATTAATAACATTTTTTAACCAAAAAAATGCCCCCATATAGCCTCTAAAACGTCAAAAATAGGGTAAAACCATCATATTATACCTATTTTGGGTGTTTTTTCGCCAAAAAAATTTAAAAGTTCTGGGCCCAAAAACGCCGAAAGTGGGGTCATATTGCTATATTATATCTACTCTGGAGCATCCACTTTCTCGCTGAGTTTATAACTTTTATAGGCCAATTTAAGTCCATAATTAATTATGCACGATGACAATCGAATGCGTTATGTTTATGTTTTGCTATGATCATGCCAAACTACTGCTTCTCCTCCGCTAAAACCAAACATTTGGTTGTCCAACTAATGTCCCTCTTTTTTTGCAATGTTAAAGGGTACAATTTTATAGTTTTTAGTCAATTTGTGTTGACCTAAGTGGCCCTCAACGGAATGTCTATATATAAAGCCAAAAGTACCCATGAACTTTTGAGAAAACTAAAAGTCACACCCCCATAAACCATATACTTAAAATATTCGCAAAAACAAAAATTATATTTTTATTGATAGGATTAAAACTTATCTGTAGTTTTAAAAGTAGGTCTGAATACTTTCTTAGAGGCAATACCGTCAAATAAACAATCAAGAATTTGTATTGCCTATGGTATTTGATCACAAAATGTTGATATAAATTAAAAAGGAAGCCAATCACAAAACTAATTTTTCAAACCCATGTTTTATCTTTGACTTTTTTTTATTTAGGCGCGTAACAAATTTAATCTGAGGCTAGAAAGAACATTTATTTTATTTACGAGTAAACGCTGTCTGGAGCAAAAATGTGTTCGAGTGAGATTAATATAACTCAGAGATAAACTCAATTTTTTCGGAAGAAATAGGGGTACCGGTGTTAACATTTTCCCCAGATTCGTTTCTTACTCCAATTTTCCTGTTATATACCCATTAAGCTATCGGCAGACTAAAGACAGACACAACAGTAGACTTCTTATCATTTGATCCTGTTACAACTTCGTAGTGTCGTCAGAGCCAAATAGAAACACAGTTATCAGCAACAACGTTATCTCATATCACTAGTGCCATCGAGATACATGTACTACACATGTAGCCGTCAATCACCCGCCTTTATGGAGGCTTACGGTCCGAATTGGAGGGAAATATGGTCGAGTTGTGGTTAGTTTGGGGGTCTATTGATTATTGTGCGATTTTTAGGTTAAAGAGTAAAAATTATATTTAGTGCCATCGAGATACCTATGTAGGCCTACACATGTAGCCGTCAATCACCCGCCTTTATGGAGGCTTACGGTCCGAATTGGAGGGAAATATGGTCGAGTTGTGGTTAGTTTGGGGGTCTGTTGATTATAGTGCGATTTTTAGGTTAAAGAGTAAAAATTGTATTTAGTGCCATTGAGATACCCATGTACTACACATGTAGCCGTCAATCACCCGCCTTTATGGAGGCTTACGGTCCAAATTGGAGGGAAATATGGTCGAGTTGTGGTTAGTTTGGGGGTCTGTTGATTATTGTGCGATTTTTAGGTTAAAGAGTAACAATTCTATTTAGTGCCATCGAGATATACTATATACACATGTAGTCGGCAATAAACCGCGAGTCATCGGGTCAAAATTAGTTGGAAATATGGTCAGGTTGGGATTAGTGTGTTGACAGTCAGGGTATTCATTGATTTTTTTGTGATTTTTTGAGATCGAGACATTGGAAATCCATTTAAATATCGCTTTTTTACTAATTTGTACCAGCGCCGATATACTGTATTGGCTAAGAAAGGAATTGCATGGTAATATATAAAATATTAATTTCGTCATAATATTTTGGGTAAAACAAAATGAACAATTTGAATCATATACTTTTTTTGTTTATGTTCAAAAATACAAACCCAGTTGTATGCTTCGTTGTAAAAATATACTGAGTTTCTATTGATTTTCGTTCCTAGTACTGCAATTTGAGTTTAGTTAGTTAATAAGTATTCATTTATGTACAATCTATATATTTTTATGCACAAAAAATACGTAAATAAATATCCACAATACTAAAACCATACGTTGCATAAACCAAATTTAACACACACAGGCAAACACAACGATTTGGTTCTCATAAAATTTTAAAAGTTAAATTTCAAGCTAAACACATAAACCATCTTTTTGGACGAATACTAATTGACCAATTAACTAATATCCAACCGATAAGAAAACCACGGAAAACAAAAATATCGAAAAAAATTGATTGCATAATTGTATGAAATTGACTATATAGTGTGGGATTTATTCAGCCCCAACGCAGTGTGAAACTTTTGAAAACTATAATAAACTAGCTGTTACACGTCGGCTTTGCCCGACATACTTTTAAACGACAAACATACATTGGATTTTTTTAATTCAACCCGTATCGCACGTGTGTTTCCCACATAAAACCCAGCTTGTAATGCAGACCAATCAGCATAATTCATTCTACTTTTTCACCTGTTCAATCCATAAACATCGCAGATCACTATCTGCTATTTAAATATGCGATTGCGGCAGGCAACAATCGAATGAATACTAATAGTGAATATTTATATGCAATGTGGTTTTTATCGGTAATTGTGGTGGGTTTTAGTAACTCTATCAAAGGGGAAAATGGTAATTCGATACTTAGTAATCGATATTAACTGTGTGCGAGTCACGCGAAGACTCACGCACGCGCAACCGCGTGTGCGGTGACTTCAAATAATTCCGTACGTGAAGAAATTGTACCATTAAAACCAGTACAAACTGTACAAAAATTGAATTTGTTGTATGAATTGTCACAAATTTTGTCTCTTGAAAAGAATTCAACCGAGAACTGTGAATTGTTATTTTACTCATTAATTCTTTGTTTGAAGTTGGTTTTTTTTAAGGTAAGCTGGATTAATTAATTATCAGCTGTATCTAAGGAATATGTGGCCTTAGTCACTAACAAGACTACATCGTGCCACTCATCCTTCACTTATATTTGGGTTAATACGCACATAGTGGCGTCCCTATATTAAATAATTGATAATTAATGTCTGTGGATTATTGCTGAAATTCTCCATCCAAAACCAAAATGGATCTAAAACTATATTTTTATCTACTCGAAAAGGTACATGTCTACATTTTTACCCTATTGGCAGATTATGAATGATTCCAGTGACAGTGCTAATTTTATATTTTATTGACAGTATTTTAACATTTTCGACGTTTAATTGCTTAAAGGATAACTGATTTAGACCGATTAGCTGCATTTTGGATTTTTTTAAATTATAACCAAGGATAAAAAAGAGGAAACTTCTAACCTCAAAGATCAAATTTAATTAGGTTCCAGTGTACCGTTATATCGAAGAGTATTAAAGGAATATCTTTTATATTTTCTTGTAGGCAGACGAAACAAGAGAATAAATGTAATTCGACAATCGCAGCTAGGGTTGGAGGGTTGCCAGTAAGGGTGCACTCTGCCAATTGGTGTTGGACCATCCCTAAATCACAGCCATCTCGAATAATTCTTCGAATAAACAGCAACGACATTGTATCCACTACGATATACTTCAGATGTTTTATGTTTAAACAGTTATTTGAACGTTATAGTCTGTATAATGGAATTTGTCTTAACCCACCGTCTAACTAGAGAACAGGGGTCAGTACCAGGCAGACGGGTCAGACAAATTTTACAAACTATAACACAAAATTTTAGAGTGTGCACTGTTGTGACTTAAACATTTAAGCAAAGATTTTTTTGGATCTTTTATATTATTTACATTGGGTGAAAGACGGCAATACTTATTTATAATCCTCCCTTACCGATAAATAGTTAGTATATAAAAGAATATAAGTTAAATATCAGTTCTTTAAATTTTGATGTTAATTATTAGTTTCTTGTTATTAAACAAACGTTTAAACTATTTTAGCCTAATGTAACAACAGTATGTGTAAGCATTTTTATTTCCTCTTTTATTACATATCTGTAAATTACAAATCGTAAAATAGACCTTGGAATAAAATAAACACATTTAGTCTATATCTGCACACTAAAACGTCATCATCACGAAACATAGTAAAACAAGCATACAATTTATCCAGATTATTAGAAACCTTTTTACACCACTAGCTGTAACCCGCGGGCTTTGCCCCGTTTAACTTCTTAATTTTCAAGATGATCTCGTTCGCATGGCTCAATCACGTCCTGGTTGAAGTTCGTTCGCTACGCTCACTTGCCTTCAGGTTAGCTCGTTCGCTACGCTAACTCGCCTCCAGGTTGAAGTTCGTTCGCTATGCTCACTCACCTTTTGGTTGCAAATTAGCTGTTGTCATAAATGTAAAAGAAATAATAGTGCTGCACCCTGTTGGTATTCCCTTTTAACTTTAATGCTATTGAACATCATAGAACAGAACCAACTTGTTTACTGTAAATGAAACAGCTGTTAAGATTCATTAATTCCATTTCTCATAAGGTTAACATGGGAAACTCCAGAGCCACTGGGGCGGAGCCGATTGGACGGATCACGAAATTGATGGTGTATAAACCTATTCCATGAAATTCTACACGTATGTACCAAGTTTCGTGGCAATCGGTTCAGCGGTGTCTGAGTTTATCACTGCCAAATATATATATATATATATATACAAACATCCTCTTTTATACTTATAGATTCAGAGCCTTTCAGTTATTTTATTATTTACAACTTTTATTCATGTGTTCACTCTATAAGTATACATGAACGATGTGTCAAACTGTTTAGTATATTATTTGTGTACTTTTGTTAAGTGGAACTTTGATAACACCCTTGATAACAAGTACCATTTTCAAATCCCATTGAATTTATATTCCCCGTAATCATATGTTTTTGCAAACCTCGATAAGAAGCGAACCTTGATAACAAGACCTATTTAATAATCCCCATGAGAATCTTGTTATCGAGGTTCTACTGTTGTGGCACTCATGTTTTTGATAAGTAACCTTAACATTTTACTAAAATATTTTATACCACGAAAGAAACTTGAAACTAATTGTCCAAGCACAACCGGTAGCCATTCTTATGGTTTATAACAGACGCATTATGTGACCACTTAGGCCAATCAGCCAATATAAACTGACCACTTGCTCCTTATCAGCATAAACAAGGACGACAAAAACGCTAATGTGTAATTTATTTTATCGGTCTTTGAGCAGAGAACGCGCACCGTGCAAAGACCTCTAAACGATCAGCTGTTTTAGTTGAATTATTACGTTGTAAATTAGTTTTTGACGTTTATAGACGTTGATGCTCCCTTAACAGGTAAACATGTGCTAACTGGTTTTCGAATAGTGTAGGTTTAAAAACTCTTAAAATAGGTTTATTGTTATTTAAACAATTAAACAATATTGTTAATAAATATTTACTGAAACAATATTATACAGCATTTTGTGCGAAGCGAAACTACTTTATATTGTTGTAGATGTTGGTTTATTATAGGCAATACGTTAGTACAAAAGTGGGTCTAAATTATCAATCTGAGTACAATAATGCATTTATTTAAAGATTACTAATAATTGTTTACATAATTTTCGGTGAATGTTTGATATAAAACTGATTTTGTAATATTGTTATTGTTTGATCTGTTTTTAAATACGTTCATTTTATAAAAAAGCTAAATATTTTATCAAACCTTGAATGAAATTAAGATTTTATTTCCATTAAGGAAATTTGTCATCAGAGATTACTAAAACAAAAGCTTTTTCGTATTACGTCGCGGATTATTATTGCACAATGGAAATAAAAATTTACAAAATTATTTTGAAATTTTCAACCCACACTGCTTTGCAATCGGCTTGGTATGTTCTGTTCACATATACATATACATGTATTTATTTATTCGTGCGGGTTTATTTATTACCCTCGTCTGAACTACAGAGATAACTGAAGATGACACATTTGAGGCTTATCATGACCAATCCTTAAGCTAATCATGGTTTAGTAAGTAGTGTATTTTTTTCAAAAATAATATCGAATCAATACAAGGTTTAAATTTTGAGCCTCCGCGGCACCAACCCGGACCTATGCTTGGCTCTAGGCCAATGGGCACCGAAAATGAGCGAGATTTGAGGGCGGGGCAGGCCCACAAGCATTCTTAGTGGCGTACCGGTGCTGGGCAATGCCAGTGGTATGTACAAACTGATATTATAATTTTAAGGTACTAAAACGGGTTTAGTTTTCCCGGAACATGTGGAAAATTTTGTCTGCCGGTTATAGAGGGCGGCATGCATAATTTAAAAACTCAAGTAAACAAATAAGTAAAATATTTTAAACGAATACACAATTTGAACTCTTTTCAATATATTAAATACTAGCAGAGTACCCGTCCTTCGTACGGGGTTGGCAAATAAGTATAAAATGATTATTGCAGTTATACCCGATCTTTGCGTTTGCGATGTGAGAAAACACGGTTTGAGAACATTTACTTCCTCAAATTTACGGTATGCGATAGTATTACACATCTACCATAGCCATAATGTTCTACTACTTCAGTTACACAATAGAGAAAGATAGATTATAAATTCACAAAATATCATGAATTATTCATGAAATTAAAAACATAAACATAACTGTAAACAATCCTACTTTGACAGTTCTCATTGTGTATCACAGTTTTTTTTTTGCTGCTTTGTTCAAATAAGCTGTTTTCATAAATGCAAAAAAATATAGTGCTGCACCCTGTTGGTAAATCTTATAAATTTTTAACGCTTTTGCATATCATAGAACCAAATCTTTTAGTTGAAATAGCTAGCTAAATTCTTTAATTCCCTTTAAATATGAATACTCATAAGGTTAACATGGGGAACTGCAGAGCCACTGGGGCGGAGCCCAAAAGGATTTTTGAGATAAGAATATGCCTATATGTTAATCGGGAATGTGAGCTATCATCATGCCAAATTTCAGCCCAATCCGACCAGTATTTTCCGTGTTTACTTGTCACAAACATACATACATCCATACATCCAAACTTTCTCATTTATAATATTAGTAGGATTTGTAAATATATTATTACAAATGTTATTCGACGTATTCCTTGTACTATCAGATAAAACTTGACCAATAATGACCCCGTACCATCGATATCTGTCATCATTTTAGTTTTTTTTTTCATTCTTTCTTTCAAACTTAGACCCCTGTTAATTCATAGATCCGGATTAATAAGGGTCTACCCTATCTAGCTGACTTTGAAGCACAATATAAACACTCAATATTCCAAACACACCTTCTGATAGTAGTTGAAGAGTTTCGCGGAACTGCAGCGGTTGCACGTGCACCTTGCCTGGAAGGCTGCGCGCGCATAATCTCTACGCAGGTGTTCCTAGTTCTACGCAAGCGCAGAACACTGCGCGCATAAAACTGTTATATTGGCGCGTCATGACCGTCGTATATAGTTGTACACTTTTGAGTCATGTTATCATTGGTATTGAGTGCACTACTTTCATGATATCATTGGTATTAAGTGCACTACCTTCATGATCATTGGTATTGAGTAAACCCCTTTCATGATATCATTGGTATTGAGTGCACTAGTTTCATGATATCATTGGTTTTAGTGCACTACCTTCATGATATCATTGGTATTGAGTAAACCACTTTCATGATATCATTGGTATTGAGTGCACTACTTTCATGATATCATTGGTATTGAGTAAACCACCTTCATGATATCATTGGTATTGAGTGCACTACATTCATGATATCATTTATATTAAGTACACTTTAATTTATGTTGTTTCGAAATGTGTTTTGTGTTGGTAGTGTTTATGGTTGGAGTGTTTTAATATGTTTTTTTACTTGACTCTTTGCCTGTGATCTAGGGCAATTAATAGTTTTAAATATTGCCATATTTATACATATATATTAATATTATATTTATATTTTTTTGTCTTCATCAGTGGTAGCCATATTAGATTTTAGTCCCATAAGAGCAATGTTAAATTTGACAGAACATCCCATCATTTAAAGCAGTATGCCGGTGTTAACTAAAAAGATTTAGTTTTGAAAATTTATAACTACGTTTGTAACATGGAGTACTAGGGAATCAAGAAATTATATTTCAAATATTCGTTTTTTTCTGTTCTTAATAAATTATTTAATTAAAAGCTTGATTAATGATGATTAACTTATTAAGTGGAGGGAAAATGGCAAAACTAAAATCCTCACTCCCTAGAGGACCACAAAACCTTAATTTTAACACCTCAATAATTATTTTATCACAAAAGGTTTTTTTTGAAACTCTATTACAAAGTTAACATTGCTATGGAACTAAAATCAAATATGGCTACTGATGAATAATCTTAAGTTATAATAGATTTTAAGTCTATGGATTACCAAGACGTACATTAAAAAAAAACAACTGCACAGGAGTAACCTTAAAATTGTCTTTAGCTGATCATAAGTGAAAGGAATCCATAAGGGTAAATTCCTTCTTGATTAAGATTTAAGAGTATATTTGGGACTACAACAAATAAAATAAAAGTTCTACAGTAAAAACCAAGAATAACTAAATATTATTTGTAAATATTATCTTACAACCTAAACGAGATTTCACGACACAGCATCTCTTTGCTTTTCCAGTTAACATCACAAACCTACTTAAAGAAGGTAATAACTGAAATTCTCTGTATTTAAGCTTCCTTCGTTTTGCTTATTTTGTAAATACCTCGTCTCTACTTTACATTCTCTTGTAGCGTTAAAAAGCTTGGAATTCTTTCCTCCTCAGGTTGCACTCTTGTTAGCAAGTACTAGGGAGTTCTTGGCAAAGTTAACATTCTTCAAGACACTGTTTTAATATTAATATCGAAGGAATAGCTGTACTACATTACCCTGTGTCTTATAGATTTATCATGATATCAGCTTAAGAGACCGTATTTACATCTATAGAGCATAACCGGAAATTTAAGGTATACACGAAACAAGACGCATTTTGAGAGTAAAAATTTCAAGGATTTCATGCTAAAAAAATTAAGTGAGGTATAATTTTATGTTGTAGTTAAATATGTTCAGTTTTTCGTGTTCCATCAGTGATGATAATTAAAGCTCTGTTCAGTGATTGAATTCTCCCAGAACATACACTTATACCAAAACCCCTTTTTATACAAGAGATTACCTTTAAAATTGGATATCAAATAAGTCGTTTAAACATATAACCTTTAAAAACTATGCTCAGATAGATATCCAGCCACTCCAGTAAGGCGTAATTCCGAAAAGCACTTCCATATAATGATTTCGGAGCACTGCTTGACCTTGCAAATTCTTTCAAATAGTGATTTTCGGAGAAATTCTCAGGTACGTTTTGTTTCATTTTATAAACTCAGGAATTTAATTTAGACCGCAAACACATCTGTCTAACCACACGAAGTACAACTAAAACACCAGGCAAGTATATTTACATATCAACAACTCAACAAAAGCCTGAGTGCCTCTTAAATCTTTTATATCACATTGGAATGCCCGACAAAGACTTTGCATTAGTGCGATAAAACTCTTGATTCGAGTACTCATATCGAATACGTATCGATTACTCATTCGATAATCGTGAATCGATTTAATACTTGAATAGGTGCCGAAGCTGAACGTTAAACTGATAGAATTTTTGGACAAGTGGAATTGTATCAATATAGGAATTGAATTATGGTGTTTCGACTTATCGATCGCAATCTTCGATTGTTCCATTCGGTTGTTCCGCGAAGGTCGACTAGTTGATTTAGCCAAGCGTGGGTAGACTGGTCCAAGCCGAGTCATTAAAATCTATTTTGTTTCTGCATTCCTTCACCAGTAGTCGGTTGTTTCAACACTTGTTTTGGAAAAAATTATCGTTATCGCATTCCGATATTAATTTAAATAAGAAATCCTTTACAAATCATTTAACTCTATAAGAATGACTATATTTAATACAATAAAGTAATCCATATGTCCTCAAGATGACTTGATCATTAAAATTTCTTATGGCGAAAAAACACCAACTTTATTTTCAATATCGATGTTATTCTTCAATAGTCGATGGTACAATATAAAATAAATATAATAACAATTGAAAAAAATTTAATTGTTGAAACAGTTTTTTTTACCTAAAAACAAAACTTTCTAACATTCATCTATTAATGTATTTTTTCATATTTTAAACAATTTTAAAACATAGCTACGAGAAAGAAATGGTAAAAAACAAACCGCTCTTTTCAAATACTGGTAAGAACCAGCATAAGTATAAAAATTGTATAAAGGGTTTCTTTTTACTCCGACTGCAATAACTTTGAGTTTCGAATGCAAATCAACTCAAAACATTTATAATTAACGAAAACCAAAATTAATCATCCAACAATAAAAATACCTCAAATAAATCGTTGTATCTCTAGCACAGATAGCCTTTGATCCTTGATAAGTGAGCGACGCAATGACCAATGTTGCGGTTTCTGTAACTTGGCGTTCTTTGAGAACATACGTTTATATAATTAATAGTGCAGTTCCTAGCAATCCATAATTAGTCTAGACTGTGGTAATTCCAATAGTTGTTTATTAGGCGCATAGTTCATCTATCTGTCAGTTTGTTTCTTAACCGTATAATTGCTGAGGAAAATTGCAAAACTGATTAAGCGTTTGAGTTTATTATAGGTTGCAGCAACGTGTAAGGTGTTTGAAATCATTTTGTATAATTTATTAGATGTTTGTTTTTATACGATGTGGAAAAGTATATCGCTATAGAGTGATGAGGAGTTTTTCGATTTAAATGCGAATGGAAGATCGTTTGGGATTAGTGAGATTTTTGTAATTTTCTTACTGACTTAGATCAACAGTTTTTTTTAGTCAGGAACATTAAAAACCCCAATAATAAAGATCACCTGGGCCCAGTTGCATATGTGGCAATTGGCAATATCAACTCGTATCGTAAGTAAAAGAATTGTTGATAGAAAATTATTTTACAAATTAGTTTTAATATCCTAAAAATAGATGGTTAAAATTTGTCAATGAAGTTAGGTGTAGTAAAACGTTTATCTTGGTACAGCCTTTAAAAGTTAAATCTAAACTGTAATAATTACCAACTAAATACTTCTGTATGAATCCTTTTTACCACTCTAGATTCAAAATCAAATTTATGTTTGTATGTATTTCCTTATGTTAAACATTATTACTTTAAATGCTATAAAACTATTTAATTTTAAAATTGACAATCCATAGCGGACGACATTTCTTACTATTTAGGAACCTTATAAGAAACAAGTTTTGTTGTAGAACTAAATTAAACAATGTTAACTACTGTAGTTTTAATAATAATAAACTTTAACTACATAAACAAGCAGATATTTACAGTGATATTCATTTATGTTGAATTATTTTTTTACGAGCGATGTAGTGTTCATATACAAAGAAACAAACAAAATGTATACCATTTATCGTTGACCACCAATAAAATAATTTTTAACTAGAAATCATTTTAAAATTCTCATTTACATTACAAATTAATCTCGAGAAGCAAAAGTACACGAATGCCGAAATAATTCATGATTCCAAAAATAAATGTTCAACGAGTCGTTGAACACCGTAGTTTCTCCGCATGAAAACAAGATTAATTGTAACAAGTCTGGTGATGCAAATACGCGACTGAGGCAATCAACTAAAAAACCTTTAAGATAAACACAGGCCAGCGATCGGCGACGTAAATCATCTGAGAGCAAATAATTAGCGCTAGGAACAGCTGATCAATCACGTGACGAGGCCAGGTGATGTGACTACATAGAGTATAGTGTTTGGTTATATGAGACTTAGTGTATATGAGTGCAAGCGACTGCGATAGAAAAAAGTTATGGCTGATGGTCAATAATCAGGTGGCGTAAACAGCTATGAATTTAGAATATTTTGTAATTTTCAAATAGTTGTTTTTACTATGCTAAAAATAGGTAGAATTAAAAGTTGTAATTCCATAAGGAATTTTTAAGATGGAGTTACATCGAGGAACAAATAAAGTGTACTCTTTGGTCAACATTATTGAAGATGGGAATTCACACGTGCAATTTAGTTTTTTTAATAACTAAATCATTTTCTAAACACCAGTCATTGCCTTACACTTTGGCAAGCACAGTGAATTGAGTACAGAGAATTATTTATTAAGAGGTATTGTATCGAATAGGGCAGTATGCTTTTGATAAAATAATCCAATAACTAGCGTTTAAATGATTCAATTGTGCATTAAACTTAATCTTTGCGAATAGACACAAAAGGTACGGTACCTAAAAAATTGTTTTAGTGAATTTTTCTTGGACTAATCTTCACTGTAAATCTTAGTTTAAAATCGTTAGAAATTGGAGTTCCAGTTAAAACTATCTAGTCACATACGAAACCACGTTTATTATCCTTACTTTACCTTGGTTATCAGTATTAAAGTTGGTGAAACAATTTGGTCAGTTGTAAAAACAGCTGAGTTATTTTCTCAACTATAAAATCATCTCAAAATCCACTGACACACACTTCTATACTTACGGTCTATACTTATATTTTATGCAATCCGCGAGCTATAAGAGAGCCATATGGTTGTTTCAGTTAAATATGTATTCAACAATTAATTTGAAAACTTAACATTTACCTTGAGTAATAACATTACCAGCTGATGCAAGACGCAAAACAGCTGATCTTCGCTCGTTAGTCGCTGCCAATCTCACATTGAACATCAGACTAATTGTGCGTTGTAAGATTGTTTGCAGTTAGAAGATTTATCTAAGATCTCATCCCGGGTAATCGTTCTTGTGGCAGTTTTGCATAAACCAACTAGTTGCAATTACTGAAGGCAACTGAGTTTCCTGGTTTGATTGTTGAAACTGGGAGGCGTTTAAATAATGCTGTGACGAATCATGAAGTTGTACACCGTATTTTTCAAAGATTAAAACTTTTAAAAACTTAAAAAAATCAATTTCGTTACTAGAGTTGTGCTATTGTGTTTTTTTGGGTGATTTATTACTTCTTTTGAAAAAGGAAGAAAAAAGAAGTAAACAAAGGTTTATACTGTCATGTTATATTTATAGCAAGTCATTTTATGTAGGCATTCTTAAAAAATCTAACTCCAAAATTTTTTACAAATTTTATGTTTTTACTAGAGGTTGACCACAGTACCTTAAAACCAATAGATAACTAGTTTCCAAAATAGTGAAAGCATGTCCATTTTAAACATTATTGTTTGATTGCAGTTATGAAATATAAGGTTTAAGTAGTTTAGTATCATCATGACTTATAGCTGTAAGTTTTGCTGATTTTAATTCAGAGTTTCTCATTTTGGTACGGTTTGTCTGCTATTGATATTTTTTAATCTAATACGTGTAGTACTATAACTAAGTTACGGAGTGTTTACTTCTGTCAGAGTCACGGGTTCAAATCTATCCAACCCCCAATGGCTATATACAAATTTTTTGTCCCTGTGGTTCGGAACCCACTTTTATTTGGACTACCAAGACAGCAAACACAGTTGGCATCTCAACCAACGAGAACTTTACACCCTACAAAGGCTGCTGCCAAAGTTTACCTACAAAGTTTACACGATGAGTCATCCCATCTGTGATATCTATTGACCAAGCTCCTGTGAGAGGAAGTGAAGCCACACGCCGGTAACACCACACCGTCACCGTGTAGGGCCTCTAGAAAGAAAAGAGGCGCCGACCAGACACCTTGAAGGGCACCGTAAGGTGTAATGTTGTCTACAGTCATGAAACATACAAAAGTGTAATACAATGTAAATTTTGTTAATTTAATATTTTCTTTGAATAACCTTTTTGATCAGCATCGGTACGTGTTAAATTACCTGAAAGAACAAAATACGTCAAATAACACTTGCTATAATGTATTTATACTTGCTGTTTACTCATAAGACGGTAAATACATACAAAAGATGGTAAGTGGTGATCGATTTCGATTGGACACTCCAATTTTACCACCATGTTTTATATATTTACCGTCTTGTAAGTAAACAGTATATGTGTAAATGTATTATTACAAGTGGTATCTGACTATTTTTTGTACTTTCAGGTAATTTCTTTGCGAGGAACGGTTCTGTTATACAATACGTTGCTGTGGTTAGGTTAGTGACACAAAATTTACTTTTAGTAGGCCAATTACAACATTTACTTTTTACTAAATAAAAACAATAGAAAGCGAGTAAAAATTGACGTAATACGACTCTTTAAAAATTAAATGACACAAGATCAAAACATTTTTTTTATTTCACCTTGTCTAAAACCTGATAAGTCTTGGATTAAGAATATAATAAATGTACAGAAAAGTCCTTGTCCAGGCAAAATTGATTCTTCAATATTACTTATCTGTTACAAGTAGTATATTTATTATATTCTACGATTAATATGTTCTTGTTACACACGCCGCACACACCTACGTACGTACCTTGCCAAGCTATGATGAATTGAGTGGTGATATTACAGTTTGAACATTGTATTGCAATGTAGGAAAATAAACGATCAAATAATTATTTTAAATTATGTAAACACGACAAATTACATCTAATACTCGACTAATTACACTATATAGCATAATTAAATAATTTATGCAGCAATTATTCCAATCTCTTCCGTTTAGGTTATGATTGTTGTCGATATTTTTTTTCCTTACCTATTAGTTTCCTGGTTCCTGCATATTTAATATTCTTTGGTAATTGATTTAATAGTTTTGCTTTTATCAAATGCTCCTTAAATTGCGTATTTTTTAAAAAATATGACTTACACTATTTTTGGTATATTTAATAGATTTTTTTACTGGTGTGATAGTTAAGTTTGCAAATTCACTCTGGAAATATTTACGTGGCCCTCTGATAACTTTCAAGGGTTAGTTCAAAAGTTTATGTTTTTAGGGATTTGCGTAAATTTGTATCTTACTCTGAGACAGCCTTTCTGTTTTTAGGATTTATAAAAAGTATCCTTTGGTCAATGTCAAAGCTACATTAGATCTACAACTTTCTTGGTGTTATTGGAACATCCTCTCAAGTTAGTTGTATGAAATAAAAAGGGAAATTGCTAGAAAATTACTGACTGTATATTGAACTATCTGGTAAAAACTTCAAACCATGGACATTTGTCTGATTAGCTTCATTAAACTATTTATGTACAATCTCTAAATCATGACATTCAGGAACATTTAATGAAATATCTTTCACGTCTAAACTAATTGAAGATTTCATTGTGGATGTAGCCTCCGGATTGCCAAATAATATTTAAAAGGTTCAAATACCTGCTATCAAGCAATCCATTTAATTGCAGTTGCAACTAGTTTCGACTCCTATGTGGAGACATCATCAGGCGGTACAAGGACTTCTTCTTTCTTCATATGAAGAGCGTCATATTTAACACGTAAAAATAAATAAACATTTACACACGACACAAAACACTTTACTAACAAAAACACGTTAATTAGTCAGTCTGGACTTAAACTCCGTCGGGTTAGCGTCGTCTGTTGTCGTAACTGATCAGTAAATGTTTCGTGTCCGTAACGTGTTTTGTGTCGTGTGTAAATATTTATTTATTTTTACGTGTTAAATATGAAGAAAGAAGAAGTCCTTGTACCGCCTGATGATGTCTCCACATAGGAGTCGAAACTAGTTGCAACTGCAATTAAATGGATTGCTTGATAGCAGGTATTTGAACCTTTTTAATAATTGAAGATTCATCTATAACCGGCTGAATCACTATCAATATTTACACACCCAAACTACCGCATAGCTTTCTTGGTGACAGCTAGTTTATTCTACAAGACTAAAACATCCAGCTAATTTCCATAAATATAGCTTCCAGTTAACACAGCTGAGGACAAATCCGGCTTTGGGACATTCAAAGAATTTCCTCCGACAAACTCCTAAAAGGAATCCACTCTAATCGGTCAAGAACTCCTCGAGTCCAGTTGTAAAACAAATGGGCCTTATCTGGACATTAAAGTATCCGGGACTTAGGGGGGAAGGGGGGGGCTGATAAAGCCATTAGCCTGAGAGCGGCGATCAGCTGTTATCTCACATCAGCTGTGTTATAAAACAATCTGAGAGTTCTCAAGGTCACCAGCTGTCCCAAGGTCAAGGTCAATATCTGAATATTAGAGGACCTAATAAAAATTGTTCGATGAGAATAGGTGGAATATTCAAAAAATGTCGTTAGAATATCATTAATAGCGAATTTGAATTTTTTCCATATTCGTGTAACTCTAGGGGAGTTGAAATAAGTTGTTATTTAATAAATTAATATGGCGTTTCCTCTACATTCAGCACAATTAGTTGTGTACAAAAAGAACTTATGTACAAGCGTTAGATCATCGTTTATTGCTCTTACTATGAGAACTTGGAATGCAGTTCTACAATTTAGATGTATTTCAACGCATCTATTGAATATCTTTATATGTCCTCAAAAAGTTTGATTTTGAAGTAAACTTTTTTTGGAGGACCCAAATGCAGTTTTTTAACAACCCATCTCAAACCCGTTTTCAAGATAGCCAGTAAATCTAAAGTGTAAAATTTGATGGTTCAAAGTATGTAACTATTGAAAGTAAAGTGAAAAATCGAGGTAATATTTTTATTAATTTACCCTCATATGCTAGAATTATTTTTCTTTAATCACAAACCGTAGTAACGTATATTTTTAGCTATTTTATTCTCTAACAGAGAAAACTTTGATTTTTTCAGTACCGCTTTTCCTTAAGTAAAAAATAACATTTCGTCCACAGATATTCATTGACCCACGAGAAAAGCCATTGACTACGGAGAAATTCACATAAATTGACTAGGAAATAACTAGTTTCTACGCTTTTATTTTCTTCCTGAAAAATATTTCTTTTCTACTATTGAACGTAGTTGTTGTATATTATGTATAGGCCTACGGTATTACTTTCATCGTAATGCTGTACTTTAAATTTCGGATAACTATCTCTTTTTTCTGCTTTAAAATTTTAATATACGGTTGAGAAGAATTATAAAAACGCATACTTAACTTCTTGAACCAAAGTCGTCATACAATTTAAAAGGATGACAGTAGCCACAATATATTTTCTGAATTTGCCAAGAAATCATTCATTTAATGCAGGTTTCTTCTGCTACTAAAATAAAAGTTGAATGAAAATATAAATTTAAGGTGGCACACTGATATGAGAGCTCTTATTTTCTCTTTGAAAAAATATTACACCTGATTCTTATACATTGTATGCACTCTTCCATGGCCTCCTGGAATACCAGAACACTGCGAGAGAAAAGTGGCAACGTCGCAGCCTCGGCCTATACAACAGCTGTTGCACTATAACCCATAGTTGAGCCATAGTGTTTGTTATTGCCATGGTAACAGCCCGGCCGGTGCGACGTTGCCACACCAACGTTGAGGCCTTGCATAAAGGGAGCTATGACTTTTCACCACACAAAGTCTATGGTAAAACGTAAACATAATTAATTACTCCACATTACTCCATTTAATAGCAACATAATAAATATAGCTTAGGGACCGGAACTAATGGATAAAACACGTGAAAACACGTCTTGGATAACATCTAGCCAGTGTTCGAAGAGTAATGTATCTTGGAGTTGCTGAAAGCTCACAACAGCTTGTAGATCTGGAGCGCCATCAGCTGGAATAAATCAAACAGCTGGACCAGTGAGATTACACAAATTAAAAGCCGACCGAGACTTGACATTCCCGCCAAAATGAACCGTTCTAATCGGTAATTATACGTGGGATATTTGGAAAGGCGAGAAACAGGTTGGCAGCAATGACCGGTTGCGGAAGGTTTGCCCAGGGCTACCAACCTCGCCGGTCATTACCAGTGTTGCCACCAGGAAGAAGTTTAATTTAGCGTGATCATATGTTGAAGAGTGAATAATAAGTAAACGCAAGAGATTTAAAAGTTACAATGTTTCTATAGAGGTTTGATCTTTGGCTAAACTTACTTGTATATGCGAAAAAATATGTGAAAGTCAATCTTTAGGGTGAAATTATTTGCGCCATACCGTAGGAGATCCCCCAGGTGTTACGAATATCTTTATTTTAAATAAGTATTCTTTTGGGGGGAAACTGATAGTGCTATCTTTACTTTCCCCATTTAATGCTTGGTCCATGTATGTTGTTGCCTTTGTCTTCAAAACTGTATGATTTACAAAGCGCTGTCTATAGTCAACAAGTTAATGTTAACTAAATCGTACATGCTCTTTATAATTTTCTTCATTTGTGCTTACACAACATGGTGTGTAGATAGACAGGTTGGTAAGCCATATAAGTTGTAAAATGCCTGTTGAGTCAATTGAAAATGTTTTCTTACAAATTCCAAACGTGAATAATATGAATCCATGATGCAAATAGTTTCTACCTGTAACTCCTGAAAAGAATTAGTTCTATATCTGTTACCTAACAAAAGAGTACGTAATTATTGTTCGAGTAGCATCAGTATATTTTCTGATGTCATACTACAACGGGATAGTCCGATCAGATTCTTTAAAATTTGATTCACGTTCTGAAAGATATCGTATATCACCAGTTGTCTTTGGATCTGTGTCGTATTGCATTGAATATAAACTTATGCTTATCTAAAATCCATTGGGACATTCAAATATGAGTTGTACTGGAAAGAAATCTAGAAAAAAATGTATAACATCGTATTCGATCAGCTGTGTAGGGAGGCTGCGTGGACCTGTATTTCTGTCTAGATATCTGAGCAGCTTTCTACAGTTTAGTTCCTGGAATCACATCTCTCCGATTGTCCTGGTTAGAATCTCGAGTAGGCAAAGTGTTTTACAGACACAGTATACCTTGTGAACTCGTTGTCTTGATGTATGATTAAAAGATCTATCGGTTCAACGGAATTAAGTGTTCCAGAATAGTATTTGCGCATCAATTTAAAACTTTAATACAAAGTACTTCTAAACTACCAATTCTTTCTCAAATTTGTTATACCATCTTGAAAATCGGTGCGATACTTATTGTCACGAAATGAGCGAAAACTTTCAACGATCACAGATTTGTTTTGTTATAATAAAACACGTAAACTTCAAGATCAATCTTGCGTTTTCTTGCGTTTGTTTGTTTATCCCAAGAAAGTTCAAGGAACACAACTCTGCTTCTTGTTGCTTACTTATTTCAATTGTGGAAAACCAAAGTATATTCATGAAAACAATCTGTGTCTTTTCGTATTTGTTGTTATAATGTTAAGGGCCTTGACATTTCATATGCGTTGTTATTGCAATAGTTTGTATTCATGAAGTTATAAGAACACGACCAGACCATTATATTTTTCTCACTTTCTTGTAGTTTAAAAGTCAAGGATCTTTGAGAAAGAGATATTTAGTATCGTGTTTTAAATTATTTTTACTTATACTACTTGAACTTCAACACCTTCATGACTTGACGGTTGCCTTGAAGGTTACATGTAGGTTACCCTAGCAAGGGATCAACGGATCTCCAAAGAAGCACTGTCTTATTCTTGCTTGTTCTTAGTCAAGAATATTTAAAGAAACAATATTTTATTCATCTATGTGACAACCGCATCTTTGTTCTTTCTTGTTTGTTATAATGTAAGAACCTTTGAGAAAGCGATCTTTGAATTTTGATGTCCTTTCTTGTAGTTATGAAGCAAAATACTGTATTGCCAAGAAAACAAGTACTGTATCTCTAATTCTTCGTTCTTACTTTTTATAGTGAGAAATCTAAGATCCTTGATGAAGCGATCTAAGAGTCTTTGTTCTTGTTTTTCCTACGGATCCACGAGGAAATTATCTCTATTTGGCTATTATTTGTTATAATTCTTGTATTTGAATGAAATTTAGGATCTTCAAAGAAACCGTCTCTAATTATTTGTTCTTTTTTATAGTCATGACATTTAGGATCTTCAAGGAAGCAGTATAATACTTTGTTCTCGTATGTAGTCATGAAATTTAGGATCTTGAAGGGAGCAGTCTAATTCTTTGTTCTCGTGTGTAGTCATGAAATTTAGGATCTTCAAGGGAGCAGTCTGATTCTTTGTTCTTGTATGTAGTCATGAAATTTAGGATCTTCAAGGGAGCAGTCTAATTCTTTGTTCTTGTATGTAGTCATGAAATTTAGGATCTACAAGGAAGCAGTCTAACTCTTTGTTCTCGTATGTAGTCATGAAATTTAGGATCTTCAAGGGAGCAGTCTAATTCTTTGTTCTCGTATGAAGTCATGAAATTTAGGATCTTCAAGGGAGCAGTCTAATTCATTGTTCTCGTAAATAGTCATGAAATATAGGATCTACAAGGAAGCAGTCTAATTCTTTGTTCTTGTATGTAGTCATGAAATTTAAGATCTTCAAGGGAGCAGTGTCTAATTCTTTGTTCTTGTATGTGGTCATGAAATTTAGGATCTTCAAGGGAGCAGTCTAATTCTTTGTTCTTGTATGTAGTCATGAAATTTAAGATCTTCAAGGGAGCAGTGTCTAATTCTTTGTTCTTGTATGTAGTCATGAAATTTAGGATCTTCAAGGAAGCAGTGTCTAATTCTTTGTTCTTGTATGTAGTCATGAAATTTAGGATCTTCAAGGGAGCAGTCTAATTCTTTGTTCTTGTATGTAGTCATGAAATTTAAGATCTTCAAGGGAGCAGTGTCTAATTCTTTGTTCTTGTATGTAGTCATGAAATTTAGGATCTTCAAGGAAGCAGTGTCTAATTCTTTGTTCTTGTATGTAGTCATGAAATTTAGGATCTTCAAGGAAGCAGTCTAATTCTTTGTTCTCGTATGTAGTCATGAAATTTAGAATTTTCAAGGGAGCAGTCTGATTCTTTGTTCTTTTATGTAGTCATGAAATTTAGGATCTTCAAGGAAGTAGTCTCTATTTCTTTGTTCTTGTTTGTGGTCATGTCCTGGCGAGGCCAAGGCTGTGGCCAAGAGAAAGCCTCTTGATTGACACCACAGTTCTGGACCTGGCTGTAGTCTCAACCGTGCTGTAATTAATGGCTTCTTGTCTCGTCTGGACTCTGTAGACTCAACTACCGGTCCACGTGTTCGACTACTCGGCCACGTCTATCGGATGAAGCAATCGGTTACTCAATCGGTTGTGTATCAATCGATTCACCTTGCAACTTGTACGAAGATTTAAATTTTGAGGATTGTGGGAGGAAAATAGATCCTCGCACACTCTTTGAGATTTCTATGATTGACTTTAGTGTTTATCTTGAGAAGTTAATGCTAACATTTTTACCATTGAGCCACATACAAACCAATGTTAATTAGACGAGCTATTTATTCTATGGTATACTGACCGATTTCGTAGGAACACCCGTAAACGTGGTTAGATTTTTCAACTAATGAGACACGTTTTTACTCATCGTACAAAATAATCACGGCTAATTCTTTTTAGCTAAGACACTTCACAAGATTATTGGGTGCTTGGTCAAATTCAAATTCACCAAATCACTGTGGACCTAATGATCGAACGGACCACATTCTGATGAGAAGATGATCTTGCTCTCTTATTGACGCTATCCTTTATTCTGAGCCATTCCTATTGACCAATGGTACATCTCTCGACTTCAACTGAAATCAATCCCTTCATAATTTCCTTGATAATAACCACCGAGAATTGTAATTTTGTACGATTATCAACGCCTTCAAGAGGCCGGGCCCGAGGACAAAGCTTGGAACACCGATTGTTTTCCCAAACTCACAATAAACTAACTACCGAGAGAAAGAAACCATTCTAATTGCCTACAAGATGGCGGCCCATTGTATGTGCGATGGCCAATTATTGCTGGCCTGAGGCGGTTTTACCCATCAGCTTCTGTACTACGTCGCTGGAAGCTGCGCAGGCAATACGCATGCGCGCAAGGCTACACAGCTGCGTAGAGATTACGCATGCGTACAAACAATACAGCTTCTTACAAAAGCTGCGTAAGAGTGCTACGCTTCCTGGGCCTAGGGATCCCGACATTTGGCACTTGATGGTTTTGAATCCGTGCCATGTATTTATTTTAATTGCATTCGGTACTTGTTAAGCTGGGCAACCATTTTATTTTAAAGATTTGACAATAGTTTTTAAGCAAGAATTTCAGCTTTATCCAGTTGTTGATAAATGACGTTAGTAGAAAATCCTCCTCAAAACTTAATTTATACAAACAAATTGTAATGAAATTGTATGTTTACTGTCAGCCTCTATGAGAGTAAAAATATGACCTTCACAATTGTTCATCGGAGTAAAGCACATTATATAATTTAGACAAACATTACGTAGAAGATGAAAAACACCATAAGCTTTAGATTTTACGATATGATGAAGACTACTAGCAAAAAAATTTAAAATGGTAGGCCTATTTACAAATTATCCTTCTTCTTGAAACCTGGGAGATTTTTAGTCGATTCCGCTTGAAATTTTGAAGATCAGAATGCATAAATACCCCCGCCGCAGCAAACCTGCCGTCTAAGCGAATTTCCATTTGGCTGAATTGATTTTCAATTGATCTATTTAAATAACATTAGGTTTAACGAGTACCTAGGTTTGCTGCTACAAGGAAACTAATAAAGTGTGTTTTTAGTAAAATATTGATAGCTTACTATTAAATAAATAAATTTGCCAAGTTTGATCAAAATATATCCATAAACAAGCAAACTACAACATTTTACAATATTCTCCATAAGAATAACATGGGAATTTTAAATTTACCATTTTTTTAGTTTTCTCCGTAACCAATAACCGTACAAAAACACTTTGATATACTGAATTGTTTGTTTTTTTAAGCTCTTTAAGAAAGTTTAGAGAAAAATTGGGAAATTTTGTGTTTTGAGAGTCAAAAGTGAGAAAAACCAATTTTTACCCCATAAAACCCCCCATAAAACCCTGTTCCCATGGTCTGATCATGCTGGATCGCGAACTCATTCAAGTTTATCCCGCCTTACACCTTCAAACCAAATTTCATCGAAATCGGATAAAAATTACTCAAGTTATCGTGTTCACGGACACATATATATATATATAAATCTATATATATATCTATATATATATACATATATAAAAATTTGAACGAATGGTGTTTTTGGCCTCTGGGGACATCAAAATGAAAAAGTAAATCGGTCCCGGGCCTAAGTCTTACCATGAGACCTACGGTAATAGCTACTTCCCTATAGGGAAATTCGCTAAAATAGTGAGTTGATTGAACTCTCGAGATAACCCGGTTAGAAACGTTTACTAATCGAATGAGACGTGACAATCCACCAGTCTCAGTTGAATAGAGCGTGATTACAGGCCCAATTTGGTCGTAAATTTGTTTCCAAAACTTCAAAAAATACCTTTTGGGTGGATAATGTCTTTTAAAATTCGATATAGTAGTCATAAAAGACTGTAAATGTGCTGAACAACCTTGCCTCCATCCTATGGAAAACAACTTGTCGCCCGTTGTAGTAAATTTCCGAAATGACTCACCCTAGAAAAATCCGACCTTGCCAACCACTCTGCTCGGCAACCATTTGTAAGCTGTCTGAGATGTCTGGTTGTTTGTTTGTTTGTCCACCTTGTTGGCTAGCGGGAGGTCTTGAACTTTACTACCAGACAAGTAGTCAGGTTTAGGAGACAAAAATTATATTTTTGATTTCGAATCACTGGTCTATTGTGTAAGTTTACCCCAAACAACAACAGCAACCAGAAACTTTCCTTGATTCGCCGTGGGAAAAAATCTTAGTCCAATTGCTTCCTTACAATTATGTATCCCCATTCTTGTGAATCCAATAGAAATCAGAGTATTTTGAACTCAACGCTCTCCCTTCAAGTAGAGATATTCATTCCATCCTTCACGAGGGATTAAGGTTGACCGTTTTACTGTAGTGTGAACGTGCAATCCTAGTAAAATCCAAATCCATACTTGAAAAAAACCATAAAATTCTTTTTGGCCTTAGCCCATCTTGCTTTCATCATTAAAGCTTCGTCAAATCAATAATCTGTCACCTCATTAATTTACTAAGAAACCTTTTATCCTGCGTTATTCCCTTTTCCCATTCAAACGTAATTTCTCTTTGATTTGCCGCTCTGAGAAATGTTGTTGACAGCTTTTATGGTTATTTTATTCATTGACCGCTGCGTTTGCAGTTTCTTCCCAACTAGTTGCAACAAAGTTAAAGTTTATTAGTGCAGGGGTCGACGTTATCATTCTTTTGATTAAGTTTTACGACTTATTTACCACGAAGATTGTATGGTGAAATGCGCTTTTCATTTCAGCTAAAGCTACGTTGAAATCACTGAATAAAGATATAAATTAAGTTTTAAAAATCACTTATAACAATTACAATTTTCGGTTAGCACTACAGGGTGGAAAATTACAAGTTTGAAAGGTTGTAGTAGTTAACATACACAACTCATAAGGCTTTGTTATCTTTATTTTTCAAACACATAATTTTAATACCTGAAAAATAGTTTTAGTTTAAAGTATAATGCATTACAAAAAAGTATCAATCTTAACTATTCATTGCTTACCGGTACGTGAAACACTTAAACACCTCAGTCATAACATCTAAGGCTAAAATTTTCAATGGGGTTTTAAGGAAAATCAAGATGATTTTTATAAAATACTAGCTGGCCCGACGGACGTCGTCCTGTCCTAATGTGGTTTTATGTCAAATGCTCGTCCATTTTCAAGATGAACTCGTTTGCTATGCTCACTCACCTTTAGGTTGGAGCTCGTTCGCTACGCTCACTCACCTTTAGGTTGGAGCTCGTTTGCTGCGCTCTCTTGCCTTCAGGTTAGTTCGTTCGCTGCGCTCACTTGCCTTCAGGTTAGTTCGTTCGCTACGCTAACTCACCTCCAGGTTGAAGTTCGTTGACTACGCTCACTCACCTTTCATAAATTAAAAAATAAATTACAGTGCTGCACCCTGTTGGTAAACCTATTAACTTTTTAATGCTATTTAACATCACAGAATCAAATTGTTTGGTTGAACCAGCTGTTAAGATTTTTTAATTCCATTTAAATATGAGTACTCATAAGGTTAACATGGGAAACTCCAGAGCCACTGGGGTGGAGCCCTTTTGACAGATCTGCACCAAACTTCACACAAACCATCCTTGAATAATGATAAATAATGCCTGAAAGTTTCATTACAATCTGTCTAGCGGTTTCGGAGTCCATAAAGGACAAACATACAAACATACATTGGATTTTATATATATAGATTACTACGGCTACTTTTGTTCAATCATATAGCTTATCCCTCTCATAGGTTGTATTTTTCTCATATATATTTTAAAATTCTTAACTTTTTAACACATGATACCTAGTAAGGCCCAGCGCACACACACGGTGTGACTGTTTTACAACTTTCGTTGCAAACCAGTTGCGCTTGCAACTGCTTTGTGACCTCGGCAATGTATTGCAATGGGGAGGCGCACACGACGCAACCGGTTGTATGCGATTTTAAAAAAAGTTTGAAACCAGTCACATGCAACCGTGGGCCCGACGTTGCAGCAACCAGTTGCACGAGACCACGGGGTGTTTTTGTGGTGTTTGGTGGTATTTTGGTGGTATTTTGACGGCCGTATAGTGTTTTTAGTGTTTATAATTTCATATCCGACTAGCTCTAGCTGCTACAAACAGCCTAGGACTAACATTCTTCCTCAAATAAGGGTGAACCCAATGCTCTCTCAGTACCCATCGCTGTCTTCGGTATTGATAATAGCTAATAACGTCTTCTTCGTCTGAGTCTGACATAGAAAGCGCACTTAGGCTTTAAAACAACGTAACTGCACTAAATTGACACTCCACTGATTGCACAATAGACGCAACTGTAGTTGTAAAACAGTCACACCGTGTGCGGACAGAAGTTTTGTTTCAGTTGCAAACTGGTTTTAGATGCAACTGGTTTGCAACAGTTGTTGTAAAACAGTCACACCGTGTGCGCTGGGCCTTAGCTGACGTGTGACAAAATCTGTTTGGTTAAGTATTTGATAAATAACAACACCAAAACTAAAGTGCAGATGAAACGGCAAAACTTCTACAAGCAGTCATAGTTGCAGCGTCCTTTTTAAACAACCTGTATACAACGTCAACATTTCAGAAACTCGAAGAAACGACCTAATTATTATCAGTTGCAGAAAACTCATCAATTCTGTTTTTCCATTCTAAAACTTCCGAAGATGCAGTTAGTTTCTCATCACTGGGAAGGCCAAACAAGCGGGGAGCAAAAAACAAAACGGCCACACACAAACGGGCGGACCGAAAGTAATGTTTAAATTGACCCAACAGAGGTTAGACCGCTCACCGCCCTTTGGCCCACGAGGTTAGACAGCCGTGAAAATCGTCGGTTCCCAGAAGATCGTCATGAATGAGGTGCGCGGGTTGAATGGACGCTCGGCCAATGGGAAGAGGGTGGTTGCTGAGGGGCGGAGCTTGCAGTACGCAGGCGCTTCCCTCTTCTGATCCCCTGATCCGATGAGTCAGTTGTTTCCCACGTGCTCTGCCACCCTGTTACTACATTTCACAAGTGCTATAATAGAATCTAAGGCAATCTACGAGTCGCTCCATACTGTTCCAGCATTGCACAGGTAACTTTAATTGATTTGGATTACCCTTAGAAATTGTTCTATCTTTTCAGGTGACTTTCTACTTTTCCCTCCCTAAAATTGTCAACGTCTTTTGCATCTTTTCATGTGACTTCTGATGGTTTGTGTGTTAACCTCTGTGCATGGATCTTTACTTCAGTTTACTCCTTGATTCATTATTTATTCATAAACAAGAATTCTTTGGATCAATTGATACGTAACTGCTGACTATCTGCACTTAACTAACTTCTGCAGGTAACTTCTGACGTTCACTTCTTTAGACCAAAATTTAATTTGTTCCTCTTGAATCTTTTAATTGCTTCTAGACATGCATCTATCTTTTTTATCAGATCCCCACATGCCTTCCAATGTTTTTTCTCGCTTGCCATTTTCTAACCATTTTGTTCTTCTTCACACGGGTTTTTAATTTTAATTTCCCTCAATTATACTAATTGCTCCTAGAACCCATCCCCTGAAGTCCATCCCTTGCCCAATTTCCATTTACTTCTGATGTTGTATTCTCACTTCTTTACACAGGTTTTTTAATTCAATTCACCCCTAATTTCTTGTAATTGCACTGAGACAGGAATCCAAATTTTTCATAATCAATTATATGACCTTTAGACGTTTCTTTTGCTTATCTTTGTGTTCCCGTTCTTAAATTCCAAATCCTATACCATCAATTAAGTCCTCTGGCATCATATCACTACTTCTGGCCCTACTCTTTCTAGTGTTTATGCTTCTGACTTCCTATTCTTCCTTGAGACATAACCTCTGACCTCCTGTTCTGTTTCAGAAGCCATGCTGTTCCTTGCCTCATTGCTCCTGGTGCTGAGTGGTCTCCAGGTTATGCCTGATGCCGAGAGCTTGATTGTGGGTAAGTAGGACTTAACATGTTTTAAATACATTATTTTTATGTCCGCACCCTTTGCTACTATAAAACTTCTCATTGTTTCATGGTATGATGTCTCGGGTTCAGCATTGAGGAGGAAGTTGTTTAACTCTAATTATGATATAGTCCTTAAAAGTTAAAAAGAATTATGAAGAATCTAGTGAACTTCTCTGCTGTGAACTAAAAAAATACTTACCAAGCTATGTACTGTACATACTTTTGCCATTATTTTAATTTTTATGAAAAACTACCCATCAAAAACATCCTCAAAATAGACTCTCACAATCATTCAATATCAATATTTATAAACAATACATTTTCTACAAAGTACTTTATAAATGAATACACTCTCTTATTTTATGTTGTAGAAGATTATTTCTTAAATACTAGTTACAAATAGTTAATTACTTGAATACTAGTAGTTGCAAGTAACATGTAGTGACTAAAAATATTGTTCTTTACACAAAGTCCTGCAAAGTTGCAGTGGGTTGAAAATGCCTCTTTAACCATGACGAATTGTAACCATTAAACTGATAGATTTGTTGAAAATACACTTTAGACCGTAGTGAATATACTACTTCTAATTGCTGCAGTGTATTTTGAGTCAAACATAAAACCATAGATAAGACATACTATAAAACCAAGTAATATTTTCACGTTATAAATACAAACCTCACCTAGCCTAACCAAGGAACCTCTTCAACTATTAACCAAACCATTCTCAACTCCAACTCACGTTTAACAACCGTATATCTCTCCCAATAGAGGATGGCCGAACAGTTTATAACTGAGATAAATGATTGAACAAACCCCGCCAACATTGTATGGTCAATGCCGAATCTATGTTTGACAACATAATTTAGTCGACGCCAGTTGACTCCAATCTCGTGAATCTGAACTTTAGCACAGATAATTGGTCAAACTTGCGAGGTCGATCACTTTGAGAACGCTTTGTCTTCGGAGTGATTCGATCCACATCACTTTGGTGCATTGGAGTATTTGCGAGGTGGTAAAGTCGACTAGTTTTTGGCTTAACGTTTTAAATCGTCGATAAATTTTTTTCCTGCTTTAATCGGTATTTAATGCTGTTTTTGCGTTAAATTTAGACATCCATCAGTACTAAGTCGAAGTAATATTGACCTTTTAAATAATTTATACCAATAATCGAAAGATTTATAATTTATGTCATTTAATGGTGGTGGTTCAGTAATTGGATTTAATTTAACTGTATATACCGTACCTAATTGTAATAGTTTTATGTTACCTAGTTTGTGGTTTGTTAGTAAAGAGTTAAATAACGATTTCAATAACTATAACATAAATAAAAGTTCATAAAATACGAATTTTGATTGTTTTACTAACTCACTTTTATATTTTCAGTTTTTAGTTCATTTTGATGTCGATAGCGCACAGTTATAAGTTAAAGAAATATATCGAAAGTTATATCACATTAACTGAGAATGATTAACTCCATGTCTCTTTACTTCTTTTAAGTTTGTATATCCCAAAGTCTAACACAAAAGACATCACTTGCTTAGGCCGATCATATAATTTGAGCTTTACCGTTTCGGTTAGTTATGTTTCAACATAGTTTGCTTCAATTGTTGACCGGCAATATTGATTGGCACAGTCCTTTTAAGGGAATCCCTTATTTTTTTCATTCTTCTTATTAAGTAGTTATTATGATAACGTATATGCAAATGTTAAAATATTCTCGTAATAGTTTGCGATTCCCTGAAATTTGTATTTGATCTGAATGTTTGAAGACGTTTTATATTCCCTTTCATTGTATTTTGAAAGAGTACAAAGGAAACTCCCCTACAGCTCCGTATAAATGCTTGTCTAAGGCAGTGGTCCGAAAGAGAGTGACCGGCCAAATACCTCAAAGGCACTACTCCGAAATGCACAACTCCGAAAAATTCACAACTGCACTGTTTCGAAAATTCGGAGCACCGCCTCTCAAAGTAATACTGGACCTCGTCCATCTCAGGCTCATATAATCGTTAGATCGAGTCGTAATTATTTAAGTCAAACAGGTTTGCAGCGTGTTAAAGTTTGAAGGCCCTGAACCTGATTATGCAAGATACGGAGATACCAATAGTTTCCATCCCTTCTCTTCCACGGGATTTCATTAAAATATTAATAGACCGGTCGGCAATTTATACGCGGTCATTTGAAATCCTGGTTGTTTAGTGGAGAGGCTACTCTAGAACTCGGCCCATAAATAGCTCGTTTCGGAAAAAACTATTCTAAATTGTTCCAGTGAAGACGTTTAGAGTGTTTATGTATTTATGATAAATTTGAAGTAACAACTTTGAGAAGGAAGTAGCATACAATACTGCTAGTTTGATTTATCTTACAAGCTACAATAGGTTTGATTGATCTTCACAAAATAATGGGTAGTTTTATATTTATTGAATATTGTGATCCATTAAAAATTACGGATACTCAATCCTATACTCTTATATGGACAATGTTTTGCTTGTATGTATGTATGTATGCTTTCACAAGTTCAAACGGTTTCGACGATTTCCTTCAAATGTTGTAAATAATTTATCTGTCCTAAAAACGTGTTTACTGCAGTTAAAACTACCAATAAATACCTAAGTACGTAAAAAATGAAATTTTAACATTGGCCTAATGGGTTGCCAAGTAACCATGTTGGTTGAACAAAATAACAAGGAAAAAGTAAATAAAAGACTTGTAACATGTGTTTAAAACAAGCTACCCACAGTATACTAGCAAATAACTAAAGACAATACAAAGGGAAACATCAGTTGGTACAATTGAGCAAAGATTACACGGATATTACTCGATATAGGGGTACAATGTAAATAAACTACCAAACCATTGATCGGTCCCCAGGTACTAATAATTAGTTTTACCATCATAATCGCTACAATCTGTTCAAAGTTGTTAATTGGTAAAGCCACTTTCCCTCACTTAGTAAATGTCTGCTATAATTCCAAATGTTAAGGATTTACCAAGTTTTAACGACTCTATGAGTAAAGTAAAATACCCAAAATAAAACAATTTACATTCCAAAATTCCTTTACTCACATGTAAACCAGGACCTCCCTCTGAGTTGTTATCTTTTTAACATGTAGCTGCTAAAAGAAGAAAGTAAAAGCCTAACTAATTAGCACTTCCATGCTCGGTGTATCAAAGGAATTTTGATAAGTTTTGGTCAACAAGGGTTAAGCAGACAGTTTAGGTTTATGTAACTCACTTAACATTCCACAGTAACAAGATATGTTTGGTATACTAATTCTACCAAAAGTGTTTGTCTAAATCGTTTAACAGCACGGTTTCTACGGTCAACATGCGTACATATTTTAAATTAAATGTAATTTGTGCTAAGGTTGAGGCAATGTTTTGTATTTGAATGGCTTTATAACATTTATAACATTTTGCACTTACTTTGAAGAAAGGATTCAAGACTAAGATAGAATTAGTTTGTTAGTGTTTCAGCAACTAGCCCAGCGAAATCTGTTTAGAAAAATGTTTGTTTTAATTGTTTTTACGTAGATGACATAACTTAATATTTAAAAATTTTATTACATCAACTACTTGTTTTTCGTAAATACGGTGTATCCATCTTACACATGCGTGAAATCCTAATTGTAAGTACAAAAATATTTACTTTGGACACTCCAAGGGTAGACTTAACAACCGAATGTAAAAAATTAGCCTTTTTCATATTTGTCTCTACTTTTTCTTTAACATGAGTGTGCTTTCATGTCCCTTTCTAGTTTATCCCACAAAGTGCATGTACACTGTACAGAGTTAGCCTTGACAGTAATGACAGAGGACTAGTAATTGCAAGAAAATTTAGTGTTTTATTATGTTTAACAACAAATAAACCGTATCAAACACTACTCTTAAATATACTGATGAAAATGCATTTTGTCCTAAGCTGATCTACAGGATATAAAACCTACAAATGAGTACAGAATATGAATTTAGATTAAATTTTGAAGACAATTTAATGGGGGTTTCAATACACTTTAGAGACCATTTTGATGTGTTACACGTTTTTCTTGTTATTTTTAGTTGTCGTTAATTGTATTATATTCACTGTATATAATAATCTATTTGTAAACTATTTTATGTTTTCTAGCATTACCCACTAGTAAGGCACAAATCTTACACACTGAAACCATTATAGCAGGATGAAGATTTTACTAGCATTATTCAAAATCAATGTATTGAATTTACGCTAGTAAACACTTCTACAAATTCATCAGTGTACCAACACGACGCGATTTTCCCACAATTCCCCATTGGATAAATTTCTCCCCGCTTTCTACCAAGCTGCTGATCTTGCGATACTATCGGAATAATTACCCCCCCCCCCCCCTCCCCCGACAAGTCTCATTACAGTTTTATTGGCTCGCTTGTTTTTGCTGCAGTAAGATGGGAGATGGGATCTCGCTCGTTTATCCGTCGTGTCTCAGTCTGCTGACGTTGCTCTGTCTTCTGGGAATATTAAGAACATGTCTATTGGTTATAGCGAATTTCCCATATTGGGAATAAGCTATTACTTAGTACTCTTGGTAAGACCTGGACCCGGGACCGATTTACTTCTGCGTTTTGAGGTCCCCGCCAAAAACGCCATCCGTCTGTTAGCGCGATAACTCGAGCAAAAATGATCCGATTTTGGTACAAACGTGTAAACCTACGTTTATTTGCATGAGCTCGAGAACCAGCATAATCGGAGTATGTGAACGGGGGTTTATGGGAGGTTTTATGGGGTAAAAATTGGGTTTTCACATTTTTGACTCTAAAAACATAAAGTTACACAATTTCTTTCCAAACCATTTTGTAGAGCTAAGAAAAGAAATAATTTTGTATATTAAAGTGGTGTTGTATGCCCCACGGTTACGGAGATAGTAAAAAAAAAAAATGTTTATTTAAAATGCCCATGTCATTCTTATGGAGAATAAATAAACTGTTTTAGTTTGCTTGTTTATGGATATATTTTAATCCAATTTGCCAATTTTGTTTATTTTATACTGAGCTATCAACATTTCAATAAAAAAACCCCATCTCAATATCTTCCATGTAGCAGCAAACCTCACTGAAATTAATGTTATTTAAATAGGAAATAAATCTGAAAATTTTTGTAGAAATCCAGTCGGGTAAATGGAAATTCGCTTAGTCTGCAGGTTTGCTGTGGTAAGGGTGTTATTTTATTGCAATATAATTTTTGGGTAGTATTTCACCGATATTTTGATTGTTAATTGTCAAGGACATTGCTCTGCGAATTATTGGTCTTTTAACCGTTGTGATCGGATAGTAAATATACGGTGGCGGTATACGAGGGTCGACCCTACTTCAGGGCTCTGTCAATATTTTGAATCTTGTCAACATCCCAGAACCAACCTGACCTAAAACCGGAGAGTTAAAATATTAGACAATATTTAATTGATAGCTTACATTAATTTATACAGTTTTTAGCTTCCTTTTTCTTAGATGACTTTCCATAGCAAGAAGATTCTCATAGATATTAGTTATCTGTACCTATTTCTGTTATTCTTACCATTTCACCTGTTTTTCTACTCTTATTTGCCCAAATCCCACTGTCTAAAACACCGAACTTCCTCCCTTTTGAAGGGTTGTTTCCGCAGGTTTTCCCACCATTCTTTCTGCTTACCCTTCTTCTATTAAACCAAACCCAAACATAAACCCTCCTCATTAAAGTCTTCTCACTCACTGGATTCAGAACCCATTTATTTTCCTCTTTTTCTTGTTGGTTTTGCCATTTTGCAGTTTTTCTCTCGTTAAACGTCGTAAAAGTCTTTTTCTTCCTTCTCAACCTTCTTCTCTTGTTAGTTTTGCCACGTTGCAGTTTTTCTTTCTTAAACCCAAGTTTTTCTTCCTTCACAATCTTCTTCTCTTTTAAGTTTTGCCACGTTACAGTTTTTCTTTCTTAAACCCAAGTCTTTTTCTTCCTTCTCAATCTTCTTCTCTTGTTAGTTTTGGCACGTCGCACTTTTCCCCTCTTAACACCATTTCTTTTTCTTCCTCGCAACTTCTTCTTTATCTGTTAGTTTTGCCATGCCGCAGTTTTTTCCCTCTCCTCCCAGACCACAGACCCTAGGCACACAACCTACAATTATTCCGGGGTCGCGACGTGGGCGATCCCGACCTCGCTATCGCGTCATCTTAACTGGCTCGTGCGATACCTGACTGAACTAACCTCTCAATCAAATCCTCGGAGGGAGATTAACCAATCAAACGCGGCAAGAACATCACAGGGGATCCCGAGTTGTTTGCACAACAGACTACTTGTATTGGTGAAAGAGGAATTTGATGATTGTTGATTGTAGCGATGTTGATTCACCAAATGATAATTTCGATCAGAGTATGTTGGATTGGACACTGTTGGATATTTCTTAACTTACATTGGATACACTTAGTATCCTCGACCTGCTAGCTCAAACTCCGTACTGTTTACTGAGCAAGATAATGGATTAAGTGTGTATAAATCTGTTTTCATTAAAACCTAAAAATGCCAAAAAAAGAGATGTTAAGTTGTGTTGCTATTTTCAATCCGTTGAGTAATTTAACTACAGCCCTACAGCTGTGTCGTGATGGGATGAGCGAAAACTAACTGGGACGGGTGGCGTCGTCCTGTAATCCAGCTAGAGGTTACGAATTGTGGATATTTATACGCATGCACTGTGGATGCAATACTCCCTGGTGTGGATTAACGTCCGCACGAGTGAGTACTACGACTACCCGCAGTACTATCTTGAAAATTTTACCAATTCGTATATACCAAGGCAAAAATGTGGTTCGGATTCCACTATAAACTGTAGGTCCCTTAGTTGCCATTAGCTGTATGGGCTATTAAAACAGCTGTTTCTTAGGAATATGTCGGCCTTAGTCACTAACAAGACTTTTGGCTTGAAATACCTACTTTGTATGGTCGCCATTTCGATGAAAAGTATTAAAGAATGGTGGTTTTCGCATGGTTGGCGGGTGTGATGCTGGAAGTTATAATCAGTAACAAAGATAATATTTGGATTCGTAGCAATGTCTCAATACATGTAGCAGCTACGGTATCACATAGTCAGGGGGAGTTTTTTTCTGCTTTTCTTAATAGGATTTTTTCATCTTCACTTTCCTATGGCTTGGATGGTTTGTAGTTGGATTGTTCTTGTTTTCGTCTGTGAAGGGAGGTCTTATTTGACATTTGTGTTCATTTATGTATTCGATCTTTTCTGGGGGTTTTAGCTGAACGCAAAATGCAATTGGTTTGTTTTGCATTTTAATGACACTGCAATCTATTACGAGTTGACACACACATATTGTCTGCAGATACCGCCTCTCTGAATCTGCAGGTTGCTGCGGGAGATACTAAATATCATCCTCTGTCGCCGCTTCGCTGTAGGTAAAGTCCCCGACTCAATTATCCCCCCCAAAGTTTTGACAGCTCACCTCTTTGTTTATTCTGTCAGCGCCCCCCCTCTCTTGGTCCGCCGTTTAGACATTAATAACCCTGTAAATTCCTCTGACCGGAGGCAGGTTCTTGTTTTTCCTTTTTTTATCCTCGAGAAGTCCCAAGGTAGTAAAGCCGTGACGACAGCCACTAAACTGTTTGCCGATGTTCGGCAAGCTTTAATGTCGGTTTTGACTAAGAGCTTTCTGTTTGAAATTTGCACTTATTTATGGTTGGTTTTGCATATACGTTGTGCTTGGATTCAAGTAGGGTTTTCGTCCTACTGTAACCGTTTAATACTATTTTTGGATGGCTGTGGATGTACCCGTTTTGACAAAATGTTTCTTTCTTACAGTTAGTTTACATTGGTCTATAATTAAAGGGTACAAGTCGTAATTACTATACTGTACTTTGTTCACAATATTTAGGCAATTTGAGGGGAAGTCCCCTTACTACTTTCTTGTATTTAATGTATTTTGCTTAAACAGTTGTTGAGCTATTACTTTAAAGGAAAGGGTCAAGTGGAGGGGATATTTCTTCCCCTAAAACCACCTATATTGTGATTGAAGTATAATATACTTTTGTCATGATAATTTTAAAGAACAAAAATAAATAAATTAAAGAAAATCAATGCTTCCAAACTTCTTAACTTTTTCAATTTCTCTTTCGCTCATGTAATAAATCTGTTTACGGCCAGCGTGTTTAAAAAGACGCCGGCGACAACAGGCAAGTTTACTTGAACAAACTCAATACCTTCTCTTGTATTCGTCACAAACCCGATTACATGCAGGGAGAAACTAACATTACCGGATTGGTAAAGAGAGAAATAAAATCAGTACAAGCTGTCTTGCCAAATTGAGAAGTTGTACTAGTTCTGTGCTCTTTGAAAACGCCGCATTTTTTCCAGCTTTGAAACATGAGTGTGATCGGCTTAGTTGCACGTTTGAAAAGCATTACAAAGTGAAAATAAAAAATACAACTACAGACAATCCGAATCATCATGGATAGAAAAACCAGAGATAATACAAAAACACTATACATCAACGACACAGATAATGCAAACACAATGGAAAACGCCATAAATAAAGCCCTACAGATAATCTAAAACTACCATGGATAAACCAACACGGCAATCATACACAACATCATAGATAGAACACCCCGGATAATGCAAAAATGCTATAGGTCAACCACCACATATAATGCAAAAACGTCAAAAATAAGATTCTACGAATGCAAATACAACAAATCAAAATACTGTTTATATGTCTTTTAAAATAATCCAATCAAAATATCTGCTCGGAATACAATAAGTGGATTTCAAAATTCCTCTGATTTGAAAATAAGAACTCCAAAATCATTCTTAAAGTTCCATTTTCCATCTCAATTTCTTCCGGAATTACCATCCCTTCTCTCCAATCCCGCGAACACTTCGCCACTCAATTTCACCAGGAACATAGGAAAAAGAATTTTCAATGAATAGTTCAACAATACTCTTCAAAAACAAAAGAATTCCTCTCGCCCTCCGAATTCCTCTGACAAAATCCTGAATGAAGCCCAGGTGCTTGGCCACTTAGTCGATGTTATCTTCGGCGGCAGAAAACAAAAGGCAGTATCATTTTGTTCCTAATTAAGGGATTGTGGGCAGGGGTGGTTCTTCGAAAGGGCGCGTTTTGGGCGAAATTAAAGCGACGCCGAAGGACATAAGAAATGCATTAGTCTTCAAGGAGGTCCCCAAGGTTCGTTATAACAAGATGTCTTTGTCTTCCACATTCCTGTATGTCATTTACATTGTCAGATCCGCTGGGAATATCCTGGGAGGTTAGTAGAGGTGTTTTGTGTTTGGATCTGGGACTTTCTAGTAGTGTAGTTGGTTTTTTAATTTATTTTATTTGCAAGATCTCGAATGAATAATTTTATGGACAAAAGATTTTAAGCTGTGCACACTGTTCAGAGATTAATTCATACATTAGGATAGCATCAAAAAAGTTCTTTGATTACGAACATTTTTCTTTATATTTTATGTGACGTTAGAAATTAAAATATGTTAATATCTATAAAATAAGTAATAGTCTGTAACGAAGGTACACAAGACCTCTCACTTAATTTTTCACACTCATCCTCCACTCATTTCTGTGTTGAAATACGCATACAATGGCATCCCCGTCTCAATCAGTGATATAAAAATTAATAAAATATCATTGGAAAATATGTGCAGCAATTACATGTTCAACAAACAATTTATAATCAGTTAAATCATCAATGGCACGCTTAAGCATTTCCCCTTTCCTTTGGTGTTAAGAATTCACCAGGAAAAGTCGTCAACCCGTAAGAAACTAAAGTCACTTTTTACCAGATATCTTACCCTAAGGCAAGACGCCATAATCCCTTACATTTCAAAATATTGTCAACTATGTTTGCTTTGGGATTGGAAATCAAAACCATCATCTCTTAAGAACCATTTTCACCTTACCAGAAATCTTATGTCCACCTCAAAGTAAGTAAGAGTAAGCCTAAGGCATCACCAATCACCATCCTTGGTTTGCATGGGGTTTGAACTAAAAAATCGTCAACTCTTAAGAAACCAAAGTCCCCATTTTACCAGGAATCTCACTACAGGCTCAAGACTCCCTAATCCCTTACATATTGTAACATTTTTGGTACTACTCATCACCATCCTAGGTTTGCTTGGAGCTAGAAATCAAAATCGTCAACCCTTGTGAAACAAGTCACATTTTTTACCGATTCCCACCCTAGGCCCGAGACGCCCTATATTTACCCTAATTGGACTTACCTGCCCAGAGCCACCTGTTTGTAATTAGGCCTAGTCCGACGTAGCCACGGCCAATTAAATTAATTATAATTGTGACCGCCTCAATTTGGCCTGTCGGGATGCGACACAAATATACGTAATTGACCCCCTCCCTTCGTCCAATCGGAATACAAGCTGTGTGTTGTGCCGACTTGGAGGGTTAACATTCTGTAATACACGTGGATTTGTAAGGTGAAAATACAACTTTGTAATTGTAAATAATCAATAAATAGATCCATTATTAGATTTTGAGGTAAAATTTGAATTGCATTGATAGTTGCAGTTTAACACCGAACATTTGTGATTTTTTATATATGATGTTGAATTTTATTTGTACGTATAACTTATTGTTTGTTCGTACTTTAAACTCGTCATGTTTGTACATTACAATGTTACTCGTGGGTTGGTTTTAGCAACTGGCATACTAAACAACACTTAACTCATAAAGTTCATAAAATTCACGATATAACTGTATAACTTCATCACGATACTTTTAAATGTCTAAAAAGTCGGTAGGCCATTTTATTGGCGTTACCCTAACCATTGATTAAACAATGGGCAAAGACAAATTTTGTAATGGTACACGATGATTTAGAAATTTTGCATGTTGCTTGATCCATTTTTTGTAGGTACAGTAACCAGTTTTTCATTGCTATTGAACATTTGTGTATGAATCCAACCGTAAAGAGTGTTTCAAATCGATATGTTTCCAACAAGCGAAATAATTCAGGAAACGTAATTTCGTGAATATTTTAAAAACTGCTTGAATAGTTTTGAATCATAATAGAAATTTGAAACACAAGAAAAGACTACTTAACTTATTCCCCTCACAACGTTCGTAATAATGAACGATACAGGTAATTTTATGAACTCAGGTGACGTCATCATATCACGTGACCGATTACGTCACCGTCAGCTGTTCTCACGGTGGTCGGCGGGTCGCAAGGGACAGCTATTAACATAAATGGGATGAAAAACAATGATAACAGTCGGCCGGTTGAAAGTGCATCACTGTGGTCCTCACCCCCCCCCCCTCCCCCCTCTAAATGTGGGGGGCATATTTATGGCCGTGTGATTGTAGGCCCTACATTAGGTCCTGTTATTTACCGTGCTCGAACTAGCTGGCTTCCATATTAATTGTGAATTGTGCCGGTGAGTAATTTTATGGGTTGTTTGTAATTGACTGGAACTTTTGAGAGTGTTTTCTGTTTCTGGTTATGGTGATATTTTACATTAGATTACTAAAATGATGAAAAAGATTTGCCATATAAAGGTTTACATACATGTTAACAAATTACGAGTATGTGTTATGTTTGGTGTTGTATTATGTTCATTTAGTGACCAGTAAATTAGTAGATTACTTAATTACTTTATAGCTTTATAAGAAGTTTCATCTAGGCCTAGAAACGATTTGCTTGGTTTCAAATTTTTAACTTTGAGATATATTTAAAAGCGTTGAAAATGTTTCATTGTTTACCTTTTGTAACTCTGTAACGGTTTCATTTTTATCCCTTTGTTTGAAATTTATCGTAGATTGGTTTAGTAAATAACTATTTTACACTAAAACCATATTTCATTTTAACTTACACGCCCATCTCCCCCCAAAACCCGACGCTCAAAATTGTATAACCTTTTACCGAACATTATGAAGATTCTTCTGAACAATTTGGAGTCAAAAGTTAGCTTGTAATTTCTATGTTGGGGTTTGGCCGTTTTTTGAAATTGCACCATTTAGTATGTTTTAATTTTGTCATGTATCAATATTTCATCAAATTAAAGTCCCAAGAAAGTAAATTGTAGCATATTTTTGCAACATGTTCTAAGTACTTTATTGTAGCCTGTATAAAATTAAATATACAGTACTTTAATATTGGGGAGCGAGCTGGCGTAGTGGTTAGAGCGCGGGACTTCAGTCCCTGGGGTCCCGGGTTCGATCCCCACAAAGCTACCAATGGATTTTATCCAAGTGATAGTGCCGCAACCCCTAGGTCTAGCCAGAAGTAATGTGAAAAACAATCCCAGGATCGTGCCTAGCGTCCTAGAAAAAAAACTTTAATATTAAAATAAACAACATAACGGACAAAAGGACAACTTAAAGTTAAGTAAATATCAATTTGATCAAATTATAATCACGAGTTCACTCTAAAGCATATTTGCGAAACCCCTCGAAATTTGTCTGTAGTGAGTTTATTGCTTTTCATTCAATAAAGCAATAAATTGACATAAGCATTCGAACAGAACGAGATACATCCCTACAAAAGTCTATCTCGATTCTCGTCAGTATTATGTAGATTTATGGGACAGTTAAAAGCCTAGATGCGCAATAATATTGCCGTCGGACTGGAAACATAGCTTGTTTCTATAGATTTAGAACTATAAAAATGTATTTGTAATTTTTACTACAGGTTCAACTTACTTTTCTAGATGTATCCGAATTGGTCAGTTGATAATTTTACGGTCAGTTCTGTGCAAAGAGCATTTTGTTATTTATTTTTTATAGATATTTAACTTTAAACCCAAGACATATATTAATGAAAATGACAAGGCGTTGTTTAAATTATGATTCATTAAATGTATAATATCATAGGTTGTCCTACGTTAAGGTGTCTGAAATTGATTACGGAAAAATGGCTTAGCGTACAAGGATGAAATGGAATTAATTCCCGCTAAATCGACCCCAAGGATTAACGTAAAAATACTTTTAACTTTTTTCCAATACAGAGTGTGCCAAAACCTAAGGGTCACTAGTTTGAATCTCGGAATTTTCAAATAAAAACATATGTCATATTATTCATAATTTTTATAGGTATTTAATAGGCACATTTTGGTGAAAACATAAATTAAATATCTTTTTTTGTTTCGAAATGGTGACAGTTTTTCGGGGAAAATCAATATGATTTAATACTTTGTATTTTCTTTATCAATGCAGTTAGCTCTTCTCCGGTTGAGTTTTCTTACTCGTTATAAAATTAGCTTTACTGTGATATGCTACAAGTAACGGTTTTTTGAAATGATAAAAAAAATTTAGCCTATTTACTGGAGTTATTAATGTCGTGCTGAAAGGTTGTATCATAAATTGTTTCTCGAAAGTTAACATAAAGTTAAAAAAACAGATATTGAAGAGCTGAATTCAAAACATTATTTAATGTATAAACGTTTAAAGATAAAATCTTTATTGTATTGTATATTGTAATATTAAATAGTTTAGGTTGGCAGAATATTGGTCTAATGTAGATTTGTTAAGGTTTAAATCGATAAAGTCTATTAAACTTTGAACCCCTACTACTAAAAATTCTCAGCCATAAAACTTATACAAAATTAGTAGCCTAGATGCAAACAAGTAAATAGAATCTATTAATAAATATCCAAATGCTTGAAATATGACAGTTTTGAGTGGTTTAACCGTTCCATATTTCTCAATCCGCCAAATCCTAGCGAAACCTTTCAAATTATATCCCCCTTCACTGTCGATACGACGTTATGTCTTCAATAAAAAGTGAAGTTGGTTTCTATAAAAGTTGGAGAAGTACACTCCACTATATTATTGAGACTTTTACAGCTTGGAAACTTTAAACAGCTCCATAAATCTGAATATATTCGACAACCTCAAGGCGAAATCTTTTCGCAGAACTTTCATCTTTCTATCCATAATAGAATCGTGACATTTATTGATGTTTTAAAGTCGTCACTAGTTACGTTAATATGAAAATCTATTTGTATTGCTCATTTGTTGTTTATTTACCGTACAAAATTATTTTTACTAATTCCTAAATGTTCCAAAATAAAACTTGGGGTGTATTAGCTAGTAAATACATTCGATCGAATGTATTTTTAATATATGTCTATGTATAAAATAATACATTGGGCAGGATAAATCATATAGCAAAGTTATGGACTGGGTCCTTACCGGCTTGGTCGTTCATGGACTGGATTTGAAACTAGATAACACTTCTGAATTTAAGGAATAGTCCGAAAATAAAGTCCTAATCGTGAAGTATAAAGTGAACACGTTTTCAGCTTGGTGGAATTAATGTACAAAAATTAGAGGGTACGTCTAAACATTTTGTCTTCCAACCTAACGCTAAATTAGACGCTGTAATCATCAATAACCGAGCATAACGTTGTTTAGCCTGCTTTAAAAATGTTGTTTTATAGTCAGAAATTAGCTTAAGGAAACAAAATCTGTCAAAGTTCTTGTTTTCCGATTTCGTAAATAGATTATAGTGAGTCTTTTCGTTGTTGCTACGGAAACCAATCAAAATTTACTTTTTAAAGATCCCCTCGAAACTTTGGTCTTCAAAACACGAGGCGTATCCTGTGTAAATGTACAGATGAATTGAATCACAAGTTAACCAATTCAACAATAAACGTTTTTTGTAAAATTGTTGCCTAGTCGGTACAGTAGTGTTAGCGTCAGCCAAGAATACACATTTACACAATCAGAACCTAAATGTATTTTATATGAATTTATACACTTTAATTTATTTTATTTCAACTTTTCCATATTCATTTTAGTCCGCACATAATTAATCCTTACATTGCAAAATCTTATACAATATCTATAATCACATCTCAACCACTACGCGAACAATTGCAAGTTGCAATTTACCTTTTCAGTTTCCCCTGTCGGCGCCATTTTGTCGAGCCTTGGGCGGTAAGTCGTCAAGGAAACCAAGTGATCCTGGGATAAGTTACAAATCAGATCCTTATAATCAGCTGACCAACAATACATCAGCTGGCCTTGAAATCTGCACTGAAAGGCGGTTAATTCTAGCTAACAGGCGCCACAAGCAGATTAATTCTGTTTTCTAGACAATTGCGATAGTATCTGTGCCTTAATTGACTGAAATACTTGCGATTTTTATTGCCCTGCAATGTATACATTACCGGGATAGCTTGGAAACTTCCATATTTGGAATGGTTTTGCAACTAGGTGTTGTATGAACGAAGTTACAATCAAGATTGTGAATGAACGGTTGAGGAAAAAGTCAACGTAAACTTCATCAGGAAAACTTATTTTATTTAGTTTTATTGTATGTCATGGCACACTTATTTTGTGGATGATTTTTGTTGTAAGTTTATATTCTATAGAAAACTCAAAAATATAATCGATATTATTTTCTAGCCTTTAAAATAACATGTTTACTTGATAATTATCGGCATATTAAAATATTTTAATATCAAGTGTTGTTTGTTTGAAGTTCATTGTTGGTGATGGTGAGCTAATGTTGTTCAAAGGTTTATTGCGGACATTTTCCATCACGATGGTTACCCATTTACACCACACCTTTTATAGAATATAGTGTTTTGTGATTGGTTATTATTTGCATGTTGTATCATGACTGCTATACAGTGCATATTTTTTTTACTCCTACTCTCTGCATTTCAACTTAGGTTGTACGTTTAGTTGTAATGTGTTACTTACTAACGATTACTAATCATTACAAGCAACATCAAAACAATTCAAAGCTTTAAAACAGACCATTTAATTAGCTTCCCAGAAAAATTAACTGTAAAAAACTGAAATATAGCTTTAAAACAAGCCATACAATTCATTACCACTAAATATCACTATCAAATCAAACCAATTAAATTGCTATGAAACTAGCAATACACTTATTATCACCCTAAACCCAGCAGCAACATAAAACTAATTAAAAAGCTACGAAACATGCTGTACAATCACTATAAACTATCAACATTAATCCAATTAACAACCAATAATACAATTAACTACATCCAATACAAAGGTTTGAAATAGTTAACAATTAACTATCACTAAAATATTAATGGCAACATCAAACCAATATGAATCAAGGTAATCAGCATTGTCTCATCAAAAACTTAACAGCAAAATATGCCATAAAACTCCCTAATGAAATCTTTACGATTTAGCTTCTTCAAATGTTTAGCAAATGATATGAAACGTTTGTTCGATTGTTAACAAACATCGAGCAAACATTGTTTGTTAATAAACCTTCGGCGCAAACAGGCGCACGCACGCACATGAGCAAACTATTGCGCGCTTGCTACTGAATGATTGTTCAATCTAGAAATTTATGTGCAATACTTTGTAATGTAGCCAATATAGATTAGTTATGTAGTGAAAAATGTGTATTTGAGAACAAATTAATCGGCAATTCTTTTCGTATGAATCAATCAAACTCAGTATAGCGTTTGAGAACGGTACTACAGCGTATTTAACATAAACATTTTACTTAACTTTATTATTTTACTTTTATGGTAAGACCTGGACCCATGACAACTTTACTTATTCGTTGTGATGTTCCCAGAAGGCAAAAACACCATCTGTTCGAATTCATATGTCCGTTAGCACGATAACGTGTTAACCTACGTTTATAAAGTAACGAGTTCATGTACAACCATGATCGAACTATAAAGTACATTTTGGTTTTTCTAATTTTTGGCCCTCAAAATATAAGATTTGGCAGTTTTTTTCGAACCATTTTGTACAGCTAAAATATAAAATATAATAATTCAGTATATCGAAGTGTCGTAGCACACCTAAAAATTCCAAAAAAGCTGAATTACAACATTTTTATGTTGTTTTTATGAAGACTGTTTTACTATCTCATACCATCAATTTTACATTTAAATAAAAAACACCCTTTATGTCATTCCTTGTATTAGCAAACCTATAATATAAATGTTGTATATTTATTTTTGTTATATGCTCAAAATTTGCAAAACTATTCAGATTTCTCCTTTATCTTTCTTTGTGCTCCAAGTAAAATTAAATTCATAACAACTTTATTACAATTTATTTTATTCGTGGTATTACGTAATTTACTACAAATTCCGCCAATCTATAAAGAGTCCAAAGATGTACAAAGAGCACGCAATGATCAATGCTAGCCAAGTCTAAGTGCATCTACAAACAGCCCCGGTTGTTTGATATGTGTCATCTAGTTGTCTTTTTGTTGACTATAAACAGCAAAGTCTGCAAAACATATGGTCTGTGGTGTGTAAATCTAATATTTTGTATTGAGCAGTTGAAAACCTAATGTTCATGGTTTATGTGTATTCACTTGTTTCATTCGCTATTAGAATCCATTCTTATTTTGGGATCTAATTCGCTGCGTGGGAAGTTGGTTAATAAACACAGTGGAAAAGTTTCGGTGCGTTTTTAACACTGAAACATTTCTAAACGGAAATTCCCCATTATTGAGGTAATGAGAGAAGAAATCCAATGTGGTGACGATGTTCGCGGTTTTCATCAAGGTTTAGCGGTCTCTGACGAACTTGGAGCACAACTAAATAATGTACTTTAAATGTCTTTGGATTCGTAGTTAGATAAACTCCTTTGACTTAGAAACTGAAGTAGACAGGGTATTTTTTTTATATACAGTACGTCCATTTTAGATTTTTGTTCTATGACAGTTCTAGGGAAATACAATATGCTTTTGTTTTGATTCCCAACTTTACTTCCCACCCAGTAAGCTAAGGCTCTAGCACGTGATAGGTTTTCACATTACTTCAAGCTATGGCTACAGGTTGAGGCATTATCACTTAGAAAAACCAGTTGGTGATTGGCGGGATTTGAACCCGGGACCTCAAGGACCGAAGTCACGTACTCTACCCAATATATGTATGGTAGGGACCAGCTCAGTTCCCGGTTGCATAACCACTTACAAGAATCTTTTAAATGTATCGATCGTGGTATAACCAAACATTTACCACACTTTAAATAAAAGCAAGAAACACACCAGTTTCTAACAGCAAAGAAAATAGGCTATTTAACTAGTTTCCTATTTATTCCCGAAATTACACACATCTATACTATTATATAAAAATCTAATGGTGTCTGTCTGTATGTGTGTTACTAATAGGTACAAAAACTACTGAACCAACTGGGCTTAAATTTTACAAAAATATAGCTACCATACCAAGGACCATTTAGGACTATTCACATTTCGATACTGACCGTAGGCTTTGCCCCTTTGGCTTTAATGGTTCTGAGATGAACATTTTAAAAGTAAATATTGATTGGTCTCCATGGCTGCGATGAGAACACTTACAATGTTTGGTTACATTTGCTTTGGCATTTAAATGTAAACAAGAAGAACTGCTAAACTGCATATTTTACAATTTCAGACAGCTGATACAAAGAAATTAAATATAATATTTTCCATTTTAATCTAACCTTTTATCATGGATTATTTATTCTAAAACTATGTCAATGATTATAGAAAAAAGATTCTATAACCGTTGCTGTATCAACTCCGGCTCTGCTTTGGTTTGTTTAAAGCGTCTTAGCTATGCAAATAATGTTATTGATATGTTTTCATGGAAACAGTATGAAAATTACAATGTATGATGTTTTGTATAAATTTGGAGGCTACTTTAAATAAACTAAACATGTATAACAATTAAATAAGTAATTTAAATTTAAGTAATTTTAATTTAAGTAATTTAACATAAATTACTTTAAATGTTTAACATGTGTTAGATTAACTTAACATAACTTGCACATCACATTGTTTTTATATGTATATTTAGGTAAATTAATTTATTGTGTTTTGCTAAACCTATGCTTAAATTAAACTAAAGAATATCATCAATGACTAAATTGTACGTTAATTTTTGTTTTCCAAAATCGGTTGTATATGTGTAACTATAGTTAATTATCAAATGGTAATACAAAATACTCTTATTTTATCTTAACATAGCTTTGAGTTCACATTTACTTAACATTTATTATTTGTGTTTTGCCACACCACTGATTAAATTAAACCAAGGAAAATATCATAAACTAAGCAGTACACAGTGTTATTTTGTTTCTAAAATCAATGAAATATCTGTTGCTATGTTTACTTAATGGTAAGTGCGAAAATGTAAAGGCAATGGACGATGGAACTGATCAAAAGAACTGGTTTGTATATTAAGTTGTTTGTTGATATTTTTGTAGAGTAGAATCAGAGATGCAATGAAACTTATACTGTATTTGCTATTACATTTTTTAGTCCTTGATGCTTTGATAATTATATTAGTTTTTGTCTGCTGTCTTTAATGCTAAATTATTTGTTTAAAATTTTTTATAGTACCTATGGATATAGTTTCTCTAATATTTCAAAAGACTGTATTGATAAGGCACAGCAATATTTCTAAAGTTTATAACAGCTGACTTAGTTTTGCTAATGATTTATTGTGAGTGAAGAAACTGAAGATGGAAGGACTTGTGATTTTTAATAATTAGTATTCTTGCAACTTCAAAATTGAAATTTGAAATTTCAATAGTAAATTAAAAGATATATAACTAAGGGAGATGAAGGATGAAGGACATGTATGTCAAAGTTGTATTCGAAGATTTGGTCAGTTTTTCTCATATCAGCCTACACAAGATTTAAAATTAATCAAAATCAAAATGGTGGTATTCACTACTTACCAGATTTAAAAATCATATCTTAAACGTTTTGATTAAGGCAATAAAAATTGAATATTGTTTCTAAAAGCGTTGGCGGATGTGTAAATATTATATGCAACAGATGTAAAGATTAAAATGTTTCTATTTTGTGTCCTCTTCCCGTTGCAAAGCACGGGTACACAGCTAGTTTCTTATATTCGTTGAACTGTTCAGACTACAAAGTGAAGAATAAAAGAAACCAAACAAAAATCTGAAGTCAAGAAATATTGAAATACCACTTGGAGTAACCTGTAGTATGTGTTGGCACGGTAGCGAACACACCTACGTTGTGATACTGTTTACATGTGGGACAAACATTGGGAGGCTATGCAGACTTCGGAGAATAGCCTCAACACAGAACTTAGTGAGGCAATGTTGTGGTACTCATTAATTAGTCCACTGATTCGTTCCTGAGAATTAACCTTTGATTGGATTCGGACGAGTTTTCATTGCTTGGACTTTAAATAAATGGTCGTGGCTTAAACAGCTGATTTGAAGAAGAAAAGTAGTACAGATGATCTGACCTTATTCTACACTCAACACACGCAGTCACAATATGCTAACTCAACAACACAACACAGGCTTCCACAACTAGGAGTTACCAGGTAAAAAGAAAATACCCTCCAAAATTATACGTGGTTTGTTTTCCCCATTTTTCTCCCTTTTACATTTTTTGTACAAGATTTTAAGAGGTTGTGCAGGAGCTTAAAAGCTATAAAAAGGGATAAAACCTGAAAAAAATTATTTTTTTGGGCTACGAGGTTTGCAAATAATTATAAAGGACTGTTGAGTCCAGTTTTGAACGATCAAAAAGCTGCTAGCTTTTCTCAACACATCCGGCATCCTTTTCTTTGGAAACTACGGTCTTGTTGTGGCTAATGAATTCATCTCAATACGTCGTTCAGGTAGTTAATAAAAATTTACACTTTCTTCCAAAAAAATGTTTGAATTGAGCAAGTATGCTATGAGAAATCTGTGGTTTCAATCTATTTTTGAGTTTATACTGTAGATAATGATTTACTTTGATGAACTTCGGATTGAATTTAACATTAACCCTATTCAAAACGCTAGAACGCACGAATTAACACCATTTTGAACATGGTTTTATTTGCGAATTTAACGCGGCTTTTGAGACTAAACAGTGCCGCACTTAAACTCAATATCAACATTGTCAAGAGCTTTGCGAGTACTCGACCATCGGTGTGGTCGTTAAATCTCCAAAAGTACTCAATAATCGATAAGTGTGTCGCGAAATGCGGTTGTATATCGGTGTTATTGCAAATAAATGCCGATTAAACGATTATTGAACGTTCTTAACAGCACAGTAGGTAGTTTGAAAGTATTTTTTTACGTATATACAATAATCTAAAAGACGAAGTTCCCTTGGTAGCCAATAAAAACTACTCAAAAGTAGGCCTATAGTAAAAAAATATTTATGTCGCGAAAATAAAATAAAAATCATTTGACATAAACCAAAGTGCATCCGTACGGTAGCCTAAAGAACTGTAAGAAATAATAACTTATTATAACTTATTAGATAAACAAAAAACTAGAAACTATTTGGGATACTATATAATCAGTTTTATGAAATAACATGTTACTGGGTTTACAAGCTCAATCGTAATTGTTCGTAAGTAATTTTCTTCGCTAACTATTTAGCTAGTTAGCTAGTTAGCTAGTATATTGGTTTATTTAGTATATCCATAGCTAGTATATTAGCTAGTACAATTACAGTATTAGCTATTTGAGCAGGAATACAATTGTTTTGGACATAAATACAGCTATTTTTCTAAATAAACATTTCCTGATGGGCCTGTAGAAATATATTCAAAATGGAAAAAAGGCATTCGTGTTTTTGAAAATCGGTTGATGAACCAAGTCTAGCTTGTTTTAAACATTTCTCTTCTTCGAAGCATGGTTTTTCTTGTTGAGCCTTTTCTGTCCGTAGCTCCACTCTGATCAAAGATGTTTACTATGTACAATAATCCAAAACTCACTCAATGTTTTAGTTTAATTAGTAAAACCCCGGTTAAGTAGAAATAATACTGTCTGTAATGTATTATTTATATAGAAATTATACTAAAATTTGAGTATGAATCTAGTAGTTTAATAGTTTAGAGTCGCGAGTAAAGTCGGAATCTTCACCTACTGCAATCGTTTCCAAGAATCAATCCCATTCGGCCGTGAGTCGAGGTCGGATTGCGTACGAGAAATGGTTGGCTGAAACTGGGTTGGAAATAACTTGTGGATAATACGACTCAAACATTGTAAATCCTATTTAACTCTTAGTTTAGCAATGAATTTCACTGCTAAATATTGCTACGTCGGATTGAACGTTGTTTCGTCTCCTTTGTTTATTCAGATTAACTTCCAATACATCAAGTTCGTTCTCTCTTCTAATTTTATTTTTTTTATAGAATTTATGATCTTTTGTGTTTTAGCGAATTTCCCATATAGGGAATAAGCTATTACCAAAGAACTCGTGGTAAGACCTAGACCCGGGGCCGATTTACCTTTTTGTTTTGAGGTCCCCAGAGGCCAAAAACACCCTCCGTTCAAATTTATATATAAATATATTTATACTAAACATTAAAAACATAGTTAACAAAGTACCCTTTTTACATAACGTATCCATAGTACACAGTAGTTTAAGGCTTTTTAGGGAAATTTCTTCCTGAGCTGCGCGTGGAGAGCATAGAACTATGTTTATAGTACCGTGTCTCCTAAATCTTTATTATAAATTGATTTTTTAACAAGCTAAAAACCCAATGTATTATTGATCATTGATCTACTGTGTGAACATTTGTAACAATGAAGATGGACAGTCAAACCAATAATGTGAGAAAATCCTTAATTTATTTTTGAAATTGTGTATGTCAGCTATAAAGAGAATTTTTAATAGTAAAATATCCTTCTTATTGTTACAACTTAATATTAATAAGTTGGGAAATCTAAGTAATATAGTTGAAAAATTCGAGTAATATAGTTGGGAGATTTGTTTAATATAGTTGGGAAATTCAAGTAAAATTGTTGGGAAATCTGCATATAGTTGGGAAATTCAAGGGGGATGGTTAGGTTGGTAGGTTTATGAGGTTAGGTTACAAAAGCAGCTTAGGCAGAGCTGTGTTTGGATAAGTTGGATTAGGTTGGGCTAGACAAGTTAAGGTTAGGTTAGGTTAGGTTAAATCGCGCTGAAGCTACTTTTTCAGTAGGTCAGTTTATTGGTTAGGTAGGCAGGCTTATAAGGTTAGGTTAGTTTATGTTAGGCTCGGTTAGGTTAGGTTAGGTTAGGTTAGATTAGGTTAGGTTAGGTTAAATCGTGCTGAGGCTACTTTTTCAGCAGTTTATTGGTTAGGTAGGCCTATGTAGGTTTATAAGGTTAGGTTACAAAATTTAAGTTATGCAGAGCTAGGCTGGGCTAGGCTATGTTAGGTTAGACTAGACAAGTTGAGGTTAGGTTATACCACTTTTACAACGCTTTACAAACACTATGCAACTGTGTAGTGGAACGTAAACGCGCGAACACGTGCGGTGTAGCCCAAGTTATAATTGTTGTCCCGTTGTAGGTCGATATTTGGCAGACGCTGCCCAGTCTAAACATTTTGGCATTTTGCAACAAACTGCGCGTGTTTACGTTTGTTTGGAGATGCACACGCGCCCGCCTCTCCCGCCACCGTGCGTCAGGGCCCGCCAAAACTGACTGATCAAGTGTTACCAACTTTGGACAATTTTTGGAAAGAGTCAAGTAGGCTTACATATAATATAAAGTAACCATGTTTTATAAGAGACGATGCAGTTTTACCAACTGTCTGTCGGATACATTCCATCAAAGTACATAGCCTGCGAGTTACAGTTTGTAAATACTATATAGAAATTTATTTTACTCAGTCTAACTCTTAGATTAGATTAGGCTATGTTATTTTGGCTAGAGCAAGATTGGGTCAAGTTAAGCTGGGTTAGTTAGGTTTAGTTTGGTCAGATTAAATTATACACGTTTTTTATAAACACTGACAAACTCTACATTCGAATGACGATCATTTGTGTACTGAAGACGACTCTATTTATTAACTTATTAATAACTAATTTCGCAAGTCCATCTGAATTAGGACCTAATTACTGTATGCTGCATTCGCATCAGTTATCACAAATAAAAATTTATATATATATATATATATTTAACAGTGAACTCTTGAAGAACGTGAAGTCAACCAACAATTCTTTTCCCCTAAACCTACCTCTGTTGTGTTATTTAAGTAAATTAATCAATTTAAGAAGTAATGAGTAACAAAAACTAAAAATTTTACAAACATTGTTTCAAATTCAAGTAAACCAAATTATGAACAATAATAATAAACCGCAACTTACATATACAACTGAATAACCAAACTAAAATTTTGAAACAGCCCTTAAAACTGTCAATCAACCTTAAACCCTGAAATATTCAAACAATTCTTGCATTATTTTATCACACTTGTAAAATGAATTTAACCACTCGATCCTCAATTTTTAAATGACTCCTCCTTACCATAAACCACCATGAACTGACCATAAACTAGCGTTGCGTTTTGGCAACACATTGTATTCCTGGGGGGGTAAGGGGGGGTAAGGGGGGGTAAGGGGGGGAGGTATGACGTAGATGCAGCTCCACCGTGCCAACATCCCAATGTCTAACGCAGTGAACCGTAGGGGGCATCGTGGGCCACACCCTTACAACTTTATGCTACTATCAATTTTAACTGTCGATCTACTTCAAAAAGTACGTTAAGCTCTGCAGGAGTTCTACTCTTTGCGGCATAGTGGAAATAGGTTAACTGTATCGTGGCTATTAATTTTGTGGACCAGGCCGTATTCTATAGTTTGTTCGACGAAGGAGGTCGGGATGGGGCCTACCTGAGGGAAATTAATACACACCTTATTTATTTACCTCAGGTTTAAGTATATAGGTCCCATTCCACCGCCTTCGTGATTTGAACAAACCATAGTGTTATAAGGCTCAAAATATTTTAGACGTTGTAGGAATTTTTTTGACGGTTTCAGGAAAATTGTAATCAATGTGTGTCGTGGAGCTTGCAGTATTAAATTGTATTAAGTGTATGAACAAATTCCAAAAGATTAAAAACTTAGAAAAATAGTTACTATCATATACTAATCGACACAAGTGTGTTTTCGGTTTTGTCTATGTTACCATCTATTGTTTCTAACTATAAACATAGGTTTAAATTGAAAATAACAAGAGGTGTGTATTTTTCTTTAACGCTAATATTAAATTGAACATATTTACAAATAAACTAGAAGATTAATATTACGATGATTATGGTGATACGTCCATCCTCCATATTAATTGTATATATTGTAACCCTAATTTTCATTCATCTAGAAGATTTGGCCTTCCCAATTATTCAAGGGTTTGCTGTAGTTACGGGTTTAAAGTGAAGAACTAACAAGACTACAAGAGCGCGCCACTCATCCTACACTCATCCTTCACTCATATTTGGGTTCAAATAAGCACATAGTGGCGTCCCCATCTTAAATAAATGATAATTGATAATTGGACTAATCTTAATAGAATTCTTAGGAAAGCCATATCATAATTGCAGTTTAGTATAACATCTCGTGTTTTTCCAGGAGTCGGAGTGACGGGCAAGACAGAATCCTGCATCAACGAAGGAGAAGTTGTAAACACTGACAACATCAGCAAATCACGATGCTTCACATGCACTTGCAAGGTAAATATTTACATAGAAAATGTTAGCGAATTCCCCATAGAGTTAATTATTACTGTAGGTAGCAAGGTGTAAGACCTAGAATGGAAACAGATTTTCTTTAGGTTCTCAGAGGCGTAAAACACCACCCATTCATGATAACTTAAAAAAAACATCAGATTTTGATGCAATTTTGTACAATTTTCAAAAACCATGTTTACGTAAGAAATCAGCATTACCGAATTATGGAAACAGGGTGTTATTGAATGAATTGTTTCTCATTTTTGACCCTCTAAACATAGAATTTACCTATTGATATTTAAATACTAAAATGTATATATATACCTGCATTTATACAATCCGGAATATTGCAAATGCACCAAGTTTCAACAAACTAAAGTCATCCTCATGCCATTACCGCATGTATTGTCACTTCATTTGAAGGTCGCCAAAATTAACGGTAATTTAAGACACATGCGTGCTCTTAAAAGAAGAACATTCAAAAGACAAAAACACTTGCAATACTTGTACGTAAGACATGACATGATCGGACAGAAGTTATGCACTTATAGACTCAGAACATTACATGATCATACACATGTTATGTTCATAAATAATCAAATGCAGGCAATGCAAATACGACCAAATGTGGCAAGCAAATCTGAAAAGGCAAATAGGGACAAAGAGGATCGGACCAGGTGGAAGGAAGAACGGTCTGAACGACATTGACCTGGAGGTTAAGGTCAAGGGCATTGACAAGGTCACAGCTGGTATATGTCCCAAGGTCACCGAAGACCCCGGTTAAGGACGTTAAAGAAATACTTGTAGAAATTTGATACCTGGAGATTCAGGTGTATTGGAATCGGCTACTTTTTTCGTTAACATAACTCATTCGCATCCAACAATAGTGGTATATTTTGCCTAGATAGCTGAGTGGATTAAGTGCATCAATCAGTGACCAGTTCGATTCTGTGAAAAGAAAATGATTTTTTTGTTAGACCCTGCTGACCTTAATCGTTGGGAGAATAATGTTGTTCTAACAAAGCTGTCATCTTATTCATTCAATCCTCATCTTAGTGGAATACGAATCCTGGTGTTGGCGTCGTTTGAATATAATTGAATAGAAAAGTTATTATTTAATATGTTGTTGTTGAAACCTTAGGAATACACAGTTATTGATTGGTTATAGAATAATTATGTTAGATTATTAGAGTGTTGAACCCAATGTTTAAGTGGGCACCCCTTGAAATAATGCTGTTTGAACTAACACTGACCTAACCTAACCTAACCTTTCTTAAACAAAACAAGCCAATGCTTATGCTAAGTACTGCCCAAGTAGCCAGTTAAAATATATAAGTGGTAAGAAAATTAAACCAGACACCAAGTCTCGCATATCTAGTAAGCTATTTGATACGGCTTTGTCAAATATTTACCTAGTAATAAGACAGTTTATGTTTCCACTAATCAAAATAATGCAATGGATGACTTAAAGCTATCAGTTGTTAAAATATTGTGAAGCTGTTACTTTTTCAACGTAGCTGAATCACTCAAGACGACGCCAGGGATCTCAAAGAAGTTCATTACACAACGCTGTTCCAAGATAGTTTGAAAGTACTGATTAAACGCTTATGAACTTTGAACGAATTTCCAAATTTCTTACCTTAGATTTACACACTCAGGTGTAACAAATTTCAATTAATGAAATAATCTGGATGTTTAAAATTTCTGCGCTGTTCTGGTGCAAGTTGCTCCATTGATGACGTTTTTCACAGACTTTTTAACCCTGAGCTGGAATTTTAAAGATAATTTAAATACCCACAGAAATTAGAATATAGGCTTGAAAATTAGACGATCCTTATACTTTAGGCATTAAAATATATTTACAAATTTTAAAAGACCACGTCAAACTCTGAAAATACTTCCACGTAGTGAGTTAAAGATTCTCATTGACTAAGGATATTAAATTTTTCTGTAGTGGACATTTGCCTTGTTGGCTGAAGTGACTTTTCAAAATTTGGCGAATTTGCAAAGTTCCATTGGAAGCCATGTTGTAGACTCGTTGATGTCGATGCACTATGAGACTTTGGTATTCAGTTATCCAAGTAGAGCGCAGCGAGTCGAGGCGCCACTGGCCTGGTTTTGGTTCTGAAGCGGTCAGGGACACCATAGATCACAGAGAAATATCGCAAGGACGTACCATAGTTTGCAAAATATATCTCTGTTTTAGCGGCGTAAAGTGTACTCTATGTTCGATTGTTTTGCTCAAGGAGGAAAATGTCAATGTTAATCTAGTTGCAAGTTGCGCTCCATCAAGTAATTGGTTGTATCATTGACTTTCGGTATAGATTAAATTTGCTTATGAATTTTATCATCGTTATGGGTCAGCTAAAGACAGTGGTAGATGAAACATAAAAGTTTTGAATAATATCATGTACTGGAGTTTTTTTTTTTTTTATCAAGCGGTTTCAAGGCACATTTGTTTCACTTTTCTGTTGTACAAATCCGATTAGCAATACTTAGCTACCGTTTTATTGTTTTCAAAAAGGCAAATCCTTTTTACTAAACCTATTTTTAAACGTTTTAGTTTGAATTTTGTAAAAGAGGCAGCTTTGAAATGGTAACATCTAGAAACATAAAATTTATTACGTTTGTCATTGGTTTTTAACACACATAGGTTTCCAGTTTGTGCGTTCATCTCAGAGTCGTGCGTTATTAAGAAGTTGGTAAAAATCACAAACCCACAAACAAACGGCTAGTTACACTGTTTTGGTCTACGTTTGTATTGTAAAATATTTCTGAGGAAATGCAAGGAACAAATCCACAAAAGTGATTAGAGAGATCGAAAACACCCGGTGAAATTATGTGTCAAATCTATCGGCAATTTTAAACAGTTAAACTGTTGACAATTTGTACAATAAACACAAAATGTCGTTTTAAACACTTCAGTCGTTCTATTATTATTGTACATTTTAAATTATGGACCCATTTTTAATGCTTTATAATTTTTATACTATTAAACTTACTGCTATAACATACACATCAAACGAAAAAGCAACTTAAAGAGTTTATGCCTTCCAAAGACACATCATTTAACAAAATCGATCCAGCAGAACTGTAGATTTAATTGTACAAAGTTAAAAAGTAATCTCCAACTTTTTATACCACTAGAAATTTGGAGGTTACTTGACGTTTTTGCAAATAACTTTTAAATGGTGAGGAAATCGACCAAAGTGGAAGGTATTATTCCGAAAGAGAATAAAATTTCCTACAATCTACTATAATGCATTTTTTGAAAATACTCAAAAAAGGTACTAAAAATTGCCTCAAAATGGAAAAAAAAATTAAAATCCCCGTCTTCAATGTAGACAATAAACATAGCAAACATTAAATTTCACACTTTTTTATTTTAAGCCAAATTTAGGCTACATTTATTGAGTATTTTCAAGATATGCGTAACATTAGATTGTAGGAAATTTTATTCTCTTTTGGAATATCACCTTCCACTTTGGTCGATTTCCTCACCATTTAAAAGTTATTTGCAAAAACCTCAAGTAACCTCCAAATTTCTAGTAGTAAAAAAAGTTGGAGATTACTTTTTAACTATGTACAATTAAATCTACAGTTCTGCTGGATCGATTTTGTTAAATGATGTGTCTTTGGAAGGCATAAACTCTTTGAGTTGCTTTTTCGTTTGATGTGTATTTTATAGCGGTAAGTTTAATAGTATAAAAATTATAAAGCATTAAAAATGGGTCCATCAATTAGAATAACCCTGTCTTTCATCACATAACACCGTACTGCAACTCAACACCAGTTCTTGCAGTACATCATCTTATAGGTCATGGTACATGGTTTGGCCTTGCATGAAGTGTAGCAAAACTCACTTATCAGAACATAGGTTTCACTTGCAAATTGCATCATTTGTGGTCTTGAAAGGGTTAAACGTAAGGCTGTTTGTTTTATATTTTGTGTGTGATCGTGTGAATTGTCATTGAATTGGTTACAATGATAGTTGACAAACAGCATAGTGCTTCTGGGTCCAGTTTTGAGCCTGTTTGAGATTGGACTAAATACCATTCAGATTTGTAGGCAAAATTGTTGATTTCATCACATCTTTTTATTTTAATCGGACAACATCAATTTATTGAAAATCTCCGTCTTATGATTCAAAACTGAGAATATTACAGAGCTAGGAAGAGACTATGAGAATCTTCCAACCTTGGAGTAGAGGTCGAATGCTTTACGCCATATAAACAAAGCTGCAAACGTACTCTTGCAACTACAGTTTGCTTTGTACTCAATAGACTTAAGATTAATAGGCCAAAGAAGCCATAAAGAGATCCAGACATATGACTATTGACACAATTGTGAAAAGACTTCTCGTCGCATTGTAAATCTAATGCTTTTATTTGTGTTTCATGTTGACTGCGTTGTTGTTGAGTAGACGTTAAGTTAGATCTTACAATTTTTACTCTCAAAATCAGATGAAAAAACCGAACTAACCTAAGATAACCTAGCCTAAAACACATACACCACGAACCACTTCTCTCAATACAGACCCTAGTAACAATAAAGTCAATTAATTGTCTCAATGAACTACTTCAAAGAATCCATTGGTAAACAAATCTCGCATGCGGTTAAATTGTGTTGTTCGCGAACTCTGACCACTTTCCTGTGATAAGGATATCGAAATAGACCGCTTCCGCATGATAGTGTGAATAGCAACGCGCATGAACATACTTGGATGAGTGTGAGTGTGTACAGTGTGTAAGTATGCGTGGATGGCTATCAAAGTAAACAATGGATACTTACGTTTAAACGCCAGAAACTGCGTACTCCAAGGTTGTTACTAGCAGAGGATAATGAAAAGACATGTGATTATTTTCTAAGTAGTCTGTTGAAACTGCAGTTCATCACTTTAAGTCTTTGAAATGATGCTTTATGTGTTGGGAGAGTGTATTTTATGTTTTTTGTGTTTTGTAAGTGTGTTGAGTGGATGGAGTATGTGTTGGTAACTGTGTTGAGTGGATGGTGTATGTGTTTGTAAGTGTGTTGAGTGAATGGAGTATGTGTTGGTAACTGTGTTGAGTGGATGGAGTATGTGTTGTTAACTGTGTTGTGTGGATGGAGTATGTGTTAGTAAGTGTGTTGAGTGGATGGAGTATGTGTGTTGGTAACTGTGTTGAGTGGATGGTGTATGTGTTGGTAAGGGTGTTGAGTGGATGGAGTATGTGTTGGTAAGTATGTTGAGTGGATGGAGTATGTGTTGGTAAGTGTGTTGAGTGGATGGAGTATTTGTTGGTAAGTGTGTTGAGTGGATGGAGTATGTGTTGGTAAGTGAGTTGAGTAAATGGAGTATGTGTTGAGTGGATGGAGTATGTGTTGTTAGTGTGTTGAGTGGAGCACATACGTGTTGGTAAGCCTAAGTAAGTGTTGTGTGGTGGAAAGTATGTCAGATAGTCGTGATGTAAGGTGTAAGGTAGCGAGCGGAGTAGCCAGTGTTGAGCAACCATTGGCCTTCCACTGTAACCTGGAATACTCACAAGATAGCGAACTGTTAAGCATTTTACAGATCGTGGAATGAGCGGATAAAACAATACGGTAAAATACTTTAACAGCAAATAATGAAGTCGCGTGGAGCATTTTTTCCACCTTCAACTTAATGTTCACTCTTTGGTGTGTCAGCTTCGTATAAAATCGAATCCAATCCAACATAATTTCACAACATGATGTCGTGTGCTTAGCAATATCGATGGTGATCATGATTAATCATCTTTTAAGGTATCATCGAAAGCAGTCGTTTTGTTAATGGTCCGAGACGTATACTCTCATGTCAGGGAGAGTTTATGTTTTAAGGGTCATTGTTCTAATTTCGTATCTAATTTATTTGGCATTTATAAATTGGAAACTCAATCCTATAGTAAAATTATCTCCAGACAGTTATTTCTAAGTATCCTATCCTATACTCTAAAACAAGCGCGTGTACGGACAAACTTTTATTTTCGTTCAAGGATTTTAATTTTTTTAACTATTGGGTATTTGGCCACGACAAATCGATTGGAGTTGGTCACAAGGCTGGGAAACATCCAGTTTCCACCCTACAGCTCTTAAAAGTGCTCATGATAATACCTTTTTGTAGCTGCAGTTAATATTACAGCTGATACAGGTAGTTTTTATTGCAAATGTGTTTATGAAGGTGTATTAAAATGTTGAATCATCAAAGATTTGTTCACATTGATTACCGTACGTAATAAACATTTTTATGCTAAATAACTTATCTCATAAATGTAATGCTTAATTCAATCCGAGCAAAGCTGTCTGGTGCTATTGAATAAATTAAACACATTTGTTTATACTTTCCAACAATATAGTATCATTTATTTGATACAGCTCTCACTTTTGTTGTCCAAAGATTGGTCGGGTTGGTAACATAAATTTTAAAAGAAGTGGCGCAAGTCGCCACAGTCAACATGACTTGGACTTGGACTTGGAAGTGTTCAAAAAATATTTTTCATCTCGGTTCTCGTGGTAAAGTTGGACTCTGACGTTGGTTCTCGTGGTACAGTTCGACTCTGACGTTGGTTATCGTGGTAAAGTTGGACTCTGACGTTGGTTCTCGTGGTAAAGTTCAACTCTGACGTTGGTTCTCGTGGTAAAGTTGGTTTCTGACGTTGGTTATCGTGGTAAAGTTGGACTCTGACGTTGGTTCTCGTGGTACAGTTCAACTCTGACGTTGGTTCTCGTGGTAAAGTTGGACTCTGACGTTGGTTCTCGTGGTAAAGTTGGACTCTGACGTTGGTTCTCGTGGTAAAGTTCAACTCTGACGTTGGTTCTCGTGGTAAAGTTGAACTCTGACGTTGGTTCTCGTGGTAAAGTTGTACTCTGACGTTGGTTCTCGTGGTAAAGTTCAACTCTGACGTTGGTTCTCGTGGTAAAGTTGGACTCTGACGTTGGTTCTCGTGGTAAAGTTGGACTCTGACGTTGGTTCTCGTGGTAAAGTTCGACTCTGACGTTGGTTCTCGTGGTAAAGTTGAACTCTGACGTCGGTTCTCGTGGTAAAGTTGGACTCTGACGTCGGTTCTCGTGGTAAAGTTCAACTCTGACGTTGGTTCTCGTGGTAAAGTTGGACTCTGACGTTGGTTCTCGTGGTAAAGTTGGACTCTGACGTTGGTTCTCGTGGTAAAGTTGGACTCTGACGTTGGTTCTCGTGGTAAAGTTGGACTCTGACGTTGGTTCTCGTGGTAAAGTTGGACTCTGACGTTGGTTCTCGTGGTAAAGATGGACTCTGACGTTGGTTCTCGTGGTAAAGTTGGACTCTGACGTTGGTTCTCGTGGTAAAGTTGGACTCTGACGTTGGTTCTCGAGGTAAAGTTGGACTCTGACGTCGGTTCTCGAGGTAAAGTTGGACTCTGACGTCGGTTCTCGTGGTAAAGTTCGACTCTGACGTCGGTTCTCGTGGTACAGTTGGACTCTGACGACGGTTCTCGTGGTAAAGTTGGACTCTGACGTCGGTTCTCGTGGTAGAGTTGGACTCTGACAACGGTTCTCGTGGTAAAGTTGGACTCTGACGTTGGTTCTCGTGGTAAAGTTGGACTCTGACGACGGTTCTCGTGGTAAAGTTGGACTCTGACGTTGGTTCTCGCAGTAGTAAGTTTCTCCAGGGAGGTGCAGCGGCCGGACAGGTGCGCCGTGCGGCTTTGCAAGTGGTACAACGCTAGCCTGGGGCAAGGCCGGATCAGCAACATTCCCGTTCGCTCTCTCCCTCTCCCGTCTCCTCTTTTCTCTCTCCTCTCTTTACGTATCTGTTTTCTTAATACAGAAAGGTCAATAGTCATAAATTTCTATTAAAATGATGTGTGCACCAAAGCTGTGCATCTACCACCTGTAAAATGAGGTTTTGTTTTATGTTCAATTGTCTTTAAATATTTTCTTATATCTCTTTTTATATTTGTTTTCTTGATACACTAAGGTCAATAGCCACAATTTTTTCAAGATACTCGAATATTTTATTCATATTTTTTTATAAATATTATGTTTGCCAACCGGCAAGATCGGGCCATGAAACCTCCGGGGGAAGAAGACCCCTTGTCATGAAGACCCCATCGGGTTATGCGGTTTTTAAATTTTGACCCTTAAAACATAAAAATTACCAACTTGCATTACACCCATCAATCTGTGTAAAGGTTTAAAAGCAAATCATTTTATATTGGAGCGCTTTGTAAAATTAAAGGTTACGGAGAAATTTCAAAAAATTGTATATTTAAAATTCCCAAATTTTTCTTATAGAGAAAAAAGTAAACTGTTGTAATATTCTTGTTATTGATACATTTTTGTCAACTTTGGCAATGATTTATTTCATACTATAACCATTAACTGTCAACATTCTACAACAACAAAACACTTGTCTTTCCCTGTAGTAACAAGCCTTACCTAGGGAATAAAATTGACAAGTTAAGAGAATATTTAGGTATAAATCCATTAAGACAAATAGAAATTCTCTTAGGTTTGCTGTGGTGGGGTCGTTTTAGTTATTTGCCATTTTACAAACATTGAACGTCTACGTCCTAAAAAAACTATTTACCAGTAAACTGTTGCTTGTTGCTTTCATTCCAACATTACGAAAGAGTAAAAGTGCTTATAATCTACTTAATAATAGGAGAGCAGCAAGTTTACACCAACACATCCAAATGTAATCAGTCATTTATTGTACGAAACGTCCACACGGTAAAAACGCTTCAGACTATACAATATGGTTAGTCTTCCTCTAACTAAAATCAATTTAGTAAAAATCACACGTTAAATCATCCCTCAGTGTTTCGGGAAATAGTTTGCAACACTCTCAAGCATAACTTGGTACAAATCACAATAAAACTCCAAGTGCAGTATCCTTATTCCTAAGTCATTGAAATGACTACTTCATGGAAGAAAGTCAAACATTTTCAAGAGAACCGTTACGCCGTCGACACGAGAGAAGGCTGTTGTAAACAGACTGTCGAGTTTGTTTGTCCAGCAGAAAAATCGGAACTGTTTGGAAAAGAAACGCTGATTGAGACTCCCGAGTGATTGGAGTGGCCGAAGTGATTGATATGATAATGTAAACCGCAGTCCGCTCTATAGCGAACCATTGATCAAGCCTCCCGCTATCTGAGCAAAGTCTGCTCTTGCTTTCACATGTCTTTCGTGGTAGGAATGTTGTTTTGGTTTAAAAAATATCAGGTACAATTTAGGAAATCGCAGATGATATTCTTAGCGTCACATTTTAACAGATTTGTTCTTCATGTCCCTCCTTCAAGCACATCCTAGGACGCTAGGTTCTTTCCAAAAACTGTATTACAAATACAACAATTACAATTACAAAATCTGTATTACAATTTCATAGGGTATGGCTAGTCCTAGAGGGTCCCGGAATTGTCATATAGACCCATTGATTGGCGGGATTTGAACCCGGGACCTTGGGCTCAGATATTAAAATAACCTGGATAAAATAAACCTGGATGATGAGTGGGTATTCTTGATTTGTGAAATTTAAAATTGTTTTAATTTGAAAGACAACTAGAAACGAATCTTCATGCAGTGTAAAGCATGCATTAGATGTTATGCTACGGGTTCCACGATTGTTGCGTATGATTCTGACAAAAGATAGAGACAATGGCCTTCCTTGAAGCTCGAGACCATCCGACGCCCTGGGAACGCGTGCCTAGAGGACAGGGACCCTGGAGTTCCAGGAACCTTTGGAGTTCCAGGAACCTTTGGAGTTCCAGGTTTTCTGGAGCAACACCCTTCACAGCTGTGTCTAGAGGAAGGATGAAATCATCCAGACAGGGTAACGAAATTCCTGCAATCTCAGTTGGTAAGGGGAATCAAGAAAGAATTCATAAAAGCTATCTAGTAACTAAAATTTGTACATACAGTTCGATTAGAACGAAAACTAAATTAAATATTATTTCCAGCAATAAACAGATTGTTTAACGCGTATTGATTACGAAAAGACTAGGATTGTAGTTAATATTCTACATTAGAGTTGGGCAACGCCAACAGATGCGTGAAGGATATATTTTGAAAGAATTAGATCGTAGCTTTGGAGTTTCTTTAGTCATTGAAAACATAAGGTCTTGGACAGCTAAGTACAGTTTCCATCCATCCCCAAGCAGTCAATGCAGCATCTGCTAAATATTTGGGTCTCAACTAGACTTGCCTGCCTCTATATTGCATTCGCTCTTGGACGGCGCTGCCAATCACTCCACAACAAATTCCCAATAACCCTAACCTGTGTAAACTATGCTAAAATCCATATCAGCTGATCGCTAATAAAGTGAATAAAGCAGGGCTGCCAATATATTAGCGTGTTTTGTCCCTGAGCAGTTAATCCATGTGGTACTTTTAAATTGGGTTGCGGTAAAACATTCTCATCTGTGATCATGAGAGCCTTAATTAAACAGGTCACATAAAATTGATATTCTTTTTTGTTGCAGAACGGCTATGTCGAATGTGCCAAGGAAAGATGTCTGGGCGCTGAAGGTTGCTATATGTTGCTGGACCATTCCAACGATGGCTGCTGCTACAAATGCAAGGGTAAGCATTTTCAGAGCCTCTTAGCTGTCTTCAGTTTATTAACTCGTTTTTACAAGTCGTTCGATTCTTAAATTCTTCAAATTCTCAAGTTGCAATAATGATTTTTGAATCATGACCTGTCTTCTTTCCGAGTAACAACGTATAAAATCATCATCTAGTGTGTATGCAATAATGTTTATTCAAGTGACAAGATGAAAATTAATACTTTTTGATTTTTGACGACGAAATTGTTTCAGTCATTATTCTAAATACTACTATTGAAGGAATTGAACTTGCTTAATATTTAAACAGGAAAAGGAGCTAAAGACTTAAGAGATTTATAATACCAAATGCACAGGATTGTCTAGTGCAGGCCTTTGACATATCCTTGTTGTCCCCGGCGACAGTCCTGACCAAACCATACAACTTCATTATCAGAAACTACCCCTCCCAGTCAAACAGTCCAACTACAGTTTTTAGTATGGATGTATTAATTAGACGGTAAATGCTGATCAAGAGGCCTCTTTTAACATATCATTTGCCTACAATTGTTTCATACGAGTGTTAAAGTATTTTAACTTCTCTGATTTACGTAAAATCCACTCGAAGTAGAAAGGTTTAAGAAGGAAAAGTCAAAGTACATCAACCGTTATTGTCTTTGACGTTAATCATATAAAGTTGAAAATTTAATACAATAGTAGTGGCGAACTACCGGTTTAAAGTCACTTGGGGCACGTTTTCCCATAAGAAATAACATGGGATCATTTTTTGGCCACTAAAACCAAAAATCCTGATCTTTGTTTAAATATCCCTATATAATTGTCAAACCTTATTTCTTACTTATTCCCCATAAATATATTTGATATTAAGCTAAAAAAGCTATTTCTTACATTTATTGACCCTTACAAGTGTAAATGTAGAGTAGTGGCGAACCCAGAAAGAGCCATCACTTTAGGCACGTTTTCCCCATAAGAATAACATGGTGAGCTTTTTTTGACCACTTTTTTAAAAATCCAGCTCTCGACCAATACAAGCCTATATAAATGATCAATACCATTGTATAACTTCATTACTATTTCAAATCCACATGCATTCACAGGTATATTCTCAAAATCATCAACTTGACAGTGCGAGGTTTGTACGCGAACTCGTGCGCGCTCCGGCTCATGGCGCGCTCCCTTGGACATCCTTAGTGGAAATCCATGAATTCTGGCTACTTGGGAACCCAAGCCATTTGACATATAATAAATCACCTTTTCTCCTAATAACCTTTTCTATCAAATACATGTCTTTATATTTGGTCTTTAACAATTCCTCGGTATAGAAGCCTCCCCTGATTATATTACCATTTTCATCTTTCAAGATATAAGTCACAGGCTTTGTATTCTTTACTTCTGCTATTGCAAATAGCTCACCTGTCCAATTTGGAGTATATCCTTTACTAAAAACATGTTTATACTTGGAAATCCTCACACTATCACCCACCTTATATCTTGGCTTTTTAACTTGCACTACTTTAGAAGTCAACCTCTCATGCACATATTTACTATTCTTAATATTCACTTGGTTAGGCTTCATACCTATGGATCTATGCACCTTATTATTATATTTTCGAATTAACTTTGGAAGTAAATCCAACCATTTATAACTTCCCTGAGCACTAAATTCCCTATATAACCAATTTTTTAAAGTTCTCTGAAACCTCTCCACAATTGCAGCCTTAGTTGTAGAAAACGTGTGATAGTGATTAATATTTAATTTTTTCATTAGTTTGCTAAAATATTGATTAAAAAATTCTTTTCCATTGTCAGATTGAATGTTTTTAACCCCCTTTGGTAGAATGGTTTTAATGGCTTCTGTAACCACCAACCCCGTCTTATTCTTTAGTGGAGCAGCATAAGCTTTTTTAGAAAATGTATCTATTAAAGTTAAAATATATTTATTGCCAGAATTCTCTCTAGCATAGTTTTGCATATCAATTAAATCTATTTGTACAGTTTCGTTTATACCTAATACTTTAAAAGACCTTCTAATGAAATTCTTTCTTGCAGGCTTATGAAATTCGTATGCAATTTCATTCATTTTTTATAACATCACTCTTTCCTTGTACTGTAAATATATTACCATTAGCCCCAATCAATAGATTATCTTCCATTCTTTTAAATACATAGTTTTCTGGTATATATGGTCTATTATCTATATACTTAAATCCACTCAAAGATGTAGGGTCGGCAACTAATAAATCAGGATTGTATTCCATCAAATTAAATTTTCTTCCTGCATATACAAATTTTGATCCATCATAATACATAGCTTGTGACATTAAACAAATATCATCTAAATATTCCCCCATTGGCAGATTTCTTATATATTGTTTTTTGGCATCCCAACATTTTTCTTTTTTATCAAAAGTTATAGTCTGTTCTTTTGTAACACAATCAGTGTCATCAACGGCAGGTTTAACACGTACTAACCTTTTATTATTAAAATCCCAATAGCCTGCTTCCATTTTTGGAACTTGTGAAACATTCACAGCATCCTTACTATCTGTACCTTCTATCAAATTGCTAAGTTTCTGTTTCTTAGCATTCCAAACACCATTCTCTGATTCTAAAAATTCATAATTATTATCGTCTTGTACAAATTTACCATTTTCTTTTCGTATTAAAGTCTGTTGTAAAGTGGGCACATCATCTAAACTTTCACCCTTTTCCACATTAGTAATTTTCAGTTTCTTAGCATTCCAAACACCATTTTCTGATTCTAAAAATTCAAAATTATTATTGTCTTGTACAAATTTGCCATCTTTACGTATTAAAGTCTGTTGTAAAGTGGGCACATCATCTAAACTTTCACCCTTTTCCACATTAGTAATTTTCTGTTTTTTAGCATTCCAATTTTTATTCTTAGATTCTAAAAACTCATATTTAGTTTTACCTTGTAAAAATACATCACCTTTTCTAGTTAATGTCTGACCCAAAGTTGATACATCATCTACAAACTCCCCATCTTTAACATTACCAATTTTACGGTTTAAACAATTCCAACTATCGTCTTGTAAATTTAAAGTAGGTTCATTACTAGCCCTGGGTTCTGCAGGCTTATTATATGGATTATATAAACGATAAAATTTATCTATAAACATATTTTTATTTAATAAATAATTCCACTTTCTCTCAATTCCTCAATAATGGAATCTATTTCATTATCCACTCCTGAGTTACCGGCTTGGCGACTTAGCCAAAGAAGTCTTAACCTATCAATAAGCTCATTAGGATCATCCCAATAAATATAGTCTATTTTATTACCAGTCACTTGTCTCAAAACTTCACCAACAGATTTAAAAAGAGGTTTAATTATATTAAGATATTTAGTATGTCTATTACTTGAAATTGGTGCACCATCTTTGTAACTCTTTAAATGTCCATTTGTAGTTTCCAAAATCTCTTTATAATTTTGCAAATCAGCCTGAGTATAATCCTCAGGTTCTTTTAAAGTTAACAACTGCCACAAACCTTTTGTCCCCTTGTAGGTTTTATTTGCAACTGTAACATCATCATTGGCAATATCAACTTCCTTATTTCCAATAAAAAATTTATTTGCTTCTCGTCTAATACCATATGTAGTGTCTGTCATACTACTTTTACTGAGGTAATTTCCTAAATAGTCTGATGCTAAAAGACCAAAATCTAATTTCTGTGGAGTGGATTGCTGTAATGGTTGTAATCTTGGTATCATTGATATTCTAGACGGAGTCATTGGGAGTATCTCCATTCGAGGACTCTCTGTTTTGCCAATAGATGTGATTTTCTTTAATTCTTGTAATGGCTCTAATAAAGGTTGGAATGTTTGGAACCTCTCTTCAGCCTCTAGAAACTTGCCACGTTTTAAAGCTCTATATTTCTCTCGTATTTGATTTGCAGAGTCAACCAATTCTTGTTGAATGTTTTTCATCTTTTATTTACATTTTATTTATCTCATTTGACAAAGGATTGTACTCAAACACTTTATCATGTATTATCAAACAATATGCAGATGTATTTGCTGGCACATTTTCTGCAGTTTCAATCTCTAATTTAATATCAACAATTCCTTCCTTCACGGTTTCGTTCTGTCTAGAACAGTCTATTACAATTAGTGGATATTTCTTCATAAACTCAGCCCTACTAATCATAGGATCTGGGATAGTATTATAGTAAGTCTCTCTAAACCTCATAAACATCTCATAAGCTTTAGAGACATCTCCATTTTCAAAGTCGAGATTTAAATCACTATAAGGATAATATTCAGAGTTTAAAAATACTTTGAGATTTTTTAATTTACAGTGATCAAATTCATCAGTTCTTTTTCGTGCACTATTATCCCTAGCTGTTTGGAAACCAAATATAATATATCTAGGCTTCTCCAAACTTGAAGATGTCTTTACTGACCATGTATGTCTTGTGGTATTGGGATATGATGGAAGTTCATGCAGCTCTAAGCTTCTAAATGCAATTTGCAAATTTTTATTTTGCAATAACATCTTTTGTAATTGTAACTTCTCTCCATCTGATGGTATTACATGTGGCATCACCCATTGAATTGAGTTAAGTGTAATTTTAGGAATCAAATCAGCAGTGCCACTGGCTGGAGCACTAGTGGTTGTTAATATACAATTCAAATCATTTTTGGATCTTTTCAATACCAATTCTTGTTTGACATTTACTAATACCTTATTAAAATCCTCAAACACACCCATTAACAACTCTAATGGTAAACATGTACTAAACTTGCCACCTTTATGGAACTCTTTTAAATTTGTGTCAGAATCAAATGCTACATTTGTCAATTTAGTTGTTTTATTGTAAGAGCTCAATATTTTCATAAGACTAGAAATTCCTGGGTTTCTTACAATGTCTATTTCTTTACCTGCGACTTCGTATCTAATTTCATCAAATAAGAATGCAAATGCATTATTTATAAAATGACCTTTATCATGATTCTCAATTTCTCCCTTAATATACAGATAACTTCTACATGGGAGAGTTAGCAAATCTTGATTATTAATACATATTCGAATTTCATCAGAATTATTTATTGCTAAAGTGTTGTGGGGAACATAGGAGTGATTTGTAATTTTAACCACACTATCGTCGAATTGGGATTTCCCTGTAACGTCTAGAAAATCTTCCATTTTTATTAATAGAAAATTTTAACTTTAGTCCTATTGATTTTAGGAACCTAGCATTTTGTACACTTATAGATAAATTTTTATAAATTCTCATATCTTTTTTATATGACAAGTAATTGTAGTTTCTTCTCCGTTAAAGTCAATTGCCTTGTCATGTTGATCGGCAAATGTAATACTGACAACATCTAAACTTCTCTTATTTACAGGAAAATATATAATATTTCTTGGAACTTCAATAATTTTGTAGCCAGGAGGAGCTTCTGGATAAAAGCTATGTATGGTGTGTGATTTGTTTCCATTTAAATAGGACCCGTTTGCAATATTACATTTTACTCTAATCACATTTACATTATTGATGTTTATTTTATTTGTAGATTCAAACTGAACACCAGGAGTAGAAACACCTTTAAATCCTAATAAAATAGACCCTAAACATGGTTTTGTAAAATCAAACACGTGGCTAGAAAGTAATGTCGCTTTCATAGTTTTATTATTAGCTGTAAGGAAAAAGTCTGGGATTTGCTTTTGAATTTCCTTTGCAAGCTCAACCACCTCATATGTTCCTTCAGAAATTTCTATTGTAACTGGAGCATTGTGGTCATAATAGAAAACATCATCACCTTCTCTAATGGTTAATTTGTTGCCTTTAAGTTGATTTAATTTTGGAATAAGCCCTTTGAATAAAAGTTTGGATTTAGTATTAATTAATGCTTCTGAATTTTTATCTACTATAACTTTAAGTTTTCCATTTAATAACTGGTTTAAATCATCAACTGAGATCTCTCCTTTTGGTAATGTAATTTTCTCTACTTTGTAATATGTTAAAGTATTTAGGGGTTTTTTAACATTAAATATGGAATTATAACTTTGAAAATCTACCAATCCAATTACATAATCATCATTTAATTCTATGGGAGGAAAGAATACTGACTTTAGCTCTGGCTCTGTACCCGAAAATGTTATAGTAAATGAATCCATTTTTATAAAGAAATATTTTTTATGAATGATAAACATAAAATTCCACAAATAGAACTATTTAAATCTTGTATTTGATCAGTTGTATAGTAGATTTTATATCCCTCAAAATATTTAATTACTTCTTTTGGAGGTTGGATTCCAAATGGGTCAAAATAAATTACAATATCTTTATTTTTACGATAAGCTGTCCAATGTGTGCCAGATGAACTGTCTAAATTAACTATTCCGCACTCTTTTACTCTTGGTGTTAGATTTTTTAGCTCGTTTTTTAGGTACACCCCCCTGAAGTGAGGCACGTCTTTTGCGGCCTCTAACAGCTGGTAGTTGTCCATCTTTTTTATTAAATTTTAATCCCATTCCCATCTTTGCTTTTGCCTTCATCAAATTTGTCACGGCATAAGCAGCAGCTCTTTCGGCAAGACTTGCGTCCTTGGCCGTTACTCTAGTCCAAGCTAAGTCTGCTAATCTCATGTCTGCTTTGTTCCGAGCAGCGGTATCTGGATTATTCATGTAGAATATGTCATGCTCTTTACAATAAGAGTCTCGTTTATTTTTTGGAGGTACATTTTTAGCTATATTCTCACGTATATTCGTTCCAGGTCCACAGTACCGATATGATGGTATGTGAAGTGGGAATGGAAGGTTATTTATAAGAGTATTCAATAACCCTCGACCCCTGTAAGGCTTTAGGAATAAACCTTTGCCCTTTTTACATGTTTTCTTATTAACATTTTTTACCATTTTTATTATATAAAAAATGTCTTTTATTCAACAAAAACACAAATTTAAAATAGTACATACTAAGGAAAATATACCAAAGAAAATGGGTCTATTTCCCACCAATATTCGATGTGTTATTTGCGGTCCAAGTGGAAGTGGGAAGACGGTTGTAATTTATAACTTAATTGTAAGAAAGGAAGGATTAAAATTTACAAACTTATATTTAATATCTAAATCATTAGAACAAGAAAAATATAAAAAAATAATTGAAATATTTAGTTTGTGTGATGAAGTGAAATTACACACGTTTACTGACTGTGAAATCACACCAAATGATGTAAAATCACAGTCAGTTGTTGTATTTGATGACATAAATAGTCCAAATATTACACAATTTTTCTCAATGGGTCGACATAAAAATATTAACTGTTTTTACTTGTGTCAATCTTACAGCAAAGTACACAAACATTTACGTGATAATGTAAATTTCCTAATATTATTCAAACAAGATGATTTAAATTTAAAACATGTATATCACAATCATGTTGGTAATGACTTTTCATTTGACCAATTTAAAAATCTCTGTCATCAATGTTGGGATAAAACTAAATATGGCTTTTTTGTAATAGACAAAGAAAGGTCAAAGAATAATGGCAAATATAGATTTATGTTTGACCAATTCTATCAAGAGGATGGTAAGGGTAAATAAATAAAAGACTGGAGTTTTTTAACATTTGTATTTATTATATATCTACACATACAATTTATGTTTGATCAATTTTATAATGACCAAGCGCAAGGGTATTGATGCCATCTTCCAGAATGAACCTCTTGTCATCGTCAAAGGATAGTACTTTCTTATTCATGGTCAAAGTTTGAAGATGATGATTTGTAGATTTAATTCTTGTCACATTCTCATAGTAATCTTGCCCAGTTGCAAGACAGTTCAAATAATGTTGATGTCTGAGGAGATGTTTAACTGTAGCACCATCAGCTCCTTTAGCTTTCTTCACCTCTAAAACTTGCTTGTCTTCTTCATATAACCATTTTAGAGGAATATAAGAATATAATTTTGGTCTTAAACCACAATATTCATACATAATATGACCATCTAATTCGTCTTTAAACTTGCCTGTGACTTTTTTATTTTTATCAGAGTATAATAAATGGTCTTTACAATATCCAGAGGTATCAAAATAGTGCAAGTCACATTCTATTTCCTTATAAAAGTCCTCTGTAACTATAGAATACATTAAAGAATCTGTATCTGTCATAAGAAATCTTTTGTTCTTAAATTTTGACATATAATTATAATGGAAATCATACATTATTACTTTACTAATATCCAAAATGGTCATTCCCAAATATATTGGTTTATTAAACTTTACAACTAATTTATTTAAATGTATAGCATGTAAATTGTTATCAAACTTTTTGCTACAGTCAAACCTTGGATTAGTGACATATTTTGTTAATAGTGACTCATCCTTGAGATATATATCACGAAACTTTCGTTGATTCATAATTGTTCGACCAAAGAGACTATTATTTAACAATTTGTAAAAGTCTTTTTCGAAATCAGTTTTAGCACATTTGCGTTTTTCAATATTAAAATTAATATAGGGCGCAAGCCATTTAGACTGTCTAAATTTTAAAATTCTATGGTATTTTGTAACAATCAAACCCAATTCCTCATATTTTTGTAATGCTTTATAATGTAAAATATATTTAGTTTTGTCATTTAAATTTGGTATTAATTTGCCATTCATTTTCTCAGGTGCTAATGGATAGTCATTATGTAAATCATGTAAGCTTTTATCATATTTTAAATCAACTTCTAAAATGTATCCAAACTCATCATTTTGATTGTATTTGTAGTCTATCTCATTAGTCCAACGGAATCCATCCACAGGCAGTGGCTCGCACATTGCTGTAGAGTATAGTGAGTTACAGTCTAAATATATTAAATAGACACTCTCTTGATTGGGATCATAGTGTTCACCCATATATCTATTATTTGCTTTAGCGTAACGTGTAGAAATCATACTGACTCCTCCTCTAATCGCACTTTCTATGAACAAATGCATGTCAATATCTTGAAATAATTGTAATTTTATACCAGTCATTCTAAGACAGGCCTCCCATGTAAGTCCAGGAAGTGAATACATATGTACGGGGTCAAGTTTGTAATCTTTTAAGCACAGGTCTCTAAAAGTCTCAAAGACATCAGCCAGTAGCAATACATCTGTTTTAAGATATAAATCATGATATTCTTGTAAATTATTTATATTAAAATGTGTCCATACATTTTTAGCATGTTCATATTCATTGGGAGAGATATGTTCTTTAGTTAGAGTACTATAAAATCTCTCAATTGGGGGTAGAGACTCTGCAAACTTATCTGGTCCCGTCATATATTCATAGGGAAATACACCTTTACGTTGTAGTAGTGGATTTTGTATGAATCTAAATGTGTTTAAATTGGAAGCCAATTTATATAATGGAAGGGACAGAAAGTTGTATGAATCTAAAAATACTAAATCATCTACAGAGAATGATATATATTTTTCCATATCTTTAGCTATGCAATTTAATTTACGATTAAACTTTCCCAAGTGTTGCATTATTAAATGTCCATCATAATTTTTCAAGTTATGGAAGAATACTGGTATTTTCTTTGTTACTTTATAGTTTAAATTACAATCATTGTGGGCAGCTCCACGGTATTGCCCAGAGGAATGGCAATGATCTCTCACCCTATCAAAATATAGGGGCTTTTCACAAATATGACAATGCGTTGAGTTTTTAAAAGATACCTCTTGCTCAGGAGTCATTACTAGGGGAATGTATATTGACATTTGACGTTTAATGAAGTCATAAGTCTCAAACAACCTTTTGAAAAACACATCCATAACATTTGCACCACTATATAACTCTTCAGAAATAATCTTAGAATCTCTCACAACAACAAATGCAAATCCAGATGGAGTATGCTTGTTAGAGTTTATAAAGCATTCAAAATCTGCATAAATCACAAATGGAGCTTTAAGTTGATATTTATAATTTTTAAATTGTAATGTATCTTGTTTAGACATTTCCACTCGTTGAGCATCAAAATTTTTACAATATGTTATGTGACGTTCTAATATATCATTAGTGTAAAAATGTTGTAAACACAACTTACAAAAATGCTTCTTATGGTCATCTTTTGTAGAGTGGAACATTAACTTATCAAAATCACGAATTAAACAGTAATGTGATTTACGACCTTCTTGTAATAACAATAGATCTACATGAGTATCACTATTTAGTTTGGTTGTTCTTAATGGATATATGAATTTCTGGTCTTCAACCCCAAATACATTAACACTTATATTATTTTGTCTTTCAAATTGATCTATATCAGATATTTTTACGGGATACTTTATGTTTGTCATATTTAACTGACTTTCATGTTGTAGATAATTAGAGACCCTTTCAGCATTTTCATTGATACAATTCCTTGGATGTAAAGCTGCTAAAATTGACCAAAGGAAGCATTTATTATCAGCATTTTTTATATTTAAAACTGCATGTTTCGATTGAATAGTTTTTGGTGTGGGAATATATGACTTTGGAGTTAAGGGCTTGTACTTGTAAACGTGCAACTGCCAATACTTAGTATAGTCATATATCCATCCACTACCTTGGGCTTGGTATTTGTGTATAGAAGCATCAATCTTTAAAAGTGCATTTTCAATTTGAGACTTTAAATCTCTCTTCTCAATAGTTAAGGTAGTAAGGCTTCTAAAATCTGCAATACATTCTTTTTCATTAACTAATTTTCCATTTTGATCCATTGAATATTTTATAAATTTGATTCTCCTAACTAAAGTCCATTTTATTGGCAGAGGACAAGACTTCAGAGTACTTTCAAGGTCAGCTCTAATCGATTCACCAACAAATTTTATCATTGTGTATGGACATTTTATGCAAGAATTGGCGTGTCTTTTAAAATGTCCAACAACATTTATTTTACAAAAATTACAACTCTTGTGTCTTTGTAATATATGCGACTTTAGAGCCACATTATTATCACAGATTAAATTGCAAACCTTGCACAGTTTCACCTTCATTTGATGAATTACCTTGTAGTGGCGAATCAGGTTACTTTTGGTGGAGAGCGACACGGAGCAGTGTTGACAGGTGGGCCTCATGGTCCAGAATGAAATATCACCCGAATGTCACTTCTATTTATAGACTTTTCGAAAATTTCAAAAATTTTTAACCAGAAATTGTGAAATTTTCAAAATTTTTAGCTAGAAATTAAAAACTTTTAAACAATTTAACTAGAAATTATTTTAACGGGAGGTCACCCACCCAAGGCTTAATTAAGAGCTACCACTAGAGACGAGAAAACCGACCATGAGTCGGGAGCGAGAAGCCTGACCATAAGTCGGGAGCACGACTGGGAGCACGCCATGAGCCGGAGCGCGCACGAGTTCGCGTACAAACCTCGCACTGTCAAGTTGATGATTTTGAGAATATACCTGTGAATGGATGTGGATTTGAAATAGTAATGAAGTTATACAATGGTATTGATCATTTATATAGGCTTGTATTGGTCGAGAGCTGGATTTTTAAAAAAGTGGTCAAAAAAAGCTCACCATGTTATTCTTATGGGGAAAACGTGCCTAAAGTGATGGCTCTTTCTGGGTCCGCCACTACTGACGAAACGAAAAATAATGTTTTGAAAAATGTTTTTAAGGAAAACAAATATTTTGAACAGACATTGGGTTCTGGTGAGGACTCTCTCATCCACGAGTTGTACATCCCCATTAAGATGCTGGAACAAAAGCGAATCAAGAACAAAAGGAACAAACAAAGATGACTTTTTTGTTTTGATTTGTTTGAGAACACCCTGTGAGGCCGGTTCTGTTGGAATAGTTAATATATGCAAATTACAATTAATATTCGTGTCCCGACTCGCCGCATTCCTACCAAGGCAGACAGCCCGTCACTGCCAAGATGGCCATAATGGCGTGGTATACGGTAACACAGTGTAATATTTCTTAATTTGTTCTCTTACGAATTTGGTGTCACACAAGATAATATCTAATCATAGTTGATGGTAGATATTAACATAGTAAATAAACACATTTTCCATAACCTAACCTAGAAGCCAAAGCGTGCGAAAGAGATCTCCCAGCAATACTTATTTAGGAGTACCTTAACATTCGTATAGGGTTCAAGTATCGTATTTAACATGTACCAGCATAGAAATGCTATGGACCATAAACAAATAAACACCCGTCCGTCAATCCAACCCAACTTAAAACTTATACTCAATAACAATAGCTCAAGGGTTTCTGTATTCAACTGAAATCATACAAAATTTGAAATCATGTCAATCTTTTTATGACTCGAATTAAAATTATAAAAAGTAAATTAATGACAACATTTTAAGCTAACAAAAGCCATCAGTGACACAATAACGTACAATGTAGTAACTATTGGCCAGGCCAGAAGTAATATTTTATTTGCCTTTTGAAGCTGCTCAAGTCCATCTCCAGTTGGGAGGGAGGAAGTAAATTTAAATCATGGGGCTCATTTTTAAAAAAGGTTTTTATTTCGAGTCAATCGTGATTTTGATTAGAAACTGAGAGTGGTTTATAATCAGCAAACAAGCGAACTTTACAAACTGATGGATTTACAACTGAAAGATCATTTAGAAAGACAATAAATAACACCGGACCTAAGACTGGCCCCTGAGGAACGCCACCGGACTATGTGTATAAGACGGCTCCGATATTAGGTTGAGATATTATCAATTGTATTATACCACTCTGTTAACGTTCGTTCAAGCACAGTATTTGGCACACATCATTGCCTTGACCTAACTACTACCTAACCTAACCTAAGAAAAAACACATTGTCTTTAAAAAAAAGGTCCTTATGAAGTATTTTCATGTCATGTTTTCATGTTTAACATTTAAACCACTATTTAACATCACAACGTATTTACCATTCTCTTCATGAACCATAACCCATCCTAACCAAAACATAACCTAACCTAACATTCGTTCAATGGCGCTGACATGGCGTATTTCCCTTCGAAGATTGACGTTTCTTCAGGTACGGAGTTCGATCCTCACCCAACTGAAGATTGATAACAGTGATAAAGGCCTCATGTCCAGCGGTTATCAAGGAAGCTGTGGCTGATAACTTATCAACCACGCTCGCGCTACTTTACATATCTTTTCGCACTTGCTATCTTCAAGGACACGACTTTGTTTATTTAAATTTTAAATATTTATCAATGCAAGCCAAAATATGATTAATTGAAAGTATTCAATAACTTTTAGCTAGAAAACTTAACAGTGGTGTTTTTTTTGTATGTGAAGAATTATTAAAACTTGTGCTAGGTTCCTGCATACTTTCTAGTGTAGGTTAGAAATTTGCTTCAAATAATTCTAATAACAGCTTACGAGAAAAAATACAGCATAAAATTGAATGCTTATCTTGTCGACGAAAACATTTCGCACAAAACATGAGGACTACAGAATTATTTTCAATTGTAACATCAGATCCTTCGCCAAGAATGTTAAGGAAACCTCCCTTGGAATTAATTAAGTGTTTAAAGTTGGTGTTCTGTTGTTTTAATCCTCCGGTTTTACCATTAACTATGAATACAAAAAACTATCAGCCATTGTAAGTAGACCATAATTGTTTAGTCCTTGATGAGAAAATTGCTAAAATAAACCTTTTTGCAATTGTTGAAATGATTTTATATTATTTTCATACTATTTCATGTAGACAATATATGAATTAAAATGGGTTTTCTCTTCAGTTTCCTTGAGAGAAAACAGTATTTTACAGCTTAACAATTCGCCAATGGCTTGGTTAAAAGCTATTTTCTCTCTCACTTTTTAACGACTTTATCCTCAAAATGGGATGTTTAATTCACAATCGTATATATTCTAAGGTGTTGAAAATACGTGATTTTAATCAATTAAATTATTTCATTTGATGTAACACAAACTCCAACATCATAATGCACATTTTATGAATCCACTCAGACTATTTACTTCGTGAGTGGCGAATCGACGGAAAACAAACAACACGATAATCGAAAACAAGTTGATAATCACTACCTTGACCCAGCATCCCATCAGAGAGAAGAAAAAGAACAATCCGTGTGGTCGACCAAAGTTTATCCACTTCCAGCGAAACCTTTTACCGAGCGGCAGAAGCGCGGCGATAAAATGTAATTGGACAAAAGAGTTTTGCAGTTTTGTTACCAACGGGATTCGTGTTGAATTGTAGTGGGAAACGGTTTTGTGTTTGGGGGAAATTAGTCAATGACAACGCTTTTAGTTGATTATGTTTACTGGGGGCCACCAGACTCAATAACTTTTGATATTTTTATTCAGTAATCTTAAACACATTAAAAACTATGGTTCATTCACTTATGGTAATTTCAAAGTAGCTACTAAGACGTATAATTTAAATATTTTTTTACCGGTAACAAAGTTGATAAAATCATCTACTACTACGTACTGCGGAGCCGTCATGGTTACCATGCTTACCATAAAGGCTTGGAATATGGTAAAATGTTCATCTTAAAATAATCTCATCTGGCCCAATTGGATTTATCAAATTTCCCCCTAAATGTGTTTTTTTTTAACTTTGTTAAAATTTACGCTAATAAACAATACACTTTGAACAGAAACATTCATTCTGTCGGTACAAGAAATTTAGCTGTCTACTCGAATATAAGACTGATTCGTCCGACCATAGTAAGTCTTGTAAGGGGAATCGTTCACTAAATGACTCATTTTTTCAGTTTTAGCTTTGGCTATCAATTCAACTTCAGTATCCAATAGTCAATGGTTTCAGTTTCGAAGATAAAAGACTGATTTGTCGGTACTGATTCATCTGATGTTAGAAGTCGAACTAACTATCCCACCTTGCAAGTCTTGTAAGGGGAATCGTTCACTAAATTACTCATTTTCCTTCGTTTTAAGTCTCAAAGATAATAGACTGTTTCGTCAGTACTGATTCGTTAGGAGTCGAACCATCCCACCTAGTAGATCTTGTAAGGGAAATCGTTCACTAAAGGAGTTTGAGTCTCAAATTAGCAAGAATGATCCAATAGCGACTCAACTGGGTTGTCTAGCTAATCCTCGCCTAATCATTCCCAAACTCATTTTCTGCAGCCCAGAAGAAGAGGGCCGATTCATTTGGCAATGCTGATTAAGTACAATCACCAAATGACCCTTTACCTAGTGACCTGTTCCCTGTTGCAGGCTGCCTGCACGAAGGTGTCTACCGGGATAGTGGCTCACAGTGGCGCGACCCCCGACGTTCCTGTCGCATACTCAGCTGCAAGGCGGGGGTCGTCACCGAGACCGAGGAGGTTTGCTACACACCCTGCGCCAACCCTCGACCACCCAGGGACGGCCAGTGCTGCGGCACGTGCAAAGGTGAGTGGACCGAGCTTTGGTAGAGGGAGGCCGGAGTAAGGTGTGTGGGGCACCGAGCTTTGGGTAGAGGAAGGCCGGGTAAGGCACCGAGCTTTGGGTAGAGGAAGGCCGGAGTAAGGCACCGAGCTTTGGGTAGAGGAAGGATGGAGTGTGTCAAGGTGTGTGGGGCGCCAAGCTTGGGTAGAGCAAGGCCGGAGAGTGTTAAGGAGTGTGGGGCGTCGTGTAAAGGAAGCTCATTTTGAGTGTGCGGAGGTCGTAGTGGGGGCCGAGCTTTGGTTAGAGGAAAGGCGGAGTAAGGTGTGTGGGGCGCCGAGTTTGGGTAGAGGAAGGCCGGAGAGTGTTGAGGAGTGTGGGGCGTCGTGTAAAGGAAGCTCATTTTAAGTGTGCGGAGGTCGTAGTGGGGGCCGAGCTTTGGGTAGAGGAAAGGCGGAGTAAGGTGTGTGGGGCACCGAGCTTTGAGTAGAAGAAGGGTGGAGTGTGTTACGGTGTGTGGGACGTCGAGCTTTGTTTAGAGGAAGGGTGGAGAGTGTAAAGGAGTGTGGGGCGTCGAGCTTAGGTAGAGGAAGCTCATTTTGAGTGTGCGGAGGTCGTAGTGGGGGCCGAGCTTTAATGGATGAAGGTTGATTGTGATAAGGTGTGTATAGGACCTAGCATAGATAGAGGAAGCTCATTTTGAGTGTGCGAAGGTATGAGTGGTGACCGAGCTTAAGTATGTGAAGGCCAGATTGTGATAAGGTGTGTATAGGACCTAGCATAGGTAGAAGAAGCTCATTTTGAGTGTGTGAATGTATGGGTGGGGGCCGAGCTCAAGTATATGAAGGTCAGAGTGTGAAAGATTGTGACTGGGGACCGAGCGTGGGTAGAGGAAGGAAAGCTCAACTTGCTAATATGAACGGAAGTGGAAGTGTAGATGAAGGCAGTTCAGTTAGTAGAGGGACAAAATGAATGAGGTATGAGTTTGAGTAGATGACGGTAAGCTTAAGTGCGTGAATCTGAGTGGGGGTTGAGCTTGGATAGAGGAAGGTCAGTTAGAGTGCGGGGACTGAGCTTGGACAAAGGAAGGTTATTTAGAGTACTGACCTTAGGAGGACGGTCACATAGAGTGTGTAAAAGGTACGAGGGTCGCGTTTGGGTAGAGGTAGGTCGGTAGGTCACTTATAGTGTGTGGGGACTGATGGGTTTTCTTTTAAAGGGTTTAGGTTTACAAAACATTTTTAATAACATTTTAAATATTTTATAATTTTTCCGTGAACAATTTTAGTATTTTGTCGACTGTAGCAGTCATCGACCAACACAATAAATATTATGTTTAAGTGTTATTTGTTATGGCAAGTTTAAGCTATACCTTACGCTACTAAACAGATTAAGTGCCATCAGATTACATATTTTGAAACGCCGTGAAAACATTTGTTACTAACTTCGATAGGAAACGTTCGCAATGGCTCCCCTAAAAAGTGAATGCTGTGTAGGTGGTTGAAATTAATTAACCGTAGAAACGTTTGCAAGTGTTTGTTTGTGGACAAAAATACAACGACCTTGCATCCAGCCCAGACACAACGCTCGGTACATTGTTGTTAACGAAACTGAAACCAAGCTATGGTTAGCGCCAACAAGTGATATATATGTATATCCACTTTGATGTACTATATTACTTGGGGGATTTTAGATTTATATCATTTTATGAAAATACGCAGAAAAATTGAGCTTTTTGTTTATTTGTATAAAATGTATTTCTAGACATTGCACTATGTGTTGTACTGGGTACAAATTGTCAGACACACTCAAGCAATTAAAAACTGTTTGTTTATTGAAAACAGTTCGATACAATAAAACAGTAATAAACATGATTACCAATACCAGTCTGAGTATACTATTATAATTTCGTACTAATTATTATTTCACGGTATAACTGTTGAGTATCAGTATTTCACTATCCATTCAGAACTTTCATTAGCTTTGGAATAAATTTTTGCAATACAATTTTGTATTGGATCGTAGGGAATCTGTGTGAGATGATGCATGCTCGATTTAAAGAATTAATAAAGGGGTTTCAATCAAATACTTGGAAGTCATGCCACGATTTCAGATATTTCACCTTTGAACCATACAACTTTTCCTTGTAAAAGAATGTCAGAAGTGGTAAAGTCATTAAACTAAGAAATTACGAATGGCAAATAATTATTTCTAACAATTAATTACATCATATCCTATAAATTTTCAATTGATGAAGATTTTTCCTAGAATAATACTTCTAGTATTTTATAAGCTTTCCAGAAAATTAAGAACTTAAAACTTAAAAAATCTTAAATTTCTTTGTGAATTAATGTCAGAAATGGAAAAGTAATTACACCAAGAAATTTAGTGTTGCAAATAATGCTGACCAAATAAATTACATAACCACAAAACATGTTAAAAATGGTTAGATACTTTCTGAATATACTCTTCTATAGCTATTTTATTTCCTAGAAATATAAAAATGTTAAACTTTGACCAATCGTAAAACTAACAGTCAAAAATCGTAGTCATCAAACTAAGAGTTGTTACGAATAACGCTGGTCAATAAATTACATAATATCAAAAAATTTTATCGCCGGGGAATTTCATTGCCCTTTGGACTTTGTTGACGCCTTAGGTGCTGTGACCCGTGGGCCCCCTTTTGATCGAACCCCTTCAAAGCTCACACGAGAACATAGCCTTATCTGAACCTGATAAGTGAACGTCGGTTCCTTTCAAAGCCCAATCATGAGCGTGCTAATTATTTTCAATAAACCGAAAAACAACTGAACCAGTTAAAGGGATTATTGGCACTTTTGTTCTGTTTTTAATTTTTCTCGAGTTAAGGGTTAAAATGTTTGTGAAGAATTTTCCAAAACAACGAGTTATTTAGTAAATATTTACAACGGAATCAAGAGAGTATTTTTTTTTTCAAAGAATCTTAAATATTTTCCAGTAGATATTTTAGTTACCTATTGTTCCGAATATAAAAGTTAAATTTAAAATTTGACTATTATTACATTTAATTTGAAATCCACTACCAAAATAGGAAAATCGTCAATCTTATAAATGCCATGTTACAGACAATTATTAAAAATGAGTTAATTTCGGTACTTTCCTGTTATACCGACTACACCAAGTATGGCTAGATAAACAAACATTTTAATAAATTTAAGATGTGTTATACGTACAAATAACCTATCCTAAACTAATACATATAGGTTGCAGAAAAAAGTATCTCAATTTTCAACCATGGACAGACATTTTTAAAGAAATTTTGTTTTGTTTATGGATTTACAAATCAAATAGGTATCCACTAGCCATATTGTTTATGTTTTTAACCCCTTGACCATTTTTTAGCTATCCTTGAATATAATCCAGCAACTTAACACCATTCCCAACATCGGACGAGATACAATCCAAGCGCCTTCTTTGAAAGATTACACTCAAATACGTCATTAAGTGGTAAACCATCACTCACAGCCTTCTAGATCGTCGTAATGACGTCATCCGAGAGGCGACGACGTGATTCAGTTGGCTGACTCAACAATGCTCTTAGAATCAGTAGGCAGTGGAATTCCTTTCGTCCTGCATCCTATTATGGAGTTAGCGACAGTTCTACTTTGTCTCCAACTCATTGTGTTCCGTTTTGCCATTTATATCCGTTTATTGAGTGAGAAAAACGGGAAAACGGAATAAATTTCATTACTTTAATGATTATTTTTCATCTTTTGGTTCAGCCGCGCATAAAAAGCTCACTAAGGAAAGAAACTTCAAGTTAGTTCGTATTTAGTCTGCATCATTTATTATCATAAGTTTATAATAGACAAACAATAATAATTTATACAGTACAATATAAAACATCATTGACATTTCTGCATTACAAACAAACAATTCCACACTGAAAACAATTGATGTTGATTTGTTTTACCAAAACAAGCTGACAGAAATTCGTTGGGAGATTTACAGTTTAAATGCATTCAAACTAGGCAATATGTTTTATTCATATCTTTGCTACCTAATACATACGTGTATAACTGTGGGGTAGCTAGCTTAGTGGTTAGAGCGCGGGACTTCGGTTCCAGAGGTCCCGGGTTCAAATCCTGCCAAATCAGCAATGGATTATATTCTAAGTGATAATGCCGCAACCCCTAGGTCTAGCCTGAAGTAGTGTGAAAAACAATCCCAGGCTCGTGCCTAGCGTCTTAGGGCAACAAAAAAACTATAATGCATTTTAAGGAATATTATCATTTAGTGAACAACATATCATATGCATTTTAATAAAGGGAGTGCTCTAAAACAGGTTCTCATCACTTGAATAGTCTATTATTTTCCTCTAGCACTTGAACCAAAAAGGTTGAGTTTTGAGCCACTGGGTACCATTATAAGACAACTTAAAGTTTCTAATGACTGGCGGGAATTGAACCCACAACTCGAGGACCGAAGCGCCACTGCTCAACCCATGTGACTAGTTACAGCTCGTTATAATTCATTGGGACAATATAATCAATAATAATATAAATAAAACATATTGTTTTAGATTTTTCAAATTGATGTAAAATCTTGCATGTGATTGCCGGCATTACCATTTTAATTATCACTTTATTTTACCATTGTGTACAAAACCAAGCTACAATCTTTTCCAACCCCCTCCAGCTTCCCCCTTGCGAATTCCAAACGCCAGATCACTTTGGACATCAATTATTCATAACACACACGATGAATTATTAATGCCGGTTATTTATCGTCCGATGTTAGACCGTATTACGGTTATTACGGTGTAATGCCGTGTTTTCGCCGGCGTTCCGCGATTTATGCCGTTTTAATGTCGGTGATTAAGGACGCGGAAGTCGACGACATCTAGTCTGCCGTGGTGACGCCGTCGGATTACTACAATTATTTTTTATAGTAATTCCGTCTATACGCCGGCGTCTATTGTAAATAGTGCAATACGTTTGAATCGGTGGTAGACGTGTACGGATGTTTTTTGTTTTATTTACTTAAAATTGTACAAGTAGACTTCTCAAAATATACATTTTTTTAGTTATTTGTACGTTGCATGTTTGAGTGGTGTTGTTGACAATTTTTTTCTCTTATTTTAAGGTTAGTATGCTTCGTTTCGTGTATCACCTTGTAGGTTACTTCCAAAATTATATACACAAGTTTAAGTCACATTTTCTTTCCAAGTAATCATTGAAGATTAAGCTCCTCATACATTTGCCATTGGGTAAAAAAGCACCCATTTTACCAATTCAAATTTTAAAAACCTGCCATTTTTGCTAGGGAAGACATATCGACTTCAGGTTTGCACCATTGCTTATGTCTTGACAACCCCTTCAAAATGAGGGGTCACTCAATAAGTGTTGTCATTAAAAAAAAGTTCATCCCCTATCCCCTACCCTGTTAGAGGGACTAAAAAAGATTTTTGATGTAAAAGATTGTGGATGCTTTGTTAAAAATCAATGCCACAAACTACTTAATTTACACACTGTATATAGGTAGTGCTAGTAAACCGTTGTCAAATACAATTTATTTTCTTCTGTTTCAAACAAGTGGTTTATTATAACTATCGTTCCTTGTAAAATGTCGTAAGTTAAAAACCCCTTTTTAGTGAAATCAAACGGTAGCACAATCTATGCGAAGCTTATTTGACTACGGGTTATTTGAGTAGGGAATTGTGGATCTAAAATCCAAAAACTCTTCTGGTAATTTTCAGATTCCTGCCAATTTGAATCCACAATCAAATGGTATTATCGTTGAATCTCAAACGTAAAGCAACAATGAACATTGCAACAGCTGATCTACAATATACAGTTTTTCCAATTTTCCAGCGTACACGATCACATAGCCGTTTATGTGGTGTGTGTTTGAACAATAAAGTGTGACAAAACTTTTCGTGTTGTAATTAGTACAAAAAATAGCCACTAGTGAGGAGGCAGGTAAACATAAATTCTATCAAGTCTAACCTTTACACAGGCGCAATCGATCCATTGAGTAGACGACTTTCAAGGTAATTGCATTGAAAAACAAAACAGGATGTGGCGGCGCAAATGAATAAGACAATGAGACTAAGTATATCGGCTACAGGCCCTATTAGGAAACAGGGCGTTAGGAATCCTGTCTGAATCACCGCACTTTAGGTGTTACTGAATCGAGACAATAGTATTGTTCAAACATAGGCAAGTATATCAATTAATTAAGCTGTAATTTGACATTTTTGTCTTTCAACAGTGTAAATCCTTCTAATGCTATAAATGAGAAAGTTTGAATGTATGGATGGATGGATGTATGTTTGTGACAAGTAAACGCGAAAAATACTGGCCGGATTGGGCTGACATTTGGCATGATGATAGCTCACATTCCCGATTAACATACAGACGCATTCTTATCTTAAAAGTCCTTTCGGGCTCCGCCCCAGTGGCTCTGGAGTTTCCCATGTTAACCTTATGAGTAACCGTATTTAAAAGGAATAAAAGAATTTTGTCAGCTGTTTCAACTACACAAGTTGGCTCTATGATATTGAATAGCATTAAAAAGTTACAAGGTTTACCAACAGGGTGCAGTACTATTATTTTTTTACATTTATGACAACAGCTATCCTATTAAGGCCATAAAGGTAAAATTTTGTTTTTAAAAGGCTTATGTGTAACTATTTTATCAACAGATGTAAACATCAAAATGTTTCTATTTCGTGTTCTCTTTCCGTTGCAAAGCAGGGGTACAACAGCTAGTTAATTATACTGTTAGAGGAACGCATATTTTTATAATTAATTGTGATAATACGTTTTGATGATGAGTAAAACAATTTTAAATTCTTTACCGTCTCAGCACTGTATCAATTTTTACTCTTAGAATAAACATACTATTTTATTATATATTTATAAGTTTACTTGCCACAGAAATACTTAACATTTTCCTATTTTCTTCACATTATTTTTACACATATTTTTTAAATAAATGTATTTATACACAAAATGTACGATTATTTTTAAGAGGTCGGCGGCCTCTTTTAACCTTGCATTTGCCCTTCCACATAGACTAACTGCCCGTGCTATGTGGAATATTCAACAGCAAGTAGATATTTGCTATATCTACTATTTCAAATATTTTAATTGTACTACAAAAATAATCATCGTTCGGTTCGTGTGTATACTATTTTTTAATTGTATTTTCATCAACTTTTGTTTACATTTAAGCTGTTTACACTACTATTCATCAAAGTTTAAGCTGACAGGTATTATAAAGCATCATATGAAAAAGTTAAAACTTATAAGAGTACGCAGGTTTGCTGTAGTGGTGTTATTATTTAACAGGAAAGCTCGACTGCACTTTAACGCGTGGTTGTACGTATCAATAATTACACGTTATTATTTAAATAATAACGCAGGCTATTAACAAATAATAGTTTAATTTCAAGGTCCAGGAACCGATCTTGACTGTTGGCGCCATTTTATCAGGGTTTTTTTAATTAGAGAGATTAGGCAACTTATGAATAAATATTCTTATTCATGACCATTTTAGGTTCAATTAAACATTCGTATTTAATTCGTATGGTATAATTAAATCGAATATTCATATTTTAATAATTTCTCCTGCATTTACGTAGTTGGGACAAGCAATTAAAAATCTCTCTATATTGTATTATGTAATTGATCTTTTTACGTGGTAATAACATAAAAATTTCCGTGTTTACATTTTAAAATGTTTTAAATTTAATCTAGTGAAAATTTTATTTGTTTGTCAGTTTGCCAATTTTACAATACAATGAATTACGTTATTGACAGAGTTACTGTTTTTGCCACTGACTTTTTAACTAAACTGAAAGTACTAACTGAACCCTCCTATATGGTCTTGTCGACAACCCAAGAGGAAATCAATTTACAGTCAACCTTTTAAGTGGCTTATTAAACTATGTTATGTTTTGATACAAATTTTACTAATCTGTTTGATTGGGATTTGTACTTCAGTATCTAATAGTTTTGACTAGTATAATTGACTATTGGATACTCAAAGCTATCCAATAGTTAAAGCTAAGTCATGACTTGCCACACAGGTGATTTTAAAAAAGCTGAAATAAACCAAGCAGAATACATTAATACAAACAAATAATCACACCTGATTTTAATAAGGTAATAAATTAAAAGAATAACATACAAATAAGTACAGGTATTTTTAACATTATGTATATGGAAAGTTCCCTTTAGAAAGGAATTACGACCTCAATGGTCTTTTAATTTAATTTATGAAATAATGGATAGTTTTGGGCAAGGTTTCTCGTCATGATGAACATTTTAAGTATATTGATTATGGGGGTGTGACTTGTAGTTTTCTCAAAAGTTCATAGGTACTTTGGGATTCATATATGGATTTTGTATGAATGATTTCATTGACAGAATGAACGCGAAATTCTACAAACAATTTTTGCTGTTTTGATACGATCTATTAGCTTTAACAATGTTTTCTTGTTCACGCCTTGAATACCACGAAGCTACTTAACTAAATTGGGAGCGATTAGTAGTGCGGACCTTTAATCCTCAAAGTTCCTGGCTCAAATCCCGCCAATCACCCATAAATTTTATGTGATAATTCCATGATCAAGCCTGAATATAAACCCTTGAGAGCCTGGCGTCTTCAGAACGTCTTAGGATGTGGAGGGATGTGAAAATAAACTAATAAATGCAAAATACAATCACACATCGCAAAATGGATTCCGAACCACCCGGTTGGCGGCATCACAGTCTTGTGACACGGTGCTTGCAAACACAAAGCGTATAAACGCCGGTAACTGCGGCCTAGAACCCACCATAGACCGGCAGAATGGACCATAAACGAGCAGGTGTACGGAACTACAGAGTTGAGTACAGTACACCGACCCTAGCGACCCTAGCGACTTATCTTTGTTGCCGTTCGTGTCCAGAATTGTGGAAAACGTCAATAGAGTATGTTGCGAGCTTAACTTTCATTTTTTCTTGACACGTAAAAAATTAATCAGCGCTCTTTGTGGATTTATTTTGCGCTAAATACAAGGATTTAGATGTACGGTAGTTGACTTTGATTGGTGTTAAAAATTCGAATTAAATTTTGTATGGTTTTTCTTTTGAGATGTATTTGATATTGTCCTATTTCAGTGCGGTTGCACAACTGGAGTTTAGTTCTTTGGTTACATACCTAATACGAGGAAACGCAAATGTTAACAAATTCATCGTTTTTATCGAAAAACAATAGTTTTCCATAAAAAGTTTATTTTCGTTAGGATTGTAACGGTGACATACGTCCGCTATATATTCAGCTAGTCAATATGAAAAAAACAAATTAACAATAGTTTTTTCTGTAAGATTCCATTAAACGAGAGAGTGTAGGAGTTTTGCCAACGGGTATCAGGTAGAAAGGGTCCCCATCCATGAATTCCACATACTGCGGAGTTTTGCCAACGGTTGTGGGTTGCGCGAGAGGGGGAGGGGGAGAGAGATTACACGTGACCGTGAGGGTGGCGTCCACTAGGGGTTGACAAACCAGGCAGGATGCTGACTGTGTTCAAAGTAATGGAGTTATGCACCTCTGACTGTGAAAGGAAATGTATTGAATTTTTAACCTAACCTAACCTAACCTAACCTAACCTAACCTAACCTAACCTAACCTAACCTAACCTAACCTAACCTAACCTAACCTAACCCAACCCACTGCGACAAGCGCATAACTGCCAAGCGTAAACAACCCTGACAATCGCTCTCCTTCCCTCCGTCACACTCTTTCTCCCACCACCACCGTTGGCAAATCTCCGCACCAAGAGGTGACCGAAGGCATCCCCCCCATCTACCTGACACCCGTTGGCAAAACTCCGGTTCCCTAAACGAGAATCTTGTAGGACATTATAAAACAATCTAGGGGTTTTGGTTTCAATTAACTTAACTTCATTATCTGCAGTTATTTAGGTTGTAAGCGGCAATGATGTAATTCAAATATTGAAAAAAATACAGTAGGCCTAATCCTATAGTTCGGCCGCTTAGAAAACGACCTGCGCGCTAATGCTAAACCAATGCTGGAGGAGGTCGCTTTCTAAGCGGCCGAACTATATTTCCATCAGCTTGGTTAGCGTTTTGGACTTCGTGCGGTAGGGACGGGTTGCGGGTTCGATTACCATGACATCCAAAACACAATATGGTCTTAGACCGCTTACCCTAAAAGCGTTTAAAAGTACTTCCACCTGTAACGTCATCCCGTGAAAAACTACCAGCTTACTAGAACATCGTTGTTGATTTATAGAGAAGCGTAACCTAATTGAGAAAAATAGCTAAAACCTTCAAATTCCTCACAACAACGTGATTCGAAAACGATTCAACGAGCGGTATATCTCCCGCCAATTATCCGCGCGGGAACAAACATGGGAGGCAGGCGCACCGCAACAAACCAAGGCAGGCGCGGACCAGTAACGAAGCGAAGGCAGGCCGCTTGTGTGGTCTGCACAAAGCTTTACTGTCATTCCCGGGAATTAATAATACATTGTGTGCTAGTTTCATTAGGCTTCGGTGATTAATGCGCTGAGCAAACGTTGGATACGATCTCCTCCCCTCCCCCCCACAACCTGCTGGATGGTAACGACTTTATTCTTCTTACCAGACGAAGGGAGTGTGGCAAGTGTGGAAGAGCAGGATGTGTATGGAACACGATAACTCTAGTAATTTTGGTCGAATTTTGATGAAATTGTGCATGAATATGTACAGCTGGATAAACTTCATTGGGTTCTCGAACCAGCAAGATAGGTTTATAAGACAGTATGTTATGGGGTTTTGAAATATTTGTGTTTTTTTTTAAAATGTTTACCCTTAATGTCAAATTTGTCCCTAATGTCTACAATTAAAAACAATCGTGTAGAGCTGTAAAAAAGCAATTTTGTACGTTGAGGCATTGTTGTACAATTAATTTAAAAAAACTACACTTAATGTCCATGTTATTCTAATGGAGAAATAGTAGATTGGTGTAGTTATCTTATTTATGGATATATTTATCAATTTTAGTAAATTAAATCTACACCATACGTTTAGTAAAAGCACTTTTGTTCTTTGCCTGTAACAGCAAACCCAAGTACTCGTTAATGGTAAAATACATTTTCGTAACACAATAAAAACTTAGTTCCCACAGTACGATCTTGCTGGAAAACTCCCGCACCTTTTTACTCTACTCTACATCTACATCCAATACATAATTACAAATTAACCTAATTATTGTTGACCGTTCTGCTTTTCTATCTTGGATCTTGTTTTGTGTGAAACTAATCCACTAATGCATTCTACTGTCAGTTGTAATTCCTGCATCGACTTGTCTAATCTATCTTATCTTAAAGGTCACCAAGTTGTTTCAGTTCTTTATCACTTCGGCCTCCTACACTAGTAAATTAATCTATTGATTGCTATGTCTTCGTGTTTTGCCATTCATTGCCGATTAGTGTGGAACAATCCATAACTGAGACATATCGCTTATTTTCGCTAAACACAGTTCACTAAAATAATTATGTAGTTGATGTCTTGCATTTTAGTTGCATCGACTAATCTTATCTCAAAAGGTCAACAAGATGTAATAGTAGTTAACTCTTCGTTTTCCTCCTACACAAAAGAATCCATGATCTTTTCCTCGAGTTTTCTAAATCTATTTTGCAATTAAATTTCGATTAGTCGAGTAGTGTGCTTTTTGTTGACATCTGCGAAAATTTTTGTTTGTATTAGTAGAGGTAAGATTCATGCTGATATAGTGAAATCTCAACTTTTTGAGCAGAATTCGATAAGTTACCTATCAACCCATGTTGCAAAACTATGTTTATCGGTATTCTTAAATCAACTCTTGACGAAAATCGTCTGTAAACCTCAATGAAACAGGTAATACACGTGATCACTTACAGTCTGAATGTAACTTATAGCTCAGAGTGATGCAATTTGTACCTTACGTCATACAAGCTGCAGAAACATTGCTAGATCCTGCTGAGAAACATGAATCACGATAACTCGTATATTATGATTCTTGATGATCAAACTGTTTCGTTTCTTGAGGCATCCGCAATTGTCAGCAATTGTTTGGATCAAGAGTTTCCAAGAGTTTTTGGATCAAGAGTAATAGTTGAGAAGATTGAGGACGAGCCAAACATTAGGGCATTTTCCCAAAATGTAAATGTGATAGTAACGATACACAATTAGAAGTTTTAGGTTAAACCTAACAAAAGATTATATCCACTGATCTAGAAATACAACTGGAGGTAGCACTGACAATCTATATATATAAAAGGCAAAGCCCTCACTGACTCACTGACTGATTCACTCAGTCACTCACTCACTCGTCACTAATTCTCCCACTTCCCATTTACCTAGGAAGCTGAAATTCGGTACACCGATTCATTGGGCATTAAATAGGAAAACTAAGTAGTTTTTATTCTGATCGGGCTTTCGGGCTCCGCCCCAGTGGCTCTGGAGTTTCCCATGTTAACCTTATGATTTTTCATATTTAAAAGGAATTTTTTAACAGCTGTTTCAATTAAACAAGATGGTTCTGTTCTTTGATGCTCAATAGCATTAATGTTACAAGGATTACCAACAGGGTGCAGCACTATTTTTTTTTTTTTTTTTTATTTATGACTACAGCCAATTTGCAACCAAAAGGTGAGTGAACGTAGCGAACGAACTTCAACCTGGAAGCGAGTTAGCGTAGCGAACGAGCTCCAACCTAAAGGTGAGTGAGCGTAGCGAACGAACTTCAACCAGGACGTGATTGAGCCATGCGAACGAGCTCACTTGTGAAACGGGGCAAAGCCCGCGGGTACAGCTAGTTCTTCTATAAAATCGAGACGAGGTAATTTTGTTAGGTTGACACTCACAGGGGAAACAGCTCATTGGCTCAAATCTTTATGTATGTTCTATTCCTTAATCCCTTAGTACAAATGGTGGCCAACGTCTCGAAACTCTATAATTCAGTGCACAGTTGTATCTCTTAACTCAGTGTAAATACCCCTACTATAAACAGGATTTGATATTTATAACATTCAAACATTAAAAAAAACTTAGTGTTAGTGTTGAAGAATAAGGCTTAAATTAAGGAATAAACAATTCTAAGGGTATAATTGTCTTTTTTGTTGTTGACTTGTTATGAGAGATATTTATTGAAGAAAATCGATCAAACTACGTTTATTTATTTCAATATATTTATGAAATGATGAACTCTTATTTTCTTTGTACCTATCTACTGAATGCTAACCCAGCAGTCTCTGAACAGTCCTACTAAACAGCTGATCTTAGTCAGTAACAAAGCTAATAGGCCTATCATCTAACTCCAATCCACACCACCCTTCACTCATCCTATGTGGCGTCCCCATCTCAATTGATAATGAAATAATAATCATCATACTGTAAAATACAACAATCCACAAAAATCAACAATCATCTGTGTTTTTAGTTTATCCCGACAGTTTGAAGTAGCTTCCATACTCTCTCTACTATCAAATGTCACTTGTATATTTGAGGTTAGATTTTTTATCGCTAGAAGCTTTCTCCGATAGCTATGAGAAAGCTTCGTAGACATAGACCTGTACCGGAGAAAAGGATTCTATCTTTACAGTCTTGCTTTTACTTCCGGATAGTTGGTATTACTGCTCTTATTTTGTGTTGGCACCATGGCTATGTAATTGGTACCTTTCCTACTTAATGAAATTATTTTATGTTAATATACAGGGTGTTAAGAAAAGGTGGGGACATATTTTACCTAGTGATTCCTTGGGTCAAAATAAAGAGGAAATCAAGAATAACATTTTTTCCAAAATCGCTTCGTTAACCAGATATCCGTCATTTGTATTTTTTTATATAAAAACCGATCTTTATGAAACTTTGTATGTATGTTATGGTAGACAAGACCAGTGTTATAAAAAAAGTTCATCTCGATTCAACTTAAAGTTTCAAAATGACGGCCATTTAAAACTTTTAAACTCAAATTACTCAAAAATGACTGGTTTGATGAAAAAGTACCAAGAACACTTTTATTTTGCATTTTTAATTACCTATCAAACGATGCCAATTTCAAAAAGATCGAATAAGGAATAGCTTAAATATTTCGATTTTTAGTTGTAAAATAGAACTAACCTAGCTTCTGTTTTATTCTACCCCATTTTACAACTAAAAATCTTAATATTTCAGCTATTTCTTATCTTCATTTTTTAATTTTGTATCGGTTGATAGGGAATTAAAAATGCTAAATAAAAGTGTCCTTGACATTTTTTCATAACATTAGCCGTTTTTGAGTAATTGAAGTTAAAAAAATTAAAATGGCCGCTATTTTGAAATTTTAAGTTGAATCAAGATTAATTTTTTTCTAACATTGGTCTTTTCTACCTTAACTACATACCAAGTTTTATTAAGATCAGTTGAAAAATTCAAAAATAAAAATGTTTATGTAAAAAATACAAAATGGTGGATATATGGTTAACGAAGTGATTTTGGAAAAAAAAATATTCTTGATTTTCTCTTTATTTTGACCCAAGGAATCACTAGGTAAAATATGTCCCCACCTTTTTTGAACACCCTGTATATCTAGGATTTTCTTCGTTTCTTTTTCACCTGTCCTACTTAACCGATTTTACTGATCGAGGTGCCATTTACTACAGCTCATGGTCCAAAGGACAAATGGTAACTGAAAAGATCATTTTATGGTTTCGCTCCCCTAGCGTTTGATTTAATTCTAGAGTTTGTTTTGATTTATCCAAAGATCCTGACAGACTTTCTTTTCAACGGATTTATACAGTACAATTAATTTACAAACAGCTGATCCTTTAGTTTAGTTTTCAAGCACAGTCAGTCACGAAACACGAGGCGACACAGTTTGTGATATTGGGTTTTTTTTAAGTCTGATAATTTGTAACCTGATTGAAGTAAATCACTCTAAGTAAAATAAATAAACAATCGACTTTTTTTGTAAACATATCAAATTTCTTGTAGTCTTGTAACATGTTTTATCAAAAGGAAATTTGATTGTGGGAAGGTCTTTGTGACAATGTTACTGAAATGGCAAACCAGTCAATCAACTATAAACATAGAGACTTATTAAACACACTTTTTCCACTCTACACTTAACTAACAACTTTGTAATTTGGTTTGCTGCCGATATTTCTAAAATCTTGGATTATAACTTCCAAATTGTCGCACCAAGTGAGGTTTTTGTGGCGCCTTCGTACGCGGTCAGGAATAAACTTCAAACCACAATTATGCGTGTTGCATTACGCTGTTTGCAGGCACCTTTCAAGATGATATGTTAAGAGAAACTGAAGAAATCTAGGTTATTAACTGTAGTAGGCAGTTAAAGTTTTTGGTCGAAACTAGGGAATTTAACAAGTTAAGTTAGTTTATTTGCTAAAAACAATATAGGGATGGTTATTGATTGTACGTTGTTAATTTTTGGCCGAAACAAAGAATAGTAAAGTTTACAAATTAAAATTAAACTTATTGGGCTCTAATAATTGTAAGAAGTTAGCTTTTTCAGTTAAAAGAAATAAAACAGAGAATTTTATGGTATACTTAGTATACCTCTGACAGAATTCACTCAACTTGTTACTATCAGTACATTTTGTCCTGTATAATAGTGGGTGTGAAATTTATCTAGAAAGTTTTTTATAATCGTTCTTTATGTAAACTTTTTTCCTCAGTTTCTCACACACACTTCTTTCCAAATTACACATTTGAATTATTTTCAACACCCTTTATTCTTGGACATCGGATCATTAAACAAACACCAAAACGTTCTTCAGATTGAACGATGACCAGCAAAGCCAATGCGATAATAAAGTTATTCGTCATCTAGCAGGCAGTGGCCTAATATTTTCAGGCACCTGCCACTGCCACCGTAATTTAATCGCCGCAGTCAGGGTGGCCGTGGCCGAGGCTGGTTACCCTTTGATAGATCGCGGTCAAAAAGAAATCAACTTTTGTTTTACTCTCTGTTGAATTCATAGGCATTCCTTGAGTCAACATTCCATCCCCGCCATATGACCCCTGCTGCGCCGATCTTTTGTCTTAGATAAAAAGAGGACCGGACTTTTGTTTTGTTTGTTTTCCACAGATGAACATGTCAGCGTTTTTATTGCTCCTTAATGACCCCTATCTCGCTGTATCTCTGGCGGCTGCCACAATCAAATAATTACCTCCGTTGGATCGTATATTTACAAGGATCTGTTTATTGCTTCGGTTGTCCGGCTTGCGTTTTAGTGGGTTGTAGGAAAGTTATGGCAGTCCTGAGTAGTATTGTTTTGAATTTATGTTTGTGTAACACTTGGTAGGATAACAAATCACACTGTTAAGTTTTTCGTAAACTTCTTGATCAGCATTGTACGTGTTAAATTTACTACGGAAAGGGGAAGTGAGGAAAAATACGTCTAACACTACTTGAAACATACATTTACACTTACTGTTTTAACAAGACTGCAAAGATGATATGAAAGAGGGTATAGTTGTAATCGATTTCAATTGGACACTCCAATCATCATCAGGGAATTCACATGTCGGGTCTGATGGTTGGAGAGTCCAATCCAATCGATCACTACTTACCATCTTGCGAGTTAACATTATAAGTGTAAATATATGTTTCAAGACAAATATTTACTCACTGTCCATAAGTTATTGTGTAATCAAATTCGGAAGATTTATTCCGATTTCATTCGGGCAAATCATCTTGATGCTTGTAATCTAAACTGAAACATAATACGCATATCACATAAAAAAAGTTATACAATAGTTAAAACCATAAAACCCAATTTCATCCGAGCGAAAATTTTACTTCCACTGAGAACCCTTGTATCAAAATGTCACTTTAGTTTATACACAGATAACAGTACAGAGCAGTGGCGGATCCAGAGGGGGGGCGAGGGGGGGCGAGGGGGGCGACCGCCCCCCCCCCTCGGGCATACATATACATATATTTTTTACTGCATGTAATACAGTAGTGCATACAAATTGCGTAAAATAATTTGTCACACTAACTTTGGACAAAGAAATGGTAAAAAACTGTGATTTAGGAGACTTAGTTTACACACATTTTTCGGAGGGGTACCCCCGAACCGCCCCTGACTCCCTGGTTCGCCCCCCCCCTTGTGACTGCTCTAGATCCGCCACTGGTACAGAGGAAAAATTCAAAACACCTAAGTGGTGTCTAGCACCAGTGCTGGTGTCTAGGACAAAGTCCATCACCACTTCCTCACCCTCAAGTACTACAACGCTCAAGGTGGATGAAGACCTTGTGCTCTGTACGATAGGAATTTCAGCACAGTACTCGCTTCAGCACAGTACTCGCCGCTCAGGCCCTTCCTTGCCACAAGTATATTTCCGGCACGAACATACTAGAGCTTAAAGCGTAAGTTTTCTATGTGGTTTATACTGTTTGCAAATTTCCTTCAAAGCTCCTAACGCAGTTTTTTGCAGGGTGTCAGATCAATGGACAAGTGGTAACATCCGAGCGCAACGTCACTTCCACTGAAGACCCTTGTATCAAGTGTCACTGTCAAGACGGTCACATGACCTGCACCAAGAAGGCCTGCCCTGTCCTCAACTGTCCAGACTCAGCTGTTGAATACAACAAGGGAGAATGCTGTCCCAAGTGCAAAGGTGAGTGTGGAGGATTTTACTAATTTTTACTTCCAAAATTTGGCCTAAACAAAACAAAATCTTCCAGTTCTCAGAATTTTCTTTAGTCTATCTTCATCTTGGTCATATTTTCACCAACTTTGTTCTTCTACCTTTAAAATGTTCAAGTTTCCTTTCAAGGGGAGTAAGTTCAATGTTCAAGTGCATATAATGAATAAATTGTATTAATTTTTTTGTTTGATTTTATGTATAATGAACACAATTTTATTTCTCTCGCTGTCAAAAGGATGCTAATTCCCTTTGGACTAGTTGCTGTCTTTAAAAGACGATGGAATTAATTAAGGGAAGTCTTGATCTGATTTTGAGTTAAGTAAAAGATATATAGCAGGCTAAAATTCAACTTTAAAAGGAACATTTTTCAAGTTCTGCTCACCTACTTTTGGAATCGGTCATTTACCGTGTATTTTCTTGACCATTGAAACCTCAGTGGTGTTTAGCTACATCGACAATGGTGTAATTTTTTCTGCTGATTGAAATAAAGTGCAAAGTCTAATGGTCTTTTTAACTGTAGTTCTTCCACTTCTTAGTCATTGAACCACCTAAAGACATAGGCTTGTCCCTACATGGGATGAAGGGAGTGCTAAAAAGTATCTAAAGGGTTTTACTTTAAGACAGCATCTTTTTTACTCCCTATCGTGGACTTTTCTTAATTCTTCTTTTGTTAAAAATAAGTTTTTGTCAGTCAGTATTAACTTCTCTGATTTTTTTGAAGTTATGAGCATTAATGAATATGTAACACACCTTACTACTTGTTATTGAATTTAAATTTATCCAAATGTGATTTTTCTTTACAACCTTTTTCCTCTCTTTTTTACTGCAATCGTTTCAAATTTAATAGCTCTTCTCTCTGCCTCTCTTTTATAGTTAATTGTAATTTGCCACATTTTCTCAAATTTTTTGTTTAACCTTTGCTGTTAGTTTTTTCAATCTTTCCTTTTCTTCTTGTGTTGTGGCCACTCTTTGTAGTTTTTTTTTTGTCATTTTCCTATATTTTGCTTTCAATTCCTTTTCTTTTGAGTTTTATCAACCAATTTCATTGCTAAAACTACAGCTACATAATACTTGTTCTCAGGTTCCCGTCGACTGATCGAGCCGCCCAAGGGCAGTTGTCTACTGAAGCTCGGTCTGCACCAGTCCGGTAAGACGTTCCAACACGACGATTGTACAGTCTGTGCTTGTAACAACGGCACCCTCCACTGCCACCGGGCATCTTGCCCACCCCTAGACTGCCCGGAGGAGATGCAGGTCAGAGTGCCCGGCATCTGCTGCCCGTACTGCCCGAGGAAACCAACACTGCCGAAGGGAGAGTTGTACACTTCTTGCCGAGTGGGAGGTCGCACTTATGAGGTAGAAATCGTTAAATTGGATTATAATGTTATTATTTTTACGTCAATAACACACCAGGTTGTGTATTTTAAGGTGAAGATGAAATAACAGCTGACAGTTTTATTACTGACAAAGATGATCAGCTGGATGGTTCATTATCCAGGATTATTTATTAAAAACCCAATACTGAGACAGCTGGGTTAAGTTTCACACAGAATCTACGTTGCTCTTAAGTGAAACAAAACCTTTTAGGAAATACTAAGACATTCTCCATCTTTTAATAATGGATATCAATTCTTCATCCACTATGCTGGAACAACTTCTTAACTTTGAGATTTTCAACTATTTCAACACTTTTCTTATGGTATGGTTAACTGAGAGCAAAATCGACCCCTTCACATGTGTTCAACCTCTCCTTGAATATTTTGCACCCCCTCCCCTTAACGATATGATTTAATACAACAAAATATTTTCTTCATACTACAACTTCTATAGAACTAAATCTCCAAATTATATACTTCAATACAATTATTATTTCCTGTCGTCAATACAGAAGGATTCTCACCGCAAACTCTCTCTTGAACAGATGTTCGAGGATGAAAATATGTATCGTTTGGAGAAGAAATTCAACAAAACAGTTTATTAGAATTACAAATATCTGTGATGACTTGACGGGGCAAGGAGAACCGGTCGGTGGCCGTGAAACTGGTCGACAACCGCCAGGTCAATCAATCTACCGCAAATTAATGGTCTTTGAATTATATCTGTCATAAACTATACCCACTTGTCGAGAATTTACAAAAAGGGAAGTGTTTTTACACTTCTGATTGCTATCTTTTGATCGTTTGATGTTTATCATGAGTTGGACGGACATGAGATTGTTGTTATTGGCAATTTAGACTTTTTTCAGTTAAGCGCAGATTAGTGATCAGCTGTTTGATTGTTTGTTCAAGTTGTAGAACTTGTATATGCTTGGACATTGGCAAACTTATAAACACGTTTTGTTTGGTTTGGAATTTTAATTGAAGTAATCTTAAATTTTATATGAAAAATTATAATGCTCTTTTAGTGTCTGATACCTAGTTAGTTAACTCATTTTAAATCAATTTGGCATGATTTAAAAGTAGGTGAACGGTGAACCTACTTTCCAAACCAATACTCATTCTGCAAATTGATCTGTTTTTTTTTTGTTTTTTTTAAATAGTAGTAGTATTATTCATAAATTTTTTATGGAAGGGTCTTAGAGTTATAGTGGAGGATGGAAATAGGAACCATAGTAGACAATTTACGAGTTTGTACCTCAAAATCCATCAAGACGCTCTAAATGATTCGATCAACTGTCTCACATTGCTATTTGAGTCCATTCTGGTCACAAACGTCACTAATTCTGGAATTCTGGGGAATTCCCGTGTTTGCAGGATGGAGAGACCTGGAAGCTGGATCAGTGCAAGTCTTGTGCCTGTTCCGGGGGACTGATCCGTTGCGCTATGCCGGAATGTCCTCAAGTAGGCACGTGTCCTCCGAGGTTCAAATTACAGCGAGAGCCTGGCCAGTGCTGCCCCAAGTGTGTGGAGGGTGAGTTAAAAGAATGTTAACTTAGTCCTCTATATTTCACATAAAAGCCTATTTTCTAGTTAAGAATTATTTAAAGAATAAAGTTCAGCTAGCTGAAAAGGTATTCAAATGAAATCAGTGTTATGTGACACCCTCTTTTATTCACAGAGGACGGAGTTTGCACAGTATTTGGCGACCCACACTACAAGACGTTTGACGGAAAGTTCTTCAGCTTCCAAGGATCTTGCAAGTATCAACTCGTCGCAGACTGCAGTAAGGAGAAGAGTTTCAACATCCGAGTGACAAACGATGCGAGAAACACTAAAACATCGTCGTGGACCAAAACTGTATCTCTTAAGGTGACCTAACATTATGATTGGAACTTTTTGTTTTGTAAAATCTTTCCTTACCTATTCCATTTATTGTTTAGGTAGCCAAGTGGTTAGAGCTTGCCTTCGAATCTAAACATTGCTGCTTTGATTATAAGAGAAATCAACTCTTGACCCAGATGCCATTTGTCTTAGTGATAGCAATTAATGACACTATAAAACATTTTTGTCAACTGTGAGATGGTTTAATTGAGGGTATCATTTTTTCTAGAACACAGTACTTTTACTCTGCTTTGTGAACTAATGTTAATCCTAATTGATTACATTTTTGGGATCTATTTTGGTATCATCATTAGATACGAAAACAAGTGCACAACTGTGTCATACATTAACACAAAGGCAAAACACATTTGCCGCCCATTATTTTTCCATGTAGAACAATTTATTGTATTTAATCATTATTTATTATATGTTAAATGATTTATTGACAGGTCGGAGGCATTAAAGTGAACCTCGGAGAGAGACAGAGGGTGAAGATAAATGGGGTGAAAGTGACGATCCCGTACAGAATGTCCGGAGGCCAAGTGACCGTGAGAAGAGAAGATGAAACGTTACACGTTCACACACATCTGGGGGTGAAGGTGAGGCACTTAATTACATACTCACTTAATTCTTGCTCTTCACTGCCTCTGTCCTTAGACTGGGGGTTCGTCAGGGTAGTTTTGGGCCAACCCCACTTCAGGTTCGGTTATAATTGTTATGCCCGAAACTTCTTATTTTTGTAATCTAGCCGAACACCTACCAACTACAATTTGATACATTTCTGTCACAAGTTAACTAGAATTTTTTTAACCACTCATAGAGAAGTAAACTACAGAAGATAAACGTTTATGGGCTTAGCTCTGGTATGCTGTGCCAGGAGTAAACATGTGACGAGCAAAGAAGAGCCTGAACGGCTAGCACTGTGTGGAAATCCCTATCCCACTGGGGACAGGGTCTTCCCCAACCATAAGTGTTGTAGCAGATGAGGGCTCTGGGGTTGTGTTGGACTTTAACACTTGTGTAAGACTAACACAAGCAGACACAACAACACATTTTTCATTATTTCGAGAATTAATAGGCAATATCTTTCTCTATAGCTCTTTTGGATAAACCAAAGCTAACCGTCTCATTTGTATTTTCCGCAGGTGGTGTGGGACGGAATGAGTTTCTTGGAAGTCTCCGTCCCGGCTAAGTACAAAGGCAAGCTGTGTGGTCTCTGCGGAAACTTCAACTCAATGTCTCGAGACGACCTGATGACAAGGCGAGGCAGAGTAAGTGTTTGGAAAAATCTTTTGTTTTTATTGTAAAATATATTATATTTTAGGTTATGTTCTATTTGTATTTAATTTATAACAATTTCTGTCCTTTGCAGGTTGTACTTGACCCAGACAAGTTCGGTGCGTCTTGGAGAGTTGGCGGCAAACGAGCCTGCATGCGCAATAATGAGCCACCCACAAGAGCTATCCAGTGTAGCCAACATCTTCCACAGCGAAGGTACCAACACAGCAAAACAAAAACTTAGATTGTGTCAATTAGGATGGAGTGTAGGGAAAGTTATGGGATAGCGACAGAAAACTCCCCCCCCCCTTCACTCTTCTCTTTCTGAATATGTATATTAAAATTAAATGAGATCTAGTAATTTTTTTGATGAATCTACATATTAACAAAATGGTGGTAGGTTCTAATGTCGGGTCACCAATCTAAATTATTCAATCTATATATTTCCAAACTTTAATCAACAATTCTTCTATTTCAGTTTAACTACTACAATGAAAATACCGACACACTTAATTTTTAGTCTGGAATTGTTTTCCACATTTTGCTTCAGGCTAAGGGGGTCACGACATTATCGCTTAGATAAAATCCGTTGGTGTTTGGTGGAATTTAAACCCAGAACCTCGGGGACCGAAATCCTGCGCTCTACCAGTACCACTAGACCAGCTTGCTACCCAACTAAACGCTTAATAAACTCTTTTAAATATTTCCACCATCATTTTTGTAAAATGTGTAGTACCTATCAAGCTTTGGATAACATAGTTAATTGGCTTCAGTGCAGTGGCGGATCTAGAACAGTCACAAGGGAGGGGGCTAACCAGGGGGTCTGGGGGTTCGGGGGTATCCCCCCCCCCCCCCCGAAAAATTTGTGTAGACTAAGTCTCTAAAATGGCAGTTTCTTTGTCCTAAGTGACAAATTATTTTACACAATGTGTATGCACTACTGTATTACATGCAGAAAAAATATATGTATACGTATGCCCGAGGGGGAGGGCAGTCGCCTCTCCTCTGGATCCACCACTGCTTCAGTGCAGCCAACACAGAAAAAAAAAATCCTTTTCCAAGTATATGCCTTTTAAAACTTTGTTGAACAATTAATTCTTAAATTTCAGTACAGTAATAAATAATACTAACACTTAATGAACTCTTCAAAATGTCATAAAGTGCAGCCATTACCTTTTCATCAAAGGTAGCAACACAAATACTCACATACAGTAGTCCTATAATGCAGTCATCTTTTAAATATTTAAACATAATTTTTTGATTGTTTATATGTAATATGCGTATTGTATGTTGTTTATTAAGTGTCCAAAATTGTAAATTTACATGCTTGAAGAGAGTATGTTTAGCTGCTTGTTATGTCTTTCTAATGAAATTCTTTTTTCAGGTATCGGGATCGGCTTTGTAAGCCTTTGAGGACAGAGGTATTTGCTCCGTGCCACAAGAGGCTGAATTACGCAATGTATTTCAAGTGAGTATAAATCACACTAAGTGTGCAGTTTGAAATTATCAAATTTATGTCACATTTAGTTGTAATATTTTGTGAATTTCGGTTTAAAGAGTTCGTTAGCAGAAAACCTATACCCGACAGGAATATTCACCTTATGGAAAGCCGTGACTATTTTCCACCGACAAATGTCACGACTCATTTTGTTTCAAGTGTTCAAATTTTGTATAGTACATGTTTTCGCCAATGTCGATGTTTTAACTGTCTGCTCGGGAAGTTTTTCTTCTCATGTTCTCTATGGTAAATATATTCATCCCTTTAGCCGCGTTAACATGAGTCCAGTAGAGCAGGCAGGTTACTTGCCTCTAATGTATTTCAAGTTACATGGGGCAAATATCCTGCCCGCCTACTGGCTTCGTGTAAACATAAACGCGGCTTTTGAGATAAAACACTTCACTGCTGTGTACCGTATCCAATTTACAAATAACAAAAAATACTCCCGTTGCGATATATCTGATTTTGATCAGCCAAAGTCAGTATAAACAAGTCGTCCAATCAGTTTCAGTAATTCACATCAGTGTACTCCGTTGGCAACTCAATTCAACTACTATTTTGATTCAAAGGCAAGCGACAACTCCGAGGTATAGAATGTCTAGTTTAATAGTCAAAGCTTCAAAAGACAGTCGCTTTTATTTCTGAATAAATAATAATATTTTTAATTCGCAGGTCCTGTTTGCTAGACATGTGTGAATGTCCTGGCCGCAAGTGCTATTGTGAGTCGTTCACAGCGTACGCTCACGAGTGCGCGAGGCTGGGTGTCAACCTACCGTCGTGGCGTGAGGACACTGGCTGCCACGCGCTCTACTGAGTGCTGCTCCTCTCGCGCTCGAGCGCAATACCCACTCACTAGTCAACTCCACTCCCCCTACCCCCACCCCTCACCTAGCGCCAGTTAATTGTGAGTATAAATAAATTAATATAGAGCTAGGTTGATTTTTTTGGTTTCTTCATTAATTGCATTTTTATGTAAGATTATTTAGTGGTTAGAGCTAGGTTTACCTAACCACGGAAGCAGAGTGCAGATAAGCGATTTTCCGCTCGTCTGCTCTGCTTCTAGGAAAACGGTATCATTAAAATTACCAAGAACAAGAGGAAAGCAGACTCGGCTCGTAGTAATACCCAGCTTTAATGAAAGTAGTAAAAACCCCTTAAAATTATTGGAATATATTGTGTATCGAACTTATCCTCCAGCACCAAGTCCGATAATTTATAGTAATCGGTGCTTGTTCAGATGATAGACAAATATAAATTACTAGAAATCGCTAGCATAAGATACAAGTTTTGTTTAGGTCAATGAACAAAAGTAATTTAGTTGATCATAAGTTTTGTGACGTTTGTATCAGAACGTGTCTTTAGATGTTTGTACATCTACCTTATTTTACGTGGGAAGGAACCTAGAAAAATGTCCAGTTGTCAAGCTTGGAGCCAGTCGCTTGCCAGATTTTTTTTGTGAGTAGGACGCTAGCCTAGCTTTGGATCGAATAATTTCTTATCCATATCATTGTTGTTGTTGCAGATACCAGTGAGATCGGCGCATTGTTGTTGTTGTTAGTCGTTGTCGTGTCAGTATTCCCGCTTTGCCGGATGTGGAGCACAATTTCGACCAACCGTTGACATTCTGCTTCGACATCCTTGTAGTTAGTGACTGGATCACGTGTTGTATATATTTATACAGTTGCAAACTAAGTGTATTTTATTTATGTTAAATAAAAATACAGCGAGAAGCCGAAAAACATTTGATTCATTCGAGAGAAGCTGAGCAATATATGAATTTAACTTGTCAACAATGTATATAACTTTGAAAAAAAATTGTAAAAAGTGATGTGACAAAAATAAATAACAAATCATTAAAATTTAAAATTGGAAAGAAATACTTTTACCTTTTTAAAACACTGTTAAGGAATCTATCAACCAATGATGTTACTTAATAAAAAGTAAAATTATAAACTCTTGAACCATTTTACTGAGTTCGAATTAGTATTGTTTCGCCCTAAAAAATCTTTACACAATATCAAAATTAATTCACGAAGCTTCAAATTTAAACAAAATGTTTTTCGGCTTTACACAAAATGTTTAATATATTAAATTGTTTATTTGATAAGTATTAAAGTAGATATAGCAAGTTATATACCATTAAGCCTAGTTTAATGATTATTTTTATAATTAGAGTAGGATTATAGGACCTAAATGTTTACCTTTTGATTCACTGTTTACAATTATCTACCAAAGACAAATGTAATCGTTCATTCACTCGTAAAAACTCATCGTTCAATAATCATCTATTTTTTTCCTTTGTTTATGTTGAGGTTTATTTGAGTGTCAATGTATGTTTGATTGAACAATTTTACTTTCTTGATTGCTATATTTTTTTAAGGTTGGCAGCCTCTTGGAACAAGAAACTTTGGATTGTACTTGACTAGAGGTCTATGGTCAAAGTCTAGAGGACTAGAACACTGTTAATTATTTATTTTGAAAAATCTCTTAGAGGTTGAAAAATGTTTTAATTGAAATATACGATAACAATAATGTTATAATATATTTTTAATATCGTTGAGTGGAAAATGACAAATGTTATTGCTTGGAATGATGTATAACTACTTTTATACTAAAGTATTAAACGTTGAAAGAATGTATACAAAAGAAAAATGAACAAACAAGGTATCTTCGACAAGAACCTCTTTTTAAAAATCCTTGCGTTTATTTATTTGATAGGAATTTATTGTTTTGGCTGGTCCAAATTTAATGTAAGTTTTTTTATGTTGTGTTTGATGAACAGACCTATGTGAACATAAGAAGCATACTGAAATTAATAGAATTATGAAATTAAATGTAATAACTTAGGTAAAGAAATATTTCTATAGCTCTGTTAACTTTTTAACTGCACTGTTATTCCCCTCTTTGAGGAGTATACTGTTAGGATGTACGTTTTTACACGTCTTACTTTCCTCTTTATTTTTCTGTTTACTATTACAATACTTCCCTTATACTACTGAAAACTGTACTATATAGTGCAACACTTGATCGATAATAAAAAAAATGTTCATCTTTCCATGACCGTCATCAATTTAATAAGCACAAACTGAAAAAAAAAACACCAAAATATTCATTATTAATATATAAAGCTACAAATTCTTTGAATATTTAATATCGGGCTGATGATTTTTAATTTGTAATTTAAAAAAATAATACGCAGGTTTAATAAAATTTATAAAATTACAAAGTATAGAGCTTTACTTCATTGTGCTGTTTATGTGTTAAGTTATTTAGATGTGTTGTATTAAGCGTTAAACCTATTAAGAATCAATTTAAAAATGTTATGTGAACTTTTTGTCTTATGATAAACTCCTTAATGCCTTAAAAGGTGATTAAATAAATTGATGAATTTTCTAAATGTTTAAAGCATACGAGAAAGGTCATGTAATTAGTATACAGTAAAATTTCTTAACTTTAGAATTTGTTTGTCTTTAAGAAACTTCAATTTTGGATAAGCATGGATTTTATCCTTTTGAAATATTTCTTACTATTAAAATCTACTAGGTTTTACTTCCCTTAACCCACAAAAATTTCTTCAATTTTTGAAAGACCTTTTAGATAAAAATTAGAAAGAATTTTAATAATTTTAAAATTGTAATGATTTTCTCCAATCAAAAGGAGACAGTTGTAAAGATCTCATGATATCCATCACCATGTCTGTAAATAGCCATAATTTCAAGCAATGTGTTCCTAATGTATTTTACTATATTAATATATTTTAGGTAGTATTTTTATTTGGTTTGTAACTATTGTACGAACTGGAAATATCTCTATAGTGTAATTATTTTTGTACATAGCCTAGTGAAAATTATTTAAGAAGAGGTGCAATTGTATGTAACTTGTTCGATGTAATTTGATTCATTCCTATAAAATATTAAATAAATTCTTCAACTCTATTCTCAAGAGAAATGTGATCTTATGAGGTATTTGTACTGTGATAATGTTTCCTTCTTCTTTAACTCCTTAACACATTACAACTAGTCCTTTGATGTTAATTTTTGATGATGGTGGGTTTTGGGCTTTGGGTTTGATGATTATTAATGGGGACCTGGGTGTGTATTTTAACCCAAACATGAGTGAAGGATGAGTGTAGAATGGTATGAGATGATCTGTGTAGCTTCGTTACTAAGATAAGCGGTTTCAGCAGCCGGGATCATTTATTTAAAGCCCAATGGTCAGGAACAACTGGGTCCAGACATCGAACCATCAAAAAGCTACTGACTTTTCTCAGGATTGACTCGGCGACCTTTTGATTGTTAGACAAGCACTATAACAACTGAGCTACCCATCCATGTGAATAGTGTTTGAGATATTACTGCGGACATTTTCCATAAAGATTGGTGAAAAAAAACTTTCAAAACACTACATGGAAATTATCGCATTGCCACACCTGTTAACAATACTCAAATTGATTAATTTATGCTTTATTCATTTGTGCACTATTCCTGCACGCTAAATCAGCTGATTTCACTGTTCATGTTTCTATAAGACACTTAATATCTGGTAAGCAAATAACATAACCTACTGTAGGGCCACGAGAGTCTGCAGTTGAAGGAGGAGTCTATTTATCACATGACTTCCAAGGAGCCAATGAAGACCGCACATTGTTGCCACATCTAATAATAGATTAAAACATGTTTAGTATCTTTTAAATAACATACTATCAAACTTTGCTCTGGTTATTTCTGTCATATCTTATTTACTTTAGATTGACCAATTACGTTAGTTGTTTAGTTTGACAAATGTGTTTCAACGGTGGAAATTTATAACAGCTGAGTTGAAAATCTTGTTTGTGTAATTTAAATAATGTTGCCACGGCCCGTGAGGGCAGGCGATGTGGCAACGACACGCTAATCCGATCTTGGTATTGGCTGCCTACAACTTCAGACTTGTGGCCAGTACAACGAATGACATTTTATATACAGCTAAAAAGTTAATCTCTGTTTTATGATAAGTCAATTATGGTCCTAGGAAAAATCTGTGCGGCCATCTACAGTTCTTGGGCATCAATGACATAATTTGCGCTCTTAATACACAAATAGCTATTTCAAAACATTTCAGGGTCTGGAATGATCCCGTCCTCAAGTGGGAAAGTATAATGAACAACAATGGTAATTTGGTGCAGTTGGTTTCTGCTATAGAAAGATACCTTACTTTTAAAATACAGTACCTTATAAAACGTAGTGAACAAAATGTTAGATGGATTAGAAAGGGTAATAAAATAACTCAAGTAATTATAGCTTCATACAGTGAAAATGCATTTGTACTTTTAAAGTAATGTATATATTTACATCAATAGACTAAACAATAGACTTAACACTAATAGAAATCTTCTTCAGCCACTTTATTCGAATCCTGTTGGTTTTTTATTTGGTCTTGATTTTTGTACATGTCTGCAATCTGTGAAAGGAAAAGTAGTAATTATTTAATTAACTAAGGAAACTCATGGTTTTAAGCTGTTAAAGGCTATGAGAAATTTCATTTGTGATTTAGTAGTACTTCAACTACAATATACAGGGTTTCCTTCACTATAAAATATTAAATTTGAATTTGATTATGTCTTTTTTTTTGTTTTAACATAAACTTTGCTGATAACCTAACCTGACCTAAAATAACCTTACCGTAAACATGATTTGTACATAACAACATTCCTAAGTGAAAAACTCATAGTGGTAGTGAATTAACGGAAAAGGTCCGCAAGTTTTGTCCGAATGTAAAGACAATTTATACCTGTTGCGCAGATGTCGCTTCTTCCGCTGATTTGTCCTCTCGCACTCTCATAAACCGAGGGAATCTCAGCGAAATGCCTTTGTCTGGATCGACCTGTCAGCAAATAGTCTTGAATAGCATCATTTTTTTTTTATAAACAAAAGAGGGCTAAAATCTAACTTGGCCAAGAATAAAGGATGAACATAGAGGGTAATTTTTAAGACTTTTGTGGGGATAGCATACTTATCTGAATGGGAAAGAGTTCAAACTGGCACAACAAACACAAAACTTTACACTACACAAAATATTAGAATATTTTACTGTCGCTGACAGCATTTTCTACCAAGAGCGTTTTGAGTAGGGAAGTGAGAGTTCATTATGACTATTTTCTGCAAAAGGCCATCATACTTCACTGATAAAAATAAAAAGTATCTGAAATAAGAAGGCAGCTGGTAGGTTAGGTAAGGTCAAATACCTTCCTAGATCAAATACGCACCTATACTCCATTCAAACAGCCGTGGCACCTGACGGATTAGGAGACCCCATGGAAAACCCTTGCGGCCTCCTAATCCCTCAGGTGCCACGGCTGTTTGAACGGAGTATAGGTGGCGTCCCCATCACAAATAATAAATGTGAAAGTTTGGATGTTTGTGAGTACGTCACGTTTCGATTATTCCACTAGAGCTGAATATACCACAGATGAACATAAGACTATTCTTATTTTGAAACACTGCTAGGACTCTGCCACACTGGCTTCCAAAGTTGACGATATTCTTATGATTCGAGTTTCTAAATTGGTGTCAACCAGCTGCTTGTCAATATTTTTGTTGGTTTATTTACAATAATTGGGTTTGACCATTACATTGGATAAAAAGAATTAAATATAGACCGTCAGCTGTGCTGCGGTTACCATAGGTTCTGGCGCACACCGCTTGCGTACGCCGTTAACTACATGGCGCTCCAAGCGATGTGCGCCAGAACCTATGGTAACCATGGTAACTGCAGCACGGCTGACGGTCTATATTTAATTCTTTTTGTCTATGATAAAACACAGTTAAATGAGCTGATGTTAAGTCAGTTTACGCAAGTTTCGTAGGCGTATTCAACTCTTAACTATAATTTACATCAGCATATTCTGTCATTCTGTCGGTGGTTCAGTTGTACAACAATATTTTTAAAACTGGTGACAAAATATGGGGTTGGAACATCTAGCTCTATCAATATTTGGTATTTTTACTTAGACTTTCTAATGTCACTTACGATGCCAATAGCAGCGTGATGTACAGGAGACAAAGACAAGTCTGCGCACTTGACCTCCCAAACTTGCGCTGCGTCGAACCAGTGATCGGGCTCGTGGCCGGAGTCGTAGCGATAGTACGGTCGAGGACTCGGAATAATGGATGTCTTCAAAGTCTCGGAATGTTTTTGTAATGCCTCGTCACTGAAGCCGGTACCAATCTGTGAAAAAATGTTCTTTTGAATGTCTCACTCAAATAGGCTTACTAATTATTGTATTCTATAAACTAAATATTCTTGTTTAGCAATTACTGTATTGTGTACCTGATTGTTTTAATACCAAAAACAGCTGATGTTCATTATTCTAGATACAGTACAACTCCGGGAATTTTAAAGAAAAATCCTCATTTTCGGTACTAAATGAACTTTTAACTTTTAATTAATAATAAATAAAAATCAGAACATTTTTACAGTTTACAATGCTCATAGTACAAGTGTTCTGTACATGTTATTAAGTTAATAGTGTTCCATCAAAGTCCAAAATTACACACTGGCTAAATGTGTTTAATAACAATTCTTTGGTATTTTGCAAAACTTATTACTGTAGCTTTACGTTTTTAAAATTGATGAAGTAAGCAATTCGGATAATCGGCGATTCGGTTAATTGGAGTTCTACTGTAATTAATTTTTCAAGATTTGAGCTATTTCAGCTAATAGAAAATTGATAAGGCAAATCAAATCCAAGTTCATTTTAACTTATTTTAAGTGATTTCAAAAATTTAAATAAGTTTACTAATGATTCTTTTGCATTAAAATGCTTAATATGTTTAGCAATATTATGTTTATTAATATAATTAATAATTGAAACAAATTTAAACCCTTATTGGACCTTTGTCATTAAATTGACTAACCCCTATAAGTTGTATGCAACACAAAAAACAAAAAAAAAACCAATGGTAGTGAATTAACAGAAAACAGAGTATAATAGAGAGAGGGTATAATACTACTCAGACTAGCATAATCATATTTAAAAATTTTCAAAAACACTTTAACAAATGCGAGGATGATATAGCTCCACCAGACTGCAGGATTTCCTAAGCGCTCCTGGAGCTCTGAGCTTTTAATTAAATTAAATTAAAATAATTAACTAGGCAAAACCGTAGAACAGCTTTATATCGCACCTTGGATTTCATCGGCTCCTTCTGAGCACTCCGGGGAAGAAATTTAAGTGTTACTGGTTTAGAGGTAGGCGTAGCCTGTTTTGCGAATTTATTCTCCCCTCATAATTTACGTCACAAATGAAGTAAAGAAGGCAGGGCTGCTAACATGTGAGCTTGTTTTGTCTCTCTAAATACCTTGTAATTTGGACTGTGTTTAAAAAATTTGAATTTTACTACTTTACGATGAAACAATGAAAACCAGATGAATCATTCTATGGTGAAAATACTGTTTCTCCAAGTCCTCGCTCACCTTGCAGACCGTTTGATATTCCTCAGTGTCAGGGTTGTAGCAAGCCAGAAGGAATCCTCCGTACACCCCCGCCCTCTTCCCCTTCCCCAGGTATCCCCCCACCACCACCAGGTCCAAAGTGTCCCCGACGCCGTCCAGGTAATCCTTCTTTAACTTGAGCCAATTGCGGGACCTCTTTGCTATTTCGTATGTAGCATCCGTCTCCAATGTCTTGACCATTAGCCCTTCGCAGTTCCCTAGTGCAAAAACACAACTTTTACAATCTTTGAAAATATTTTGATCTCATCTATATACTTAATATAATAAGCACAACAATATCTATATAGGCTACAATAAGGGTTTTTTGTAATGTCTCTTTTTTTCTTTTTGCCTGTCCTTCTTAACCGAGTTTTTCAATTTAGGTGTCAATTTAAAGCTTATGATCTAGCGAAGGGACGAATTGTAAGTGAAAAGATAATGTCTAGGGGTTTTCTCCTTGTTTGATTATTTATTTCTAGGGTTCACTTTCAAAGATCCAGTAATGCTGATCAACTTTCTTATTAAGGTTTTGAATGTGAATTGTGATTTATTTACAGCTGACCTTTAAGTTAAATGTTTAGCCACAGTCAAATGGTAAATAAGAGACAAAGCAGTTTATGAAAATGGGTTCTAAATAGCTTAAACGCTACTTTTCTGGATAGTAACCTGACTGCGGCAAATAAATCACTCTTTGAGGCAAAGATCTACAGATTAAATTTATTGCAAATTAGTAGTTTTATTCACCTAATAACAGCCGTAAACAATCATTATCTTTGAAAGGTGAAAAGGTATTGCATTGTTCATTTTACCTCGGACACAATTGTTAACTCGATTTAAGTGCACAAAGAGGCTTTTGTATGACGATTTTTTGTAAATCTAAGATCTGCTTAGAAGCAGGGAGATTCTCATGTATAAACATTGTTACATTGGCAAACAATTTTGAACAACTTTTGTTCTGGTGGAATCCATTTATGAGTTTTTACTAGAATTTCCTTTACCCAATCCAAGCAAACACCCCATTTTGATTCAGTCTCAAACTTAAAATGATCAATATAACTAGCCTACCAACTTTAAATAACACATCTTTTATATTTTTAACTCTTTGTAAATAATTACAATGTAGAACCATCTTGTGCGTATGTGTAGTAGGCCTACACTGAGTTTACCTAACTGTGTCTGTTAAACCATTATATTGTTTATTTAACACTTTTGCTGCGGCACGTCAAATGGCAGGCGTATCCCCAGTGCGGCGCAGCCCGCAGCGTCGAACAAACCCGATTGCCGCGTGTGATTGGCTTTCCAATTTCGGTCTGACGAATAGCAAATAACGTGCGGTGATGACCTGCTTTACAACGAGAGTCAACGTAGTTCGCTAAACATCCACAGATAGCAGCACTGCTTGGAATGTAGCCGGTCCCATTGGAATTTACAAATGGAGGGAAAAAGACGGGACAAAAAGTTGATTTTTAAGCTAGCCAGACGGGGATTTTACAGGGAATTTTACTACCAACCTACACCACTTAAAAGTGCAAGTCACACACTACACGCTAAGGTGGTATAGGTCCGCTTTTGACCGACGCTAGAGTAAAAACAAAGATATACAAAAGGCATTGCCGACCGTTCCCGATCGGGTACGGACGCATCGTAAGGGGGCCGAGCACCATACCCAATCAGGAACGGCCCCACTCATCGTGTTAAGGGCTATTGTTTTGATTTTTGTTTGATATCCATACAGTTTACTCTGAGCGTGTGTGTGTTTTCTTTGTGATTTTCGTTTGTATTGGATTTGTGATTTGTGTTCTACTCTTGTTATGTTTTAGGTAGGCTACTTTATTATCTGAACACCAACATATCAAAATATGATATTATGCTAATCAAAATATGAGAAGTAATTAGGTTCCTAACCCCAGAACTTTTTTTCCTTCTCTGAGCTCTATCTCTATCCAAAACATGTGTTTGAGAACAGTTTGAAATTTAACTTTTTTTTTTGTAAAAACTGACCTTTGACAGATCCCTCGAGGAATTCCTGCATCTCCTCCAATATACTGGTGTCGAGACTGGTCGCAAACTCAAACTGTTCCGCGACTACTTGGAAGTTCTCTCTGAGTAGTTCTCGGCGCTCGACCAACGGTTTCTTGACCAACGACTCTCCGTTGAGGTAGAGCAAGTCAAACATGAACACGCACACCTGCACCTTGATCTCGCTTTCCACACAATCCTGTAACAGATTAAATATCATTCAGTATTCATTAAAAGTAGGCCAGCTGATTTGAGTTTTTGTGACTTCTAATTACTGATGTTTTTTTCCCCGCAGGAGACTATGATGTCTGCAAGATTATGAAAGATGTTCAAGATTTAGCGTCAATCACGGAAGACGAAGATGTAATGCCAATTTAAAGTTTTTGATATCATGGACGATGTCAGAAATGAGATTCAGTCAATGATAAATAAGGAAGATAATTTTTGAAGATTTATTAAAACATTGGAAATGAGCTTGTGTTCTTAACAAAACAAAACAACAAACTAAACTTGATTACAATTTATAATTTAAACACAATACTGTATTTGAAAAAAAAACATTCTTTCAGCAATAAATAAAAGGAGTTTTACTGTGGGTACTGTTTACTTGTGGACTGAATTCAAATGATTCAAATGATTTATTTGGCCATTCAGTACAAACAGACAATAGGCTACGTCAATACAATACAATAGAGCTGAAATAAACACATGCAGGATCTCATTTGAAATAAGTTTGCGTTTGATTTCAATATCTAGAAGCGCAGTTACCTTTTTCTTCCTAGTACTGAGGACTTGGAAGGGTTGTATCCGTTTGTTGACCTTGTCCCAGGCTACGGCCTCCGTGTCCAGTACACAAGACTTGACCTTCGGCCCCAGACAACTCGGCAGTCTACTGACTATGTCTGGGTACTTGCCTGTGTTGTCTTCCTGGTTACGACTGTAGATGCTCACCTTGCCATCTTCACCCAGGTGAATCTGAACAGACATTTTGAAATGTGTAAAATTATTTTGCGACGTTGTTTTCATTAAATTTCCATGTATTTAATCCCAAAAACAGCAGTTTGCCGTCTGTTAAATCTTTAATCAGCTGTTGTCCAAATTTTTTAAAATTTATTACTGTAGGCCTACAGTAAAGAGCTCATTCCAGACACGAGCTGGTTCTAATAATTTGTTTTTAAATAGTCATCAAACAAAATTTATACTAAACTCAATTCTGAAGATAAACATCACCAAAAAGAAAAAGTTTCAGGGTAACGAGTCGAATATTCTATTGGCAGTGAATGGTTAGAAACAAAAACATAACCTCTCCTCTCAGAGAAATTGTTCGTAGTGATTGTTGTGAAGTCCTTGAGTCCGTTTGTGATTTTGACTGTTTCCAAAATGGTGACACTTTGGAAGATTGATCCAAACAAACTATTGTAAGTGTGGCACAAATATACAAAACCTAAAAAAATAAATTATTCTTAACTGAGTTTTCACTCCTCACCTGAGCTCTCTCTCCGTCGTACTTCCACTCACAGGTGAAGCGAAGGCCGTCAAAACGCTGTAGCACTTCCGATACTCCTTTGGACGGATGCGCCAACATAGGCTTGAGCGGGACGCCCGGAGTAAGGCGGCAATGTTCCGGTAACGCTCTGACACCCTCCGACAGGATAACCGGGATGATCAAATCGTAGTTGGGACACTCACTGAGAAGGAATTATGCTAATCAATTATTAAATTCTTTGAGACACACTTTTGTGTATTTTAAGCTGAATATGAACGCAAAGTGAGAAGATCTGTGGAGCTTTGTCACTGACTGAGCAGAAACTTCAGTCAGGACTATTTATTAAAAGCCCAATGACTGAGGACAGCTGGACCTAGTTTTGAAGCATTAAAAAGCAATTGACTTTTTACAGGATTGAACTGGCAGCCCTCTGACCATTAGGCAAGCACACTCAGATAGGCATGTATTAAGAAATTCCGGGTTCTCTAGCAATTCATTGTCACGATTACTAGAGTAGCCTATGAAAACTTAATAATCCTAATAAAATTTCTGAGGTGAAATGTAATGGTACGCTTTTATCAATTTGCCCATATTTGGATCACAGACGAAGATGGCATAACCTAACATAAACTAAAAAAAACATAAAATTTTAAAACTTAACAGCCAACCTTTGATTTTCCTGGGTTTTATCTTAGAGGTCAGAAATCAAACCTTTATCATCATCCAACTATTCCATAGAATTTAAAAACGTTCAGTCCATGAGATTAAAATAAATAACATTTTAAACTAACATCTAAAAAATATCAAACCAAACTGACCAATATGTTGTTTTGATAATAAGGGCTTCTTCGTCAAGTTTTGACTTGAATGAGTCCGCAGACATTGATTTCGCCACATCAATCGTCTCTGGAGGGTATTCTTGACCTGGAGGTGTCGTCACACAAGCCAAGGCTAGCGCCTGGATAGACAATAATACACAATATAAACAAAGCGAACAACAACCTCGGATTCTACAACCCTGGGTTTACAATCTTCTATTATTTATCCAGACAATACCGTAGTGGTCAGTCTTAATAGTTGCCACAGGATTCACAAGCGTAACAATAAATTATGTTCTTGTTTAGTTTAGCCTATACATAAATTATTTATGCTCCGTAATGAATAATGTTTCTTTATGGCTTTTTTTAAGCCGAAAAATCTCAAGTTAAAGAAATTTTTAGGGTTTCTCAAGGGTCTGAGGAGGGTAATTAACAACAAACATAATCAGTTGCTAATTTTATTCAGCCACATAGCTGGTTGAATAAAACCGAAGAGGTTAATTATAAAACTAAGTAAGTAGTACAATTGAGTTTTGTTTCCGCCAATAGTACGTGAGAAACTGTTTTCTACAATTAGAATCAAGATTTTGTTAAAGGGTTTATTGGAATAGTAGACTTAGCTAAACCAAAATCAGTTTAATGTATTCAAACCAAAATCAGGTATTAAACATTTCACAATTTACTATGTAAGATATAAAGCCAAAATTCTTTTTGAAATATTTTCTAGTTATTCAGTGATACTTTAAGAGTAAGTATATTTACTTACCTGAAGAACCGATTGCTCAGCCAACCCGATGCGGAGTTTTCCAGCGAGGGATCGAATCAAAAACCGGGCTTCCGAATAGCGACAGGCTACAAACATCGACTGAATCTTGTCCACTTTCTTTCCCATCGACTGAAAAAAATAAACACTTCAGACATAATAGCTATTTACAATTTAATACATTTCTACTCTGCAGCGCCAGATTCCCAGCCATACTTCATTTAAGATATTCATACAAAGCTCAACATTTACAATGCTTTAATATATTCAATAATTCCATATGGTGCAGGTACATGGGTATTTGGCAAAGGAAAATAAAGCCTTGAAGATAGTATTTGGACCAACAAGAGAAAATGGAAAATTTAGGATTAAACGCAACAAGGAAATTGGAGACCTGTATTATAGCCTACTCCAGACATTATAGTCGAAGAAAAAAGTGGTTGCACATGTTAATTATCAGAAGAGATGTTGGGGCTTTGATAAATGTTGTGTAAAACCCAGAAGGAGACCTCCTGGATGTCATCTGTAGGCCCCAAAATATCTTGAAATAAAATATGTACAGCAAAATATTCTACCAAAAATTGTGTGTTTTTTAAGTTTTTTTTTAATAATCAATTACTCTACAATTAATAACCCACCGCTTGTCCAGTCATCTGCGCGATCTCCTTGAGTTTGTCGAAGACTCCGCGCACTGTAAGAGCAGCAGGTTTGAACATCATTCTCTGCGTAGAGCGACTTTGCTCAGCCACAATGCCCAGATCTCCCGCCGCAGCAGCGTCTGACTTGATCTGAGCCATGGACCGACCAGTGCTCTGAGCTATAGCCTGGCAGAAATAACATGGAAAGAGCTACATTAATAATGGTCTAAATATAGATTTTGTTTATCTGTGAGGGTTTACTTTTGAGATTACAGAAGATTCCTGGTTGGAAGATAGGATTTTTTTAAAGAAATGCAGTTCAACTTGTTTTATTAACACAATATTTTATATTGACAACACTTACAACTACACAACTCCAACTATCCTAACTCTAATCATCAGGATCGCCAGATATCTGGATCACGTCAAGCAGAAAAACCCTATAAAAAATAAAATGAAAGAATTTCATTGCAGTTTTTTACAGTTTGCAGGAATCCATAAAAAATTTTAACGTGTGCTAATTGTGTCCATCAGGTGGCAAGTCTATTGTAGTCTCATATCAATCGGTGTGTGGCGAGTCATCTGCTTAGTGCCAATTTAAATGTTCGGATAAGGTTCAATCCCAACTGATTGGTAGGTATAGTTGACCCTTTAATGTAGTTATTTATATTAAAACACATAAGAAAATACAAGAATCTTGTAGTCAAGTTTACCTGCTGTAAACTTGTATCCAAATGAATTAAATGAATTTTCTCACATTCATTTAACGTTGTCATTATGTTATAATCCAAACTGATCATCCAAACATATTCAGTATATGAATTATGTAATAATCAATGTTTAGATGTACCTATAGCAGCCTATTCTTTTTTATGAGGTTGCCAGCTCTTTAAATCTCACATATGCTGAGCGTATGGTGAAATGATTTCAATGCGTGGAACGTATTTTTAGCAAAGCAAGGGGGTGAGCCAGCACAGTACCAGGGTGAAAAACTGATAAAATTTAGTGGTAGGCACCAGGATCCGAACCTATCGCTATGACATCCCTGTCTTCGAAGATCATCCCGCTGCCAACTGTCCCAGTTACGTATTATATCAATGGCAGAGAAACACCCATCATACATAAGAAAAACTTCAAAACATTTCTCAAACAAAAATAACTAAAAACGTAACGGGAATTATTGTACCTTTAACATAGTGGTTTCAGCCACACCCAACTCCAGACTGTGGTAGGCCGGAGCGAGCTTGTTAAGACACAGGTAGACGGAAGGTAAGAGGTCGTCAGGACTAAGTACGATCACTGAGCGAAGGTAGTTCGACAGAATCTCAATCATTTTGAGTCGGGCACTCACATTCTCAATCTCTTCCATCGTCCGAGCTAAAGCCAGGTACGGAACTCTGAAATAAGGAATAGAACATGAATCAGTAAAAACTACCAAGAAAACAGGTGAAGATTGGCTTCAAATGGAACAGTCGAAAAGGGAAAAACAGGGATAAGTACAATAAGAAAGAGAGGAATGTCATTCTTTGGACATTTATTAAGGTCTCCAATATCCAGAATAAGCAGAAAGATTGTAGAAAATTGTGGAACAGAAAAAGCATAAATAAAAGGAAAGTAGAAACATGGATCTAAGTTAGATAGAATATTCAGTTTTCAAAGGTCAAGGTGAACCCCATTTTCGCTAAACAAAAAGATTAAAAATACTTACTTGTCTTTATGCTTCCAAAACGCATCATCTATGGGGTGGTATTTGCTTTTTGCCGGGTTGTAGCTAGCGCCTGGATCTTGAGGTGGGGGAATGGCCTTCCCATCTTTGTCTTTCTTAGGGGCTGAAAATTATGAACAAGGGTAAAATTAAGTAATATGATTTGTTTTTAAAACGTAAGATAAGTATTTACTGTATTTTACTTTAAATTGAGAGTTGATCATAAACAAAGGTCTCCAAAGTTTCAAAAGGTCTTTAGACGTTCCAACCAATCCTAATGGGACACAACAATTGCGTTAGTGTTGAACTGAAAACTTGTACTTCTCATACAAAAAGGTGTAATAATTTTATTTTACTACCATACGAAAAGCTTCTATCTATTCCTACCAATATTTGAAATTGTCATGCTCTTAGAAGAATAAATTTAATTTAATAAGCTTGCAAGCTATGTTTTACAGTCAGTTGTGTAATGGAAACGGGAACGCATGGAATAGTTATTAGTTATAGTTCTTCCAATAGTCATACAGTAGAACCTTGAAAACTAGACTCTCATAGGGATTATAAAATAATACTTGTTATCAAGGTTGACTTCTTATTGAGGCTTGCAATAACATGCGATTAGGGGTGAAATAATTTCAAGGGGATTTTAAAATGGCCCTTGTTATCACAAGGGTGACTTGTTATCGAGGTTCTACTATATTATATCGAGGTATAGGCCTATATTAATCCTACATGTAAGTCGGTTCTAAAACTCTGAGCGTTCCCACACTGGACATTTTACGACCACACCACTGTTTACTTTACAGCACCGTTCCCACACTGGACATTTTACGACCACACCACTGTTTACTTTACAGCACCGTTCCCACACTGGACATTTTACGACCACACCACTGTTTACTTTACAGCACCGTTCCCACACTGGACATTTTACGACCACACCACTGTTTACTTTACAGCACTCTAATAAATAATTCAGTGTGTTAAAATTTCAATATTTGTATCCAATTAGGTCTTTGATCTTTACACAAGCTAGAGAGGCAACTTCAGTTAAAATCATCGTTCTAGGATTCACACTTCATGTTGAACATTCTTTTTACTCACCAAAGAATGAAAGTAATTCTTTTTTCTTTACTGAAGAGTCTGATGAAGTGATGTTTGACTTAGGAGAATTATTTTCTTTCTCTTCTTTGACATCTTTCTCTTTTTTTACCTCTTTTTCTTCTTCGACACCTTTTTCTTCTTTGACATCCTTTGCATTTATTTCTGTTTCTTCGATAGGTTCCTTAACCTCTTTCTTTTCTGATTTAATCTCTTCTTTAACTTTAGGTGATAATGTAGAGGATTTTGTATTCTTAAACATACTTAACTTTGATTTTGGTGACTGTTTCTTTCTTTTAGTTTTACTGTCGTTTGAACTACTTTTAGAATTCTTGCTTTCTTTTGAACTTTCTCCACCAGGCGATGATATTGATGCTGAGGTCTCTGAATCTTCAGACACCTTTTTAGGGGGGCTACTTTCCATTTTTTCTTCCTGACTCTTATTTTCTTGAAGTGGTTTAATGTCTGTTTCCAGTGATTCGTCATCATTTTTATCTGAAATCAAAACACACCATTCTTTAAAATGTTTGATAGGCCTAGAGAAAAATAAAATTCTTGTTTTAATTTAATTACTTTGAATTAATGGCAATTTTGGTATGGATCTAGTTTGTGGCTAATTTTAACAAGGTTTTAGAAATAGGTACACAAAAGATATAAACTTCCGATGAACAATTTTAGTTGATTTGTATTTGCATTTTGTTGAAGTAACTTATATAGATCCTTTGAGCTTCAGAAAAATGGGGCCATTTTCTTCTTTTCTTAGGTACATAATGAAAAGGTCTAAAAAATGTTTTTAAACGGAAAAAAATAAACTAACCATATTGGATTGTATATGTCAATGCTTCATGCAAACTAATAAGTCAATCAACTGCAACTAAAAGGTGACAAAAATTATCAAGTAACCTGGAAAAATATGTCTAAGTTTTACAGTAACTATTAAACAAAAATAGTTTTGTTACCCTACCAACTACCCAACTTACCATGACACAGTATTAAACCCACTGCTATAATCTGTTCACAAAATTTAGACATTTTAGGGGAAGCGATTTCACCGCCTCCACCTCACCCTAGGTTTGAAGAAAACAGCAGACAGCTGATCAGCTGGTATATGCATTAAGCTAAAAAAATGCTGTTGGAACCCAGGAAACCTTCCCCTTAAACTGCCTAAATTTTGTGAACAGTCTATAGTGCACTAAGATAGTAGGATAGTAGGATCTAGCCTACTCAGGATAAAGTGATTATGTACCTTCTGAAGTGCTAGATTTTCTTTTAAAACATCCTCTCTCTTCCAATATTTTCTTGATATTGGGACTAAGAGTATTGCCCGGGGGTAAGGTTCTAGGAGCTGAAAAATGTCCATTATGTTTCAAGATTAACAAATGAAGAAAGTGTCAGAAAGAATCTAGTGTAGCCTAACCTTCAATTATGTAACCTAATCCTAACCTTAATTATGTACAATTTAATTATCCATGTGAATGAATAGGGGCAATCCAGAAGTATGGGCAACAACATAAACAACAACAGAATATTTTATTGATGGGATGGTAAAATACTGAAAAAAGCTGAACTAACGACTTAGTGTGCACTTTTACTTTTCTCCTGTTCGTCATACTAAAAATATGTACCCAAAAACCAAGCCCAAACTTCAGAAATTAATCCCTCAGTCCAAAAAAAATGATGAGACGATTAGAAACAAAGGCAGCCTTTAGAGAACAGTTTAGGTACAACAGAACAGTGTCAAACTGAAATTTCCAAACTAAGCTTAGTGTGGTTTGGTTACGTACAAGGGATGAAGAAGTCTTGCTATAATCTAGCTCTAGATAGGAATAGGATACTTGGAATAACACAATAGAAGTGGCAGGACATTGAAAAAGATGACTTTAAAAGGTGTAAGAGAAATATAGATAAAGAACATAACAAATGTGGATTTTCCAACCATTTTGAGCCTCAATTCAGTTTCATCTTTCATGAAAGTGAAGAGGTTAAATTCTCAAGTAAAGTCAAGATAGAGCAGTCATAATTTATTTTCAGATCATGGAAATTGAATACTAATTGGATTTACCAGTTTTTCTGATAGGTTTTCCATCTTCTTTTGAAAAATCCAACAAAGGTGAATGTGCTCGTTTTCTTTCCTCTGGCGATTCAAGTTTTTCATTTTCAGATTTTATATTTTCTTCACTTTTGGATTTTTCAGGGATTTCCCCTGCTGATATCCCATTAACTTTCTTCTTTGCAGGAGATTTTCTGGACATACATTCAAATCGATTATTTTTAACTAGTTGTGAAACGAAACTAACTAAAATATAAGAGGCTAATTTTTCCATGAATAAATAATTCAAAGCATATGTGAAATAAATATAACTTCTTCAAATATATTGATGGAGTCCATAGTCACTTATAGCAGATATGTGGTCTTTAGGCAACAACCTTGTCTAAATCAACCGTAATTGTTTTTTCTTTTACCTTTTCCTATAGGTTAGATTTGATCATTTTACTGCCTTTTTAAACTAATCTACTATTACAAATTTTACAGTCTTTTACCAATCTACTAGATTAGTAAACACAGCAATGATAACTTTGAACCACAAGTTACGTTTTTGAGGTTAGCCTTCGGATTACGTTGAATATATAAAAATTGGTGTAAATACCTGCTTCTTAGTAATCTAAAATGTTGTTATGACGCAACTAGTTTCAACTTCTCATGAAGTCATCATCAGGCGTCCAGGGGATGTGATAAGATAAGATCAGTTGCAACGACTGCCCTAAATATTATATTGGCTAGACAGCTTGTTCTTTCAAGAAAAGATTTAAAGAACATCTAAGAAAAACAACGCCCGCTCAAACCTCAACCTTTTCCAAACACTTAGTTTCCGTTTCCGATAATCATAATTACACAAATATTGACAGCAACACGACCGTGCTGCATTTATCTAACGACCATTTTTGTACACTAGAAGAATTTGAAATTTACCAAGCTGTGAAATTTGACAAACAAAATATTTTAAATGACAAACTATCTTTCCAATCTAATTATATTTATGACACGGCCATCAAGGTACTTGAGAGAGAGTCGGGAATGAATAACAAAGGAGTGATGTCACAACGCCGCGACAATCTAGACACTACATCCATCCGGACGTGACGCATCATAAGCGATGATTGTTACCATTTTTAGTCTTTCAATCGCAATAGATAAATATACCTTTTTACTGTTTCTGTGTTCATGATCGTGTCCATATTCGTTTATAAATGTATAATATGTGTATCGACAATTTTCTGAAGAAGTGATTTTCACATCCCCTGGACGCCTGATGATGACTTCGCCTGAGAAGTTGAAACTAGTTGCGTCATTGCAACACAAGTTACGGTATGAACAGACCGAGCATGGTATGGTATCAGTATAAAAACATCATAATTACGAAGCCGGACAAAAGGCTATGCAAGCTGGTAACGCCCGAGCAGTAATGCTACTGCTAGGCTTATTGTTTACGCTCTGCAGACGGCTCGTCTCTCTTGCCAACACGGCCAAGATAGTACTGTGATTTTTAATTTTTTAGTTTATTGCACATCATTTGTAACTTGAAATATAACTTGTAATAATTATTTCAAGTGTTAATTTCTGAACAAATTACAAATTAATTGCTATTTAAATAACTTGAATAAGCTAATAGGCCTATATAATATATTATGTTATTTTATTTTATTCATTATTTTGCCTCCTGAACTGTAATTCATAATACTGGTAATACTGGTTATGGCCTAAAACAACCATGGATAATCGCAAGTGTACTTTAGTGAATTCTTAACAAATAGTCTATATAAGTTACGGTATTATAAACACTGATATTTAAGGTACGTATCATACTCACTCTGGGCTAGTTTTCTTGATTTCCTCCTCTTCATCACTGCTATAAATTACTTTGACTCTCTTTCTTTTTCCACTTTTCGGTGAAGGACTCTTGTTAATTTCCTTTTTATCACTGTATGATAAGAACACATTTTTCACTAGATTAAAATTTGATCCATGAATCAAAGTATTATTTAATTGCAACAGTTTAGATGAAACAATGGAATACTGTCTTACATTGTCAATAAAGCCAAATTGTGATTGCCTTAAAGCCAACTTCAATACAGAATATTTTCGGAGAGAACTTTTGCAATTTGTTAAACACTGCAATTGCACAAGGAGACGTAAACTTCCAGACATAACAAAAAATTTAATTTTACATATTACATGCTTCTGTTACTGTCCTGGGTAAGCCAAAACATACTTAGCAGAGTTGAAAAACAAGTTTATTAAGTTTTGAGCACTCTCTTAATACTTGTTTCCTACATACCCGCTTTCTTCTTTTGCAGAAAGTTCCTCATCATCTGTCTTCTTAGGAACAGGTTTGCGGTTGAAAAATGATCTGCAAAAAACATCATTTTTAACTACCAGTCGGAAAACCAAATAAGAGATAGGCCTAACATGAGACTTACTTGTTGATTTGTTTAAGCAATGAAGCAGTTGAAATTAAATTAGTTAAAAAATGATTAAAAGTGAGTAAACAAATTGAAGCTAACCCCTTAGTTAACATTTGTATTAATTACGTTTTTTTGACGTCTTTGCCCTGAGCTAAATGTTTGTAACATTTGAAATCATTACGTTAAGTAGGTTTATGCACTATTAAAATCTAGTTTTAAAACAGGTTCAACATTTTATAGGCCTGATTAATTGTTTGCAATAGGCTATAATTTTAGGGTATCAGTCAATGATTTTAGACAAAATCAGTGATTCTGAAAACTTCAACAAAATAATTAAAATTTTTAAACCTAGGCTATAAGAAAACTTAAGGTTATAACAAAACTAGGTATGTGGAATGTAATCAGTTCAGTCCACTCTTGTACTGTACTGGCTTGCCCCTTACTTTGCTGGAATTAGATACGTACCACACACAGGCCCGCTAAACTGGCCCGAATAGACTTATGTGGACGGCCAAATGAAAATAAATTTGGAATAAAAACTTCACCAATATCTTAATAATTTTTAATTTCATGAGGCCTTTTGCCAGCTATGCTGGCATCATCAGACACATCACAAAACAAATGAAAGGTTAAAAATGCTGCCAACCTCTTAAAATAGTGTAAGTTAATTTATGAAAGGTTTCTTTTTAAATGCCGATATTAACTTTGATAGGCCTGTGAGAGATTTAAGCCTTCAGTATTATAATTCAATAAGAGAAAACAAGAAGGGCCTAAGTAGCCTACCGGTAGTAATTTAAATTTGCTTTTCAAACTATAGGCCTACCTAAGTTTAAATTCAATTTGTATTAGCCTACTAATTTTAAAATGTAAGCCTGGGCCCTAACTTAACTTGGGCCAAAATAAATTTAGGCTGAAAACAAATTTTACTTACAATGTTCCTGAATTTTGTTCGGTAGGCCTACCGTGAAACTGTATTCTGTTACTTCTACGATTGCTAACATTTTTTGTAAACGAATAATGGTAGAAAGTGTAATTTACATTCACAAAATTAAAATGTCTGCTAGGCTCACAAGGCAGTAATTCTTGATAGTCTTTATTGACACAACGATTAGTAACAAGGATTCTTCTGCATGATTGCAAGGCGGTTTTGTCATATTGTGCAAACAAATTTTCAAACATTAGAAATTTGGAATCGGGAAAAAGGCAAAAATCATAATCATTGAAAGTAGGCAAAACCTTTCCAAAGTTAAGTCGCCATATCGCGTTTGTTGAACTAGATGAAAATTGACACATTTAAAATAGACCAGTTAATTAGTTAATACTCAGTGTACCACAACACTTGAAAAATTCACCATTGATAAACTAGGCTCTAACCTATACTTTGTTGGTTCATTTAAATGTTGAACTGTTCATATTCTAACAAAGCTATTCACAACCTTTCTCCTTTAAGGTTATAGTAACTGGTATTTAATAACAAACTTGATCAAAAATACGGTACTGCATCTCACCGTTGTGTGATAAGATAACTATGCCTATTAATTACAATGACATAATCAAGAAACTTGATAAATTTATTGGTTATTTTAGAACAAATAAATATAGGCTACATATTGGTTGGTAGGCTCTGTTCAAATTTGACAGATAACCTATACACAACCAAACTTAAATAAACGGGAGAAATTTAAGAATATATGCAACATAATAAGAAAAAAATTATTGTTTAACTTACGTAATACTCCTCTGAGACATAATCTATCAATTATAAGAATAATGAATTATTTATTGTGAGATAAACATTAAATAAAATTAAAAAGATCAGAGCATCAGACCGAACTGAATAATAACAGAATGGCAGCAGAAAGCGGAGAAAAGTAAGAAGAAGATAGTTCACTCCCGCCTTTCAAAGCTTTATGAAACAATGGCGGGAACTGTGCCAACTGTGCGAACATCTGTGGGAACATCTCAAAGAGTAAAACTGTAGCATTAGTGAGAATGTGTATAAAAATAACGCCTAAACGGTCTTTAACTATAATTAAATTACTAAAAGTATTAAAGCTTAATATTTAATACTTAAATTTAATTTAATGCTTGCGCATTTTTAATATCGTTATTTCATTGTGTTTCACTCACCATTTAATTGTGCAAAAACAGTCTGGAAGTAGCATAAATTAATGAGCCGGTTCATTATAACCTAACCTTTACCTTCCTAATCAAACCTCACTTCAAAACACTTAATACAGTCACGAATCCGCATAAAGCCCGACCTACCTTCCTCACATGCCTAAAATAAGAACTATAGCTCGGTCGCTTAGAAAACGACCTCCTCCAGCATTGGTTTAGCATTAGCGCGCAGGTCGTTTTCTAAGCGGCCGAGCTATAACTGATTATTTGGTTTCAAAACGAATTGATTTCATTCCGCATTATGTCTACCATAAACAGCTGTTTGCTCTCCTGCTCACTCAGTCCACAGTCCACATACCGACCCATCCAGACCACAATTAAATGACAAACTTTTATTGCCTTTTACCATCCTATAGCTATGCCATATTGATTGACCATCAGTATAGCTCAATGAACTATAGATTCGTAATTTTAACCTTCGTTTACGACCACTTATGAATCTCTCCGACAAAAACTGATTGCATTTTTGGATTCAGCGTGAAAAATACTGTAAGTAGACATCTAAAAATTACACGATATCGCATTGTAGATATGTAAAATATTTGCCAAATAATTTTCCAAAGTCAATGCTACATTTGGTTAATGTAAATCCCAAGTAGCACACATCGTTGGCCCAACGTTGGGAAATGGTAGGCACGGTTGGGAAATGGTTGGCAGAAATTTTAACCATTTGCCAACGTTGGCCCAACGGAAACTGGTATTCGTTGGCCCTACAAAGGAAAGAATCGTTGGGCCTTCGTTGGGCATTTGTTGGGTTTAAGTATAAAACATTCTAAAACGAATTTTAACAAATTGATTTATTTAAAAGTACATAAATGTTATGGCAGCAGAATATAAGACAAATATTGTAAAAATTTGGATCAATAATGAATGTAGTCAGATGATGTTGTGATACTAGATACAGTGGGGAACACCTGCTTAACATGTAATAATTATTATAATTCATTTTTTTTTATATTCTTTAACTTATTTAAGCAAGTTTTTAATAGTTATAGAGAAAAGATTAATTAATTATATAACAATCAATTATAACAGTAGCCTACTAATCTAATGGCAATTAAATAATCTATAAATACTAGTATCCTCTCCAACTACCAGAAAAACAATTCAACTACTTGAGGTCTAAACAGATTAACAGAATCATATTATACTGTAGCATCAAAAATAAAAATATTTAAAGTATTAATTGTTATCATTGCACCTGTCGGCTACTCTTTCACCACTTGAAAACACTCTAAATCAACAAGCACAGTTAGCTCAGAGGTAAGGCGTGAGGCTCACAAGTCGAAGGTACCGAATTCGAGACCCGTCCCGGCCAAAAAAATTTTATCTCGTTTTATTTTCAAAATAAGTTTTTATGAACTATTTAATCAATTTACTCAACTCATAATTATGCTTTTCATACAAAATCTTTATTATTTTGTGTTTTTTATGTTTATGCCCAATGGGATGGTTGGCCCTTCCGCAAAAATTGGTTGGTTGGCCAACCGTAAGACTGAGTGCCAAAATTACCGTTGGCCAACGATCGACAGAAACGTTGGGCCAACGATTTGCCAACGATTTTTGCTACTTGGGATGGGATTTATACTTGCAGTATCATAAGTCAATGCTAAATCTAGTTCACGTAAATCCGTAAATGAGATCTCTCCTTACATTATTCAAAGTCAATGTCAATTGCACATCTGCTTCACATAAATGGGATGTCTACTTGCAGTATCCAAAGTCAATGGCTTCATCTGTTTCTCGTAAATGACTATGATTTCAAAGTCAATGGTAGGCTATATTTGTTTCACAAAAATGGAATGGCTATAAGTCAATATCGTGTATTCGCTTAATTCCAACGTCCATAATTATACCATTTTTGTAGTTTTGTTTCGATGATTAGATTAACAAAAATTAACCTTGAAAAAACACATATTTGGTGTAAAAGACAACAAAATGGACTTGAAGGTTTGTAAACTCAACTGGCTTCCTAGGCAAAAAATCAAAGCTTTCATTGACCAAATCTCACACTTTACAAAGTTATGATTAAACCTATTTGGACGTACGGGATACAGCTTTGGGGAACGACAAGTAAACCCAACTTAGCAATTATTCAATGATTTCATTCAAAGGCGCAACGAAGAATAGTTGATGCCCCGTGGTTTGTCTCAATTCAAACAATCCACAAAGATTTTAAAATACCTACAGTAATTGAAGAAATGAAGAATTAGCAAGAAATATCAAGAAAAACTCGAAACCCACCCGAACAATATAGCCGTTAACTTGCTGGAAAATAGTGATTTTCCCAACAGACTGAAAATTGGGAAAGTTCTTGAACTCCCATACCGATTTGTATAGTTTTAGTTATGACTATTTAATTTTGCAAGATCTTTCACTGGGGAGATTCTTGGTCAAGTCACTTATTTATATTATCCCTTTTACTAATTGTTCACAGTACTGAGCAGATTGTAAAATAACATGAATAAGTAAAAAAAAGATTACATAAATGTTATGACTCTTTTGTTGACCTTTTAGTGAATTTCCCTAAAGGAAAGTAGTTATTGCCATAAGGTCTCGGCCTGGCACCGATTTTTCATTTTGATGTCCCCAGAGGCCAATACCTCCATTCGTTCAAATTCGTGTCTGTAAACACGAGAACTTGAGATATATTTTTGTCTAATTTTGATTAAATTTGGTTTAATGGTGTAAGGCGGGATTAACTTGAATGAGTTCGCAAACCAGCATGATCGGACCATGGGAACTGGGAACGGGGTTTAACAGAGGGTGGGGGGGAGGCTAAATGGTGTAAAAATTGGTTTTTCTCATTTTTGACTTTCAAAATACAATATTTCCCAATTTCACTCTAAACCATTTTAAATAGCAGGAACCAAATTATTTAGTATATCAAAGTGTTTTTGTACAGTTATTGGTTAGGGAGAAAATTTAAAAAATGAATAAAATTCCCATGTTTATTCTTATGGAGAACATTGTAAAATGTTGTAGTTTGCTTGTTTATAGATATATTTTGAACAACTTGGCATTTTTTTTTGTTTTATACAAAGCTATAATAATAAAAAAAACTTTATTACACTCCCTGTAGCAGCAAACCTAGGTACTTGTTAAACCTAATGTATTCAAATAGATTTTAATTGACAATCCTATCAGGCAAATGGAAATTCTCCTGCAGGTATGCTGCTGCTATTTCTTGTTATCTTGCAAATTATGCCGTGGCAACCAATAAGCCCATAAGACCCATGTTAAATTTCTAAAAGTATAAATTAGTGTAGGGATAGGGAAACACCCTGTTTGTCTGATTAAAACCATTTCAGATTCATACCTTCTAGTTCAAGCAAACTAATCAAACGGTATCATCAATCTGACACACAGGGGCAGCTCCAGAGGGCAGGCCAGGTAGGCCCGGGCCTAACCAAATTTTTAGCAGATTTTTCAAAATTATAAATAAAGAAATTCAATTATTATAAATAAAGTTCAACACATTCATTCAAACTAATTATTTTGCATTTAAATTTTAAAATCACCCCTTTTTTGCGGGCAAATCTCTTCAAACCTCTGGTCCCCGGTCAAACTCTTTCTTGATCCTTGTCAGGCCTACCCAAAAAAATATTCCTAAATTAGCGGGGTATGCACATTTTTTTTATCAGGAGCTCGACCTTTTGGCCGAGTCCTTGGTAGAATCTGATTAGTGTCTCGCATCCTTCGGGAGCAAGAGTTTCAAAAGCATGGCCAAACTCATTAAAACATTGTTTGTGTGTTCACCCCACCACACAAGTGTTAGGTGTATTTATTTAGTGTATGTGTGTATGTTGGTGAAAGTCCGTGCTCTCATTTGGTGGCTAAGGTGGTGTGTATGGGCAGGTTCTTCTGTTTCGGACCTCATCTGATCGTAGGCATTTCAGTCCAGAACCTTTTTTTAAGTTAAGTTTGTGAATTGTTTCTTGTTGATTTTTTTTGGAGTTTGGAACTACTGACTAAAAGTAAGATGGGATTGTTCGCACCACTGCTCAATCCAAACGCTGCTGTTTTGAGCAAGATTCGTCCAGTTGATGGTTTGGAGGTGGAACCTTTGTTGGAGTTTTTGGGAGAGGTGCTGCACCTGAGAAAGTTCCCAGGCATGGCTGACCCAGTTAGTGATGAAATTGCTGGTGTTGTTTGCCTGAAACCTCTTGGTGACAAAATGTTAGATTGTTTGAGACGGGGTGTGAATTTTGACACTTTTCATCATGAAGGTTTGAATCAAACTGTTTGCTATGGTTGTGGTTGTGGTCAATCGGGGCGGGGCACATCAGGCGAGATTGTTACCAGAAAGTACATCTTTGGTCTTTGCCCAAAAACTTAAGTTGCTCACAAGGGGAAAAATTACCCAAACTGCCCTGTGAGGTTGTAGTTAAGGAGAAGGCCCGTTGTCATCCGTTTCTGTCTAGACTGTTGTGTGTTTGTTAAAATGTATCTGTGTAAATCGTTTAGTGTCTTTTTTGTTCAAAAACCTTTTATCGTCTGTAAAGTCATGAATTAAGTGTGCCAACGTCAGATGAGGTTCCGGATGGGAGGCTTTTACCAGTTGCTGTCTTCGGAGAGGGTCGCCCGTGGAGACACTACACCTTTTCCCTCTTCGGGCTGCCAGCTACCCTGCTCCTGGAACCAGTAAGCCGCCCTCCGCCTTCTACCACCACCGCCCACTGCTAGTGTGACCACTGCCAATGTGTACAACCACCCGTCCTCAAGTTACAATTTTGAACTATTTTCAAATTTTTAAAAACTTTCTTTTAAGTTTCAAAGGGCCCCCATGAAATATTTATTATTGGTTGTTTATTAATAGTATTGTTATTTATTTATTTGTTAATAGTATTTTTATTGGTTAATTATTCAGTTGCCATTGTAAGTTCAGAAGAATTTGATGAATTTATGTTTGACAAAAACACTTTGTAATTCTTTGGATGGCTGTATTTTGTCGTCTTTTTGTTGTTGAATTTTTGATATTATAGGTTGATGTTCCACAGCCTAACAAATTTTAGGTAGGGATGTGGGGGGAACACTCGCACTATCACTATGGGGGGCATGCTTCCACTTGTTGTTAGTTAGGAGACGGTGCGAGGGGTCGGCTCAGATGGTCTCCGACTTTACCAGTTCCATTAAAAAAACCGGCTTTCCGGCTTAACAACTAGAAGGAAATTCCCGTCTTCAAACTGGTAAAATATTGGCAGACATTTTGTATGTATTGTAGCAATCCATCTTTGGGCCAGGCAACAATTCAACAGCTGTTTGGGTTTAAAACAGTTGTTGGGGGTTTAAAAAAAATTTGATTTGAGAACTTGCTCTGAAGATGTATTGCGACACAACTGGAATGGTCAGTATTTTTTGTTGGAATAACACATAAATAGTTCATATGTGTAGATTTTGATAGTTTACCCATCTCAAAAATTGATTTAGCTGAGTCTAGGTGGCTTTAATTTAATTCAGGATTCAATTCAATTCAATTTATTTACTGCAAAATCCATTGTACAACAAGTGCCATGCATAAAGATACAAAGTTATACAATCAGTAATACTAAATCATCAATATACTGTACGTTTGAAACATAATAAATAAGAATTAATTAATAGCGCAAAGTAAATAACAAATAAACTCAAAATAAAAACAGCAACTGGCAATTATTGAGGCAAGATTTGTGGATTTAAAATAGAGCAAAATAAACATTTGAGAGAAAAATCAAGCAACACTAAATAAATACAATAAGTGAAAAAAGATTAGTTGACGGGCAAAAGGAATACAACTGATCCAAGACACAAGATGCATACGAATCAATAAAGAAGACTTAATAATAATACTTCTAGATAGTGTATACAATTCTGAAGAAAAACAAAATGGTAGCATTACAAGAACAGGATCAACGTGGACAAAAGAATTCCAACCTTCCATCCAAGTTTAAATTCAAGTTGTAATGGTTCTGAATAAGCAAGGAGATTATGTACTGTTTCCCTCCTTTAACACCTTTGCTGCTGACGACTGCAATCGGATTCCCGCAGCGAACGCATCGGCGGATCCAGCCAGAACATAAAAAAATGCTCAACTATCGGGTAGGCCTGACATTGAATAATGCTGGGCCTGGCCTACACTCTTACCAAATAATTACTTAACTGCCAGAAATTGACAAATTTATGTATTTTCCCTCGTAACATACTTAACCCTGCAAGTGTATTCCACTGTAGTATCTTTCATTTTGACAACATTCGACTGAATAAAGGATATTTTGTCTGAGCATCTTCTGTGAACACCAAAACATTATCATCGTCTTTTGCAAATGAGACAACATTTTGAACAAACCCGTGGGTGCCAAGACACCATCATCGTCTACCGCGATTTCGGAAATATCTTGAACATTTCCACGAAAGCCAAGACTAGTTATTTTATCCTGACATCCGGAAAATACATGAACACCTACCACCATTGCAATTTGCAAAGATATCATCATTGTATTTTGCGATCGCGGGGACATCATTATCGACTTTCATGATCGTGGCGAAATTATTGCATAACAACCAATAAACCAAAAAAATTTTCACCAATTCAGGTTTTTTAAAATAATACCAGTAAACCGAATCCAACTTCAAAAACGGGTTTTATTTTGAACCCTCATAAAGTTCACACATTTTTGTTGTTTGAAATACCTATGACTTATGGCAAAAATTCCACACAATATGTAAAAATGTAAGTACGCCCCCCCTCAGCAAAGTCCTGGATCCGCCTCTGAGCGAACGTGTTAACTTGTGCTTCAATATAAGTAGGATGTGAAAATAATTTTTAAACACCATTATTTTGTAAGATCACAATTTTTTATGTAATTAACAACTTATGTTCCAAAACAATTGAAGGAATAGCAGTAGATTTTGGCTTATATAAAACTTATTAACAATAGCAATTCATTAAGTACTATAACAAGAGGCACTAATACAATCAAATTTATATCGAGGCTCTTTAAAATTTGTGTATATAACAAACCTTACTGTATTATTAAGATCACAGTCACATTTGAAAGCTTTGCGAATTGTGTACATTAACTTCATTAAAAAGAGAGCAAAACGAGTTTTGAAATTAAAACTGTTAACATGAAAATGAGTTACGACCTTACCTTATGATGGATTCAAATATGGAATGTAAAGGAATAAAACATTTGAGTATAAAATATACTAATGAAACAGTTTTTATTACAAAACAAATTTCAAAAAACACTTCTGATATGTTAACTGTTAAAATAGTTTTCACTCATTTTAGGGAAATAACGGGAAGTCCACTTAAAAATACTAACACTGTTAAAATGAATGAATTTGAATACAATACAAGATTTTTTCACTAATAAGTTGTGTTTTCAACTTGTAAAATAGCCAGGCGCAAAATGTATTTTCTAAACTGAGAATAATGGACGACATAGACATGTTTTATTTGCACATAACATTCTTTACATGTGTTGCTACATACAGAATAGGTGCATTGTCAGAGTTAAATTATCAGAATATAAAAAAATTAAATAGTAATCAAGAAGATTATGTGAATTAACAAAATTGACTGAAAAACTACTCCAAACTAAAGGGGTATTGTGAAAATCTGCAATTAAATAAAAGGCTCTGTCAATTAAGTGTTTACCTATTTTATTAATAATAATAATCAATATTAGGGATGGTCAAGTCTCGAAATTTCGGGAAATTTTAAATCTCGTTACACGAGACGAGATTTCTTTTTGGCCGAGATTTTTATCAAGACAAGAATTAAAAAAAAAAAAAAAAAAAAAAAAAAAAAAATTAAAAACGCCTGCAGAAAGTCAATGCAATACACGCAATACAGGAGCGTGTTGTAGTTGCGTTTCCTTTGCGAAGGCATTCTTATTTAATTAATTCTATAAATGTAAATATTATTTTAATTATTTTAATAATATTACTTTAATAACATTTGAGAAGTTTTGTTAAGTGTAAGCAGTGTGAGGAATGTTTTATTACTATAAAAAGCCAAAACAAGTAACTATTTTATAAAAATTAATATTGCTTTTATTTTATTTTAGGATAAGTTGAACTCTATCCTAACTGTTATCACTATGTTTCCTAATCGTAGGCATTTTTAATAAGTTAGGCGTGATTAATAAAAAAATGTTATGCTGATGTTTTTTAATAAAAGATTGTAAATATTCTTGCCTGTTATCATTATTTTTGTATTTAAACAGTCATCTAACAATGTTACAAAATCAGGTAAACATTTTGAACGTGCATTTCCCGTTGTGTATGAGAAGGGAAATCCCGTCTCGATCTCGTCTTGAAATTTTATGAGAAATAAAAAATCTCGTCTCGTCTCGTCTCGAACTAAAAATTCAATCTCGTCCATCCCTAATCAATATTTCATAAATTATTGCAAAACAGCAAATTTTGGATTTTTTGCTTAAAAACTAGAATATATGCAGTTCTGAAAATAAAGTAAAAGAATATGTTTTATAAAACTTAAAAGAGAAGGAAAACATACGGTTGTGATAACGAAAAAGACGAGACTATTACTATGAAAAACTAACAAATTTGAATTTTAAAAAATTGGGGCCAGATTCAAACGATTGAAAAAAATCTTCTTCAGTCTAACCCGCAAACATCACCACTGTCTTTACGATAATCTGCGTTGGCGTAAATGCGGTCGCCTTTTTTGGCGATAGCACATACAATGGAGCCTCTGACTCCAAATCGTGCCATTTTGTGACCAAGTTTTTGTAGGCTCTTGACTAATGGCTGAAAAATGCAAATTATTTTATTAATAAACCCTATTAATCTACTAGTGCAGTAAAGATACTTTATGTCCGAGTCATTCATACAATTTTCGTATAGTTAACATAAAACATAAGGAAGAACTTACTTACTTAAAAAGAAAACAAGTTACATCAGTGTTAACGTTTTTATTTAGTAAACTAAGCATTGACGCCTACTTTGTTTTCTTGTCCATACAATATCGCCTGTTCAAGTGTGGAAAAGTAAAAACAAATGCAGCAAACTATAAGCTATTGCGGAAAAGTAAATTGAGTGAATTGAAGTAAAACTAGTGCCACACCAATAAAGATGTAGATAAACCTAAACCTATTGTCACAAAGTAAAAAACTAGTGCAGGAAAGTATTAAAAAATTACTGATTAAGACGAGTGCTGCAAAATGAAAGATTGTACGAATCAGCTCTTTTACTACTTGTTTTCTTGTCCATACAATATCGCCTGTTCAAGTGTGAGAAAGTAAAAACGAATGCAGCAAACTATAAACTATTGCGGAAAAGTAAATTGAGTGAATTGAAGTAAAACTAGTGTCACACCACTAAAGATGTAGATAAAGCAAAACCTATTGTCGCAAAGTAAAAACAACTGTAGCAATTTGAAAACTAGTGTCTCAAAGTAAAAAACTAGTGCAGGAAAGTATTAAAAAAATTACTAATCAACACGAGTGCTGCAAAATGAAAGATCGTACGAATCAGCTCTTTTACTTATTCTAATCAGTGCCGCTATTTTACAGGTGGCTCTTTTGTAGATAACAATTAATTGTAGGAAATAGTTATTTGTGCAACTAGTGAGAAACACTCGAGAGAAATCCTTACTCACGAGCCGTAGGCGAGTGAGGAATGGTTTCTCGAGTGAGGCAATTGTACTTTGCACTCGAGTTGCACATTATACTTTTCCTACAGTTACCATAAAACAAATAAATTTGTGAAGAAACATAACCTATTTTTACACAGAAGTGAACTTTTAATATAACATTTAATTTGAAGTGACAAATACAACAGTACAACAGCTGACCAGCTGATTTACAGCCAGTGCTGCCAACGTATTTCCCGCGCATACGACATTGCCTGCATGTTACGCGCTCACTATTTCGTGCCTTCACGTTGCAAATCTGGAGTGAGACAAAGTAATTAGAGTGAGACAATGTTAACATTGTCTCACTGATGAGCGAATTGGCCACTTTGCTTTCTCAAATCAGTGAGAGAACATGTACATTGTTAGGTAACTGTAGGAAAATATTTTTTAACTTGTTACAACCAAGCAAAACAAGGTTACTTACAGAAGTGACTCCATATGCGTATTCAATCTCCATTGGATACAGCTGATGATGGATTCTGCTTGCATCCACTGCTTCTTTGATTGACTTTCCCAACCATAAATATTGCATTATGACCTGAAAAACAAATTAGCATTTTATCATTCTGTATAGGCTGGAATAATTACACTTTATCAAGCTCAGGTTGGCTGAGGCAATCCCTATAATCCCTCGCTGTGTCTCGCCAAAATATCTCATTTTAAATCTATTGTAACCGTGAATCTGATTTGCTATATACTTTTTAATTTTAATTGTTATTATTTTGACACACCACATACCTAAACTGTGATTTTTTTTCAACCTCTAAAAAAAGTTTTTAAAATCCAAAAAGCAATTTACAAGGAAATTTTGGAATCACATAAAAACTTTCTATTCAGTAGTCAAGCTTCCAGTGCATCAATATACTTCAACGTGAACGCATATTTTTGATGATTGTTACTATAAGAACCACTGTTTAGCCTGGTATCTGAGGTCAACATCAATGCAAAATTATTGACTCCTGCCAACTCTTAAAGGCATGAGGCGGTCTCAAAGGTCGTTTTCCCCCTTATGAGTTACATAGAACAAATTTTAAAACAAAAACAGCTGTTTTTTAAAAGAAACCCATTAGCTTTTTTGGGAGTAAATATTGATGTTTGTTATATTAATTCAGGAGGTTACTGACCAATGTAAACAGTTAATCAGTTTTGTTGGAAGAACAGAAAATGCTTCGAGTTCCAAGAAGAAATATTGAAAACAGGAGGCAGACAGTTAATAAGAGATCTTATTTTATTTTATCTAACAAGATCAATCCAGACATCTGGTCAACGATCGCCAGTTGGTAATGGTAATGGTGTGCGTATGAGAAGAGTAGAACACGAGAGGGTTGGTCTAACAGTAAGGAATCCAGATACACACTCACTTGGTGAGATGAGTTCATATTTGCCAGTTGCCCAGTTCTGCAATCCACTTTCTTTGGAAGAATATACACATCGTGTTGTCACGGTGGTAAAGTAAACTTGCCCAATGTCAGATCAAATGAATACATACAAAAAATGTTTACATGTAACACTGACAGATCGAGACATTTCAAAACCTTGAGTGGAAACTGTAATACTGCCTTGGCTATGGTAAGCTCAAGTAGTAAAGATAAAACCAAATTGTGGCAGAACTTATGTTTTTATTGTTGATGTTTTTGTTACTCGCTCTACTTCAATTGAGAAAAAATGCAAATAAATTGTTTGCTTCTTGCTGTCATAACGGCGAGTCCCGCAGGGGGCCCACGCTTGCGTGGGTACGTGGCCTAGCGACCACGCGGACCCTAGCTCTCCCAAAGGGGAGGTAACTGCTTGGTGTTGGTATCGGCTTTTCAAGTAGGCCATAGTCATGGACGTCTGGTAAGCGCCAGCCCCTTAGGGGGAGCCTCCAGTGACATTCCTCCATCCAGGTTGGTCGGGTGTTTAGCTCTCGGAGAGGTGGAAGTGCGCCATCAATCTCCCATCTACCTGTGACTATGGTTCTTTGGGCTTCGGCCTGCTTGCTCTGTGCGACCAGCATTCTGTGTGGCAAATCCTCGACTTTGGAAGTAGCCTTTCCTGGAGGTGAAATCGGGTAAGTACCCGTAAGCTCACGGGGACACTCTAGGGGAGCCTAACTTTCCGCAGTGTGAGGGCAACGGCTGGGCGTACTCCATCAGCCAATCCCTGTCTCTGAGACCGGAAGGTATGGTTATCTAGAGTGTGGGGAGTTCTCCCTGGAACTTCAATTGAGCAAAGGGTGTCGCCACCTATGGTGGATAGGTTCATCCGGGTGGGACCCACTTCTATTCCTGCCTCCTTTTGGGAAACCCTGATGGCCTGGCAGTGATGTTGGGCTTGAAGGGCAAACGATGTAGATCGGGTGCTGGGTTCAAGCCCGCTGGGGGTGTTCAGGGATCTATCGCCTTGGTCACCTCTGGTTTCCCAGCAACTGGGTAAGGCCTCGATCGGGTAGTGGTGTAAATAGGTGGTTGGGATTCCCCCCATCAGCTTGCTGGTGGTCCCCTTCTTCCTGGCTTTGATGGCGGGTTTTGCCTGTCAGGGATTGGATAGGTCCCGAGTGTTGCTTGCACTAAATGTGTCAGAGCATTCCACTATGGCCCTTTTGGGAAACAAGTAACCGGTACCTATCCCTGGTTATGATTGAGGGGCAACCCTCTCTCCGAAGGGTTGCTTCAGCAGCCGGTGAGCCTCTCCCATGGTGTGCCAAAGGTCGGTGCGTATGCTTCGGCCTACATCATGGGGCCCAGGTATGTTTGATTATGGGTATCGGGTTTGCAGTCAGGGAGCTTCTGGCTCTTATGACAAAATGAAATGCGAATGCGAAAAAATGCGATGCGAATGTCATAACGGCGATGTCACGTTGTCAGTTCCACAAACAAACAAACTTAATAGAAGTTTATTGACTGGAATTTCCAAACAATGAAGACAATTCAAGTAAAAAACAAGAAGTTTCAACAACTAATTTGTTGTGGTATGTGTTAGTGGCAATATTAGACCAAACTCAATATAATGACCTTATATGTATGCATTCAATGGTCAAGTTCATTACAGAATTATTGGAATAACACCCATGGAATTACAGTCGCTACGGTCAAGTTTATTTTTATGATTCCGGAGAGGCATTAGACGTTACAATCGACCGAAGCAGATGATGGCTGTCCAGTTGGTAACCCAGAGTTTGTGGTATACCTCATAAATGGAACGCATCAAATGGTTGATATCACCCCATTGTTCAGGATTCCCCTATTAAGTAAATCCGTTGGTTTAGAGTTATGTCTCAAATCAACCTAAATTACCTTTGAATTTACTTCACATAGATTACTAGCTGGCCCGACAGACGTCGTCCTGTCCTAATGTGGTTTTATGTCAATGCTCGTTCATTTTCAAGATGAGCTCGTTCGCATCGCTCAATCATGTCCTGGTTGAAGTTCGTTTGCTACGCTCACTCACCTTTAGGTTAGAGCTCGTTTGCTACCCTAACTCGCCTCCAGGTTGTAGTTTGTTCGCTACGCTCACTCACCTTTTGGTTGCGAATTAGCTGTTGTCATAAATTAAAAAGAATAATAGTGCTGCACCCTGTTGGTAAACCTATTGACTTTTTAATGCTATTGAACATCACAGAATCAAATTGTTTAGTTGAACCAGCTGTTAAGATTCTTTAATTCCATTTAAATATGAGCACTCATAAGGTTAACATGGGAAACCCCAGAGCCACTGGGGTGGAGCCCTTTTGACGGATCTGCACCAAACTTCACACAAACCATCCTTGAATAATGCTTAATAATGCCTGAAAGTTTTATTACAATCTGTCGAGCGGTTTCAGAGTCCATAAAAGACAAACAAACAAACAAACATGCATTGGATTTTTTATATATAGATCAGTAAGGCAACAACGTTCTTCAGTTCTCCATGTTGGAAAAACTTTGTTGCAACATATATTAGACATGTTCACTTGAATTGAAGGAGACCGTTTAGGATTCATTAGGAGTAATCAGTCAAAACTGAGAGCAGAAATGTATGTGAACCTTCACAACACAATTAGAGATATTCAAAATCAATTTGTAACAAGTTTTATAAAAACTCTAAGAATGTTACTACAATTAAGCACAAAGTTCCCCTCAACGTTATGTGAGCCGCGCAGGTTCCCTAGTTACAAGATATATAACAAATTACTGTAAACTACAAGCTTGGCGATCTGAATAATAGTTAAGAGTTCTACTTTAGATGTAAGAAATTATCCAAATCCAGCCTAAATGCAAACGAAGCAATATTATTTAATTGTCTGGGTAGCCGAGTGGTTAAGGTGCTTGCCTTCAAATTTGAAGGACACTAGTTTGATTGCAAGCGAGATTGTTACTGGAATTAGATGCCAATTATCATTGGGCTATCATTAATGATGTTGTTCAACGAAAGATTAGAGTCAAGTGTATCATCGTTTTTGAGTAAATGTTTGATTTAATGATGAGATTTAATCATGTTTCGATTAATTTTTGGTAATGATTTATAGTATTTTAGAATAGTTATAGAATACATATTGGGCAATGATAGTAGGTAAATAAATTCTCATTTGATTAAGTCTTCCAACTTAGATAATTTTGTCACTGTCTACCCTTTGCATCAAACAATTTAGTTTTATAGACAGATTTATATTTAGATGTAGTTACTGATAATGTATAATCATGTATGAAACATACTCCCTTAATAGATTTGTCATCCAAATGGAACAGCTGAAGCCAATTTTATCGTTAGTTCTGTACGTCCAACTGTAGAGGTTGTGTTTTGTTTACAAGTTGTTTCAAGTCATTTCAGTTATTTAAAAACTCATTTAACCAAATTAAACGATAAAATTTTGTCTACCCCAGCGATCAGTGTGGACGTACACAAACTAGAAACAAAAAACAAGCTTCACAATTTACTATTGGATGACGAGCCTACTTGTGTTGCTTGGTCTATGGTATAATGCATCTTTGCATACTTTATGACGGATAAAAGTTTTGAAATCTGGAAAGTAACAAAACCAGGGTTTGGATCACTCTATTACAATAAAAAATGTAAAAATGCCACCGAGATATTTAAAAATAATGAATGTAAGAATTTTCTTGCAGATAATTGTCAAACCCTGCCTCCCCTACTCACATATGTCACTGCGGTGGTGATATGGGTGCCCCCGGCGGCCCCGACGACCATCCGCACGTCTCCATTATCGTCTACTATGATCGTGGGGCAGGTGGAGCTCATTGACCGCTTGCCTGGTTGTATGAGGTTGGCGGGTGACGGTTTAACTCCGTGGTAATCGTTCTGTCCAGGTATGGAGAAGTCATTCATGCCACTGTTCAGTAAGATTCCTGTTCTCTTTGACGTCACTCCTGAGCCAAAACTGTCCACAGAATGGTTTCAGAATCAAATTTCTGGCAATATACATTTCTTTTATTTTTGCATTTGAGAATTTACATTTCTTGTGTCAGAGGTACTCTATTTTTGTGCAAAATTTTAAAAACATTCCTAAGTGTTATCTGAGGGGTTATATCGGAAATTTTCCATTTAAAATATCAAACGTGGTACTCCAAACCTGTAACGTAATGTCTTTCAGCAACATGTTATGTTAGGCCTACCATTGAGCTACTATGTTTAGTAATTGATTTATTTTTTAAAGTGGAAAAGATTAAACGATAATAACATACACCTGGGGTGCGAGCTCCTCTACTGATAAAAAACACTGTTTCAGTCCCTGAGGTCCCACGTTCAGATCCCGCCAATCGCCAATTAATTTTATCTATATGTGTTACCCTCTGGGTCTATATCTAACTAGGTGTAGTAATGTGAAAACGGTTCCCAACAGGAGCCTAGCATCCTATATTTAAAATACCCCCGTCGCAGCAAACCTGCAGACTAAGCGAATTTCAACTTGTCTGATTACATTTTAACAATCACCCACTGCAGTTGTGGTTTTTCTTTACACTTTACACAACCGCCATTGAAGCGCCGTCAATGAGTGGAAACCTTATTTATAAGCTGGTCAAAAATGGGAAAACTCCATTTTTACCCCATAAAACCCCCAAACCCCTGTTCCCATGGTTCGACTATGCTGGATCGCGAACTCGTTCAAATAAACGTAGGTTTACAGGTTTGTACCAAATTTCATCAAAATCGGATCATTTTTGCTTAAGTTATCGCACTAACGGACACATATAAATATATATATATAGATTTGAACGGATGGCCTCTAGGGACCTCAAAACAAACAAAAAAATCGGTCCCGGGGCCAGGACTTACCATGAGTACTACGGTAATAGCTTATTCCCTATATGGGAAATTCGCTAAAAAGAGAATATAAAAAAATGAAAGTCCACTCACATGAGACTAAGACTGCTAGTGACTGCCACGGCGTCTCCGTCCGGAGCAAGGATGCTGATGTGTGCCGTGCCATGGTCTTCAGCGTTGTAGAACACAGCGCCATAGTGGGCGGGGTCCTCAAACGTTTGATCGTCCTTGATCTGTGATCGTATTTCGTTAACGAAGTCCTCAGACATTAGGTTGGCTACCCGCTAGAGAAAATAGACCATCATTCATTTGTTGTTTTAATATTATTGAAGGATGTAGACAGGTTATAAAAATATACCTACAGGTTTTTTTTCTTGTTGCAGATCTTTTTTAGGCCGTTCCTTTAAGCGAGTTGACAAAGCTTTACAAATAAGTGCTATATAAAAAATTCACTTGAAGCAATTATGTTTTCAAAAACGGTCCACAAGTAAAAAAAATAAAAGGAGGCATAAAGAAATCTTAAATGAGGCTATATTTTTAGTAGCAAAATACTGTTACGCAGGTTTAAAACAGTTTGGCAATAGGTTACAGAGAAAACCATTTTATTTTTGTATTGTCATCTGAAGTGTTGTTTATGTTGTTTATTGTGTTTATGCATGTTGTTTTACAATAAAAACCCATAAAATCGCAAAAATATCTGACTTTTTGAGAGAAGCTGGTTTTGATTAAAAATCAATATGTTATTATCCTTACAGTGCCAAATTATAATTCAAGTAAATTGTTTTTGGACAAACTCGAAAAGCTACTTGTTAGTTTACAAAAAAAAGCCAAAAGGAAAAATGTTTTTATAACAGGGGATTTAAATATAAACATTTTAAAGGATGATGCAATCACAAGACAGTAGGTTTAAGGAAATTGTCGAATGTAATGGTTTCAGTTTGCAGTTTAATGAGCCAACTAGAATAACTGCCAATTCATTTACTTGTATAGATAACATGATTACAAAAAACTGTATAAAGTAGACCACAAATTGAATAATGATTTAGGTTTATCTGACCATAACGCCATATTCCTGAGCCTCCCTGGGCAATATAAGAATATATTTACTACTGGTAATAATAATAATAATACAAGTTCCTATACCAAAAGAATAATTTCAAAAAGAAAAATAGTTGAATTTTGTACATATTTAAACCAAAATATTAATTTTACATTTGATCCAGTCCTGAACCCAAATGAAAACTTTAGTAACTTTTTAAGTGATTTTCTTTTGACTTTTAATTCTATATTTCCTCCAAAGTTTCTTAATAATAATAATAATAATTCTAAAACCAAGTCTTTCTCTGTAAACTGGATTACTCAAGGTATAAAAAATTCAAGTAAAACAAAACGACAATTGCACATGCAAGCCAAGCTCAGTAATGACCAACAGTTTATTACATATGTTAAGCATTATAAAAACATATTTAACAAAGTTGTAAAAAGAGCAAAATTACTAGCGAATAGCAATTTTATAAAAACATCAGAAAACAAAACTAAGGCAGCTTGGCAAATTGTAAATCTAGTTTTAGAAATTAGATAGATGGTTTGAGTTATGACAAACAGGCGCGACATCAGTTCTACCCATCATAACGGTAGCTTGCAATACAGAATATCCAGATTGTGGTGGCTGCCCTGATTTAAGAGTGCGCGCGCAACCTTGGACTCTGCCCCAAAGCGCCTATACTAGCATTGGAATGACGTCATGGCACCCTCAGCGCTGTTCGGTTGTTCTGCCATAAGACTACATGTATTTACATGTATTGGGATAGGGGCGGTCTAGCCGCCGTCTGCGTCGTCCTTACTAAAGCAAGCGACGATCAAAAATGAGTCTTTACTGAATTGAATTATCCAATTATTTCACATATTTATGTTGTATATTGTTTAAAGTACTCGTTAGAGTAATTTTAATTTGATTTAACCGAAGACTATATAAAATGTAATTTATTTATGAAATGTAATTTATTTATGAATTGTTGGGAGGGCGGCGTCCGCGAGTCCTTATGGGCTAACCGCCACTGCCTTGCATTAAAACGAATGGCTGGTATGTATGTGGCTGTACCTAACCATCTGTATTCAATTGATTTTAATTCAAAACATATGTTAGGAAATATGGTTAACTTACTACTTCTATTTTTAGTTTGATGTTGTACTTTTTGTCCATACAATAAATTTTCTTAAACATAAATTATATCATTTTATTAATGTTGTACATCACCATCAACTACACGTACTTGACGAGGAAGTTATAGGTGAAAAAAATAATGGCATGGTTTCACCTATTACCAAAAAAAGCTAAGAAACGTTCCTGACTGTCATTGCAAATTGACATTTCCCATCTCTACCCAGTATAAAATCACACTTACATCTTCGATTTTTTCAACAAAGTCTGGATCGCCCAATTCTGTGCGCTTGGCGTAGGCGTACTTAAACGCCTCCACCATCCTGTGAATGGTTGTTGTCGTTTTTTCGAGCGTACTCACGCTGTCTGGGGTCAGGTCGAATCCATCGAGGATTTTGAGGATGAAGGCGAGGAGGACGCCGGCACCGGGCGGAGGAGTGGAGTACAGTGTGTTGTCACGTAGCTTCATAGTGATAGGATCTTTCCATACTGCTCTGTATGAGTAAAATGATTAGTGTGTGAGGTAACTTAAGTAATTTACATTGGGGTTTCAAGAATAAATTTAATCTTCAAGACTATCTTTTGCCACTTTAAAAAAAAAAAAAAAAAAATCATATTCATATTCTTTACTTTATTCATATTTTTTGTACAAAGGTGGTACAATGAATAGCGTCAATAAAAAGAAATACAATTACAATGACATTAGTAAATATTAACAAGTAAAATAATAACAACAACCCTTTAGTTAGTCAAGAATGAAATACAAAATTAAAATAACTTAATGCTACCTATGCCAGGGAGGTGGAGAACTCTTCCATAGAATAAATAGCTAAATTTAATATATAATCTTTGAGTAATTTTTTAAACTTATTAAAATCTGTTTCTTTTTTTATATTTTTGGGGATAAATTTTAAAAATCTTTGGCCTGCATTGGACGGTTTTTTTCATAAAACTTGAGCCTATGAGGTTCAACAACCCCACTTTTTTCCTAAGCTTATAGTTGTGGCTTGTCATCGGGTTTTCACTCAAATTTTGTTTTCTAGCATTAAGAATAACTTCATATATATATTGTCCATAAACTGTAAAAATTTTTAGATGTGTAAAGTGTTGTTTGGCTGAATCATCCCCCTTAAGCTTGAGCATTATCCTGATAGCTTTTTTTTGCTGTTTTAAAATAGAGTCCATATTTCTTTGTTTTGTAGAACCGTATAATGCTATGCCGAATTGGATATGGGAATGTAAATGAGCAAAATATATATTCTTTAAAGTGTTTATATTGCAATAAAAAGACACTTTTGATAGAGCATAAACTCCAGAATTAATCTTTAGCAGGATCTTTTTAACATGCTCATCCCAATTTAGGTGCTCATCTATCGTTAAACCTAGAAAATTTATACTACTTTCCCTGTTGATGTTTTGTGATTTATATTCTAGTGTTGGATCTGAAGATTTTCGGTTTTGTTGTGTTTTAAACGTTATGAACTTAGTTTTTCAGAATTTAAAATAAGGTTATGATCATGTAAGTAGTCTCCAATGTTATTAAGTTCATTAGAAGAAAAAATTTGTATCTCCTCCAATGAGTCAGCTGATAAAATTAAATTTGAGTCATCAGCGTAGAGACATAATTTTGAATTTTGTTTATGGATTATCATATTTTCCATGCCCCTCAAGTAACACAAAAAGAGCAAAGGCCCAAGAATAGAACCTTGAGGCACCCCAAATTTGACTGGTCTATAAGCTGAGTTTGATTTCATTACTTTATTTTTATCTGTTAGATGAGATATTTCTACAAATTGAGACCTATTTGTTATGAAGTGAACCAATCAAGAGATCTTCTTGATACTCCCAGAATTTTAAGCTTTTCTAGAAGTTTAGAGTGTTTGACATTATCAAAAGCTTGAAAGGTCCATGAATATACCTGTTGTATACTTACCGTGGTCAACTGAGTTGATCACGGTTTCAACAAAAGATACAGCTGCACTGACAACAGATCTCTCCCTTCGGAAGCCATGTTGATTTTCATCCAGCATTTTAAAACTCTCCAAATATTCATCAAATTGTACATACACAGCTTTTTCATATATTTTGGAAATGGACGGAAGTATAGATAACGGTCGATAATTTGATACATTTGATGTGTCGTTCTTTTTATGTAATGGAATTAATTTTGCTTGCTTTAATTTTTCTGGGAGTATTCCTGATACAAATGAAGAATTTATCAAATGGCACAGAATTTTATTAATGTTATTTTTAACACCCTTAATCACTGTGACTGGAATTTCGTCATGGCCACAAGAATACTTGTTTTTTAACGAATTTATGATTCCTTCCACCTCCCTCTCACTTATTGCTTTAAGTTCAAATTTTTGCTTAATGTACAAGTCATCGCTAAAACTATATGTGGGTACATCACAATTCACAGAATTATTATTACCAGTCAGATCAGTTACAATATTACTGAAATGCTCAATGAACATGTTTGCAATTATATTTGGATCAGACACAATGCCAGAATCTTGCTTTAAAGTTATATTTTGTGATTGTCTCTCATTTTGACCAACTTCAGAGTTAATTATAGACCAAACTGTTCTTTGAATATTAGTGGAATTTTTAATCTTTTTCTGAAAATAATTATGTTTTGCTTGATTTAGTTCAGTTTTATATAATTTTTTCCTTTGTCTAGATAACATTTTAAACCCCTACTCTTTTTACTCCGATATTCCTTAGTTGTTTCTATTATCTGCTTTTGTTTATCCTTCAGCTCTTTAGATATCCAGGTACATTTCTTCTTTCTTTTTGTACCAGTAATTTTGGAAAAGCCTGATCAAAATAGAAGGCAAATAATTTGTAGAATACATCGTATTTATTTTCAACCTTAGCATAGTACACGTCAGCCCATGTTTCCTGGGAAAGTAGCTTTAAGAAAAGATTTATATTTTCTGATGAGAATTTACGTATTTCTTGTTTTATTGGTAAATTTAAATTTTTTATGTAATTTTGACATTTTATTTTTAGTAACTGGCCATCGTGATCAGATAAAAAAGTAATCAGACCCTCTACCTCTACCCTGGATAAGTTGATATTTTTTATCAAAACATTGTCTATTGCGGTTTCAGAATTTTCCGTAACTCTTGTTGGGAAACTGACCAGGTACCTCATGTTCTCTGATTTTAGCATCTCTTTCAATAGCCTATGTTTGCGATCATTTTTCAATACATCAACATTTAGATCCTTTAGATGTTAAACCATAACCCAGATTTACGGATATGCTATCGGTACCATAATAAAAAATTGAAAACCAATTGGAGAACTAGCTTGGCAACGGGAATTGTCTGCCGTGACCAACATTGGCCTGACTTGGTGAACAGCATATAATGGACCAAATGACAACACAGATCTCACACCGTGATAAAGTGTAAGGGTCTTATTTTTTAAAAGGATTGTATTTTAATTCGAAAGACAATTTTATTTTATTTTGAAGGAAATGAAACCAGAGATGATCCCAGTCAGTGATGGATCTATGTGTCTGTTTGCCGATGATTCTAATGTTTTGTTTTCAGGAAAATCCAATTTAATTATTGAAAAATCCTCAAACAGGATTCAGTCTTCTCTCTATAAAAAGTTTTTGGATGAAAGAAATCTACTTATTAGCACAACAAAATCAAATCTAATATCCTTTCAACTAAACAATCAATAACAGCATTTGAACCTAATATTTTTATAAAAACAGACAAAATTGATCAGGTAAACCAAACAAAGTTTCTGGGACTGGTCATTGATGAAAATCTATCTTGGGATAATATCATAAACTATGTAGTAAATACATTATTATCTGGTAATCATGCCTTGCGGCTGATGTCCAAGGTTTGCAGCTTGGAAACTCTTAGGACAATCTATTATTCTCTAATTCATCCCCACATATGCTATGGAATCGCCATTTACGGAACAACAACTAAGGCAAATTAGGATAAAATACTTATGAAACAAGAAAAAGCTATTAGAGTGATCATGAAAATAAAAAGATCAGATTCAGTTAAAAATATCTTTCCTGAATTGGGTGTAGTTTACAGTTTGTATATTTATGAGACAATATTTTTTGCAAAACAATTTCATTTATCATCCACTGCAAGTAAATATAACACACGCTTTCAAATTAACCTTCCTAGACATAATTTAGAATTCTATACCAAAAAACCTTCATATGCAGGATTAAAATTTCTTAAAAAATTACCTATTTCACTTAACAAAGAAAATAATACAAACAGATTCAAAAGCTTACTAAAATACTTCTGGATAAGAAACCCATTTTATTCTATCAAAGAATTTTTAAATTGTAATCTCGAAACGACCATTTGAATTCCAGATACTACCTGGTTTTACTCTGACGTATAACCTTAAAAGATTTTGTGATTTTTTACAGTTATAGCACTCATTTTAGCGAATTTCCCATATAGGGAATAAGCTATTGACTCATGGTAAGATCTGGACCTGGGACTGATTGACTTTTTCGTTTTGAGGTCCCTACAGGCCAAAAACACCATCCGTTCAAATATATATATATATATATATATATATATATATATATATATATGTGTGTAGTGAAATGTATAATTAAATTTAAAAGTTCAACGAGGCCAATATATAATAAATTATTTTAATCCACAAGCGCTTTCAGAAACTATGTTTCCATCGTCAGGCTGTGTTTAAACTGATACAAAAAGACCTTTTGTCTGAAAAAGACATTGTTCTGCTTACAGCAAACAGAAACATAGATCAACTAGAAGTAAACACCTATATTGCTTTCTATATGACACGGGACTACTGTATGAAAAATTACTTAGTCCTCAATGAAAGAAAGACCAAGCAAATGACTTTTGGAAATAAAAGGTCTACAGTATCTGAAATGCCCAACCTGACAGCAGCTGAAGAAATCAAACAGCTAGGTGTCATAATTGAGGAAAATTTATCCTGGGATCGTCATGTAGCTTGTCTGTGCCAAAAATTCGGGCCAGCTCGCTTTGACATAAAACGAATCAAAGAGACTAAGTTAAGGCAAAGAGGACTGCATACCATACATTGTTTGAAAGCCATGTACGCTATGGCATTACTGTCTGGGGTGGATCCACTATGGACAATCTTAACCGGGCCCTGGTTATGCAGAAAAGGCCTATCAGAATAATAGCAGGCATAAATAAAGAACAAAGCTGTAGAGATGCCTTAAAAAACCTGAAAATTCTGACGGTGTCTTCCATCTACATCCTAGATACTGTTTATTACTGTGTAACCAAAGACCCGCTTAAACAAAGACATATACATGAATACAACACCAGATATCCAGGGAACTATGTGTTGCCTGGCCACAGAACAGCAATATTTGAAAAGAAACCACTGTATGCAGGAGTGAAGATACTAAACAAGCTACCAGACCACTAGAAAATTGGAGGCCCTGTGCTGATGAAGAGGAAGCTACGGAGATGGCTGCTAGACAAAGCTTCCTACACCCTAAAGGAGTTATTTGCATGGCAAGACCACACACAACACTGAAGAAGCTTTTCCATTTCACTTTGTACCTATTATACCAATGTTATACAATTTATTTAAATTTGACGCTGTAACATTTCGTGATGAAATTGTAATAAAAGATATTGTCTATTGTCTATTGTCTATTCTCTACTCCACTTACTTGTAGTTCCGCATGTCGTCTTCGGTGATAATGCCTCCCATACTTTGTACGTCGTCAACGAACGTCTTGGTGAGAGTACCATCGTGTAACGCGTTTCCTCCCTCTTGCGCAATCACTTTGAGAGTTTCGCACAACTTTTTGGTTCGGACCAGACTCCCCGTAGTCTTATATTTTCCAGTTGGGTCCACAAACCACTCCCTGCAATCGTAATTTGAATGGTTATATTATTGTTTAAATCAAAATATTTACTGTTAAGAAGAGAAAATTGTTATTGGGCTTCACACAATTTGTTATAGACCATGAAAACAAGTGAGCAAGTGAGTAGCTCACACTGCTCTTTGAGAGTCAAAAGTCACTTTTTGATCTTGAGAAAAGTCATTAGCTTTTTGATGGTTCCAAACTGGATGAGCCCAGGGCCGTATTTCTAAATAGGCTAAGTAGGCTGCAGCCTAGAGCGGCAAAATTTAGGGGCGGCAGATTCAAAAATTAAAATAATTTTTTTTACATGCAATATTATTTTCCTTACAAATTCAAGTATACATGTCATTTAAATAAAGCTTTTAGAATATTCATACATTCTTATTTTCTATTTCGACATACGTATTATTACACAATCTAATATGTACAATCGCATTGCGCCAACACGCAGCGAGCGGCGATCTGGTGTTGGCAACACTGGAAGCTGGCGACTCTCAGGCGGGCTGCAGCTGGTGGATGTACGACCAGGAGCGGCAGCCACGACCAACTATTTAACTATTTAAACTATTTACGAACAAGCATTTCTGAAACCAGGCTGAATTCGCTTTCCCTACTATGTATAGAAGCTAATTTAACAAAAAAGCTTTCTTATGAAGATCTCATTAAAGAGTTTTCAACTAAAAAAGCTCGCAAGAAAGCCTTTTAAATACTGTATACACAATAAATTAGTTATCAGTTTTGTTAGTCGCTCAATGAAATATTTGTATTGGATTACACGAAGTTTATTTGTCGTAAATATTTCAACTAATAAACCAGTGATTCAAATAATTTCGTCAACTTAAATTTCACCTTGCAGAACTATCTAAATTTAATTTAACAATTTTCCAGCATTAAAAGATATTCAATAGCACAGAAATGTATACATTTCTTATATATAAGAATGATCTCAAATGCATTTTATTTGACGTAACATTAACCTTATAAATCCAAAAATTTATGATACATGTTATTTTGTATAGTATACAGGTGGAGTTGATTGGTATGATTGAGTGGAATGATTATATAGTAATAGTATTCGTAGGTTATATTTTATGTTTGCACGTGTATTTTCGATCGCCGACTACCGAGCGGTACTGTGCAGATCGGCAAAAATTAGTCTGTGCGCATGAATAACCAAATATTACCACGAGGTAGAGCGGGGGTAATTTTCCTATAAATATGTTTTCAGCAGTAAATATATACATATATAAGGGGCGGCATGAGGACTTGTAGCCTACAGGCGGCATAAAGGTAAATCCGGCCCTGGATGAGCCATCTTTGATCATTGTTAATTTATTACATTTCTAGGGAACTTAAATATCCAACAATGCTTTAAAATCATTTTTGATATTTTCTTTCTGTTTAAATAGTTACATAATAATTAAATCTTGCCACATAATGTTTATGACTATTTCACAATGAGAAACTAATTGATAGAAGTATCCCAGAACATGTAGTTTTAGACGCCTTGTACATTTAATCTACGTATAAGTGTCAAGACAAAAGTTTTTTTTAATCTTTTATCATATTTCTTGATTTTAGCGAATTTCTCTATAGGGAAGTAGCTATTACCGTAGGTGACATGGTAAGACCCCAGGACCAGGTCCAGGACCGATTAACTTTTTCATTTTGATGTCCCCAGGGACTAAAACGCTATTCTTTCAAATTTTTATATATAGTAACTAGCTGTTACCCACGGGCTTCAACCCGTTTGACTTCATAAGTATTATAAAAAAACTATTGATTGGTTAAGTTAAGCTGAAATAAACATAACAGAATACAGCATTACAAACAAATAATCACAATAGATTTTAATCTTACTAATATTATAAATGTGAAAGTTTGTGTGTTTGTTTGTTTGTTTGTTTGTTTGAAGTTCAATCACGCATAAACCACTGGACGGATTGGGCTAAAATTTGGCATGATCATAGCTTACATTCCCGATTAACATATAGGCATATTCTTATCTCAAAAATCCTTTCGGGCTCCGCCCCAGTGGCTCTGTAATTCCCCATGTTAACCTTATGAGTATTCATATTTAAAGGGAATTAAAGAATTTAGTCAGCTGTTTCAACTAAAAAAGTTGGTTCTATGATATGGAAAAGCATTAAAAAGTTATAAGATTTACCAACAGGGTGCAGCACTATATTTTTTTTGCATTTATGAAAACAGCTAATTTGAACTAAGCAGCAACAAAAAACTGTGATTCGCAATGAGAACTGTCAAAGTAGGATTGTTTACAGTTATGTATATGTTTTTCATTTCATGAATAATTTGTGATATTTTGCGAATTGATAATTTATTTTTCTCTATTGTTTAGGTAAAATTGTAGAACATTATGGCTATGGTAGATGTGTAATCTATATATCTAATTCCGTAAGCCCAAAATTTTACAATGAAATTGTGAGCGAACGGGAGGCCGTAGAAAGCTGGGAGAGGTCTCATTTTAAAGGTCTGGGCATGAAGTTTTGGGGAAAATTATTCATTTTTCTTAATTATGCACCAAAAAGTCGTTACGTAATAAAATAATTTTCATTTAAATAACATGGGAATCCAGGCCATGTCTGCTTTGGTTACTTAAAAACATGTGGTTTATTTAATTTAAATCATATGGTAATATGTACTGTAATATGTATACTATTATAAAGCTGAAATATAGACTTTTTCCAGGGTCTGGATTAGTTAATGGAATAAGATTAGTTGTGTTAGGTATGTCTGAAAAAAGTGTAAAGTTAGAAGTAATTACTGGAGTAGGCAAAGGGAACATATTTTCATGCCAAAAATAAAACTAACATCTAAAGATCCTAATATGCCGTTTAAGTTTAGGAATTCAATTCCTATTGCGATTAGCTTTCGATATTACTATAAATAAAGCGCAAGGCCAAACCTTCAAAAAGTTGGCATTTATTTGAAAAAAACCCGTGTTTACCCATGGTCAACTTTATGTAGCTTTTAGCCGGTTAAAGTTGCCAGATGATGTTAAAATAGTACTAGAACAAAATAAAGACCAAGGGTTCGATTAAAATGGATACTATACTCTGTTGTTTTCAGAGAGATTTTGTTATAATTAGCATTATACAATTTGGAGGATGACATTATCTCTATGTGTTTTATTTAAGTGAATTTGTCTATATTCAAAGGAATTGATAAATATTTAATTAATAGTCATGAAGATTATTATTGAAAATCTTCCTTAGATGTATATAATGACTAGCTGTACCCGCGGGCTTTGCCCCGTTTAACTTCTTAATTTTCAAGATGAGCTCGTTCGCATGGCTCAATCACGTCCTGGTTGAAGTGCTTTCGCTACGCTCACTCACCTTTAGGTTGGAGCTCGTTCGCCACACTCACTCACCTTTTGGTTGCAAATTAGCTGTTGTCATAAATTAAAAAAATAATAATAGTGCTGCACCCTGTTGGCAATCCTTGTAACTTTAAAGCTATTGAACATCATAGAACAGAACCAACTTGTTTAATTGAAACAGCTGATAAGATTCATTAATTCCTTTTAAATATGAAAAATCATAAGGTTAACATGGGAAACTCCAGAGCCACTGGGGCGGAGCCCGAGAGTCCGATCAGAATAAAAACAACTTAGTTTTCCTATTTAATGCCTAAAGAATCGGTGTACCAAATTTCAGCCTCCTAGGTAAATGGGAAGTGGCAGAATTAGTGATGAGTGAGTGAGTGAGTGAGTGAGTGTGTCAGTGAGGGCTTTGCCTTTTATATATTATTTAGATTAGAAAGTTTGTATTATAACCACACTACATGAACAGTCCTTTGGAATCTATATTTTAAACAGAACAGACATCAAAAAATTGCATTATGCAGGTATGTAATAACTTTTATACATATTATAATATACAAAAATGTTAAACGATAATTCAAGGTAGGGTAACCCATGAGACTAATAATTTGTACAAAATATTTACTAGAATATATATATAGGGGCTATTGCCCCTACAAGCCACTAGTACTATAGAATACTGTAAATTTAAAAAAGCAAATTTTTTCAAACTGTGTCCTCCACCCATTGCAATCGCAAAGCTTGAGTATAACTGCAATAAGCATTTTATACTTATATTCCAACCCCGTACGAAGGACGGGTACTCTGCTAGTAAGGTAATAAATTGAAAGAATAACATACAAATAAGAACAGCTGAGGTATTTTTAACATTAAGTATATGGAAAGTTCCCTTTGGAAAACAATTAAGACCTTAAAGGGCAATTTATGAAAAAATGGATAATTTTGCGCAAGGTTTCTCGTCATGACGAACATTTTAAGTATATGGTTTATGGGGGTATGACTTGTAGTTTTCTCAAAAGTTCATGGGTACTTTTGGCTTTATATATAGATGGTTTATGGGGGTGTGACTTGTAGTTTTCTCAAAAGTTCATGGGTACTTTTGGCTTTATCTATAGATAACTGTCAAAAGCAATGAATAAATCTATGTGAAAGTTTGTGTGTGTTTGTTTGTTGGAGGTTCAATCACACATTAACTTCTGGTCGGATTGGGCTGAAATTTGGTATGATGGTAGCTCACATTCCCGATTAACTTATAGACCTATTCTTATCTAAAAAATTCCTTCGGGCTCCACCCCAGTGCCTCTGGAGTTTTCCATGTTAACCTTATGAGTATTGATATTTCAAAGTAATTAAATAGTTTTGTCAGCTGTTCTAACTAAACAAGTTGGTTCTATGATATTCAATGGCATTAAAAAGTTATAAGGTTTACCAACAGGGTGCAATACTATTAATTTTTTTCCAATTAATACACACCCTCTAAGAAGCGCAATGCTTTTGTAAAAATTTCAGTCTGGAAATATTTTAATTTTCAATAGTTCCCGTGGCGGCCGCTAGGCAGACTAACACAAGCGTGCGGCCAAGTAAGCTGACTGAGTGAGAAGGGGGGAGACAAAGAATCTGCTTAGAAAGAGAGGGATATAGAATAGTGTGGCCGCCGCGCGAAGCACATTTCGGTGAAAAAATTCTCCATAAGCATTTTGCTACTTAAAGGGTTTGTATTCATTGTTTTTTTCATTTATGACAACAGCTTATGAACCAAGCAACAAAAATCTCTAATACACAATGAGAATTATTGTCAAAGTAGGATATTTTACAGTTATATTTATGCTTTTAACTTAATAAATAATTGTGATATTGTGCGGATGTTTGATAGTTTACTTTTGTCTACTGTTTAGGTGCAGTGGTAGGACATTGTGCAGGGTGTCCACAGAAAATTTGTCATTGATTTCCATGACTTACCATGACTATCCATCACCATTTACCATTAATTTCCATGACTCACGAACTTTACTCGAAAATTATAATATAACATTCACACACAAATAATACTGCCTAGACAAGCTATTTCGTAGAAAATACTTTACAGATAACAATGGAGTAATACATTTTGTAAAAATATGGTATTCAAAATATGGAGGGAAAAAATAAAACCCAGTTTACTCCGTCCCCATAGCTGGCCAAGTTCTCTCTCCACTTTCTTGTTTCCTTACTGTATACTTTTTATAATTAATTATTTATTGAGTTCACAGTGTTTCCAAAAATTAGCTTAACAAAAAAGACATAACTTACCTTAAGACATATCAAAACATTATAACAATATTTGTACTGTAATTTGAGTTGTAATACTTTTATACTTTCTTATGAAATGGCGACCATACAATGTAGGTATTTTAAGCCAAGTATGAAAGGAGATGAGTGTAGGATGAGTGGCGCGATCTTGTAGTCTTGTTAGTGACTAAGGCCGACATTCCTTAGACACAGCTGTTAATTAATAGCCCAAACAGCTAATGGCAACTAAGGGACCTACAGTTTATAATGGAATCCGAACCACATTTTTCCTTGGTATATACGAATTGGTCTAATTATCAGGATAGTACTGCGGATAGTCGTAGTACTCACTAGTGCGGACGTTAATCCACACCAGGGAGTATCCCATCCACAGTGCATGCCTATAAATATCCACAATCCGTGACCTCCAAGTAGCTGGATTACAGGACGACGCCACCCGTCCCAGTCTAATGATAAAGTTGAAATGAAATGAAATGAAAAATGTCTTTATTTAAGAGGCGAAGTTAGGACTAGCAAGTCCTCTCTACCACTTAACCTCTCCACCACTTGAAAGAAATAAATTGAATAAATAGAAAGTTTAATAGAAAGTTTAATAGAAAGTTGTAACATTTTAATATACTGTACACGACTGTTGCAACAATATCCTACAAATATTAAATTAAATTATAAGATAAAGTAGGTACAGATTGCATTGAACAAATTCAAAACTCTAATCAACTAATACAACTGTAATAAATTGAATTGATGTAAATTTATGAAAAATTCTGAAAAATGCTACAATAGTCGGTGTTACGGCCGACTAGAGCATTGAGTCCCGTCAAATCCATCCATCATTGAGGATTTCCATGACTTTTCCCTATTTTCATGACTTTCAATGACCAGAATTTTTTTCCATGACTTTCCAGAATATGGACGCCCTGATTGTGGCTATCGCAGATGTGTTAACTACAGCATACCGTTAATTTAAAGAAACAAATTTTCTCAAACCCATTGCAAACGTAAAGCAAGAGTATAACACTGCAATCAGAATTTCATACTTATACGCCAACCCCGTGCGAAGGACAGTATTCTGCTAGTAAATATATATTATCTTATTATGTGTCCGTTAGCGCCATAACTCGAGCGAAAATCATCCGATTTTGATGAAATTTGGTACAAACGTGTAAACCTAACCTGTAAACCAGCATGATCGGACAATGGGAACAGGGGTTTATGGGGGGTTTTATGGGGTAAAAATAGGTTTTTCCCGTTTTTGACCATAAACACTTAAAATTTAGCATTTTCTTTTCAAACCATATTGTGGAGCTTAAAAAAACAAATAATTTAGTATTTTGAAGCGTTATTATGCGCCTAATGGTTACAGAGAAAATTTAAAAAAACTGTAAATTTAAAATTTCAATGTTATTCTTATGGAGAATAAGTAAACTGTTGTAGTTTGCTTGTTTATGAACATATTCTGATCAAATTTAGAAAATGCATTCATTTCATACTAAACTATTATCATTTTACAAAAAAAAAAAACACCTTTTTACCCTCCCTGTAGCAGCAAACCTAAGTACTCGTTAAACTAATCTATCTATATATTAATAGGCAAGCATGTTTCTTTAAAACCTTTTTTCTCAGCTCGTGTGCATCGTAGGGAAAATCTACGCATACCGTTAGAAAGCTATTTTCCTGTAGGTGTGCAGAATCCCTTTAGAAATTTAAATAGGCTCAAAGATAAGCACAAAAAATTAGTTTAAAGATTTGAAAAAATTAACATGGATCTTATGCGTTGCCATGCTGGTGACGAAATAACAACGAAATATAAACAGGAAATCAAAACAAATGGAAGAAACTCCAATCACATGTTTTATTTACAGTGTGGGGTGAAAATAGAGAAGTGAGTACATTACATTATTTTGGTCGAGTTTCGACCACTGGACGACCTCTCGTGTTATTTAAATAGGAAATAAATGTGATATTTTTAAGGAGACATTTTAGTGTAAATCCAATCAGGCAAATGGAAATTCGCTTAGTCTGCAGGTTTGCTGCGGCGGGGGAATTTTTTTAATTTTTGACCATAAAAACTAAACAAATTTTGCAATTTATTTGCAGCAGGCCCGTTTTTGGCCCTATCAGCACCCTAGGCACTACTAATAGCAGCAACCCTTTCCAATACATACAGTGTGATAGAAAAGTCCCGGAACGGTTAAATATTTTAAAAAATAATGCAGATAGAGCTAAAAAAATACTTGGTACAAAGTTACAGGGCATAAAACTCTATTTTAACACATATTCAGTGATCCAATAATTCTTCAGGGGGATGGCCCACAAGGAGTCGGAAGAAAATCTTAAATGGAAGCATAGGTCAATATGCACATCAAATTAAAGGTCTTTTTTAATAGAATACAATGCCGCAAACCGCACTTCAAAAGGTTGATCCTGCGCAAAATGGCAGATGTTTTGTTGACCAGATGTGTATTGTTACCTAGAACTTATAGTGATAGAGAATTAGCGGAATAGATCACGAATTATGATTCAAATTGTAGGAATACCTAGGAAAATTACACTACCTCAAGTTAGGATCGGAAATGGAAAATTTAAACCGGAATGGAAGGCAGCCACTTGTATAATCACTCATGCGGAAACCCTCTTCGCACATCTTTAGCGTAGGTTCTAATACTTCGGCCCAGGAGAGACGGCCGAACTTCTGGTGTGCCTCCCAGTATCCTCGCAGCTCTCCGGGAACCCCTGCCGCGAGCGCTCCTGTAACCAACCTTAGCTCAAATCAAACATCATTTATTCCATGAATAAAGTATACAAACAGTAATTCCAAACAAACCAACAGAGTAACTTAGGGGGGGTTCACGAGCTCGGGACTTCATAGTCCGCGACCAGACGTTGGTCCCAGATTATATAAGCGCCGACCAAAAAACGGGTTCACGAGTCAGAGCATAATGATGTGAAAGCATTGTAGGTCGAGACCAAATCCGTAGCGGAGCCTAATGGCAGGGATTCGCAGGGAATTTCTGTTGAGACGTTGGTAACAACCAGTAACAAAAGTCTGGAAACACATGTGAAGCCACTGCTGCTGACATACGCACTTCCATACAATAGGATTATCGTGAAAAAAGGCTGAACCAAAGCGTCCAAAACGATTATTTTTCTCGTATTTCATTGTCCCAATGCTCGCCTATGATAATCTATCTAAGTTAACTGATTTATAAACACAAAAATCCACGTTTGTATGAAATCAGACAATGGAAGTCTTTAGTAAAATATACATTTTGTGTTGATACGATGTTAAAAGTCTGTTTCATTACAATGCGTTTATATTTAGGGAAACATAGTTTTTTTTTTTGTTGGGCATCGTTTCGAACTGAAAATTTGATTTATTTTGCTTTCATTACCAAACAAATAGCTACCATCCAAGCTTTACCAACATCCAATAAATCACCAGTTTCTCGATGAAAAGTGTCATCAGCCAAAAATATTAGTGCAACTAACATTTTTTTTCAATTTAGAATACTGTAAAGGATTTTTTGTAGGGAAATCCGTGCCTTGGAGTGAACGCCTCAAATGACTCATTGATGGCATCTTTGGAACATTTAAATCTATCTTTAAATTCATCAAGTCATAAAAGGGTTTTAGTCATGATAACGAGCTGGTCCTATGCGAGGTAGTGGAGTGATGGTACATAATTGTTAACATTATACAGTGTAGATATTTCATACTGTAGTCATATTCAATACACACGGCGACCAGTGAGTACAACACAAGACGGTGATGTGATATCACCGCGAACCGTACTCAACGACTGACGGTTTGCTTGATGTTTCCCACGGCAAAAAACTATTTTTGATAATTATGTTATATAACGATGGTTTAACTGTGGCTGATTAGTTATATTTATATTCTACGCATAATTTTGTTGTTAAAATTGTAATAACATACATGGGGTTTATCAGTAAAAATATCTTTGTTATGATACTACTTTGTTACGTGCATAATTTATCTGTCGTTTTAAGTTGTTTGATGATTTTTTTCATGTTTTATGAGCCATTTTACCATTTTTACATAATCCGAAATCCGAAATTGTTCGGAATTTAATGAGGAACCATATTTAAACATAAGTTTTTAACAAATAATAAAAATAAAGGAGTTAATTAGATAAAACCGGCATCATGTCACCTTAAACCTGCCTCCTACCAGGTCTGAGTTGGAGACCAAACACCATCGTTCTTTTGGGCCCGAACCATCTCATCTGGGCTCGGACTTGACTCGTGAACCCACCGGGACTAATGATCAGAAGCCTGGACTATCTGCAATTGGACTCGTGAACCCAACTTTTAAAACCGGGTTTTATCCCTGCACTAATTGTGTGCCGCCTATCAGTTTGGTCCGCGGCTTAGATAGTCTCGAGCTCGTGAATCCGATTTTTTAAGTTGCGGCCCAAATACCGGTTATTTCCAGATTCTGGGCTCAGACTACGATTGTCCCGAGCTCGTGAACCTCCCCTTAGTCTACTACTCAAGTGGGTTACCGGTTCAATCCTAAAAAAAAGTCAGAAACATTTTTCCTATTCTGTGGCTTGTTTATACAAGAAACTTTTTTGTCTATAGGTGTAGTTCAGACAGTCAGTAACACAAAAATCCCTGTTTTTAACGAATATACAGGGTGATTCACCTTAAGTGTTACAATAGCTTTTTTGAAACATTTTACAAATGCTATTTTTTTTTTAAGTTTTGCCGCTCATTTTTTTTATGACAATCCCTAAAAATGTTTAGACAATTTTACTCTTGGAATTTTGTTGATAGTCCTAACCGTTTTGGAGATACAGCCATAATAAGCCACGATAACCATGGATATTGTATTACTGTTTACAACAACATATCAGTTAAGCTTTCATATAAAATAAGAAAATAAATAGCAAGATCCCCAGACCTGACTCCTTTAGACTTTTGCCCATGGGAAGCAGTAAAGGAGAGAGTGTTTAGCACCCTGCCAACCACGCCAGAAGACGACATGCAGGACTGCTTCTCGCTCAACGATCTCTACGACGAAGACTAAGAATATGCAATGACCACTAAGGTTGACACTTTAAACATTTGTTATGAAAACACGTTGTATCAGTATGAATTGAGAGTATGTGGTGTCAACCTAACCACAGCTGTGATGCCTTTGATCTTCACTTTATTTTAATATTTATTATGTAACAGCTGTTGCTAGATTGTTAAAATGTTAAGTTTTAACTATGTCATGTTTTTTAGCACACTTCTTCATTCGTTTGTAAATAAAACATTATCAAAATAATCGTTCATATAGTGGTGCAATTATTTCATACAGATTAAACATTGCTATATATTGGTGATCCTGAAGAACAGCAAAAAGAAGTACGACATACCTTCCTCAATTTTACCAATGTCTCAAGAAGAAATCGAAGCTCAATTGGCGAATCTGCAAGAGCAACAAAATGAGCTCTCTACCAACATTAAGCAATGCGACGACCCTGGTAATGTATCAGTTCATGAAGTTGCAGTAAAGCTTCCACCATTCTGGGCCTATTGACCTAGTCTATGGTTTGCTCAGGTAGGTTCCCAGTTCACCATCTCAGGCATCACGAGCGATGACACTCGGTTCCACTACGTCGTTTCACAGCTTGAAACACATTACATAGTGGAAGTAGAGGACATCATCACAAATCCGCCTGCAATGGTTCGTTTCACGGTACTTCGTTCGAAAGCTATTTGAAAGGCTAGGTCTACTAGTGAAGACCAGTGCGTTCGCCAGTTGATCAGCAACGAAGACATCACAGTTTTTACGCCACCAACGTAGTCTGATCTATACATTACATTACAATACATTTAAGAATAAATTCTCAAGTGGGTATGATGATATCCCTATTATTTTGCTAAAATCAGTAAAATTTGAACTTGGTTAAGTTTTATGCCAGTTAGTTAATTCTTCTTTTATCTCAGGAAATTTTCCAACCCTGTTAAAAATAGCTAAAATTATTCCCATACATAAAAAGAATGACATAAAAAATCCATCAAATTATCGGCCGCTGTCTCTATTGCCAACTTTATCTAAAATCTATGAAAAGGCAGTTTACATACAACTACAGTAACACATTTTCTTGAAGAACACCATCTCGTGGATAGCTCCCAACATGGGTTTTGTAGCGGAAAATCAGTGACAACTGCTAGTGTTTCTTTTATAGAATCAGTGATAGACTCAATATAGATGCTGGTGAACCAAGCGTTGGAATCTTTATGGACCTGTCAAAGGCTTTTGCCACTGTGGATCATAAAATTCTTCTTGCCAAATTAAAATTACTCGGCTTGGATCCTCATTCCTTGAATTGGTTTAGTTCATACCTAAATAATAGATATCAGTTTTTTCAGATTACTCACTTGGCCAAAAACAATAGAATTATAAATCATAAATCAGAGTTGAAACCAGTAAAATTTGGTGTGCCTCAGGGATCTATGCTGGGACCACTCTTGTTTATATGTTATTTGAAAGATATTTTTAAATCATTATCAAAATCAGATAACACAAAACAATGCTGATGATTCAAATCTTAAAGTATCGGGTAATAATTTAGAACAAGTAGAAATTTTATCATTCACTGAAATAGGAAATATGGTTACTTTTTTTTTGAAAATCACAACCTCCACTTAAATATTGAGAAAACTAACTACATTTCCTTTAAAACAGCCCAATCAAGGATAAAAAAAGAACCCTTGATTTTGGTGAATTCTGAGCCTATTGAGCTTGTCAAAAGTACAAAATTTCTTGGTCTAACAATAGATACAACCAACCAACCGTTTGGAAAATGGCGCGAAATTTTAAATAAATTATAGCTTGTCGTAAAGTGTTACAAAAAAATAAGGGAAGTTTTTCATTTAAAATTCTCTGTAAAATAAACGCCTAACAAGTTAGCTATTGTAACACAGTTGAATCACTTTGTATATACTGGATGAATGAATATATACACTCATTCTCCACTCATATTTGGGTTGAAATACACACCTATAAGGTGTCTCAACTCCATTGATAGTTGATAATGTCAACCAATATGTTTAATAGCAACAATGTATTTATCCACCCACCAGAACAATATCAAAAGCGCCACTTGGATTTGAAGTTAAAGCTTGCAAAACTATTCTTTTGTAGCAGTTTACAGTGATATCCTATAATAAACTATAACAGTTCTTCATCCTTGTGTCCCTCACACAATACTGAGTACAACATTGTCTAGATATCAGTGATTATAGTGGTTGCCTTGAAATCTGAAGTTCTTGGTTTGATTCCAAGTGAGATGGTTCTAAGCCCAGATGCAATTTGTATCATTGGGATGTCAATTAATGATGGAATGAAACAAAAGGTCAAGGTTAGGTAGTAACAGGACCAGGGTTAAGATTGTTCCTTTAGAAATCAAAAGTACCAAAAATTTTGTGAAGTACACAAAATGCTCTAAATTATGCTAGTTCAGGTGAATGTTAGCCTAACTTGTACCAACCACATTTCAGTGGTAAACCCTAAGTAAGTATCAACCTAAATTATAAGAAAAAAATTCAAAATTCTGAAACAACTAAAACCCATAGTTTTAAACCACATGGAATCACTCTCTACATTTTCAAAAATATGTGACAGAATTAAAAAAAAAAAAAAAAATTACATTCAAAAACCTACCATCTTCTGACAAAAGGCGCTTGCGGGCGAACATATCCTTCGTAGCAAAACCTGGTGCAGTTTCTCTGGCAACCAGAGCGTGAGCGGTCTTGGTCTCGCGTTTGTACACTGTCATCATGAACCCTCCGCCCAGTCCCATACTCTGCATGTTGAACACCCCGTTGCAGAATAGTGCCGCCACCGCAGCATCCACTGCTGAACCTTCCTTTTTCAAGATGTCTCTGGTAAACACAAAGTAATACTTTTCAAAACGGTTCACTTCCAGGTTAAAGTTAAGGCCTAGTTGTTATCAGGTCGTTTGGCCTCATATAGGCTGCATTTTTACTTCCCACAGTAACTAATATAGCTGATAACTTAAATTATGACAAAATATAGTTCATCTCACGGGCAAAAGTGTCTTCCAGCCTTGCTCTTTTTTCGACCTAGGCTTCACCTCGGTCGTTAAACTTGAGCTCAAGTCGAAAAGAGTCACTTTATGCCCTGGTGATAAAATATACTTTCTCTCAAATAATAAAATCCACTTCCAACTTTCAAACAAAAAACTAGTTGTTTCCAGTTAATAATATTAACTACATTTCTGTTTAGTCAATAAGAGATATTAATTAGTAATATTTTTAGTTATAAGAATTTCTACCAACAAATCAATATTTTGAGTTGTAATATTTTCGTAATGTAATCTAGTTTTATCTGAGTGAGGCAGACAGAGATAGACGAAGCCCAGTCTGAGTCACTTCCGCCAGCAACGGAATTTCCCAGCGCTTTTGTAGCGTACCTGTATCCACAGGAAAAGTTCAGTTCAGCTCAGTGCTTGTGCTTGTTCGGCTCAGTTCTTGTTCTCGTGCACAGCGTACTGCTGTGTTCTCTTTTGTCCACGCTTCTCTTATGGGCGTTTGGATTAATCATCTCTTTGTAACTCTATCTTATGTATCATTGCTCAGTATTAAAGTAAAATCCTCTTATTACTCTAAATCAAAGTCAGTGTTTTATAGTCCCTTGTGTTGTTCTAAATTACTCTCCCCCTCTGTGCTCTACTCTTCTAGAACTTCTTTGTGCGCGTTCGTGAGCAGATTCTCAGGACATTTCTACGTGGACGTATCGTTAACGGTCTACCGCGACAGAAGATCATTATCTGAAAGACATTCGTTTTGGCGTGAACGCTCTACTAAATCAAGATCAAGATTCCTCCATGCCTAGTGACTTCCCTCTGTGCAACACACTAGCTTGGACACGAGGCCTTCCCTTAGCCTAGTAGAACACTGGAAATTGGTGAGTGACTCTTTTCAACTCATTCATTTAATTAAGGTGTTTTCAAGCTCTATGGTTCCAGACCTAATCGGGTGGTCCTTCGAATTTTACTTATTTCTCACTCTCTAATTTGTAATTATCTCATATTTTACTCCCCCAAACAATCAATCGAACAATTTCCATTTCAATAATTTAAATACAATTTTATCTTGTCACTACATAATAAATCAAAAGTCAACACTCAATAGGCTACTGTTTTAATAAAGGTTTTAACACGTTCATGCGACGCCGCGGTCAATACCACAGACCGAGGTATACATTTGAATCTTACACACAGACCGGCTGTCACTTGGATAACAGTACACACAGACCACGGGCAAAAACCTGTAAAACAGTGATCATTTACATTGAAATACGCTACAATCGTGTTTGTAAATAATGTATTCTTCTTTTTTTTTGTATTATTAATAACCTTTTGTAATGTTGCATATTTGCGACGCCCGGTCTACAGCGAAGACAATAGTGAAAATTATCATAGTTTTCTTGAAATAGACCAAACGTTGCATACACGCGACAGTTCATTTTTTGTGTTTTGAGGTGAAAGTAAGTAAAATAAAAAACAGATTGATCAAAAACAGCTTATAACTGAACAAATATAAAATAATAATGCAGCATGCATACTGCATACATACATACAGTGATGCAGAAAAGTAAAGACCAGTTTTTCCAACTATCATATGACGTCACCAATCATCATATCCACAGACCAAGCGATGCAGTTGTGCGTCAGACATCTCTGTAGACCACTGCAGGGAATTCAGTGCCTTCAAATAGACCGTTACAAAGATATAAGCATTTTAATAACATTAAAACCCCGACGCAAATATACAATGGCAGTCTATTTTAATGTGACTAGCCGACGCATATATGTGACGGCAGTCTATGGGTGGAACCCGGCCGACGCATATGTGTGTCACTGGTCCACGTGAATGAAAAATTTCGTACTATTGCAGTAGCGAACGTGTTAACAGAGTACACAATACTGCCTGACAGAACAGTTAACATTTACATCTTACTTTTGACATGTTAAAGGTGAAACTCTTTCCATACAATTTTTTTTTGCAAACACTCTAATAACGACTTTAACCAGAAGACCTTGGTTTCGTTGTTTTTTCACCATTATGTTTAGTTAATCAAAAGCGCGGTACCCCCATGCTGAAAGCAGGGCTATGGCAGATAAGACAAACTTTTCAAGTGTCTGTCCTTGAATTTTTGTGATGGTCATGGCAAAAGCAATTTGGCATTGGAACTGCAGATGTTTGAATTTTTAGTAGAAAATTTCCCTCTGACGATTCTAAACTTAATTGGAATAATAATACTGTACTCGTTTTCCAGCCGAACTTGCAGTAATCATTTTCATATTTAAGACTTTGTCATTAATCTCTTTCACCATTACTGTATTCTGGTTCTATTAACCAGTCCTTTTTCTGGATTTAAATTTCTTAGTAAAATTACAATTTCACCTTTTTATAAACATAACTTGTGAGACATAATCATTTGGTGCTTAAGTGTGGAGAAATTCATCAGGGACATATAACCGGTCTTCCTCGTCTTGAATCAAAGTGTATAGTATACAACAAGAGTATAGAGTACCACTGAGTAGTAAATTCTACTTGTCATTATTTAGTTGCTTAGCTATTTTATTATTAACTAGTGGCCTGTAGGGGCCATAGCCCCTATTTTCCATATGAAGGCAACTCCCCATTTCGCGGTAGTAAGTCAGAAATATATCCATGAATTTGTCCCTGAATTTTAAATCAGTAGGCCTACGGCCCATTTCCCGGAATCTCTTTTTGTATAGCGGAAAGCGAAGCAAAAGCCATTGCACTGTTGTATTGCCTTATGTTTTTTATGAAGTTAGAATCATGTAAAAACATTACTTTTAGTTCGTCTTTTAAATGTGGTTGTGGCATGTAAAATGAGTCCATTTGTGGCCTCTGCGAAGTGAAATGCGCCACAACACAAGCAAGGGCTGTTAAGAGGATCTAGCCTAGATTGTGAGAAACAACACACAACTCATTTTCCAGCGTTCTTCTGAAGGCTTGTAAACCAACGTGTGGATTTCTTTTATATTTAGGTCTTACATGACGTTCTCCTTCAGCATTTCTTGTGTTAGTTGAATTCCTGGATACTCTTCCACGTCTTGCAAGTCTTCCCTACCCTGTCTAGTTACTTCACTCATTATAAAAACGGAAACCCAAAAAAATAAACGAATACGTTTCATTTTGAAACATGATTAAACAGCATTTACTCTCGGAATAAATGTAAACATTACAAATAAATAAGCAACAGCTGATTAGAATGCAGACGCTTTTCAGTCCCCATGCATTTCTTATGGTGGATATTTTACATTATATCTCGTTTTCTGGTAACTTTATGGGTATTCTGCAATTTTTCCGAGTCCCTGGGGTTAAGACCTCTAATTTGAGACCACTCCCACCTTTCTGCGACTCGCCAGACGTCCACAATTTTCTGGTAAATATTTTTTCTTACAAAATTATATATAAGGATTTGGTCACCATGTTCATTCTTTGGTTAAATTATTGCATGATTTTTGTCTTTTTTAAGCATTTTCAGAGAATCCTTCACTGAAGATTTCGTCAATGATATTTTTATTTGCAATATATTGTGGTGGAAGACTTATCAATGTCTCACAAAGACCATAAAGGAAGCTCTCTTGGCCATTCCTTATCCGTAAAAGATATTCATCAAATATTGATTCCCTTGGATTTGCTCTCATGTTTTTAGCAAGTGAAATGTTTTTAAACATTTTTATTGTTTTCCATATTCAAATTGTATTATTACTTATTATATTAAAGTTCATTTAAATAATTGACCATAAAGGTGATATAGTTATTGAATTTTCTACCATTTCACAGCGACTCACACCAGAGACTATGGTAGCTCATTGCCAGAAATTACCTCCTAAAACCTTTCCACCAAAAGGCTTTGCTTCGCCTTCTCTTCTGGTGATATCTCGCAGTAATCATTCTACAGATGATAAAGCATACTTATTGGACATAGAAGCTTCATCCTATAATATTATTTTACAAATATTTAGCTTCGTTACGATTGGATTTTATTCCGGAGACTGAGACTGACTCATTTAATTTTATTGGCAATTTAAATCTGTTTTGTACTGTACGTACGCTAAGATCTCTTAAGTCAAAATAGTCTGTTTTGTGACAGCATCTGTCCGTGCAATATTAAAAAAACTTCAAAACCCAGCATAGGTAACTTTTCAAAATTTATTATCATACCATCGTTAATATGTCGCCGAATCGCAAACACAGAATTGTTTCTTCTAGGTAGAATTTTATGATAATCAAACAAAATTAAAATTTGGAAAACACAACACATAAAAATATCTATGAAAACGTTAAACACACCATTATCTGAAAATAAAATACAATCACATAATGAAATAGACTGGTTTTTACTTTCTATGAATGAAACTGCATAAATCAACTATACCATCTCATAAGTTATCATTGTATTTTAAAGTAAACTGATAGGTAAAAAGAAAAGTAAATATATTAAAATAGAAGGGAAACAGGCTATTTTTATGAAGACAGATGTTTACTTTAAAGTAGGGATGGTCAAGTCTCGAAATTTCGGGAAATTTTCGGGAAATTTTAAATCTCGTTACACGAGACGAGATTTCTTTTTGGCCGAGATTTTTACCGAGACGGGAATTAAAAAAAAAAAAAAAAAAAAAAAAAAATTAAAAACGCCTGCAGAAAGTCAATGCAATACCCGCAATACAGGAGCGTGTTGTAGTTGCGTTTCCTTTGTGAAGGCGTTCTTATTTAATTAATTCTTTAAATGTAAATATTACTTTAATTATTTTAATAATATTACTTTAAAAACATTTGAGAAGTTTTGTAAAGTGTAAGCAGTGTGAATGTTTTATTACTATAAAAAGTCAAAACAAGTAACTATAAAAAAAAAATTAATATTGCTTTTATTTTATGATTTATTTTGTTTTAGGATAAGTTGAACTCTATCCTAACTGATATCACTATGTTTCCTAATCGTAGGCATTTTTAATAAGATAGGCGTGATTAATAAAAAAATGTTATGCTGATGTTTTTTTAATAAAAGATTGTAAATATTCTTGACTATTATCATTATTTTTGTATTTAAACAGTCATCTAACAATGTTACAAAATCAGGTAAAAATTTTGAACGTGCATTTCCCGTTGTGTATGAGAAGGGAAATCCCGTCTCGATCTCGTCTCGAAATTTTATGAGAAATAAAAAATCTCGTCTCGTCTCGTCTCGAATTAAAAATCCAATCTCGTCCATCCCTACTTTAAAGAAATGAATCATATGTTAGGTAATCTTAAAAATCTTAAAATCTTAACAAATGTTGACTTGTATATTTAAAATACATGAAAACTTTAAAGTCCAATGGAGCAAAGCACATTGAACTGAGCGTGACAAAAGTTATTCCATGACTTCTACAGAGAATTCCCTTTAATTTGACACCTTAATCATCAAAATCGGTTAATAAATAAAAGAGTTTTGCTGTGCACATGAAATTCCTTACGGAATTAGAATAATAGAAGATAGGTGTTGAAATCAATATCAATAAAAAAAAAACTAACCAATATAAGAATAAATATAAGAACTCTTGAGAACTTTGGTACAGTACAAGGAAGTGACCAATATTAGATTTTGAAGTGTTCATTGATATCCTCTGTAACCACTGATTATATCTACATGATCGTTTATATGATGCAGTTACGCTACCTGCCGATGATTGAGCACGGGTTGCCATCAGTGCAGACGGCTGCCTTGCGGAAGCTGTGCTCTAAACTCGGGGAGGGTGGCAGTTGTTTTTCGGGGTCTGGAAGCTCCCCTGTCTCCACCCAAGCCCCCTTGTTGAAGAAGCGAGGAGCGAGACGACCGAAGACTTTCTGCCAGTTAAGGCGGGTAGAGGAGGCGATCAAAATAACAACAACGCAAACTGCTACGTAGCGCCCCTGTACACTGTACCTGAAATTAAAATATGTTGATAAAATGTTGGATGAAATGGAAAGCGAATTTGTGATTTGGGGAAGATTGTTTTGTGTCCAGAGTTAATCTCCGCTTTCATACGTTGATGGTTTGCTTAATCTGAGGTTTGACATCACTTTCAAAAACCAATTTTTTATATCCACTCAAAACTTAAACTCGAAAACAATACTTTTTCTATACTATGGTTTAAGAGGAGAAGTAAAAATAATAATAATAATAATAACGAGCTGTTGGCCCGTCCTACGGGAATCAAGTAGTCCATTAAAACTGTATACAGGGTGTTCATTTGAACACTGTCCATTTCTGTTCTATGCAAAGGTAAGGCTTTTAACACTTTGTTTGTTCACATTTCCCCCTAATTTGGACATGCCAAATCCAATCAAATTTTCAAATTTGAAAAATGCCCCAAAAGGGCCCAATTTGGGGGGTAGAGGTGCTTTTTGAGAAATTTTAAAATGTAAACATGGGTTGTTTGATACATCAATTTAAATGTCAAATCACCCCGATCATTTTGATGCAGAAAAAATGTAATTATCTTTAACCGTATTAACAGGGTGGGTCAAAACGTAAAAAAAAAAGACTTTGAAGTTAAGTTCCGTATTACCCTAACTACTGAACGGAACAGCGCGAAATATCTTTCCAAGCTTATTCTTGAGCTACTCTTTAAGATAACTTGTAGTAAGGGCATTTTCCATGCTATTTTCTAATTTTAAAAAATCGCAAATTCGAAGAATAAAAGAAAGCTGAAAACTCAAAATTCTTAAATAACAAGGTATAACAAATTTCATATCATGTGAAAGGTCCTTTTTTAACAAACATTTTATGTATTTAAGTTTTCTTTCTATCTCTTACTGTTTAAAAATTTCAGTAAAAAAACAGAATTTTCTATGGTAACATTGTAACTAGTTTTCTAATTTCTAATTTGAAAATAGAACTTGCACATGAGCAATCATTAGCTTTTCAACCTTTCTAAAGTTGATAAAAGTTCTTTTTCATTCATTCTTACTCTCATTACAATTTTCATCCAAATGCTGAGCTGAATGTTTACTCATTGTTACGTTAAGCAAATGGTGTTATACCAAAAAATAGAGTAGAATGTTAGCATCGGCTGCTAGACTTTTTAAAATTTTAAACTTAATTTCTAATAAAATGAAAACCTAAACTAAAATTATGGCTTTGACATTCCCTAGTTTTCAAAATTATCTTTCTGTCAACACAAAAATCACGAAAATCCGTCAAGTGGTTGATTCAGAATCTTGAAATAAAAAACCCTGTCACGTTTTAACATATATGATAATTAGAATAAAAATGAACCTTTTTTTATGAAATTTGGTACAATTATTTACCCAAGTTTATTCAAATGAGTTCACTATCGAGCGTGATCAGACTTTGGGGATTTTATTAGGTAAATATTTGTGTTTCCAATTTTGACCCCAACACATAAAATATTGCAGTTTCTTTCTAACTACGGTATTTTGTAGACAATCCTTATATATAATTCTGTAAGACAAAATCTTTACCAGAAAATTTTGGATGTCTGGTAAGTCGCAGAAAAGTGGGAGGGGTCTTAAATTAAAGGTCTTGACCCCAGGGACTCGGGAAAAATAGCAGAATTTCCATAAAGTTACCAGAAAACGAGATATAACGTAAAATGTTCTCCATAAGAATAGCATTAGAAACCATTTTCTGCTAATTTTTGTTTACATCATACAGCTGATCGCGATTTATCATCAAGCCAGTACGCAATGATAACATTTGCATTATACTTATTTGCCAGTAAGTTCAGCAATGTACTATATAAAACCAGGGATAACGTTACCTATAATAATTAAGACTTTTTAGTTACGTTATATAGAATATGGGAATATATTATTTTACTGTGAAACTTTTCAAACTTGTGTTTAACAAGAAATAACCACATTGAATAAATTATTAACGAGCTACCTTAATAAACCAGTATTTTTTCACAACCAATTATATGTTTGCTGCCTTTATAGTGTAGCCTTGCTTTAGCAGAGTTAAATCTATGTAGTGATTCGAATGATTTATTGAAAATAACATCAACAAAGACAAACAACAAACTGTTTTTTACACAAAAGATATGGCATATATACAGGGATATCTATTCTGACACATAGATAATATATTTCTTTGTTTGTTTAAATATTAGAATAATTTGTTTTATATTATTGAGCATTTTAGGGACTTATGTCCCTACAAGCCACTAGTAAAACAATAATCTTATTCATAAAAAAAAATTGAGTTTTCTTTTCCGAGTTCGATTAACTCTTCTACCCGACCGATTTTCATGATTGAGGTCTCAAATTGAAGGTATGCAGTCACAGATTTGCCATCAAGCATCGGCATATAGTTATCTATAGTATCACTCGGTTATAGGTAAACGAAATTTGCTCCCCATGTATTTCTTATAAGAGTTAAATTAGGTTTCTCTTTGCCGAGTTCGTTTGGCTTTTCTACCCGACCGATTTCCATGATTGAGGTCTCAAACTGAAGGTATGCACCCACAGATTAGCCATCAAGCATCGGCATATATTTATCTATAATCCCACTCGGCTTATATGTAAACGAATTTTGCTCCCCATGTATTTCTTATGGGAGTTAAATTTGGTATATATTTTCCGAGTTCTTTTGGCTCTTCTACCCGACCGGTTGTCGTGATTGAGGTCTCAAATTGAACGTATGCACACAGAGATTTGCCATCAAGCATTGGCATATATTTATCTATAATCTTACTCGGTTTATAAGTAAACTAAATTTGCTCCCCATGTATTTCTTATGGGTGTTAAATTTGGTTTTCTTTTCTGAGTTTGTTTGGATCTTCTACCCGACTGATTTTCATGATTGAGGTCTCAAATTGAAGGTATGCACAAACAGATTTGCCATCAAGCATTGGCATATATTTACCTACTGTATTACTCGACTAAAAAACATAATTTGATTCATTTTTGAATTCTTACTTCAATTTAAGATGTATTTCACCAGTTATTATTATATTATCCTATATATTTTGGCCTAAGAACCAACAATGAAATACCGGCTTTCATTTAAGCTATTAGTTATTCAAATCGACGAGTTTCAAGCAAACGCAAGGTGTACAACGATCATTAAAAATTATTTTTCATAAGATTTTTCTGTGATTAAAAACCAATCTCTCCAGTATTGTTAATGTTTTTTATATGTTTTAGACTCAAAATAATCAGTAAATTATAGGCTTTAATTTGAGCTATTGAACGTTTGAATCAGTTAAGCTCAAGATACTGGATTAATCAATCAAAAATCATAAATTTAATTATTTCTTGGATATTATAATTATTCTAACGCTGCGGAGCAGTATGGGTCCTCTAGAATTTTGTTACCAGCATCACACCACAATCATTCGACTCCGATAAACTCAAAATACTTATAAACTTTATTACTCCGGAAATCGACGAGTACATAATCGTAAGCGGTACGTATAACGATTCTATATCTGTGCTAAGAAGTATCTATGTAAAACCTGTAAATTAAATATATTCCAGACATAAACTACCTGCACGTCAGCAGCAACCTGAGGAGACTATTGACCAATATCTCCAGGCTTTAAAATTATTAAGTAAAGACTGTCAGTTTAAAGCTGTCACAGCTGAAAAGGATAGGGAAAATTATATCCGTGACACATTTATTGCTGGAATAAAATCTTCTGCAATTCGCCAGCGCTTATTACTAGAAAATGTTTTGTTGACACTAGATCAGGCATATAGTCAAGCCAGATCCCTAGAACTTGCACATGAGAAATCGTTAGCTTTTCAACCATTCTAAATGTGATAAAAGTTATTTTTTATTCATTCTTACTCTCATTACAATTTTATTTTTTTTATCAGATTTATTATTGAAATTACGTTTTGAGATGAGTAATTAGGATTTCTGCTACAGCAGGGGTTTAAAGTATGTGTTTCTTTAATGTAAATAGCTTGTTATAAAGTAAAAAATCCATATTTTATAAAAATATTTTCTTAACAAACAGGTTTCGAGACTTTTTATATATTCTCCCCAAGAACAACAAAAACATTTATGATATATGTAGTTTTTTGGAATTTCTTTTGTGACCATTAGGAAAAAACCACACAATGGTCACAAAATAAATTCCAAAAAACGATATATATCATAAATATTTTTGTTGTTCTTGGGGAGAATATATAAAGTCTCGAAACCTGTTTGTTAAGAAAATATTTTTAGTTTACCAACAACTGAAATGCCTAACTCACAATAGTTTACCTAGAACTATTTACAATTAGAAAACTCACATTTTACAGTTCCGGCGACAATTCAATGTGACAGAACACGGCCAACAGCAATGATCGTGGTCACACTGAAGTTTAGTGGATGTGTTGTTGCACTAGAGCACTTCTACACTTGTGAGATGAGTGACATACCCATTAATCATGTAGCTTATAATCATTAATCATTAAGTTAAACGTTTTCAAACTCATACAAAGTATTAGTAACTACTAGGTGAAACCCGTCGAAATCGACGGTTACTCTCAAGTCCTTTGTCATATCGGTCATCTTAGCATTTTACTGTGCCAATGAATAACCCTCTAGCATAGTTTTGAGAAATTGGTCGTGGGGTTACTGTCAAAGCTGGAATTCCTAGACATTCGGATGTCAGTTGTCTCAGCCTTATCAATTACATAAAGTTGTCAATATAATCTCTCTTTGGAATGTTAGGTGTAGTGGAATTTACTTGTAGGGAAGCTGGCTTTTATTCTAGCCTCGTTCATATGGTTGTGTGGCTTCATTGCTAACAAATAATGTAAATGACAAAGCAATGATGCTTTTCAAAAAAACGAATACTGTAAATAGGCTGATAAGTAAATATTGACATTTACATGCATTGTTGTTAGTAAACGTATCTTATAAAGGATACGTTTATTTATAAGAATTCAAAATTCAGTATTGATTCTTCAAATATCAATAAAGGGTAAAATAATAAAGGGCAAGAAAATTAAAGTTAGAAACTTGAGTTTATAAATTACAAAAAAATATTTACTTTGTGAATAAAACCCATACTTTCATGTTAGTTTACTAGGCCTACCATAGTTTATATTTAATACACAATAAAAGTTCTAAATTATGTCTTTATTCTGACCTAAACCAATAAAAGTAGTATTTGTAGACAATTATACAACAAACATGAATAAAGGAAGTGGTAGTATTAAGGAAAAGGTCCTAGCAGCCCAATTTAATGCTGCTAGCCAGCTAGCCAGTTATTTAGGGGAATAAATTTCTCTACGGACGTCAACGAGCTAATAATAATGTATTCCAATGAAATATTTTTCAAGCTGTAAAATATAGACGAACCGAAAATTTCAGGGTTAAACGTAATTGATAACACCTGTTTCTACCACTGTTACCAATCAATCAGCCAGTTGAGGCCCAATACGGGTTGTCATCAGGGTTACCAACCTTGAATGTTGACTCATAAAATGCATTGTAGTTCAGTTATAGTTTGCGGTAAAACGTCATACGTAATATATAGATTTAGATTTAAAATTCTCCTATTTTGGGTAGAATTCTCTTATAATTCTAATTACAAATTATGTTCACCTATTTTCTATTTATATGCAATTTAATAGTATGTAATGTGTAATTAGGGCCTAAATAAATATTTCCACCAATAGGTATAGCTAGTTGCTCTGCCCGTGCTTCGCTACGGAGTGAGAATGCAGAAAAGAATAATTCGTTTTATTTAATCTACTATAAGAAACAGCTACAATGCACGTACCAGAAAACATAAAATAGGCAAAGCTCAATCATACTTATTGATTATTTAAATGCAGATTTCTTTATGTATTATCATCACTTTATATAGTGTATTGCATTTAAAATATATGCAAAAGTCTAAATCGTTGACCACGTGTTACCATAAGAAACAAATCAAACAAATTTAATTAAATAGCAGAACGAAGCATAACAGCTGGGTTAGTAAATTTTATTCATCTTACTAATATTATAAATCTGAAAGTTTGTGAGTTTGTGTGTATGTTTGTGTTGCTCAATCACGCATAAACTACTGGATGGATTTGGCTGAAATTTTGCATGATGATAGCTCACATTCCCTATTAACATTTAGGCATATTCTTATCTCAAAAATGCTTTCGGGTTCCGCCCCAGTGGCTCTGTAGTTCCCCATGTTAACCTTATAGTCCAGTCAATCCGTTGTAAAAATCAACCATACGTGGACAAAATTGGCGTCTGAGAAATTTTGTCTGAAATTTATGTTTTTTGGGGCGCTGAATCCGAATCTGAAGTTGTCCAACAAATATTTCTTGAGCGTCACGAGATCTGGTCAGTCCCCCCGCTGGTGAATTTCGTGGTAACTCGATGAGCACAACCTGGAAGTAGATGACATAGAAGAATCGCCAGAGCCACAGGAGCCACAGTCAGGACCATCTTGCGCAGGGCCTAAATGCCCCCGCCTGAGCACTTGATTATACGTGTACATTTTTAAAATAATGTTAGTTATGTAGATATAGTGAATATGAACTATGAATAAATTGTAATCATTAACATAGAAACCTACCTCTCTAACATTATTTACCACATTCCGTTCAAGATAAGTAAAATGATAGGTTTGGGTTTGGGAAGAGCATGAGGTATGGTAGGGTATTTTATGCTGAGGGGGGGAGGTTTGATGAGATAGAAGGGGTTGTGATAGTTATGGGATGGAAGGGGGTGGGTGTTTGCTGAGTAATATTAAAAACCAGACCAAAAGCTTGAATTTTTTTAAAGTTAGAAAAATAATTAATTTTCAATGCGCTCTAGCGGAGGTTATTTATAATCGATATTCAAGTGTGAATAGTGCATTTTGAAGGAAATTTTGCCCACTTTCATTTTGTAAGGAGTAAAAGTCGCTAGAATTCATAGTTTTCGACTTAATATAAAAACTGAAAAAAGTGCTAAAATTTTGATGTTTTTTTTGCGAATATCTCGGAACGCTCAAGAAATATTTGTTGGACAACTTCAGATTCGGATTCAACGCCCCAAAAAACATAAATTTCAGACAAAATTTCTCAGACGCCAATTTTGTCCACGTTGGATACGGATTGACTGTACTATTATGAGTATTCATATTTAAAGGGAATTAAAGAATTTAGTCGGCTGTTTCAACTTTAAAAGTTGGTTCTATAATATGCAATAGCATTAAAAAGTTATAAGGTTTCCAAACAGGGTGCAGCACTATTATTATTTTGTTTTTGCATATGACAACAGCTAATTTGAACAAAGCAGCAACAAAAGGCTGTGATACACAATGAGAACTGTCAAAGTAGGGTTGTTTAATTACAGTTAGGTTTGAGTTTTTAATTTAATAAATAATTTGAAATATTGTGCAAATGTTTGATAATTTATTTTTTTCTATTGTTTAGGTGCAGTGGTAGAACATTATGACAATGGTAGATGTGTTATATTATATCATACCATAAATTTATGAACCAAATTTTATCAAACTGTATCCTCCCCCCCTTGCAAACGTAAAGCTTGAGCATAACTGCAATAAGCATTTTATGCTTATATGCCAACCCCGTACGAAGGACGGGTGCTCTGCTAGTAAGAAATACATTGGGATTTTGATGGCCTGTGGGACAACGCCTGAGGACTTGTATTACAGAAATTGGTGAAAGGGAGTGTCTACTAAAAAAAAAAATAATTTTGAAACATTGCTTGTAAAAATCCGTCCATTATTAACGGAGGAGTAGTGTTTCGTATAATTCGCCTTCACGTAGGAAGGATACTAAGTAAAATACTCCATAGCACAATTTGTATGATCCCGCACTGGCAGGGTTGTAAGTTACAAAAAATAAAAAATCTCTTTCTTCTTTGTAGGCCTACGTCCACGGTTGGTGCTTATGTGCCATCTTCACATCCGCTATACTACTTACTTGATACTTGGATATATTACTTCTCTTGTCTGTACCTAGAGGTTCACGGCATTATCACTTGAACATATATTAGTGATTGGCAGGATTTGAACCTGGGACTCGCCGACCAAAGTCTCACGCTCTATCAGTAGACCAGCCAACTCCTAAGCTCCATCGATGGTTGGTTAACCCATAGATTAAGCACCGATTTGTTTTTCTTTTGGATCAGTTGAAGACAATAATTCTAAGGTATATTTCATTCGGTCCCAGTAATTATGTTTTGTTGTTTACTATTTATTTTATAATTTTGAACTACTTTAAAACGTGTACTTAACCAAAAAAAAAAGAATAATTTTTATAAAGTTTTGCTTGTTCTATAATTGTGCGGTTGGTTATAATCACTTTGTTACTTAAGGAGTTAAGAAAACATTGAACAATACCATGAAATTAGAGGGAAAGTATTCAGTCGACATTAGTGATGTGTCAAAACCGAATCTCAAATCTCAAAACCATCAAAATTTAAGAAAAGTTTCGGTTTCGAGATTCGATCACCAAGTTTCGAGATTCAAAAGTTTCGCAATTGAAGATTTTGGCAGTTTTATTTTTGAAACTGCAGAAATTTTTTATGCTTTTGTTATTGTTTTTAACACTGCTTCCAAACAAGCTGGTAGCAACTGAGCAAACATCACCATTAACAGTAATGAAACAAGTAAATTTTATTCTGAACTTCAAAAGGTATCATAAATACTATAACTGGCACAATTCAGTTTCACATCAATATTTACTAAACACAAAGAAATATTGACGACTAAATGTTCTACTTAATCTAATATTCATGTTTATGTTGGTTTATAGAAGTTTAATTTATTTTTTGTTGGTTGTTTATGAAAAATTATGTTGTATAGGGTTTTAAGATTATCAGTCACATTCACATATTTATTTTATGTCACGGTCAGGAGTCGATCTCTTTCAGTTTTAATTGCATACCTAACATTTTATGATTATTTGTATTTTTTGTAACCTTGACCTTTGTAACCAGCTAAGTAAAAAAGTTACGCGTTTAGGTTTAGAGATTTGAGATTCGATTTTTTAAAGTTTCGGTTTCGGTTTTGAGATTCAAAATTTCTGGTTTTGACAATCACTAGTCGACATCACAATCGAACATTGTACAAGAAATTTGTGTTAAAACGGGGATCATATATTTTGACACAGAATAACAGATTTTTTTGCATTATCTCAAGTCAATGATTCGACCTATGGAGTTTGTGTGCATTTAGTTTTGTTGACTTGGTGTATTCAATTTATATAAAGTAGAACCTCTTTAATCCGAACTAATTGGGACCGGGGGTACAGTAGTTCGGACTATTGAATAGTTTAGGTTTCAGAATATATTGTTGTATAGTGTTTCGGATTTAAAGAGGTTCTACTGTATTTGAAATTGTTAAATTATTAAAATATTTGTTTTGTAGTACTGTGATGTTTGTCGTTTTGGCATGATTAGTTGTAGCGATCAGGTAATATTTTACTTTTGATGGACGAGATCAGGTGTGTCAATACAGAAACAACTGTGCAGTCCTACCAACCACACCTAGTTTAAAACTGTAAAATGAACCGCATCTACACTCTATGAAAAACAATAAACCACAGATTGTCATCTCTTGTTTTGTTATTAGAAAACTGTACAGGGTAAAAAGTATCAACCCATTGGAGACTTTGCACGAGACTGTTTCGTGATGGGTTATAGTGACCTAAAAGTCTCAACGCAAGACTATCTCGTGGTGACATGTTATTTTTTTATTTAATTGAAATAATCTTTAGTTTAATACTTAAAATAAATATGTCTAAGTATAAATAAATAAATGGTATGCATAAATAGCTTCTGAAAATAGATCTTAATAAAAAAATAGCGCAATAAATATTTTTTAAGGGAGTATGAAGCTAATTTTTTTATCGTTTTGTTGTACAAGTTAGTGCTCAGTCATCTTTACGAAAACTTGATATATTTACCTATGGTAACTTACTCTTTGATAAATTCTAAGCTGTTTTTCAATATTGTTATTCATGTTTTGTAGTGTTGGTAGTGCTGTACAAATAGAGAACACCTGATGTTTGTTATTAATGGCCAATTTGCCAACATTTGTAACAGTTTAGAAAAAAATACAGTAGAATCTCAATAACAAGACTCTCATGGGGATAATGAAATAGGACTTTTTATCAAGGCTGGCTTCTTCTTGAGGTTTGCAATAACATTTGATCATGGGTAAAATGAATTCAAGGCGATTTGAAAATTACACTTGTTATCAAGGGTGACTTGTCATTGAGGGTCTTCTTATCGAGGTTCCACTGTATAATAAAGTTATACTAAATGCACATTTCCACGTGAGGAAATATATTATCTACACTTCTCTGGCAGTTATAAAACCCTTCTCTATAAAACTTAACTTTAAAACTTTTTTGGCTTGGTTTAAAAAAAATTACTGTACTATTTTTATGGTTTTTTATTTTTACAACGAACTGACAACTTATATCATATGAAATGTAAATATAATAAATCCAGTTTAAATTAACACAAAATGTATGTTTTTAATTTAAGTAGAAAAAACAATTTTTAATCAATGTTTTAGTAAAACCCTAGTAAAACACTATTTTTTTAGGGTTTTGGCCCTGCAATGTAAAACAATATATTTTTTAAATGTGTTAAAATTATTAAAAAAGATAAGAAAAATAGAAAAATACTTTCAATTAGAGCCAAGAAGGGGTTTCCAATCGATCAGGTCATTGAATGACAATAAGCTTAAGTTGAGTGGAAAGTTTCCATGATGGAATCATAAACACACACTGATAGAAGAAGTAATTATTTTATTTATTATTATAACTTTATTATTATTATAACCCCATGAAGAAGAGTTTTCTTTAATTTAAATACATAACAAAAGCAAAATAAATTTAAGTTAAATTTAATGTACATTCAAATTTCCCGCCTACTCCCCACTACTCAAGACTACACTAACCAAGATGATGAAGCCGCCATCTTGTGACCTTCACTTCAATGTAATTTTTCGAGGTTAGTGCATCGCCAAAATTTGTCCCTTCTTTTTAACAACGCATTTTACATTTTCTAACTTTTATTTTTTTCGCTTTACGCAACACACACACTCTTATATTGTTTTTTCCAATAGATTTTGGGAGAAATGTATTATGTAAAGAAACCTAAGAAAATTTAATTTATGTGTAAATAATTTAGTTATTTTGGTCATCTTCACAGTTGATATTTGCAAATAATTAAAGACTACCTTGAATACATTGATAAAAACATGAATTTTCAATGTTAGTTCAATGATTCCTGAGCAAAATATGAATCTTTCATATTTTTGTTCTTTAAAAAGCCTAACAAGAACTAAAAAATTTTAACTTTGTTATACACATATAAATTGTTCAAGCCTTTGATTGGCTGCTGACGACACACAAGTGTACAAGTGCGTCATTGGCATATTTCATGTAATTTGCTAACGATGCGTATGTTGTTGTGTTAGCTAAAAATGTTCCAAAATGATATAAATTACACAATTTAAAGTTTTGGCTATAAACAAAAACAAATATATTATACAATTTATTTAATATAAAACAGCCACAGGATGGCTGAAAAGTAACGTGCACCCATCTTAACTTTCAACCATTTGAGATATTTGAAATCGGTTTGCTGCAACTTTAGCCTTGACTACTTCCCAGCGACGAATGTCACGACCCATTTTCTGTTTCTGTGTTCAAGTTTTCGTATAGTATGTGTTTTCCCATGTTACTGTTTCGACATCCCCAGTGACTCCTGTTTGTCACACGGTTTTAAGGGGTCCAATGTCGGACTTTAATTTGGAACTACAAAGTTTACAAATAAATATAATTTGAAATCAGATGTTTACTTTTCACCAACTGTTTTGTAGGTTTGAATAATCACAGCATTCTGTATTAGTCATGATTTGGAATAGTGCCACAATGTTTCCACAGAATGCAGCACAGAAAACTATTTTACTTTTGGATTAGTCCGAAATATATTGAACCCCAATCGTAGCATACCTGTGCACTCAACAACTTTTAAATTCTCCACTACTGTATTCAATATTTAAACATAAAAAGTAAAAACTTTTATCAATTGTATTATAATCAATAAAAGGGATGGCAATGGATTAATATTTTTATCTTTTGTTGTATACCCACACAATCTAACATAAATTATTAAGTGAATAATAATTGTAAGTGCTATCTCAGGTATTCAAATGCCTCCCAATTTGTCATCAACTGTCATTAAAAGTAGGAACTCCAATAATACTAATGTGAAACTTAAATCGACCCAAGTTGTGCAATGGAACCAAACTGATGATAAAAAAAATTACAGCAAACTTGATCGAAGCAACAAACAGTGATAAGTTTGGAGAAATTAGTGATGGTCAAAACCAGAAATTTAGAATTTCAAAACCGAAAACAAAACTTAAAAAATCAAATTCCAAATCTCAAAACCTAAACGTGAAACTTTTTTTAGTTACGTGGTCAAGGTTGCTAAAAATACAGGTAATAATAACATTTTCACTATGTGATCAAAACTGAAAGAGATTGAAATGAATGACACAAAAAATGTCAGAAGTTTTAAAAATAAAAGTTCCAACATTTTTATTTTCGAAACTTTTGAATCTCAAAACTTGCCGATCGAATCTGGACACCAAAATTTTCCCAAAGTTTTGATGGGGTTGAGATTTGAGATTCGGTTTTGACACATCACTAGGAGAAATAGTCTAAATCCCAAGAATACTGATGATTTTATACGAATTACCCTTTGAATTCAAACAACTACAATTTCCTTTGCGTCTTGCTTTCACAATCACCACTATAAGACACAATCCCTGACTATCGCCGGTTTTAATGTAGAAAATGCATGCTTTCACACGGACAGCAGTATGTTGCGTGCTCACGTGGTGGTATGTACGCCTAAAAACTTATATTATATTTATACACCTAATGAAAAAACATAAAACCTTGTTTATCCACTGGCAATAAAGTAAAATAAATATTCTATTTTTGTATTTGGTACACTTTTTTATTATTTATCGTAAAGAACTAAAATAATAGTTGTTAGCGCATCAACGCGCGCCGTGCAACTGCTAGTAATTAATTATTTGTTGTAAAATGAATGCAATTCGGCGCATTCATTGAGTAGGTATTTAAATCTGATGTAACTTGTTGGTTATAACAATTTTAATCATCCTTGCAGTTGTTTTAGTTATTGTTGTCGTATTTAATCCCATGTATAATTTGTATTGTCCTCGTAACAGCACACCTGCAATCTCATGCATTTTTGTTGTGATCAATTTATAATTTGAACGGATTTAGCTATTTTGTTTATTTTAAGGCAATCTATTATTTTAACAATAAACCCGAGACAGTGAATTATTTTAACAGCTTGGTGCAAAACCAAAATTCTGGCATACATTTTGGATGTACTGTAGCAATCCATATTTGGGTCAAGCAACAATTCAACAGTTTTTCGGGTTTAAAAAGAATTTGGTTTGAGAACTTGCTCTGAAGATGTATTGCATCACAACTGAAATGGTCAGTAATTTTTGTTGTATCAACACATAAATAATTCATATGTGTAGATTTTATGTTAGTTTACCCACCTCTGAAAGTGATTTAGCTGAGTTTAGGTGGCTTGAATTTAATTCAGGATTCAATTCAATTCATTTATTTACAGCCAAAACCATTACACATCAAGTACCATGCACAAAGAAACAAAGTTATACAAACAGTAATAGTTCATGCTCACAGAAGAATCAATATACGTTTAAAACATAATTAAGAGTAAGACGTAATAATAAATAGTGCATGCATAATAAATAACAAATAAACTCAAACTGGCAATTATTAAGGAGAGATTGGTGGTTTTGAATTGGAGCAAACGTAAACATTTGAGAGAAAAAACAAGCAATACTAAATACAATAAGTGAACAAAGATAAGTATTTAACGTGCAAAAGTTATACAACTGATCTAAGACAACAAGATGCATACAAATCATAATAATAATACTTCTAGATAGTGCATAGAATAGTAAGTAACAAGTAGACTCTGAAGAAAAACAAGAAGCAAGCGTTACGAGAAGATATACAAGAGGATATATCAGTAAATAATGTGCTAATGATATACAAATGATATAAACACAAGATGCAAAAGAATCATAATAATCAAGACATAATAATAATACTTCTAGATAGTGCATACAATAATAAGTAATAGGTAGACTCTGAAGAAAAACAAAAGGCTAGCATTACAAGTACCTACAGGATCAACAGGACAAAAAGATTCAAATCTTCCATCGATTTAAATTTGCCATTTTAAATTTATATCGAGGCTCTTTAAATTTAGTGTATTGAACAAACCTAAGATCACAGTCACATTTGAAAGCTTTGCGTATTGTGTACATTAACTTGATTAAAAAGAGGCCAAAATGAGATTTGAAATTTAAATTGTTATCATGAAAATGAGTTACAAACTTATAAACTTATGATGGAAAAATATGAAACGTAAAGAAATAAAAAAAATTGAGGTAAACTATACTACCGGTAATAATTCATTTTTTATTACAAAACAATTTCAAAAAACACTTCTGATATGTAAACTGTTAAAATAGTTTTCACTCATTTTAGGGAAATCACGGGAAGTCCATTTAAAAATACTAACACTGCTGTTAAACCGAATGGATTTTAATCCAATAAAAATTGTTTCTATTAATAAGTGGTGTTTCTAAACTTGTCAAATAGCCAGGCGCAAAATGTATTTTCTAAACTGAGGATAATAATAATCACTATTTCATGAATTATTGAAAAACAGCAAATTTGGGTTTTTTTATGCTTAAAAACTAGAATAGGCTATATGCAGTTCTGAAAATAAAAGTAAAAGAATATGGTTTATAAAATTTAAAAGAAAAGGAAAACATACGGTTGTGATATAGAAAAAATGAGACTATTACTATAAAAACCTAACAAAAAAAATTAAAAAATTAGGGCCAGATTCAAACGATTAAAATCTTCTTCAGTCTATTCCGCAAACATTACTACTGTCTTTACGAAAATCTGCGTTGGCGTAAATGCGGTCGTCTTTTTTGGCGATAGCACAAACAATGGAGCCTCTGGCTCCAAATCTGTACATTTTGTGACCAAGTTTTTCTAGGCTCTTGACTAATGGCTGAAAAATTCAAATTATTTTATTAATAAACCCTATTAATCTACTAGTGCAGTAAAGATACTTTAAGCCCGAGTCATTCATAAAATTTGTGTATAGTTAACATAAAACATAAGAAAGAACTTTCTTACTTACTTAGGAACTTACAGATTTAGGTTTTTAGCTCTGTTACTTACAGATAAAAAAGAAAACAGATTACATCAGTACTAACGTTTTACCTAACCCGCCATGTTAAACTTCCCTATTCCAAGCGTGATGTATACAACTTCTTTACTTCTCTAGTGAAAAAACTCATTCGGTGAGGTAATGAAACACATTTAAATAACATTGAGTGCATAACTTAAAAAATACACCTCTATGGAGCCAACGACATTCAACGCTAGAAATCAGCTGTGTGCTTGAATTTTATTGTTATGTTTTGAAGAATTTTCCTAACCTAGCTTTTGTTTGTAAATGAACGTTTCTGTTAGAAGATGAGTAAAATGGATAGTAAAAAATATTGTTCGTAACCTCCTGTATATTGTCAGGTCAGGTAAAATCTTGTACGTTACACGTTACGCAAGAGCGTGTTTACACCACTTAGGTAAATTATGCCTGTGTGATGTAAAAACGCTCTTACTACTTTTGTAAGGTAAATAGCTACCTATTATTTAGTAAAGCATTGACGCCTACTTGTTTTCTTGTCCATACAATATTGCATATTCAAGGGTGGGAAAGTAAAAACGAATGCAGCAAACTAGAAACTATTGTAGAAAAGGAAATTGAGTGAATTAAAGTAAAACTAGAGTCACACCACTAAAGATGTAGATAAAGCAAAACCTAGGGTCGCAAATTGAAAACTAATGTCGCAAAATAAAAAAACCTAGTGCAGGAAGGTACTAAAAAAGTAAAACTAACTAAGACGAGTGCTGCAAAATGAAAGAGCGTACGATTCAGCTCTTTTACTTCTTCTAATCAGTGCCGCTATTTTACAGGTGGCTCTTTTGTAGGCAACGTATTGTTTAAGTGTAGGGAAATATTGTTTTTACTCATAACAACCAAGCAAAACAAGGTTACTTACAGAAGTGACTCCATATCCGTAGTCAAGCTCCATTGGATACAGCTGATGATGGAATCTTCTTGCATCCACTGCTTCTTTGATTGACTTTCCCAACCATAAATATTGTATTATGACCTGAAAAACAAATTAGCATTTTATCATCCTGTATAGGCTGGAATAATTACACTTTATCAAGCTCAGGTTGGCTGGTGGAATCACTAATCCCTCGCTGTGTCTCGCCCTCAGCCAACCTGAGCTTGATAAAGGGAAGTTGCTTTTAGTCATCACAACTCAAGACATTTTGTGTCCATATACAGTTAGATCTCCAAATCTCCGAATAAACTGGGACTGGGCCCCATCCGGATAGTCAACAATCCGAATAATAAAATTTTTCAAGGATTATCGCTCGCTGATCGATACAACAATAGACTTGTCATATAATGCACACGATTGGCACATATCTTAATATATTTAAAAAAACTTTTGCAAAACTTATGACAGCTAGCCTGACCATACTACTGGATCAAATTACACACGGGTTGTACCAACCCTGTCGACACTGTCTATCCTTTGCGTCAAAAAATGTAGTTTTATAGACAAATTTATATTTAGATTTAGTTACTGACAATGTATAATGCATCTTTGCATACTTTATGACGGATAAAAGTTTTGAAATATAGAAAGTAACAAAACCAGGGTTTGGATCACTCTATTACAATAAAACATGTAAAAATGCCACAGAGATATTAAAAATAACGAATGTAAGAATTTTCTTGCAAATAGTTGTCAAACTCCGCTTCCCTTACTCACCCATGACACTGCGGTGGTGATATGGGTGCTCCCTGCGGCCCCGACGACCATCCGCACGTCTCCATTGCTGTCTACTATGATCGTGGGGCACGTGGAGCTCATTGGCCGCTTGCCTGGTTCTATAAAGTTGGCGGGAGCCGGATGAACTCCATTGAAATGTGTCTCGTCGGGTATCGAGAAGTCATCCATCCCACTGTTCAGTAAGATTCCCGTTCTCTTTGATGTGATTCCTGCGCCAAAACTGTCAACAGATTGGTTTCAGAATAAATTTTCTGCTAATATACATTTCTTTCATATTTGCATTTTAAAATCAGAATATACATTTCCTTTGTCAGAGGTACAATATATTTTTGTGGAAATTTTTATAACATTCCTCCATTCAAAATATCAAATGGGGTACCCCAAACCAGTAATGTCTCATTTTTCAGCAACATGTTTGTTAGGCCTACCATTGAACTACTATATATGCAAAATGTAAGTGACCTGAAATAAAATACTGTATGTTTATTCGGCAAATTTTGTATGTAAAAAATTTCATACAGTCTTTTTTTAGGGAATTTTGTCTGCTATAACTTTTGTATTTAACACTTTTCAATATGACTTACAGATTCCGAAATAAAAGCGAAAGAGCCACATACATTAAGAGCCCTTCCCTTAGTCAAGCTCGACCCCACCCATCAGGACTTTTTATTTTCTTCAATCTAATGAACAAAAGGAACGTTTAAACAAATTTCCATTTCTCCGGGAATTGTTTCACCCTAATGGCAATTTTTTGTTTTATTTGACTGGGCTAATAATTACAACTGTGCAACTAAGTGGTCTAATTACCTGCTACTAAAATATTAACAGCAATTAAATTATTTAGTAGTATATCATATTGTAAACAAATATGTTCTTCAAGAGGATAACATGGGAACTTTAAAAGCTATACTACTGGGGAAAGCTATTTAAAAAAAGCCTTATTGTTTACAAAGTTTCATGTATCCTATTATCAATTAATCAATCAATTATTTAAGATGGGACGCCACTATGTGCGTATTTTAACCCAAATATGAGTGAAGGATGAGTGGCGTGATCTTGTAGTCTTGTTAGTGACTAAGGCTGACATGTACCTTAGACACAGCTGTTAATTAATAGCCTATACAGCTAATGGCAACTAAGGGACCTACAGTTTATTGTGGAATCCGAACCACATTTTTTCCTCGTAATTAACGAATTGGTCTAATTATTAGGATAGTACTGCGGATAGTCGTAGTACTCACTAGTGCGGACGTTAATTCACACCAGGGAGCATCGCATCCACAGTGCATCCCTATAGATATCCACAATTTGTGACCTCCTAGTAGCTGGATTACAGGACGACGCCATCCGTCCCAGTCAAACATTGACTATACACTATTCTGTGTATAGTCAATGGTATTGGTATTAATAATATATATACAGTCCACTCTTGGTAATTCAAACACTTGATAATTCAAAACTTTCGATAATTCAAAATGAAGGCTCAGTCCCTAGAGAATCTCTCAATATTTCAAATTTTTACCATGCATTTTGATACACTCGGTATTTCAAAGTCCAAATAGAGGGCAGGTCAAATTGTAACACACAGTAATTCGAAGTTTCGTCGGAAAAACACTCTATAATTCGAAGTAACTCAGTAATTCGAAGTTTCGTCGGTTAGCACCCTTATAATTCGAAGTCATGCTGTAATTCAAAGTTTCGTCGAAAAAACACTCTATAAATCAAAGTCACGCAGTAATTCGAAGTTTAGTCGGCAAAACACTCTATAATTCAAAGTGATCTCTTCCTGTTATAACAGGAAACTATACAGTACAGTACATCCTGTTCCTATGGTAGGCTAGTGTTAGACGTTTTGATGTTTGTTTAGTTAGAGCAGTAGTCTGAGTTAGTTCACTGACTTGTTTTTCTAAGTTGGCAATCCGATCTCTAGATTGCGCGACATCTCCTTGTGCACAAACGTAGTTGTCGACAGCTGATAGTTCAGCTATTGGCGAAATATATAGCACTAAATAACAGACTTCTTTGCAACTAAAGTAACTGAAAAATAATTAAGGAAATTGACAGGAAAGCAGGCTTACCTTTAAATAAGTCCATAGAGACACATAAAACATCACAAAATTAAAAGTAGAATTCTACTTTTAATTTTGTGATGTTTTATGTGTCTCTATGGACTTATTTAAAGGTAAGCCTGCTTTCCTGTCAATTTCCTTAATAATTCCTGGCAAATACCCTATCTTTTTATAAGATAACTGAAAAATAAGCCGTTGATTGTTTAAAAGTGTACTAAAATACGGTACAGTATGATGTTTTATTGTAACGTGCTGTACCTTTGTATGTATTAAAAAATGAACTCTCTGTAATTCGAATGGTTTATTTTTCTCCCGATAAATCGAACTCTTGGTAATTCAAAACTCTTGATAATTCAAATTTATATGCTTGGCCCACCAATTTCGAATTATCAAGAGTCTACTGTATGTGTATGTAAATTGTATAGCAGAAGTGTAAGGGTTTTTCCCCTTACAGTTAATCTACAGTGTGTAAATTAAGTCTGGCACACATTTTTTATCTTTTTTTCTATAGTAGATAGAAGAAATCAATTTGCGGGACTGATTAATAACAAATGTTAGGCACTTTTTACCAATTTTGAAAATAAAAATTCCTTTAAGGGCAAGGGGTGGTGGGGGGTAACTAAAAATTTTCAAATGACAACCCCCATCTTGTGACCCCTCATTTTAAAGGTCATTGGAAGACAAATCCAAAGATGTGTCTGAAAAAAATTTTTTTGCACCCTATCCAAGATGGCGGTTTAAAATGTACTTAGGGTTGAACGGGTAAATTAGGTATGGCACACATTTCTTATCTTTTTTACGCTTTGTAGATAGAAGGAATTAATTTGCGGGACTGAGTAAGAACAAATGTTTGGCACATTTCATAATTTTGAAACAAATTCCTCCATAGGGTAAGGTGGGGGGGGGGGGTAACTAAAAATTTTCTAATGACAACCCCCATCTTGTGACCCCTCATTTTAAAGGTATTTGGAAGACAAATTTAACTATGTTTCTTAAAAAATTTTTTTTTGCATCCTGTCTAATATGGCGGTTTAAAATGTGCTTAGGGTTGAACAGGTGAATTAAGTCTGAAATACATTAAAATTTTTTCAGACACATCGTTAAATTTGTCTTCCAAATACCTTTAAAATGAGGGGTCACAAGATAGGGGGTTGTCATTAGAAAATTTTTAGTTAACCCCTACCCCCACCTTACTCTATGGGGGATTTTTTTTCAAAATTATGCCAAAAAGTGTGAAACATTTGTTCTTACTCAGTCCCGCAAATTAATTCTTTCTAATCTACAAAGCGTAAAAAAGATAAGAAATGTGTGCCATACCTAATTTACTCGTTCAACCCTAAGTACATTTTAAACCGCCATCTTGGATAGGGTGCAAACAATTTTTTTTCAGACACATCTTTGGATTTGTCTTCCAATGACCTTTAAAATGAGGGGTCACAAGATGGGGGTTGTCATTTGAAAATTTTTAGTTACCCCCCACCACCCCTTGCCCTTAAAGGAATTTTTATTTTCAAAATTGGTAAAAAGTGCCTAACATTTGTTATTAATCAGTCCCGCAAATTGATTTCTTCTATCTACTATAGAAAAAAAGATAAAAAATGTGTGCCAGACTTAATTTACACACTGTATATCTATATATTAATAGGCAAGCATGTTTCTTTAAAACCTTTTTTCTCAGCTCATGTGTGTCGTAGGGAAAATCTACTCATACTGTTAGAAAGATATTTTCCTGTAGATGTGCAGAAACCCTTTAAAAATTAAAATAGGCTCAAAAATAAGCACAAAAAATGAATTTTAAATTTAAAAAAAATTAACATGGGCTTTATGGGTTGCATATGTTAATTGTACACAGTCAATAAGTTTGTTTGCTAATTTAACGGTTTGCTACAAACATTTACTGACTTGGTTGAAATGAAATTACTATTTGAATTTGGGTTGGCGTAAATATTACATTGGAAAAAAGCAAGAGAGCCTAGATAATTTGATATACCAAAAAGAAAACTGAATTAACACTGTGCTGCATTTCTTAGTAATCATTGAAAGAGCCGATTTGCAAACTATGGAAAAAAGATAGTCATAGAACACCACCAAGGAGAAGAAAAAGAAACAATGTTTTTTTTTATTTATAATCGTTATGGTGGACAACCTAATGAGGCTATGAGTAAGGCTATTTGTAGAAAACACAAAAAAACAAGATCAGCTTTTGAAAAATTATAAGATATTTACATGAAATGTTGATTATATCGATCTGCTTTGTACATCTTGAGTATTTCCATAATCTTTAAGTCGAATATTTTAAAGTCATCAGAAATTAAACTGTTATTCGTTTTAAAATAACGCCTGTAATACTTAGCAATTGCTCGAATTCGGGACACTAGTTTTGTTTATAAGAAGAGATATTTATTTTTGTAAAGAAGCTAGTTATTATTTTTTTAATGGAATAAATGTTTTATTTTGTTTCTTGTCTTTAATTATTCCTAAGGCCATAAACCCAATTGTTTAGTTAGAAATAGGATTATTATTTAGGTATTCAAATTATTCTGGTATTATTGATACATAACAATGGAAGTTTAGTTGAAAAGTTTGAATGACAATAGTGTCAGGCTTAGAGAGAGAGAGAGAAATATAGAGCTAGAAGTTAGCATTGAGGTAGCGGCCGAGCTTATCAGCTGTTAGGGCAAAGGTGGTGGGGCAAGACAACTGGACTGCCGAGCCTACCTCCCCTACCTCACCCCTACACCCCCTGCCACTGGAAGGTCCTATGTAAGCAGGTGCATTAGGGGCACTAGTCTCAATCAATATTGGACGTCGGACAGTTCAAAAGGTAGATACTGTCATGGTCGAATGTACCTCTACTATAACCATAAGTCACTTATAGTAGTCTTAGGCCCAAGGTGGATAGTGTCGGTAAGTAGAAGCTCAGGGTTGTTAGGCATACTAACTAAGCAACCCCATATCAGTATAGTTAGTTCTACCCAAGCGTTATAACTTAAGCAGAACATTCAACGGGTCGGCTTAGGAGGTAGGTACCGTGAGGGAATACCTTGCGGCGGAGTTAAGCTGGTTGGAGGGGTTATACCCTGCCACAGCGAATTGTGTTCAACCGGATTTGGACTACGAAATAAGGTAAGTGCCAGCTCGTGACCGAATAAGTCGCGACACTCAAGTTAGGGTAACGGATAGTTACCTTAACCTACAAATCAGTCAGTAGGGTCACGGGAAACATTAGTTACCGCGAAAATTTGATATCAAAGACCATATGGTCAAAGTCCAAATTCGATATCTCGAGGTGGGCGATGATGAGTCCATTGCAGGCGTACTTGGTTGCCGCGGACTGAGCTTAAACCTCGAGATATATAGGGAAATCAAGATTTAGGCTAACTTTAGACCCCTGGATGGTTGGTTAGACACCCATGCCCTGGACTATCTGTGAAATTTGTAGAAATCAAAATTCATCGTTAAGGGTAAAAATCCCTCATAGAAGTTTTCCAATATGCCCGAAGAGTACATTTTAAGTTATCGCCAATTAATGTTAATAAATGCGTAAAATATAATAGGCCTACGGTATGTCTAATTAGATTTTATACCAGTGGGGACTTATATAACTTTATCTAAGTATTATTTTTGCAAAGACATAAAAGTTAAAAGGTCAACAAGTGTTCAAAAAGCTTTTATACTAAACTACTACGACAATATTCAAGTGCCGCAAGCATGCAGATTGGGGAACGCAACACCCATCACTGTTGGAGCGAACGATCGTGGAGTGAACTTCAAGGTTATTCAAGGTTATTGTTCAAGGTTATTACATATTTAAATAATACTGATCGTTCATTCCAATGTGTATTCGATCCACTGTACAGTAAAATTCAAAATGAATATTTTCTACTGGTTAGTCTACTTCAAGAGCTGACTGTACCCGGTGGATCAAATGAACAGTGGAGCGAACAAACAGGCAAATAATTTGTAAAATTACTTTTTGGAGTGAACGATCGTGGAGTGAATAAAACATATCGGTTCGTTTAACTCTTCTACCCGACCAATTTTCATGATTGAGGTCTCAAATTGAAAATACGGCCACACAGATTTGCCATCAAGCATCGGCATATATTTATCTATAATCCCACTCGGTTTGTATGTAAACATAAGTTGCCCCCCATGTATTTCTTATGGGAGTTAAATTTGGTTTCTATTTTCCGAGTTTGTTTGGCTCTTCTACCCAACCGATTTTCATGATTGAGGTCTCAAATTGAAGGTATGCACGCACAGATTTGCCATCAAGCATCGGCTTTAGTGATGGGTCGGTACCGGTTCCTAGCTAAAATCGATTCTCTGTTCTCAGTTTTGGTACCATCAGTACCTTATTTTAAATTTTTAGGATAGGCTACTTTTATAATTAACAAAATGACCATATTTCAATTTTTCAGTATTTTGCATTAGTATAGGTCGGTCATACAAAACTTAAGGGATTAATAAAATAAAACTTATTTAAATAACCGAACACATTCAGATCACAATAATAACTTATATAGTGAGAAGTGTTAAAAATATTTAATTGGTGATGGGTTGATAACAAAATTTATTGATTCTCAAACTAACGCAAGGTGAACAACCATCATAAAAATTATTTTTTCATAAGGTTTTTCTATGATTAAAAATCAATAGTTCCAGTATTGTTCATGTTTTTTATACATTATAGACTCAAAATAATCAGTAAATTATAGGCTTTATTTTAAGCTATTGATAGTTTGAATCGGTTAAGCTCAAGATACTGTATATTTAAAAATCATAATTTTGATTATTTATCAAATATGATATGTATTTTAACAGCGTCCTCTGGTTGTATATTTAAAAAAGAGAACATAAAAATTTAAGTCCACTCACTATTTATTAACAGTGCTAGTGACCGCCACAGCGTCTCCGTCCGGCGCAAGGATACTGATGTGTGACGTGCCATGGTCGTCAGGGTTGTAGTACACGGCGCCATAGTGGGTGGCCTTCTCAAACGTTTGATCGTCCTTGATCTGTGATCGTATATTGTTAATGTAGTCCTCAGACATCAGGTCGGCTAGTTGCTAGAGAAAATAGACCATCATTAATCTGTTGTTTAAATATTATTGAAGGATGTGAACAGGTTATTAAAATATACCTACAAGGTTTTTTTGTTGTTGCAGATCTTTCTTAGGATGTTCCTTTAAGCGAGTTGACAAAGCTTTACAAATAAGTGCTATATAAAAAAAATCACTTGAAGCAATTACTTTTGTTCAGAATTTATTAATTTTCATTATTTAAATCTTATTTTAATTATTCTAAACAAGTCAATCAAAATTAATTAACCAATGTTTATATTTATTATTATTAAGTTTAAATTACAATTAATTTCAATATTAAAAATTATCATATGTTATGAAATCAAATTCTATTATATCACATTGTATCTCAAAGAATACTAGCTGTTACCCATGAGCTTCACCCCATTTGAATTCATAAATAATAAATATTAATAAAACTATTGATTTGTTAGGTTAAGCGGTTTTAAGCTGAAATAAACAAAACAAAATACAGTAATAAAAAATAAAAACTAGTGGCAATAGCTCCTATATACAGTGTGGATGAAAAGTCTTGGAACTGTTAAATATATTTGTTACCAATATAGATAAAGTAATGATACTTGGTATATGAATAATAGCTATAAATGTCTACTGTGTGACGGCCCCAAAAATTCCCAGACCCATTACATATCAGCTGGGGAGGTTTTTGCTACACCCTCAAGAAACCTTGTCAATACCGTCACAAAAGCATTGCTTTATTTCAAATATAAAAGAAGGGTGTGTAATATTGGACTGTGTTAACCTCCCAACTTTTGCGTCAGCCAGTTGCCTCATCATGGAATATTCTGTCAGCCGTTGCTCAGCGCTAAGCCAGGCCAATGTTCTCGGAAGTGTAACGCGAGTGGCTGGAATTTGCTGAGGCAGCTCAGCAAAGCAAGTCACTCGATGAAATCTTTGTGCAACTGCAGTTTGCCTAACGCCCCGATTGATCGTTAGGCAGCAGCGTTTGCACTGACGTCATGCGGCATAGCTGCAACGTGATTGGCTGGTTCCCCTCCACGGCCAACTTTGCGCTACAGACGGGGAGCACTCAGTTGAGTTAGTCTAAATTCTAAATTCGACTCAGTCGGTCATCTAAATTCTCACCTTTACCCCATTCTTCTAAAATGCACCTAATAATGAAAATTTGTATCTTAACATTGTAGTTCTATAATAACTTATTTTGATCTTGTATACTCTCTTTCTTGCCAGTTAGTATCTGTGATCATAAGTTCTTTGTGTCTGTAAACTAAACGTAAATTAATTATACAGCAAGTCGGAAGCTACAATTTGTTCTTGTTGTAATTTTAATAAACTACTGTTCGTAGCGAATTCTCTTTGTTTCATTCGGCTACCTGTCACAACTGTTTTAAGCTATTATAACTTTTTTATGCCTTAAGGGGGACGACCCACGAGGGTCAGACAAAATTCTTAAAAAGCAGCATAGGTAGAGTTTGGTATCTAATTAAAGGTCTTAGTTAATATTCAGATTCAGATTCAGAAACACTTTATTCAAGATTTACATTATACAAATATAAATGCAGAATGGCGTCAATAAATACAATTCATTCTATACAATATTATCAAAATGCTCACTAAATGAGTAGTAACATTTGCTTATTATAAATATTTATAGTAGAATACATTGCCGCAAACCCAAACTCAAACAGACAATTGAGTCAAAAATGGCAGCCGTTAAACTATTTCTTGAATCTGCCATTTTGAATCTTTGAGCAGCTGTAATTTTTTACTCAATTGTTCTATTGAGCTCAAATTTGCGGTATTGATTCTACTACATAATACCTTTAATTTGATGTGCATGTCGACCTATGCTTACGTTAATGATTTTCTTCTGAATTCTCGCAGTTGCCCCTTGAGGAGGTAGCGTAGAATAGCAATGGAAATTCAATCTGTCATTTTTGACTCAGTTGTCCTTTGAGTTTGGGTTTGTGGCATTGTATTCTACTAACTAAGACCTTTGATTAGATACCAAACTCGACCTATGCTACTATTTAAAAATTTTCTCTGGCTCCTCATGGGATGTCTCCCTTAAGGCATAAAAAGGTGATACAGTAATAGCTTAAAACATTAGACATTTATAGCTATTGTTTATATACCAAGTATCATTACTTTACCTATATTGGTACCAAATATATTTAACTGTTCCGGGACTTTTCTACCACACTGTATATATATTCTAGTAATTATTTTGTACAAATCATTAGTCTCATGGGTTACCCTACCTTGAATTATCGTTTAACATTTTTGTATGTTATAATATTTATAATAGTTATTACATATCTGCATAATGCATTTTGATGTATGCTCTGATTAAAATAAAAATCCCAAAAGACTGTTCATGCGGTGTGTTTATAATATAAACTTTCTTGTTATATTTTTACATCTATTCTATATATAATTCAGTTTTGAAAATATTTGTACAACTAAATCTAGAGTTCTACTGGACCGATTTTATTAATTAATGGGTCGCTGTAAAACTTAATTCGTGTAGATTTGCAAATAATTCTGAAAGTTGTTTTTGTTATGATTTATGGTGAAAAATTTCAAAAAATCATGTTTTTCACACTTTTTATTTGGGTGAGACTTTTGGCTGTCTTTTTGAGTGTTTCCAAGAAGTATATGGTATCAGTTTGTAAGAAATTTTATTCTCTTTCAGAATATCACCTTCTACTTTGGTCGATTTCCTAACCATTTAAAAGTTATTTACAAAAAAGCTAATCAACCTCCAAATTTATAGTAATGAGAAAATACAGAGTTAGGGATATTTTTGTTAAACTTTGTACAACTAAATCTAGACTTCTACTCGACCGATTTTTTTAATTAATGGGTCATTGGAAGGCCCAACTCATGTAGATTACGGCAACAGCTGACTGTCGACTGCACTACGGTCAATGAACTTACTGTTGATGTCTACACAACGCTTAATGCTGGTTTACCATAGTGTGAAATATGTGCGCGTTTTCACCATTCAAATTGTTTGTGGACTGATGTAGTCTGGTTTATGACTCAATGTGCCAGTTGACAATAATTTAATTTCTCAAATACCGACCTCAGAGCAAAATTTTAAATATTGTTAAAGTTTCAGATTTCTATTTTTGTTATTCAGATTTCAAATGTTTAAGTATAAAATTGTTTCGTGTTAAATGTATTAAATGTAAATCAATGGAAAAAAATGAACAAAAAAATGTGTCGTCTGTTGCCACGACGGGTCGAAATTGTCCCGGGATGGAAAAGGTCTTTGTGCGGACCTGAAGGTCGCTCGGGCCAATTTTTTTGGCAGGGGAGATTTCTGTGCCGATATTAAATGCAAAGATTTAAAACCCGCGCCAGGCAACGAACCACGTCAGTCAAACATGACGTAACGCGGAGGAATACGAACAGAGAAGGACTACATTTGTGCCGTGTCCGTTCGCCACTCGTAGTCTCGGAGTTGCGCTGTCAAGATCCATGGTCGCGTTTGTCGCTGGTGTAGGACGATTATATTAATATCTTAAGTTCGCAGCTAGAAAATCGCGTTCGGGCGAAAATTGTACGTACATCAAATGATCGCAATTGTCAAAATTTTGCCGAACTGCAATTGGGGGTGTATTTTATTAGTATTAAGTCGAGACAGTTGAGATGCCGGATTGATTGTTCGCGTTCGTGATGAAAATTAGTACATGCATCATATCGATAGCAAATGTCAGTTTCTAGCGAATCATAGATCGTTGTGACAGTATTTTTAATTGAATCAATAAACGCCAGCTTCTTTACATACTAGAGGCCGTTGTATTTAACCACAACGGGCTCTGTTACTAGTTGTATTACATTTTACATTTTTACATTACACAAAGATTATATTATTTCTATACAGTGTGTAAATTAAGTATGGAAACAAATCTTTATTTTTTAAACCAAAATAGATAGAAATATTGGGTTTTTGGCATTGACTGTTAACCAAAGTTCCGCAATTTTTTGCATCAGAAAAAATTTTTCACCCCCTCAGGGGGGGTAGGGGTAGGGGGTAACTTAATTTTTTTAAATAGCAACCCCTATTGAGTGACCTCTCATTTTGAAGGGTTTGTCAAAAGAAATACAATGCCGTAAACCCGAGGTCGATATCTTACCCCTAACCAGAATGGCGGCCATTTTAAATTTCGAGATGGGCAAACGAAATTCAGTGTGGATACCCATAATTTACCTTTTAAATGGGTTACATTGGGTAAGCCGAACTCCAGATACCATTATTAGATTGAAAAGTGGATGTTTTTATCGTATTCAAAATTTTGCCCCAGCCCCCAAAATAGGGGATATTGGGGGCAGCCCCAAATTTTTAAACGCAAACCCCTATTGAGTGACCCCTCGTTTTGAAGGGTTTGTCAAGACAAAAGCAGTGGCACAAATCTTAGGTCGATATGTCATCCCTAGACGAAATGGCAGGCATTCAAAAACTTGATTGGGTAAAAAAGCGCCCATTTCACCAATTAAAAATGTTGAATGCCTGTTATAGTAGCCCCTATTGAGTGATCAGTCATTTTATAGCTTTTGTACCGCTAAACCTGTCACAAACGAATTGTTTGAAGTACAGATAAGACAGGAAATAAATAATCTAGAGCACAAATAATACACATCATAAATAATAACACATAATAAAACTAATTTAATACTGTAAAACACACACACAGACAAAAGGTATTACTATTAAAGTAATGTTTGCTGCTATTACCTGAGTAATTCATAGATGTTGGAATTGATGGCCAAGAGCAACTTGACAAAGTCCTAAGCGATTGTAAAATTCGTTTAATACTCTGCCAATTGTTTGCTGATCAATTGCCCGTGCTTCCGCCAGAATCCTTTCTGAAAGCTCTTGTAAGTTTTCTGGTCGATTTACATACACTTTACTCTTAAGATATCCCCATAAAAAATAATCCAAAGGGGACAAATCGGGAGATCTTGCAGGCCATTCTATGGAACCCCTTCTACCTATCCACTGATCTGGAAAAGTCTGGTCCAAATAGTCCCTTACATTTACAGCGAAGTGGGGTGGAGCGCCATCTTGCTGAAACCAAATACTTTCATCCACGGCATGCTCTTCATCCTCAGGAGGAAACTCTCTTGAAATAGCGGGTACAATAGACTCGCGCAACAGGTCCAGATAACGATCACCATTTAAATTACCTTCAATTATAAAAGGTCCAATTACCCTAAATCCAACTATTCCTGCCCAAACGTTAATCTTCTGAGGGTTTTGTGTATGGCATTCTTGAGCCCAATGTGGATTTTCATCAGACCAGTACCTCGAGTTTTGTCTATTGACGTGTCCATTGAGGCTGAATGAGGCTTCATCAGAAAATACTATTTTTGTTTTAAATAACGGATCTTGGATACACCGCTGCATCATTTCTTCACAAAATTGAATTCGACGTTCAAAATCATCCTCGTTCAATTCATGAATTAGCTGTACCTTATAAGGATGAAATTTTTCGGCTTTCAGAGCTTTATGAACCGAAGTGTGACTTAAACCTAGATTACTACCGAGCTGACGAGTAGATGTAATGGGATTTTCTTGAATACTCAAAAGCACATTCAGTGTCATGTCTTCTGTTACAACTGATTTACGTCGACCAGTTTTAGCTTTATTTGCTACATCCCCTGTTTCCAAGAACTTAGTACAGATCTTACTTACCGTAGATCGGTTTATTTGATGATCTGGGTACAGTTCATTAAATAACTCACAAGTTTCTTGATATGTACGTGACCTATCCCCATACCCAACAATGCGGAGAATGTCAATTTTTTGCTGTGTACTTAAAAAAACCATTGTTAAACAAAACTACAGAAGCACTTGAATACACCTCTCTCTACAAAATTAACTAAACCAGAATGAGTAGATGAAACATTATCGAAAGAATATCCTTTAGAAACCCAAACAGCTACTGATAAGAAAGGGTAAATGGGAAATCCCAAGTTAGAAACCGTTTTTAAACTACGTTGTGCATCTGCATTTCGAAGGAGCTGAGATAACCAAAGCTACTTAAATTTTTTCTAAAATTTCAATTTACTATTTCATAATTTCCTCTCTTACTTAATTACTATAAGAATTTTTATAAAATGTCTTTTTATAATTTTATTACATAATTATAAACATAATTAATTGACATTTGGTTCTTGACCACCATTTATTTTAGGATAAACGGATTTTTTATCATTCTGCACGGGGCTGGGGCAAAATTTTGAATACGATAAAAACATCCACTTTTCAATCTAATAATGGTATCTGGAGTTCGGCTTACCCAATGTAACCCATTTAAAAGGTAAATTATGGGTATCCACACTGGATTTCGTTTGCCCATCTCGAAATTTAAAATGGCCGCCATTCTGGTTAGGGGTAAGATATCGACCTCAGGTTTACGGCATTGTATTTCTTTTGACAAACCCTTCAAAATGAGAGGTCACTCAATAGGGGTTGCTATTTAAAAAAATTAAGTTACCCCCTACCCCTACCCCCCCTGAGGGGGTGAAAAATTTTTTCTGATGCAAAAAATTCCAGAACCTTGGTTAACAGTCAATGCCACAAACCAAATATTTCTATCTATTTTGGTTTAAAAAATACAGATTTGTTTCCATACTTAATTTACACACTGTATTTTGTTTTTACACTGTAAGAACCAACAGTAAGTGATATTTATTTTATGTAAACAAAACAAATACAGTTCACTTAATCAAAAATTAAAAACTATTTTTCCTCATCCAATTTAGCTATTAAGCTAACTCATTAAATAAACAATTATCAAAATTTCCTGAAAATCTTTTTCCGAAAAGGACTACGGAGGCTGTTAGAAATCTTGAATGAGGCTATATTTTGAGTATCAAAATACTCTTACGCAGGTTTAAAATAGTCTGGCGATAGATTACTGAGAAAACCACATTATTTTTGTAATGTGATCTGAAGTGTTAGGGATGAGCCGGTGAAAAAACGCTGATCGTACCCTCCTTATAACAGAGAGCATCGCGAAATAATATTATTTTAGCAATAGTTGCTGAGAAAAGCGTATTAATTTTTTAATGAAGTCTGTTTGGAATGAGCGAGTGAAATAATGCTGATTGTATCTTCCTATCAACATCAAACATCTCTAAATAATAGTAATAGTCTGTCTGAGGAACTTCTAATCACCAGAATAACTGTGAGTAAAAGTAGCCTTGCATTAGAACGAATGGCTGATACGTACTGGATGAGGAAGTTATAGGTGAAAAAATAATGGTATAGTTTCACCTATTACCAAAAAAAGTCAAGGAACGTTCCTGACTATCATTTCAAAGTAATGACACTTCCCATCCCTACCCAGTATTTTTATACTTTTTTTAGTGTGATTTTTCACACTTACCTTTTTGATATCAACAAAGAGCGGATCGCCCAATTCTGTGCGCTTGGCGTAAGCGTACTTAAACGCCTCCACCATCCTGTGAACGGTTGTTGTCATTTTGTCGAGCGTACTCACGCTGTCTGGGGTTAGATTGTATCCTTCGAGGATTTTGAGGATGAAGGTGAGGAGAACGCCGGCACCGGGTGGAGGAGAGGTGTAGACTGTGTCGTCTTGTAGCTTCACAGTGATAGGATCTGTCCATTCTGGTCTGCATGGGTAAAATGATTAGTGTGTGAGGTAACTTAAATAATTTAAATTGGGGTTTCAAGAATAAGTTTAATCATGAAGACTATATTCTGCCAGGTTTTTTTTCAAATTAAACAAGATGATCCCTACATGTTACACCATTACCCAGATTTACGGATATGCTATCTGTACCACAATAACGAATTGAAGAACTAGCTCCGCAACGGGAATTGTCTGCTGTAACCAACATCAGGGCCGGATTTCCCACTAGGCCCGGTAGGCCCGAGCCTATGGGCACGAGCTCCCAGAGGGCGCACAGCCGAGAGGAAAATATTTTTTTACTATCTTAAAATAAAATTAGGTTTGGAGAGAAAGGGCTAATTGCCTGAGAATTAAATAGTCATAAACATATTTTAGAGTTGAGTAAAAAAAAACTCTGGCTAATAAAGCATTATGATTTCAAAGTTCATTAGAAGAAATAATTGTTAGAAAATTTTAACTATTTTTCAACATTACGCATCAATATCGTTACAAAATTGGCAACGAACATTAGTTAAACTTGGAGTAGGTTGGAGGGATGTTGACGAGTGCCCAAGCATTACGTACATTCGTATCACCGGCTTGGCGCTACTGATCAGTAGGGGCACATGCGTGCTAGACACTGTTACAACCCTTACCTCACAAAACGAAAGTTATTAACTAATCTTTCGATTAGTTTACAACAATCTGCAGGTTTCTAGGCTAGTTTACAACAAAATATATAATACGTTGTGTTGAATATTAAACAAATTATAAATTTATCTTAAAAATTAATAAAAAAATATTAATCTCAGTTTACAATAGGTTTGAGAAAAATTCAATACCATCCAAAGCACCCTTAATGCTGCCATTTTCTCCTCAGACCTAAGGAACGGTATGGCTGGAATGTTGCTCTATCTTGCTTTGGAATTATAATCCAGATGCAGAACCACCATCCTAACCTTTCATCGGGCGCATCACAGAAGTTGCATCCGGGTCACTACTTTTTTCGTTATAAAAACCATAGTATGTGTGCGGCAGGGCTGTGGCCTGATTTACCTCACGAACCTCTTTTGCGGAATCGGTTTTATATTCTCTAACCCCTTTCCCAGTGGTCAGTCGACTTTGGGGGCGGTGGTTCGCGTCACTACTGGAAGTAGCTTCCATGAGCGCCCTGTGATGCTACGGGTTTCCCGGAGCCTAGTTCCGTGTGCGCCCTTGTGTTTGACCTTATTAGCGATATTATAAAATGTATGAAGAAGAGCTAATTGCGAGATTGTTGGATAGTGTTGAAAGGGAAGACAAGGAACAATATTTAGTAGAAAGAACTAATGGTACGTGAGTTCGGAAACCTTTTTTTTTTTCAAGAAAAAGAGCTTTGACAAAATGAGTAGTCCTTCTAACAAATGATTTTTTGCATTAGACAATAGGTGTTTTAAGCTTGGATAAAGTAAGTTATCCTTGAAATAACACCATTGGTGTTTTTATGCCATACACTGATGCAATTTTTGTCTAAGAGCTTTAATGAATGAATTTTCCTTGTACAAAATTATTATTTTTATTAGACCATTTACGTGTTTTTTCCCATTAAATATTAAAATTTGTTTTCTAATATATGATAGTACTGTATAAGCACAAAATATAAATCATTTTATCCACAACACTTACGTATTTTTATTTTTTATTATAACATTTTCTTTGTAATACCGGTAACTTAAGTAATAGTGTAATAACTCATAATAAATGTTTTTCATCGAGTTTTATTGCTATTAAAATGTTTTTTACTCATCATTGTATAGTTTTTGTACTCCCGGAGGTAACCTCCGTGAGCGCCCTTTGGTGTTTGAAAATCAATGCGCCTGACGGAAGGTTAAACATAGCTCAAGTAGACTTCTTATCATATTGTTAATTCTAAATTTGTTTCATGTCTAGTTCATGTTGGTGACACTGGACGTTAGTTTCTACGTAATTTTGTTTCTATTATTTTAGGGTTAGTTGTAGTTCTATGTGTGTTTTAATTTCTTAATCTTGTAACATAACCAGAAGACGACCTATTGTTTATGATTAGATCATTTTATTTAGGATAAACTAGGTTTAAATAACAATAATTGTTTTCAGCTAATAAATAAAGATGACAAATCTACTAAAGGAGTATGTTTAATCTATGGTATCATTTACTGTATGGAGTTCATGTTTTTGGGCCTGAAATTGGAATCAATGGCCATGTTTTTTTTCAGGAATGCTCTGTGGACTGGTTGAGTTGTTTTGTTTCAGTCTCAGTCCCACAAACGTGAGCATTTACTAAAAGAATTAAATTGCTAAAAGTGTTTAAGACGACATTTTGTTAAGGCTAAACAAGTCAATTCTTCAAAAGACTTGCAATTATAAAATTCAATTGGAGTGGTATTCAAGCAATTGCCATAGGCCTATAGGCATTATGGTAGTTTTTTTAATAAAGGTTTGAAGGAATGTAACTGTGACCAGACTAGGGGGGGGGGGAAATTATTTGGGCCTAGGGGTGCCAAAATGCTAAATCCGGCCCTGACCAACATTGGCTTGACTTGGCCAACAGCATATAATGGACCTAATGACAACACAGATCTCCTACCGTGATAAAGTGTAAGATTAGAAAACAATAGTCCAAGTCGATTATATTAAGAAGTAAATTTTACCCATTTGGTTATAGATTTTTGATGACAACAATTAAAATAGTAAAAAAATGACTGGTGTAGGTCTTTATTGAACCGTAATAGCCATACAATTTGGACCATTGACTAACCAAAAATAAATGATCTGAAAAGGCCTCACCCCATTGGTTTAGGTTAGGTTGGTCACGGCAATGTAAGGTTGAATGAGCCTCTTTTAGAATGGACACTATAGTGTAGCGGTGTAATGTGGAAATGCGAGACTAGTTTAAGCATGCTGAATCTGCTACCAAATGATTTACATGAAAGACTTGTTGGGACAGAGGACGGAGATCTTTTACCCAGACCGGAAGCTTGCATAGCCAGCTTTGGTTTATCCTAACACAACTAATTTACTTAAACTATCCTTCCAAAACTTGTGAGCTAGAAAATGACTATCAGATAATTTGGTTTTGATTGTACTACTTAAATCAGAAATAACTATGACGAGAGCTGTTTGCCCGTCCTACGTACGGGAATCGAGTAGTCTATCATATCTGTATAAATAGTGTGTCTATTACTAATTCAAGCATAGTTTAATCAGTTCAAAATTTTTAGTAAATATAAAGCTGCCAAGATGAATTAAAACATGAGATCATTGTTATTTTCCCAACCTTTCTTCAAAAAGTCGAATATTAAAATAATTTTCATAATCTTTCTTTAGAAGATTTGTGGGCTTTGATTAGTATATAGCAATGATTATAGAATCTTACTTATTTCCTATAATCAATGACAAAATAACAGAGTTATTAAACTAACCTCATAGTTCCATAGAATATTCTTTTATTTAACCAGCTGTTAGTTATAAAAAATTATATTGAACTAAAACAAATGAAATATTTTAAAAACTGCTCAAAAAAATAACTGAGAACATCAGATCTAGTATTTTACTATGTATATTTGAATAATCTCTCATCTTCTTACCGAATAAATGAAGGTACCACTGATTAACATTATACATAGTATAAATAAGTCAATTCTACGGTTTCATTTCATTGTCATGCAAATGCTGAATTTGTGTCGAAAACACTGAATGTTTACAGGTGTTATGTTAAGCAAATTATATCATACCAAAAGCTAGTTTAGAATTTTAGCGTCGACTGCTAGACTTTAAAAAAATTAAAACTTAATTTCTAAAAACTGTAACCCTCAACTAAATTTATGTCTTCGACATTCCCTAGTTCTCAAAATTATTTTTCTTTCAACATAAAAATCATGAAAATCCGTCAAGTGGTTGATTCAGAATCGTGAAATAAAAAAACCCTGTCACGTTTTAATCTATAGGATTTTATTGCGATAAACTGTGGTAGCCTACTGGGGAGAACGTGTTATCTTTTTCATGTTTACAATGGTCGAGGCTGAAGGCTTCGGCCGGCAATTAATTAATTCCTACATAACCAATGTCGGGCCACCCTTGCAGGTCTCCCCCTTGGTTTGCTAACTAGCCTGACATTTGAATTTAATATCTACACATATAATTAACCTAAACACTTATCCATTTTATAAAGGATTGCAGAAGATCCAATTTTCAGTGGTAGTCAGGTGATAAGTCGGGAAAAAATAGGAAGAGAATTGGAAAAGTGGGGGAAAGCGTTCACTCGCTCGCGGTGGGCTGACGAGTTTGACATGGAGCCCTGCCACGCGAAGCGCTGACACTAAGAGATATAGCGGGCCGCTATGCGTCACAATAGATTATAATCATAATTCCACCCTTCCAAGGAAAATAATAAATCAGGTCATGAATAACATTACAGACTCATCACTTGCCACTATTTGGACAAGCATTCCAAACAAAAGCCTGTCACAAGCAAGGAGAACTGCTACGATTGGAGACAGGATTAGTGCAGTTGCACAAACTGTTATAGATCAACGGGTCAATTTGTAATCAAACTGCACAATGATAGTAACTTAATGTTTTTTTCACTTCTCCACTTACTTGTAGTTCCGCATGTCGTCTTCGGTGATAAGGCCTCCCATACTTTGTACGTCGTCAACGAACGTCTTGGTGAGAGTACCATCGTGTAACGCCTTTCCTCCCTCTTGCGCAATCACTTTGAGAGTTTCGCACAACTGTCGGGGTCGGATCAGACTCCCCTTAGTCTTTAAACGTCCTTTTTTGTCCACAAACCACTCCCTGCAATCGTAATTTGAATGGTTATTGAAAGCAGTGGATGTAAACTAGGAAATAGAAATTGTAAGGTAGAAAAATAGGAAAATGAGTAAAATTAAGATACCTCACATGTTTGGGCGACTTCTCTGTAGATGGCCATCTTGCTGCTGATTTTTTCTACACTACTTCTTCTTTTGGTAGGGAGAGGCGGGAAATTTGAATGTTTAAATGAAATTTGAATGAGGGGAGTTATGGTTTGTGATGTTACAACAGGAATGAAAAAGGATAAATTAAAATGTCTCTAGGATTTCAGAAATTAAATTAAATTAAGTCTGGCTCAGGGGCGGACTGGGTACTCTATTAGGGCGTAAACCTTGACCAGCCCGAAAGCGCCAACCGGGGGGTCTGGAGGGGAATTCCATACCCCCCATGTATAGAGGGGGGTCCTCCCCCAGGAAATTTGTTAAAAATTATACCTGTAAACTCGCATTTTTAGGCAATCTAGAGGCATTAACAGTGGAAAATCAGAAATCTGATAACTGACACTATTGGTCAATGTTTGGTTTACAAAATTTAGACTATTTACCCACACGACTTGGCGTTATTCTGACAGTAAATATCCTAACAAAAATAAAAATACAAACGATTTTCTTAGGTTCTTTCGTATTATATTTGTGTATTTTCACTATTTTCCCTTGTATGACTTGGCTGCATGCATACAATATAAATCATGTGCTTCCTGTTTACAACCTGAACCTGCAACTGCTGTATTTTTTGGCACTGTAAATAACAGAAGTTATATATTTTAGATTTCTATGAAATTATTTTAACACAAACAATATGCTTTCACTGTGAACAAAACCAATTTATTGACTTAAACTGTTTTAGCATTACATTAAGTCAAAACTGTAACCCTAAAGTAGGCCTACCTAACCTATTTCTACAAACAAAATGGAAGCCATAGCCTAGAGAGAACTACGAAGGTATTTTGGGCTGGCTATGTGTAAGTAAAATAGGTAAGTAAGTAGCTCAGACCACAGAGTAAAGTGCCTTCCACTCGGAGTAGGCCTACACGTACGAGAGAGAAGAGCTGCTTTGCTCTCGCTTGTCGACAGTGTCTATTCCGGTCTCACACCCGACTTTATGTTTTGCTATTCGCTGCTGAAACTTTTACTCTAAGTTTTTCATCTTGCTTTCTAAAAATACGTCTCGTCTCATTTTTTAAAAATGTTTATGAATTTTTCCTTTAACGAGGGCGCAAATATTGGAATTTTGAGAAGGCGTGGTGGGCCGGCGGGCCAGTCCGCCCCTGGTCTGGCTCTAACAGTTATGTTATTGTTTAAATTAAAATATTTACTTTTAAGAAGACAAAATTGCTATTGCGTTTGACAAAACTTGTTATAGATCATGTCACGAATAAGTAAACCCGAAAGTAAACCAAACCATATGTTAACTAGGTGGCGTTTGCAGAGGCGTCCACAAAATTGAACGGGAGTCATCAGGGTTCATATTATATTCTTATTGCCGTCACCATCGAGCTTCATAATTATTTTTACCTACAATTTTAAATCAAGACAAAATTTGTGTGGAGATAAATATTTGAGTAATTAGAATGGCTACACGTTATTTCATAGTGAAGGGGAGTAAAAAACACATGTATGTCATTTTAGGCCTTTTTGGAGACCTGCATTTACATTTAAAGTTTAAAACCTCTAGGTTATAGATTGGTTTCAATGAATTGTTATTTCAAATGAACATTTCAAAATAAAAAATTGTTACAAAAGTTACATCAACATTCACATTCACATCGATTCCAGTGTTTAAACCCATGTTAAACCAGTGTTCTAGTCCCCTTGTTAATCTTCGACAAGATCAGCAATTGTCGATAATATCTAACTATTTGCTACATGGCGGCATTTCAACACATCATAAAAGTCATAATTATTACTGAAGGCGATGGTAAAAACTTAAAATACCTACTTTGTATGGTCGCCATTTCATTGAAAAGTATTGAAGTATTAACAACAGCCTGGAAACACATGTGAAGCCACTGCTACCGGCATAGGCACTTTCATGCAATAGGATGATCGTGAAACAAGGCTGAACCAAAACGTCCAAAACTATTATTTTTCGCGTATTTTAACACGTTCACTGCGTTGCATACTTTCCACCATTATTCCAATGGTGCGTTACGAGATCTATAGGTCTCGTCCGCTATGATTACCCAGGTGCGATACGAGACCCCGAGATTACGTTGCGCAGTAATCTTTTGCGCATCATAACCTCGTAAAGAAAGGCAAGAGAGCGCTGAGTGTTTGTTTATATGAACCAGTACAATGTTGACAATCTTCAGCCAGCCCAGGAAGTAAATATGACGTCATTGTACGAGACCCCGAGATCTCGTACCGCACAGCTGTAATAGTTCATTATTTATTTGTATTTATTCTTTTCCTACAATAACAAATTAAGAAAAATATATGTTACCTGTTTATTTACGAATTCCTTATAATCGTAACCGTTATAAAAAATATATTTTATCTTTCTTTTATCACTTTTTTATATTAATGCGTTTCCTTACGGCTGATTTCAGGCTAAATAAAATACAAATGAAATATGTTTACAAATTACTGTATTTATTTCGTTATAATTTTGGGGTTGGGCTATGACCTCGAAATGAGTGAGTGCCAACAGTGAGTCGAGTGGGCGGGGGGAAGGGATGGGTGCAACCTTGAAGCTATATTTAGACTTGCACCACTTCCCTAAAGGGCTGGGAAAGGGATCCTAATCGCAAAACAAAAACTAATGATACAAAGTTGTTTATCGGAAATTTCTTGTCCGGTTTGACGATTATTTAGCATTGATTTTTGTATGAATTACTAGGTACCAGGAGAAATATTCGAATTAATGTAAATGATTTGCTTGTTTACATCAAAATACAACATTGCACAATCGTGATATTTTAGGTCATTTACCAGTGACCTTTATTACGCATCCGTTAGTGCTAATAACAGTAAAAAAACACCATTATTCTTTCTCTTTGTTCTTGAAATATTTCTTTGGTTTCCTTCTTTCATCCAAGCATTCAACAAAGGTTACTATGGTTACTAATCACCCCATTAGCCTCATGTAGTGCTTGGAACAACTATTTTTGATACGAGACCCAGGGGTCTCGTATCGTAATAAAGTAAAAGTTTATTACTTCAGTGCGTTGTTACGAGATCTATTTATCTTGTTCATTTCATAGTTACTAGTTGATACATCAAGAAAAATGCATTATATATGTACAAGTTTCATTTCTTTACGATAACTGTATGCCGAAATATCGATGTCGTAATTTTTGGAAAGAAGCCAAATTATGGGTCCCGCACTACGGGCTAGGTACGATACGAGACCTCGGGATCTCGTAGCGCAGTGAACGTGTTAATTGTCTCAATGCTCGCCTATAATATCAAAGTCAATATATCAATGTTTATTGATTTATAAACACAAAAAGCCACGTTTGTATGAAATCAGATGATGGATGTCTTTAGGGAAATTTATTTTTCTATGTGCATTATTGTAATTCAATTAAGATGCATGACATAAAATAACCGGGTATTTATAACCGTATGGTATGGAAAATAAAGAAAACCCCTCAATAGATATTTCCATATAAGTTTGCCAAAAGACTGTTTAATAATTTATATATAAACAGTCATATGTTTTTCAATTGTTTTTGTTAAAAACAGTAAATAGTTCAACGTTGTTGTTTTGAGAAATGAAATAAAGAAGATGGTTTTTGTTAACATTTATTTTGTCATTTCTAATGTTTAATTTTAATATTAAGTAATCGTCCATGCTATCAAAATAATTGAATCACGTATAGTGACGACTTCTAAATCTAGGGTTAAGTTTAGTCAAGGAATACCTTTACTTTACACTAATTGCTTTAAGCCTTAACAAAAGGAGTATAAGCTAAAAAATATAAACTGGGTAGGGATGCTAATTTAGTGGTTTTGACCAAGAACTAAGCTTATATCAACACACCTTTATTTGCCTCATATTTGACGAAGACAATTTCAAAAAATTTAATCAGGGAAGCCTTTTGTATCACCATTAACCACAAGACCAACGCTACCTTAATAAACCAGTATTTATTCACAAACAATTATATGTTTGCTGCCTTAAGCAGAATTAAACCTATGGAGTGGTTCAAATTATTTATTGAAAATAACATCAACAAAAGCACACGCAGACAATCAACAAACTGTTTTTTACACAAAAGATATGGTGTTCAGGGATATCTATTCTGACACATAAATAATACCTATATTTCTGAGTGTGTGTAGATATTAGAATAATTTGTTTTACATTATTGAGCTTTTTAGGGAATTATGTCTCTACAAGCCACTAGTACTATTTAAATAGGGAATAAAAGTTATATTTTTAAGGAGATATTTTAGTGTAAATCCAATCAGGTGAATGTAAATTTGATTAGTCTGCAGGTTTGCTGCAGCGGAGGTATTTAATTTTTGACCCTCAAAACACAAAATTTTTCAATTTCTCTCTAAACTCTTTTAAAGTGCCTAAAAAATAATAATTATGTACATCAAAGTGTTTTTGTACAAACACTTAAAACCGGTGAGTGTTTGGGGGATTGGGGGACACTTAAAACTATTGGGGATTTAATTGGGACGGGGTTTTTGATTGCTGTTTTAATTGGTAACAGAGTAACAGAGAAACAAAATGGTAAAATTCACATGCTATTCTGATGGATAATAAATAAACTGTTGTAATTTTCTTGTTTATGGATATATTTTGATACAACTTGGTAAATTTATTTATTTTATACTAAGCTATTTATATTTTATTAGTTTCACTGAAGCAGAAAACCTAGGTACTTGTTAAACCTGATGGTATTTAAATATATTTAATTGAAAATCATTTCAGGCAGATGGTAATTCGCTTAGTCGGCAGGTTTGATGTGGCAGGGGTGATTATATTATTACATAGATTTAATATAAAATTTAAAAAGTTCAAATGTCACTTCAGTTGTAGATATATTTACAAATCTAAAATCGGGAGGTATTATCTTGCATTTATGTTTACTAGGTGATGCCTTATCAAGCACAATGACTGTAAACAAAAACAATCAACTATGGATATAAGTTGAAATTTGTTATGTTATACAACTTGATTCTCTCTCTCTTATTTCGGTTATTGAATAAAAATATAAAGAGTTAGCTATTAAGTTGTTTAGTATTTATCAAAACCACATTAGCAATCTTTGCTCAGAATTCATACAAAGCAAAAGTTATGCCACCAAAGTCTAATATCCCTCAAGTTTATTCTTTACTTGAATATGGATCAAGGATTAATTACCTCAAAATTGGCATAACTGAAAGTACAAAGTAAGGACCTTTCCCGTTAATTCACTACCACCATGTTTTTTTTTTTTTTTCAGGTTGAAATATTATAATTGTCCTCGAATGCTGTTAAGGGTTTGGTTGTATTATTACCTTTGACTGTGTATTGTTACATTTACATACAACTTATAGTGGTAGAGAATTAGCGGAATAGATCCCTAATTATGATTAAAATTGTAGGAACATCTAGGAAAATTACACTACCTCAAGTTAGGATCGTTAAGGGAAAATATAAACCGAAACCGGTTTTTAAGGCAGCTTTCTGTATATTCACTCATGCGGAAACCCTCTTCGCAGATCTTTATCGTAGGTTGTACTAAATCGGCCCACGGGAGACGGCCGAACTTCTCGTGCGCCTCCCTGTATCCTCGCAGCTCTCCGGGAACCCCTGTCGCGAGCGCTCCTGTAACCAACCTTTGCTTAACCAATTCAATTCAAATTATCTTTATTCATCAAGTACATTAGAAATATATACATGAATAGTGTCACATTTCTTATAAGTTATAATAAAACATACATGCTTATAGTAAATGGGAAAAATTGTAAAAGAACATAAAACTAACAGTTAAAACATACTTTGATTAGTAGGGAAAGAAAAGTCAATTACAGTTCATCAAATGAATAAATAGCCCTGCTTATGAGAAATTTCTTAAGTTTATTTTTAATTTTTTTTATATTTACTTCTGCTTGTATGTCCTTTGGAAGTTTATTATAGAATTTTGTTCCGGCGTATTTGGGTTTTTTTTCGAAAAGGCGCAATTTATGAGGACTTAATGCTAACTTGCCTCGATTTCTTGTAAGATAATCATGTTTCTTTCCAACCAGCTCTGTTTCATGAAATCTGTTTTTAACGGATACCACTGTTTCAAAAACATACATGCCGAAAACTGTCATTATATTTTCTATTTTAAACATTCTCTTAACAGAAGTTCTAGGTGGAAGGTTGTAAATTATTCTTATAGCTTTTTTTTGCATTCTTAATATAGATTTTAAGTTTCTCTTATTGGTTGAGCCATAAAGGGAAATCCCAAATGAAATCACTGAATGTATGTATGAAAAGTAAACCAACTTCAAAGTTTCTATTTCGCAATAGTTTTTTAATCTAGTTAAGGCATATAATCCAGAAGAAACTTTTGAAAGTACTTTTTCAACCAACAGAGTAACTTGGTCTACTAATCAAGAGGGTTACCAGTTCAATATAACTGACAACCTTTTTTGACTAGAGGTGTCCCCAGGGGTCAAAATAAACCATCTTTTCAAATTCATGTATATTTACTGGGTAGCACAAAAACTGGGACACATGGATTAAAGCAGCGTGGTACCAGTGGAGAGGAGCTGCCTGTGACTGCTGAGCAACCTTAGCTTATTTATTTTTTTTTTTTTTGCAGTGTTTCCAGTGAAGCCACGTGTTGATCTTCTAATATTAATATTCTAAATTACTAAAATGAAGTGTCAAAAGTGTTAAAACGATATTGTTCAAACTCGGGACGGATGTAAATGCGCGGATTGCCAATCAATTTTCCACATTACTTGCGTCGCAGACACATACAAGAAGAAATCTCCCAAGAGCTGGAAGTTTGATGATTGTTCTTTTGGAACCACGTCTGAATCAAGGACCAGTGAAAGTGTAGAATCAGATCGTGGACAAACAGCAGTATTGAACGCTATTACCGCACTTTGTTCCGAAATGAACTCGCGATGGGATCGCAATGGCACCAAACAGGACCAAATGCAAATGGACATTAACAGTATTAACAGTGAAATACGTGATTTAAAAGTGGAAGTTACCCGTGTCGGAACACAAGCTAAAAATACCGAGAAAAACGTTGAACAACTGCTTGAAGATAATAAACGCATTTGTGAAGAATTAGCCAAAAGTCGAGAGGACTTGCTCGACCTTCAACATCTACGGCAAAATAACGTAATCGTTTCAGGTGTGCCAAAGTTGCCGAGAGGATCAGATGTATTCCAGGTGATAGCACAAATCGTGCATCTTATCAATGTCCCGTAATATCGCTCGGACGTCAACGCGGAGCACTGGCTTCCGGGCCAAGACAGTGACGACAGAACACAGCCTTTTATAATATCTTTTGTGTCACGCATCGTCAAAAACGAGTGGATAGCAGCGAGACATTTCAAAAGAAGTTTACTGGTATCAGAGTTACGCCCGAAGTTCCCAGATCATCAAATCTACATAAATTAACATTTGGCTCCTGAAACACGAACAATCTTCAACAAAGGACACAAGCTACTCAAGGAAGGGAAACTGGAGTCTGTCTGGACGTCCGATGGCCGAGTTCTTGTCAAAACGACCCCCAAGGGACGACCGACTCGAGTAACCAGGCTCCAACACCTAGACTGCGTGACGTCACTGCACGGCAAATCCACCACCGACTACAGCTCACCGTCACCCGAGTCAACAGAGACATCGGCCACCACAAGGTCACCGACAGCTACCCAGACCACTAACACTAACGGATAGTTCAACTATTCTACATCAGGTAGGTGTTGTTTGCCATTTTGATGATATAACTATATACGGGAAAGATATGGAAGAAAATGACAAAAATTTACATAGTGTTTTGTGTAGGCTCCAGGAAAAGGGCTGGACACTTAACAGATCAAAATGTGTGTTCCGGCATGACAGTATCAGTTTTCTAGGCCACCTTGTAACTAAAAATGGAATTAAGCCAGATCCCTCTCGTGTTGAGGCTATCCAAAAACTCAAGACGCCAACTAATGTTAAAGAACTAAGGAGAATTCTAGGTGTTGTCAATTACGTAGCCAAGTTTATTCGTAATTTGTCGACCATAGTTCATCCATTACATGCTTTACTGCAAAAAACAGAATTTGTTTGGGGCCTGATCAAGACCAAGCTTTGGAAAAGATTAAACTGTCATTGATGTCCCAACCGTGTCTCGCTTTATACAGCATGTCTAAAGAAACCTTCCTCTCAGCGGATTCCTCGTCATACGGTATTGGAGTTGCACTACTTCAGCTTCAAGAAGATGGAACTAAACGTCCTGTGGCCTATGCTTCGAGAAGTTTGTCATCAGCCGAACGTAATTGGGCTCAAATAGAAAAAGAAGCTCTAGCGATTGCATGGGGGTGTGAACGATTTGAACACCTCATATTAGGGTTGCATTTGCATATTGAGACAGACCATAAGCACTTGCTCTCCATATTAAAGATAAAAGACTTGGACAATATTACTCCCAGGCTTCAGAGAATACGACTCCGACTGATGAGATATACATATGATATTGATATTACCTACACGCCCGGTAAACAGTTGATTTTGGCTGATGCACTGTCTCGAGACACAGAGAACTCTGAAGAGGAATGGGAACTTACAGAGGGAATCCTTGCATATATACAAAATATTGACACTACTCTACCATCAGTTTCGGATGAAAGGTTGCGAGAAATAAATCAAGAAACTATGAAAGATGAAACTCTAAAACACGTGTCACAGTATTGTGCGAAAGGTTGGCCAGAAGAATCTAAGATTCCAGAGGTTGTATTGCCCTACTGGTATCATAGAGAAGATATAAGTGAGCAAAATAGTAAACTTCTCTTTGGAAGTCGTATTATAATACCGAATTCTCTAAGAGCTAATGTACTAAGAAGTATTCATGAAGGACATCAAGGCAAAACAAAATGTAGATATTTTGCAAAATTTATTATGTGGTGGCCTCGTCTTTCTCAATAAATCAAAGAACTAGTAGAAAATTGCAAGATCTGTGCAGAAAATCGCGCTACGAGAGCAGAGCCGCTGATACCAACCCCTTATCCGGACAGACCTAGGCAAATAGAGGGTGCCGATTTGCTAAAGTGTAAAGGTCACTGGTATCTCTTAATCTCAGACTATTATTCCAGGTTTATGGAGATTGCTAGACTAAATGATTTAAAAATGGGCACTATTGTGACATATACAAAGTCCATCTTCGCACGTCATGGTGTACCTGAGACAGTGAGAGCAGACTGTGGTTCTCAATTTGACTGCTTTCAATTCAAACAACTTGATCGTGATTATGGATTCAAATTGATTACATCAAGCCCAAAATTTCCACAAAGCAACGGCTTCATCAAAGCGCAAGTAAAAAGCTTTAAGTACCACTTAGAAAAAAGTGATGATCCCTACAAAATGCTACTTATGTTAAGAGCAACTCCTTTAGAAAATGTGATAAGTCCAGCGGAATTATTTTCGGGAGAAGGATCCGCCCTTATGTTCCGATAATGTCTGATCAACTAAGACCCTATCTGGTAGACACTGAAAAGTTAAGGGAAAAGGAAGAAGCAAGAATTGATCGTCAAAAGATTTATTTTGACAAAAGACATAGAGCTGCTCTACCTGATGTAGCTCAAGTCCATATAAAGGACAGGAATCAAGAAGGAACTATATTAAACAAACATCCTGCCCCTCGATCCTATGTAATTCAAACGCAAGATGGTTGTTTGCGCAGGAACAGAAGATCACTGCAAAGATTTAGCACTACTATGCCTTCTGATCACTCTCAACCAGCACTGCTGACCAGTCCTTCAGAACACCTGAGAAGATCAGAACCTTTCGATCATCCTGCAATGGCATCGCAGACAATGTAGTGTTATCGTAAGTTAAATTAAAATATAGTTTTAATAAGACAAATACTTTATTAGGTAGCTTTTACAATAAATCCAGATTCCCAATGTTTACCAACAAAAACTAAACAAATAATATTCTAACACCATATGTTTCCAATTCCAAACACATATTATGAATAACAACACATCTCCCCTTTAAAGATCGAACCTCCGAATAACAAAGATTTATACATCCGGACATCACAAACTCACTAATTTAACTGAAATTACATTCAAAATCACTAAAACACTCTGAAAATATCTCAAATTCATTCAAAATGTAGGAACAAAATCTCAAAACAACTTTTATGTTAGCCACATCAGCTGACTACTTAATAATTTACTGGTTGGCTACTTAATATGGATAGTGCCTGGCTCTGTGATTGTGCGATTCTGACGCCTAAAAACGAGCAAACAATGCAGATAAACATTTAGGCGATAGCTCTCTTCCATGTCAAAGATCATACTACCCGGAGATGCTGTAAACTACCCGGCAGAGATTCTCAACTAAGAATCAGGAGCCCGTTTGCCTGCCTATGGAGGTTTACCCTGAAGGTTGGAGCTGCAAAGAAACTTACATCCAGCCAAATTGTAAAATGGGACGCGTCTTCGTATTCGCTGTCTCCATTGATACATAATTGAAGCAGAGATTCTCACGGGTTGTGGTGATGGGGAATTGATATTCATCCCAATGATTAATTTCATTAATTCCTAGCAGCTACCCGTTAAGACTTCAAGCGGCTACAGTCCCCGTTGTACTTGCTTCGCCATGACGATTAATAAATCACAAGACCAGACGTTGTCAGCCTTGTGGAACTGAGCGGATCAGCATGTTTCTCTCACGGACATTTGTATGTTGCGTATTACAGTGTGACATCCAGCAAAAGCCTTCTTCATTCGTGCTCCAGGAGGCCAGACTGCAAACGTATTGTATGAGGAGGCACTCCGATAAAACACAAACACGGCCTTTGTCAACAAAAGCCTTCTTCATTCATGCTCCAGGAGGCCAGACTGCAAACGTATTGTATGAGGAGGCACTCCGATAAAACACAAACATGCCCTTCGTCAACAAAAGAAACCTAGGGTGAAAGAAGGGGATGATATTCTAAATACCATCATTTACACCACTTCTCATTTAGATGTTTTTTTGTAATTTAGTGTAAAAAATACCTTATTAGGTTTAATAGTTTAACTGTAATTATTTCCATATAATTTTTCCATTTGTTATAACTCTTTCTTTTTATCATTACTGTAAATTAAATGCTCAAATTTATACTTGACATGTAAGATTCCTCATTGTATTGTTTGTACTGTATATTTTATTCAACCAGTACGTAGAACGGGTACACAGCTAGTAAACTATAAAAGTATGTAGATAGATAGAAGCAATTTACATCATTGGGATATCAATTAAAGATTATATGTAACAAAAGGTCAACGTTAGGCAGTAACAGGACCAGGGTTAAGACTGTTCCTTTAAACAAATTAAAAGTACCAAAGCCGTTGAAGTACACAAAATACTCTAAATTACACTGAATCAGCTGAATGTTAGCCTAACTTGTACCAATCACATTTCAGTTTACATATCAACCTAAATTATAAGAAAAAATTCATAATTCTGAAACAACTAAAACCCATAGTTTTAAACCACATGGAATCCCTCTACATTTTCACATGTGACAGAATGAGAAAATTGAAAAAAATTACATTAAAAAACCTACCATCATCAGACTTATGGAGCTTGCGGGCGAACATATCCTTCTTAGCGGCACCTGGAGCAGTGTCTCTGGCAACCAGAGCGTGAGCGGTCTTGGTCTTGCGTTGGTACACTGTCATGATGAACCCTCCGCCCAGTGCCATACTCTGCATGTTGACCACCCCGTTGCAGAACAGTGCTGCTACAGCAGCGTCCACTGCTGAACCTTCCTTGGCCAAGATGTCTCTGGTAAACACAAAGTAATACTTTTCAAAACGGTTTACTTCCAGGTTCCAGTTAAGGCCTAGTTGTTGGCAGGTCGTTTGGCCTCATATAGGCTGCATTTTTACTTCCCACAGTAACTAATAGGGCTGATAACTTAAATTATGACAAAATATAGTTCATCTCACTGGCAAAAGTGTCTTCCAGCCTTGCTCTTTTTTTCGACCTAAGCTTCACCAAATCACCTCGGTGGTTAAACTTGAGCTCAAGTCGAAAAGAGTCACTTTATGCCCTGGTGATAAAATATACTTTCTCTCAAATAATAAAATCCACTACCAACTTTCATACAAAAAACTAGTTGTTTCCAGTTAATAATATTAACTACATTTCCATTTCAATAATTTAAATACAATTTTATCTTGTCACTACATAATAAATCAAAAGTCAATACTCAATAGGCTACTGTTTTAATAAAGGTTTTAACACGTTCATGCGACGCCGCGGTCAATACCACAGACCGAGGTATACATTTGAATCTTACACACAGACCGGCTGTCACTTGGATAACAGTACACACAGACCACGGGCGAAAACCTGTAAAACAGTGATCATTTACATTGTAATACGCTACAATCGTGTTTGTAAATAATGTATTCTTGTTTTTTTTGTATTATTAATAACCTTTTGTAATGTTGCATATTTGCGACGCCCGGTCTACAGCGAAGACAATAGTGAAAATTATCATAGTTTTCTTGAAATAGACCAAACGTTGTATACATGCGACAGTTCATTTTTTGTGTTTTGAGGTGAAAGTAAGTAAAATAAAAAACAGATTGATCAAGAACAGCTTATAACTGAACAAATATAAAAGCTACATAGGATAATGCAGCATACATACTGCATACATACATACAGTGATGCAGAAAAGTAAAGACCAGTTTTTCCAACTATCATATGACGTCACCAATCATCATATCCACAGACCAAGCGACGCAGTTGTGCGTCAGACATCTCTGTAGACCACTGCAGGGAATTCAGTGCCTTCAAATAGACCGTTACAAAGATATAAGCATTTTAATAACATCAAAACCCCGACGCAAATATACGATGGCAGTCTATTTTAATGTGACTAGCCGACGCATATGTGCGTCGCTGGTCCACGTGAATAAAAAATTTCGTACTATTGCAGTAGCGAACGTGTTAACAGAGTACAAAATACTGCCTGACAGAACAATTAACATTTACATCTTACTTTTGACATGTTAAAGGTGAAACTCTTTCCATAAGATTTTTTTTGCAAACACTCTAATAACGACTTTAACCAGAAGACTTGGTTTCGTTGTTTTTTCACCATTATGTTTAGTTAATCAAAAGCGCGGTACCCCCATGCTGAAAGCAGGGCTATGGCAGATAAGACAAACTTTTCAAGTGTCTGTCCTTGAATTTTTGTGATGGTCATGACAAAAGCAATTTGGCATTGGAACTGCAGATGTTTGAATTTTTAGTAGAAAATTTCCCTCTGACGATTCTAAACTTAATTGGAATAATAATACTGTACTTGTTTTCCAGCCGAACTTGCAGTAACATTTTCATATTTAAGACTTTGTCATTAATCTCTTTCACCATTACTGTATTCTGGTTCCATTAACCAGTCCTTTTTATGGATTTAAATTTCTTAGTAAAATTACAATTCCACCTTTTTATAAACATAACTTGTGAGACATAATCATTTGGTGCTTAAGTGTGGAGAAATTCATCAGGGACATATAACCGGTCTTCCTCGTCTTGAATCAAAGTGTCCACTGAGTAGTAAATTCTACTTGTCATTATTTAGTTGCTTAGCTATTTTGTTATTAATTTGGTCACCATGTTCATTCTTTGGTTAAATTATTGCATGATTTTTGTCTTTTTTTAAGCATTTTCAGAGAATCCTTCACTGAAGATTTCGTCAATGATATTTTTATTTGCAATATATTGTGGTGGAAGACTTATCAATGTCTCACAAAGACCATAAAGGAAGCTCTCTTGGCCATTCCTTATAAGTAAAAGATATTCATCAAATATTGATTCCCTTGGATTTGCTCTCATGTTTTTAGCAAATGAAATGTTTTTAAACATTGACCATAAAGGTGATATAGTTATTTAATTTTCTACCATTTCATAGCGACTCACACCAGAGACTATGGTAGCTCATTGCCGGAAATTACCTCCTAAAACCTTTCCACCAAAAGGCTTTGCTTCGCCTTCTCTTCTGGCGATATCTCGCAGTAATCATTCTACAGACGATAAAGCATACTTATTGGACATAGAAGTTTCATCCTATAATATTATTTTACAAATATTTAGCTTCGTTACGATTGGATTTTATTCCGGAGACTGAGACTGACTCATTTAATTTTATTGGCAATTTAAATCTGTTTTGTACTGTACGTACGCTAAGATCTCTTAAGTCAAAATAGTCTGTTTTGTGACAGCATCTGTCCGTGCAATATTAAAAAAACTTCAAAAACCAGCATAGGTAACTTTTTACAATTTATTATCATACCATCTCTGTCGTTAATACGTCGCCCAATCGCAAACACAGGATTGTTTCTTCTAGGTAGAATTTTATGATAATCAAACAAAATTAAAATTTGGAAAACACAACAAATAAAAATATCTATGAAAACGTTAAACACACCATTATCTGAAAATAAAATACAATCACATAATGAAATAGACTGGTTTTTACTTTCTATGAATGAAACTGCATAAATCAACTATCCCATCTCATAAGTTATCATTGTATTTTAAAGTAAACTGATAGGTAAAAAGAAAAGTAAATATATTAAAATAGAAGGGAAACAGGCTATTTTTGTGAAGACAGATGTTTACTTTAAAGAAATGAATCATATGTTAGGTAATCTTAAAAATCTTAAAATCTTAACAAAAATGTTGACTTGTATATTTAAAATACATGAAAACTTTAAAGTCCAATGGAGCAAAGCACATTGAACTGAGCGTGACAAAAGTTATTCCATGACTTCTACAGAGAATTGCCTTTAATTTGACACCTTAATCATCAAAATCGGTTCATAAATAAAAGAGTTTTGCTGTGCACAAGAAATTCCTTTGGAATTAGAATAATAGATAGAAGTTTAAATCAATATTAATAAAAAAAAAACTAACCAATATAAGAATAAATATAAGAACTCTTGAGAACTTTGGTACAGCACAAAGAAGTGACCAATATTAGATTTTGAAGTGTTCATTGATATCCTCTGTTACCACTGATTATATCTACACAATCGTATATATGATGCAGTTACCTGCCGATGATTGAGCACGGGTTGCCATCAGTGCAGACGGCTGCCTTGCGGAAGCTGTGCTCTAAACTGGGGGAGGGTGGCAGTGGTTTTTCGGGGTCTGGGAGCTCCCCTGTGTCCACCCAAGCCCCCTTGTTGAAGAAGCGAGGAGCGAGACGACCGAAGACTTTCTGCCAGTTAAGGCGGGTAGAGGAGGCGATCAAAATAACAACAACGCAAACTGCTACGTAGCGCCCCTGTACACTGTACCTGAAATTAAATATGTTGATAAAATTTTGGATGAAATGGAAAGCGAATTTGTGATTTGGGGAAGATTGTTTTGTGTCCAGAGTTAGTCTCCGCTCTCATACGTTGATGGTTTGCTTAAGCTGAGGTTCGACGTCACTTTCAAAAACCAATTTTTTATATCCACTCAAAACTCAAACTCGAAAACAATACTTTCTCTATACTATGGTTTAAGGGGAGAAAGTAAAAATAATAATAATAATAATAATAACGAGCTGTTGGCCCGTCCTACGGGAATCAAGTAGTCCATTAAAACTGTATAAAGGGCGTTCATTTGAACACTGTCCATTTCTGTTCTGTGCAAAGGTAAGGCTTTTAACACTTTGTTTGTTCTCATTTCCCCCTAATTTGGACATGCCAAATCCAATCAAATTTTCAAATTTGAAAAATGCCCCAAAAGGGCCCAATTTGGGGGGTAGAGGTGCTTTTTGAGAAATTTTAAAATTTAAACATGGGTTGTTTGATACATCAATTTAAATGTCTAATCACCCCGATCATTTTGATGCAGAAAAAATGTAATTATCTTTAACCGTATTAACAGGGTGGGTCAAAACGTAAAAAAAAAGACTTTGAAGTTAAGACAATAATAGGTTTTTTACATACCTCAGTCAAATAGTCCAAAAATGGTATTGCTCAACAGCTTACATGTTTCGTTGCGAAGACAACATTATCAAAGCTTGCAACTCATCAAAAACACATTTAAAACACGAACACGAACACTGCTACCAGCCCCGTGCCGCGCCGGACCAAATCAGTATTATGATAGCGCTATCTAAATGTCAATTGTGTATTCGTACCGTATTAATGTCTTCTGTGTTCGTGTTCGTGTTTTAAATGTGTTTTTGACGAGTTGCAAGCTTTGATAATGTTGTCTTCGCAACGAAACATGTAAGCTGTTGAGCAATACCATTTTTGGACTATTTGACTGAGGTATGTAAAAAACCTATTATTGTCTTAACAATATAGTCCAGGGGCCGAAAACATGAATTTTGATTTGAAGTTAAGTTCCGTATTACCCTAACTACTGAACGGAACAGCGCTTATTCCAAGCTTATTCTTGAGCTACTCTTTAAGATAACTTCTAGTAAGGGCATTTTCCATGTTATTTTCTAATTTAAAAAAATCGCAAATTCGAAGAATAAAAGAAAGCTGAAAACTCAAAATTCTTAAATAACAAGGTACCTATAACAAATTTCATATCATGTGAAAGGTTCTTTTTTAACAAACATTTTATGTATTTAAGTTTTCTTTCTATCTCTTACTGTTTAAAAATTTCAGTAAAAAAACAGAATTTTCTATGGTAAAATTGTAACTAGTTTTCTAATTTCTAATTTGAAAATAGAACTTGCATATGAGCAATCATTAGCTTTTCAACCTTTCTAAAGTTGATAAAAGTTCTTTTTCATTCATTCTTACTCTCATTACAATTTTCATCCAAATGCTGAATTTGTGTCGAAAATGCTGAATGTTTACTCACTGTTATGTTAAGCAAATGGTTTTATACCAAAAGATAGAGTAGAATGTTAGCATCGGCTGCTAGACTTTTTAAAATTTCAAACTTAATTTCTAATAAAATGAAAACCTAAACTAAAATTATGGCTTCGACATTCCCTAGTTCTCAAAATTATCTTTCTGTCAACACAAAAATCACGAAAATCCGTCAAGTGGTTGATTCAGAATCTTGAAATAAAAAACCCTGTCACGTTTTAACATATATGATAATTAGAATAAAAATGAACCTTTTTTATGAAATTTGGTACAATTATTTACCCATGTTTGTTCAAATGAGTTCACTATCGAGCGTGATCAGACTTTGGGGATTTTATTAGGTAAAAATTTGTGTTTCCAATTTTGACCCCAACACATAAAATATTGCAGTTTCTTTCTAACTACGGTATTTTGTAGACAATAAAACAATAATCTTATACATAAAAAAAATTGAGTTTTCTTTTCCGAGTTCGATTAGCTCTTCTACCCGACCGATTTTCATGATTGAGGTCTCAAATTGAAGGTATGCAGTCACAGATTTGCCATCAAGCATCGGCATATAATTATCTATTGTATCGAGTGGTTATACGTAAACGAAATTTGCTCCCCATGTATTTCTTATAAGAGTTAAATTAGGTTTCTCTTTGCCGAGTTCGTTTGGCTCTTCTACCTGACTGATTTTCATGATTGAGGTCTCAAATTGAAGGTAATGCACAAACAGATTTGCCATAAAGCATTGGCATATATTTACCTACTGTATTACTCGACTAAAAACATAATTTGATTCATTTTTGAATTCTTACTTCAATTTAAGATGTATTTCACCAGTTATTATTATATAATCCTATATATTTTGGCCTAAGAACCAACAATGAAATACCGGCTTTCATTTAAGCTATTAGTTATTCAAATCGACGAGTTTCAAGCAAACGCAAGGTGTACAACGAACATTAAAAATTATTTTTCATAAGATTTTTCTGTGATTGACCAATGATTGACCTGTGATCAGACCAATCTCTCCAGTATTGTTAATGTTTTTTATATGTTTTAGACTCAAAATAATCAGTAAATTATAGGCTTTAATTTGAGCTATTGAACGTTTGAATCAGTTAAGCTCAAGATACTGGCTGGATTAATCAATCAAAAATCATAAATTTAATTATTTCTTGGATATTATAATTATTCTAACGCTGCGGAGCAGTATGGGTCCTCTAGAATTTTGTTACCAGCATCACACCACAACCATTCGACTCCGATAAACTCAAAATACTTATAAACTTTATTACTCCGGAAATCGACGAGTACATAATTGAAAGTGGTACGTATAATGATGCTATATCTGTGCTAAGAAGTATCTATGTAAAACCTGTAAATGAAATATATTCCAGACATAAACTACCTGCATGTCAGCAGCAACCTGAGGAGACTATTGACCAATATCTCCAGGCTTTAAAATTATTAAGTAAAGACTGTCAGTTTAAAGCTGTCACAGCTGAAAAGAATAGGGAAAATTATATCCGTGACACATTTATTGCTGTAATAAAATCTTCTGCAATTCGCCAGCGCTTACTAGAAAATGTTTCGTTGACACTAGATCAGGCATATAGTCAAACCAGATCCCTAGAACTTGCACATGAGAAATCGTTAGCTTTTCAACCATTTTAAAGGTGATAAAAGTTATTTTTTATTCATTCTTACTCTCATTACAATTTTATTTTTTTGTCAGATTTATTTTGAAATTACGTTTTGAGATGAGTAATTAGGATTTCTGCTACAGCAGGGGTTTAAGTATGTGTTTCTTTAATGTAAATAGCTTGTTATAAAGTAAAAAATCCATATTTTATAAAAATATTTTCTTAACAAACAGGTTTCGAGACTTTTTATATAATCTCCCCAAGAACAACAAAAACATTTATGATATATGTAGTTTTTTGGAATTTCTTTTGTGACCATTAGGAAAAAACCACACAATGGTCACAAAATAAATTCCAAAAAACGATATATATCATAAATATTTTTTTTGTTCTTGGGGAGAATATATAAAGTCTCGAAACCTGTTTGTTAAGAAAATATTTTTAGTTTACCAACAACTGAAATGCCTAACTCACAATAGTTTACCTAGAACTATTTACAATTAGAAAACTCACATTTTCCAGTTCCGGCGACAATTCAATGTGACAGAGCACGGCCAACAGCAAGGAGCGTTTACTAAACGTGGTCACAGTGAAGTTTAGTGGATGTGTTGTTGCACTAGAGCACTTCTACACTTGTGAGATGAGTGACATACCCATTAATCATGTAGCTTATAATCATTAATCATTAAGTTAAACGTTTTCAAACTCATACAAAGTATTAGTTACTACTAGGTGAAACCCGTCGAAATCGACGGTTACTCTCAAGTCCTTTGTCACATCGGTCATCTTAGCATTTTACTGTGCCAATGAATAACATTCTAGCATAGTTTTGAGAAATTGGTCGTGGGGTTACTGTTAAAGCTGGAATTCCTAGACATTCGGATGTCAGTTGTCTCAGCCTTATCAATTACATAAAGTTGTCAGTATAATCTCTCTTTGGAATGTTAGGTGTAGTGGAATTTACTTGTAGGGAAGCTGGCTTTTATTCAAGCCTCGTTTATATGGTCGTGCGGCTTCATTGATAACAAATATTGCAAATGACAAAGCAATGATTCTTTCCAAAAAAACAAATACTGTAAATAGGCTGATAAGTAAATATTGACATTTACATGCATTGTTGTTAATAAACGTATCTTATAAAGGATACGTTTATAAGAATTCAAAATTCAAAATCTTTGAGGATGAACCTTTTTGGCTGTAGTGAGTGAGCGTGATCATGTGTTCATAATACATGTAAAATTTTGAGGTTAAATCAAAACAAACCGACTGGTATGTTGTCAATTAGGGGGCGTGTTGTTTTAATTTACAAAAGAATGCTCATTTAAGATGAAATAAATTAATTTTATTATAAGTCATTGTCTGATTTATTAGAAAACATTCAGTATTTATTTAGGCTACTGCATTTTATAAACCAAACTCGAATCTTGTTACCTTGGCCTATCATATAACCTTTGACTATCAAATGGTATAACGTTTTCCTGTTTGATACCTGGTAAAACTTATCAGATTGCATAAGTGAATTATTAGCAATACAATTTAGCTATTAATTATAATTTAAATGGGTCAAAACTCAAAAAGTTATTCTATAAAGGTTTATTTCGTCATCTCGAGAGTATATAATTCTGACCCCTAACTTGAAACTCAAAAGGTGGGCCTGGGTCTTGAGATATTTCCAAATGAAACGTAAATCATCATTATGTCCCAACAGTTTAATATGTGTATCCCAGTCACAACAACTACATTATTTTATTAATATAATGATATACATTAATTTTGCTAGAAGATTCAATATTTTAATATTTACTCATGTTAAATTAATTATTTTCAAAGCAACCATCACTTTATTTGAAGACAATAATTAAATAACAATTTATTCATTAGTTGATTTGGAAATAGGAATCTCGTCTTTATTTCACAGTAAATATTCTCTAATAATGACAAAGTGATAATATTAAAGTAGAGTATGTATATTTACCTATTGCCAATTAAAAGAATATTTTATGCCAGTTTGTTTGTTTTGATTTACCCTGAAATTTGACACGTATGAACACATGATCGCACTAAAAAGGTTCATCTTCAAAGATATTCCACTACAGCTTAACCGCATCTAGCTAAAAAAATCCAATTGAACTGTACAGACTTCTCTATTTTCACCCCACCCTGTAAATAAAACATGTGATTGTAATTTCTTCCATTTGTTTTGATTTTCTGTTTATATTTCGTTGTTATTTCGTCACCAGCATGGCAACCCATAAAACCCATGTTAATTTGTTTAAATTTCAAATTCATTTCTTGTTCTTATTTTTGAGCCTATTTTAATTTTTAAATGTATTCTGCACTACTACAGGAACATATCTTTCTAACGGTATGAGTAGATTTTCCCTACAATGCACACGAGCTGAGAAAAAAGGTTTTAAAGAAACATGCTTGCCTATTAATATATAGAAAGATTGCAATGAAATATTTTTCAAGCTGTTAAATAGAGACGAACCGAAAATTTCTGGGTTAAACGTAATTGATAACACCTGTTTCTGCCACTGTTACCAATCAATCAGCCAGTTGAGGCCCAATACGGGTTGTCATCAGGGTTACCAACCTTGAATGTTGACTCATAAAATGCATGTAGTTCAGTTATAGTTTGAAGTAAAACGTCATACGTAATATATAGATTTAGATTAAAAATTCTCCTATTTTGGGTAGAATTCTCTTATAATTCTAATTACAAATTATGTTCACCTATTTTCTATTTATATGCAATTTAATAGTATGTAATGTGTAATTAGGGCCTAAATAAATATTTCCACCAATAGGTATAGCTAGTTGCTCTGCCCGTGCTTCGCTACGGAGTGAGAATGCAGAAAATAATAATTTGTTTTATTTAATCTACTATAAGAAACAGCTACAATGCATGTACCAGAAAACATAAAATAGGCAAAGCTCAATCATACACTTATTGATTATTTAAATGCAGATTTATTTATGTATTATCATCACTTTATATAGTGTATTGCATTTAAAATATATGCAAAAGTCTAAATCGTTGACCACGTGTTACCATAAGAAACAAATCAAACAAATTTAATTAAATAGCAGAACGAAGCATAACAGCTGGGTTAGTAAATTTTATTCATAAGAAATACATTGAGATTTTGATGGCCTGTGGGACAAAGCCTGAGGACTTGTATTACAGAAGTTGGTGAAAGGGAGCGTCTACAAAAAAAAAAATTAATTTTGAAACATTGCTTGTAAAAATCCGTCCATTATTAACGGAGGAGTAGTGTTTCGTATAATTCGCCTTCACGTAGGAAGGATACTAAGTAAAATACTCTATAGCACAATTTGTATGATCCCGCACTGGCAGGGTTGTAAGTTACAAAAAATAAAAAATCTCTTTCTTCTTTGTAGGCCTACGTCCACGGTTTGTGCTTATGTGCCATCTTCACATCCGCTATACTACTTACTTGATACTTGGATATATTACTTCTCTTGTCTGTACAGTAGTCGCAGCTAGTCTGGGCGCGTGGCCGCGCTGGGGTGCGGGGTGTAGAGGGGAGTGTTTATTGATAATTTCCAAAAACATCTGACCCACACGGCTCTCTGGGGTTGTACAGCGCCTCAGCGCTGTCTCAATGGCTTTTGCGTGGGGGACGGTTAGTACACAAGGGTCCGCGCGCCCAGACTAGCTGCGACAACTGTACCTAGAGGTTCACGGCATTATCACTTGAACATCTCTTAGTGGTTGGCAGGATTTGAACCTTGGACTCGCCGACCAAAGTCTCACGCTCACAAGTACTTAACTAAAAAAAAAATAATTTGTATAAAGTTTTGCTTGTTCTATAATTGTGCGGTTGGTTATAATCACTTTGTTACTTAAGGAGTTAAGAAAACATTGAACAATACCATGAAATTAGAGGGAAAGTATTCAGTCGACTCGACATCACAATCGAACATTGTACAAGAAATTTGTGTTAAAACGGGGATCATATATTTTGTCACAGAATAACAGATTTGTTTGCATTATCTCAAGTCAATAATTCGACCTATGGAGTTTGTGTGCATTTAGTTTTGTTGACTTGGGGTATTCAATTTATATAAAATAGAACCTCTTTAATCCGAACTAATTGGAACCGGGGGTAGTTCAGATTACCGATTAGTTCAGATTTTCAAACATAACCTAGAAATGCCTAATAGACACATAATTAGGCATAGAGTATTAAAAATACAGTTCTAGGATACAGTGAAAGAAATAAAAATTCTGATTTTTGTACTTAGGTATTTTCGTTATATAACTGTAATTTGTTTCTTGAAAAAAATATGTAGAGCTTATACATTGGAAACGAAAAAAACACAGACTGGCTCGGTGCGTTCACTCATTTCCCTGCCAGGCACCGACTGTTTGGCCCGTGTAATTGTAAAATATCTGTTTTCTCTGTGCTAATTCAATATTTTAAAACTCTCACAAGCGGTTCGGATTTTCGAAGTTTCGGATTTTTGACGTTCAGATTTTCGACTCTCTACTGTAGTTTGGACTATTGAATAGTTTAGGTTTCAGAATATATTGTTGTCTTTATATAACAATAGCTAAATGTAGCTAAAATGGGTCAAAATTGTCACGGGCAAAGTTAAAAAATGCTTTATAAGGTAAAATACAGTGTTTATTTTATACAGTGCACTAAACATAGTGAATAAACAGTACTGTAAATACAGTATACAATATAGAACTTCTGTACTGTGTATAGAGTACAGCAATGAGGTGTTCGGATTAGTGGATGTTGAGATTACAGGGTTTCGGATTTAAAGAGGTTCTACTGTATTTGAAATTGTTAAATTATTAAAATATTTGTTTTGTAGTACTGTGATGTTTGTTGTTTCGGCATGATTAGTTGTAGCGATCAGATAATATTTTACTTTTGATGGACGTGATCAGGTGTGTCAACACAGAAACAACTGCGCAGTCCTACCAACCACACCTAGTTTAAAACTGTAAAATGAACCGCATCTACAGTCTATGAAAAACAATAAACCACAGATTGTCATATCTCTTGTTTTGTTATTAGAAAACTGTACAGGGTAAAAAGTATCAACCCATTGGAGACTTTGCACGAGACTGTTTTGTGATAGGTTATGGTGACCCAAAAGTCTCATCACAAGACTATCTCGTGGTGACATGTTATTTTTTTATTTAATTGAAATAATCTTTAGTTTAATACTTAAAATAAATATGTCCAAGTATAAATAAATAAATGGTAGGCATAATAGCTTCTAAAAATATATCTTAATAAAAAAATATCGCAATAAATATTTTTTAAGGGAGTATGAAGCTCATTTTTTTATCGTTTTGTTGTACAAGTTAGTGCTCAGTAATCTTTACGAAAACTTAATATTTTTACCTATGGTAACTTACTCTTTGATAAATTCTAAGCTGTTTTTCAATATTGTTATTCTTGTTTTGTAGTGTTGGTAGTGCTGTACAAATAGAGAACACCTGATGTTTGTTATTAATGGCCAATTTGCCAAAATTTGTAACAGTTTAGAAAAAATACAGTAGAATCTCAATAACAAGACTCTCATGGGGATAATGAAATAGGACTTTTTATCAAGGCTGGCTTCTTCTTGAGGTTTGCAATAACATTTGATCATGGGTAAAATGAATTCAAGGCGATTTGAAAATTACATGGTGGAATGGCCTCCGGATCGTCTGAATTAACTATATAGTGGTTTAAATTACCTTGTTACTGTCAAAACGATCCTTTGTAGTTAGTAGACTACAGCTGTTTCATGCTACGAATGGAGCACATCATCAGGTCAGAAGAATGTCAAGTAGTCTTCATATTCCTCGCAGTGGAGTTCGTCAAAAGTTTAATAATAAATAGAGGACAAAACACATAACACACGGAAACACGAAACATTTAATATTGGTCGACCAGACGACGGTAACAACACACGTGATACGGCGCCGGTAGAGGGTGAGTCGCGACTGTTGACAGTCGCGACTCACCCTCTACCGGCGCCGTATCACGTGTGTTGTTACCATCGTCTGGTCGACCAATATTAAATGTTTCGTGTTTCCGTGTGTTATGTGTTTTGTCCTCTATTTATTATTAAACTTTTGACGAACTCCACTGCGAGGAATATGAAGACTACTTGACATTCTTCTGACCTGATGATGTGCTCCATTCGTAGCATGAAACAGCTGTAGTCTACTAACTACAAAGGATCGTTTTGACAGTAACAAGGTAATTTAAACCACTATATAGTTGAAAATTACACTTGTTATCAAGGGTGACTTGTCATTGAGGGTCTTCTTATCGAGGTTCCACTGTATAATAAAGTTATACTAAATGCACATTTCCACGTGAGGAAATATATTATCTACACTTCTCTGGCAGTTATAAAACGCTTCTCTATAAAACTTAACTTTAAAACTTTTTTGGCTTGGTTTAAAAAAAAAATTACTGTACTATTTTTATGGTTTTTTATTTTTACAACGAACTGACAACTTATGTCATATGAAATGTAAATATAATAAATCCAGTTTAAATTAACACAAAATGTATGTTTTTAATTTAAGTAGAAAAAACAAATTTTAATAAATGTTTTAGTAAAACCCTAGTAAAACACAATTTTTTTAGGGTTTTGGCCCTGCAATGTATTTTTTAAATGTGTTAAAATTATTAAAAAAGATAAGAAAAATAGAAAAATCCTTTCAATTAGAGCCAAGAAGGGGTTTTCAATCGATCAGTTCATTGAATGACAATAAGCTTAAGTTGAGTGGAAAGTTTCCAAGATGGAATCATAAACACACACTGATAGAAGAAGTAATTATTTTATTTATTATTATAACTATATTATTATTATTATAACCCCATGAAGAAGAGTTTTCTTTAATTTAAATACATAACAAAAGAAAAACAAATTTAAGTTAAATTTAATGTAAATTCAAATTTCCCGCCTACTCCCCACTACTCAAGACGACACTAACCAAGATGATGAAGCCGCCATTTTGTGACCTTCACTTCAATGTAATTTTTCAAGGTTAGTGCATCGCCAAAATTTGTCTCTTCTTTTTAACAACGCATTTTACATTTTCTAACTTTTATTTTTTTCGCTGTACGCAACACACACACTCTTATATTGTTTTTTCCAATAGATTTTGGGAGAAATGTATTATGTAAAGAAACCTAAGAAAATTGAATTTATATGTAAATAATTTAGTTATTTTGGTCATCTTCACAGTTGATATTTGCAAATAGTTAAAGACTACCTTGAATACATTGATAAAAACATGCATTTTCAATGTTCGTCCAATCCTGAGCAAAAAATATGAATCTTTCATATTTTTTGGTTCTATAAAAAGCCTAACAAGAACTAAAAAATTTTAACTTTGTTAAACACATATAAATTATTCAAGCCTTTGCATGACACCACCATTTGATTGGCTGCTGACGACACACAAGTGTACAAGTGCGTCATTGGTATATTTAATGTAATTTGCTAATAATGCATATGTTGTTGTGTTAGCTAAAAATTTTCCAAAATGATATAAATTACACAATTTAAAGTTTTGGCTATAAACAAAAACAAATATATTATACAATTTATTTAATATAAAAATAAATTAGCACTGCACATACAGCCACAGGATGGCTGAAAAGTAACTTGCACCCATCTTAACTTTCAACCATTTGAGATTTTGAAATCGGTTTGCTGCAACTCAAGCCTTGACTACTTCCCAGCGACGAATGTCACGACCCATTTTCTGTTTCTGTGTTTAAGTTTTCGTATAGTATGTGTTTTGCCATGTTACTGTTTCGACGTCCCCAGTGACTCCTGTTTGTCACACGGTTTTAAGGGGTCCAATGTCGGACTTTTGGAACTACAAAGTTTACAAATAAATATAATTTGAAATCAGATGTTTACTTTTCACCAATTGTTTTGTAGGTTTGAATAATCACAGCTTTCTGTATTAGTCATGATTTGGAATAGTGCCACAATGTTTCCACAGAATGCAGCACAGAAAACTATTTTACTTTTGGATTAGTCCGAAATATATTGAACCCCAATCGTAGCACACGTGTGCACTCAACAACGTTTAAATTCTCCACTACTGTATTAAATATTTAAACATAAAAAGTAAAAACTTTTATCAATTGTATTATAATCAATAAAAGGGATGGCAATGGATTAATATTTTTATCTTTTGTCGTATACCCACACAATCTAACATAAATTATTAAGTGAATGATAATTGTACGTGCTATCTCAGGTATTCAAATGCCTCCCAATTTGTCATCAACTGTCATTAAAAGTAGGAACTCCAATAATACTAATGTGAAACTTAAATCGACCCAAGTTGTGCAATGGAACCAAACTGATGATAAAAATAATGACAGCAAACTTGATCGAAGCAACAATCAGTGATAAGTTTGGAGAAATTAGTGATTGTCAAAACCAGAAATTTAGAATTTCAAAACCGAAAACGAAACTTAAAAAATCGAATTCCAAATCTCAAAACCTAAACGTGAAACTTTTTTAGTTACGTGGTCAAGGTTGCTAAAAATACAGGTAATAATAACATTTTCACTATGTGATCAAAACTGAAAGAGATTGAAATGAATGACACAAAAAATGTCAAAAGTTTTAAAAATAAAAGTTCCAACATTTTAATTTTTGAAACTTTTGAATCTCGAAACTTGCCGATCGAATCTGGAAACAAAAATTTTTCCAAAGTTTTGATGGGGTTGAGATTTGAGATTCGGTTTTGACACATCACTAGGAGAAATAGTCTTAATCCCAAGAATACTGATGATTTTATACAAATTACCCTTTGAATTCAAACAAATACAATTTCCTTTGCGTCTTGCTTTCACAATCACCACTATAAGACACAGGGCAATCCCTGACTATCGCCGGTTTTAATGTAGAAAATACATGCTTTCACACGGACAGCTGTATGTTGCGTGCTCACGTGGTGGTATGTACGCCTTAAAACTTATATTATATTTATACACCTAATGAAAAAACATAAAACATTGTTTATCCACTGGCAATAAAGTAAAATAAATATTCTATTTTTGTATTTGGTACACATTTTTATTATTTATCGTAAAGAACTAAAATAATAGTTGTTAGCGCAGCAACGCGCGCCGTGCAAAAGTAAAATAAATATTCTATTTTTGTATTTGGTACACATTTTTATTATTTATCGTAAAGAACTAAAATAATAGTTGTTAGCGCAGCAACGCGCGCCGTGCAACTGCTAGTAATTAATTATTTGTTGTAAAATGAATGCAATTCAGTGCATTCATTGAGTATTTAAATCTGATGTAACTTGTTGGTTATAACAATTTTAATCATCCTTGCAGTTGTTTTAGTTATTGTTGTCGTATTTAATCCCATGTATAATTTGTATTGTCCTCGTAACAGCACACCTGCACTCTCATGCATTTTTGTTGTGATCAATTTATAATTTGAACGGATTTAGCTATTTTGTTTATTTTAAGGCAATCTATTGTTTTAACAATAAACCCGAGACAGTGAATTATTTTAACAGCTTGGTGCAAACCCTAAATTCTGGCATACATTTTGGATGTACTGTAGCAATCCATATTTGGGTCAAGCAACAATTCAACAGTTTTTCGGGTTTAAAAAGAATTTGGTTTTAGAACTTGCTCTGAAGATGTATTGCAACACGACTGAAATAGCCAGTATTTTTTGTTGGATCAACACATAAATAATTCATAAGTGTAGATTTTGTTAGTTTACCCACCTCTGAAAGTGATTTAGCTGAGTTTAGGTGGCTTGAATTTAATTCAGGATTCAATTAAATTCATTTATTTACAACCAAAACCATTATACATCAAGTACCATGCACAAAGAAACAAAGTTATACAAACAGCAATAGTTCATGCTCACACAAGAATCAATATACGTTTAAAACATAATTAAGAGTAAGACGTAATAATAAATAGTGCATGCATAATAAATAACAAATAAACTCAAACTCGCAATTATTAAGGCGAGATTGGTGGTTTTGAATTGGAGCAAAAGTAAACATTTGAGAGAAAAAACAAGCAATACTAAATACAATAAGTGAACAAAGATAAGTAGTTAACGTGCAAAAGTTATACAACTGATCTAAGAAGATGCATACAAATCATAATAATAATACTTCTAGATAGTGCATAGAATAGTAAGTAACAAGTAGACTCTGAAGAAAAACAAGAAGCAAGCGTTACGAGAAGATATACAAGAGGATATATCAGTAAATAATGCTAATGATATACAAATGATATAAACACAAGATGCAAAAGAATCATAATAATCAAGACATAATAATAATACTTCTAGATAGTGCATACAATAATAAGTAATAGGTAGACTCTGAAGAAAAACAAAAGGCTAGCATTACAAGTACCTACAGGATCAACAGGACAAAAGGATTCAAATCTTCCATCGATTTAAATTTGCCATTTTAAATTTATATCGAGGCTCTTTAAATTTAGTGTATTGAACAAACCTAAGATCACAGTCACATTTGAAAGCTTTGCGTATTGTGTACATTAACTTGATTAAAAAGAGGCCAAAATGAGATTTGAAATTTAAATTGTTATCATGAAAATGAGTTACAAACTTACACAAGTCCATTTAAAAATACTAACACTGCTGTTAAACTGAATGGATTTTAATCCAATAAAAAAATTTTCCATTAATAAGTGGTGTTTCTAAACTTGTCAAATAGCCAGGCGCAAAATGTATTTTTTAAACTGAGGATAATAATAATCACTATTTCATGAATTATTGAAAAACAGCATATTTGGTTTTTTTTTATGCTTAAAACCTATAATAGGCTATATGCAGTTCTGAAAATAAAAGTAAAAGAATATGGTTTATAAAATTTAAAAGAAAAGGAAAACATACGGTTGTGATAAAGAAAAAATTAGACTATTACTATAAAAACCTAACAAAAAAAATTAAAAAATTAGGGCCAGATTCAAACGATTAAAAATCTTCTTCAGTCTATTCCGCAAACATTACTACTGTCTTTACGAAAATCTGCGTTGGCGTAAATGCGGTCGTCTTTTTTGGCGATAGCACAAACAATGGAGCCTCTGGCTCCAAATCTGTACATTTTGTGACCAAGTTTTTCTAGGCTCTTGACTAATGGCTGAAAAATGCAAATTATTTTATTAATAAACCCTATTAATCTACTAGTGCAGTAAAGATACTTTAAGCCCGAGTCATTCATAAAATTTTTGTATAGTTAACATAAAACATAAGAAAGAACTTTCTTACTTACTTAGGAACTTACAGATTTAGGTTTTTAGCTCTGTTACTTACAGATAAAAAAGAAAACAGATTACATCAGTGCTAACGTTTTTACCTAACCCGCCATGTTAAACTTCCCTATTCCAAGCGTGATGTATACAACTTCTCTACTTCTCTAGTGATGTAAAGTTGAAAAAAACTCATTCGGTGAGGTAATGAAACACATTTAAATAACATTGAGTGCATAACTTAAAAAATATACCTCTATGAAGCCAACGACATTCAACGCTAGAAATCAGCTGTGTGCTTGAATTTTATTGTTATGTTTTGAAGAGTTTTCCTAACCTAGCTTTTGTTTGTAAATGAACGTTTCTGTTAGAAGATGAGTGAAATGGATAGTAAAAAATATTGTTCGTAACGTCCTGTATATTGTCAGGTCAGGTAAAATCTTGTACGTTACACGTTACGCAAGAGCGTGTTTACACCACTTAGGTAAATTATGCCTGTGTGATGTAAAAACGCTCTTACTACACTTGTAAGGTAAATAGCTATTATTTAGTAAAGCATTGACGCCTACTTGTTTTCTTGTCCATACAATATTGCATGTTCAAGTGTGGGAAAGTAAAAACGAATGCAGCAAACTAGAAACTATTGTAGAAAAGGAAATTGAGTGAATTAAAGTAAAACTAGTGTCACACCACTAAAGATGTAGATAAAGCAAAACCTAGGGTCGCAAATTGAAAACTAATGTCGTAAAATAAAAAAACCTAGTGCAGGAAGGTACTAAAAAAGTAAAACTAACCAAGACGAGTGCTGCAAAATGAAAGAGCGTACGATTCAGCTCTTTTACTTCTTCTAATCAGTGCCGCTATTTTACAGGTGGCTCTTTTGTAGGCAACGTATTGTTTAAGTGTAGGGAAATATTGTTTTTACTCATAACAACCAAGCAAAACAAGGTTACTTACAGAAGTGACTCCGTATCCGTAGTCAAGCTCCATTGGATACAGCTGATGATGGAATCTTCTTGCATCCACTGCTTCTTTGATTGACTTTCCCAACCATAAATATTGTATTATGACCTGAAAAACAAATTAGCATTTTATCATCCTGTATAGGCTGGAATAATTACACTTTATCAAGCTCAGGTTGGCTGAGGCAATCCCTATAATCCCTCGCTGTGTCTCGCCCTCAGGTAGTCCCGGGTCGATCAGCCAACCTGAGCTTGATAAAGGGAAGTTGCTTTTAGTGATCACAACTCAAGACATTTTGTGTCCATATACAGTTAGATCTCCAAATCTCCGAATAAACTGGGACTGGGCCCCATCCGGATAGTCAACAATCCGAATAATTAAATTTTTCAAGGATTATCGCTCGCTGATCGATACAACAATAGACTTGTCATATAATGCACACGATTGGCACATATCTTAATATATTAAAAAAAACTGTTGCAAAACTTATGACAGCTAGCCTGACCATACTACTGGATCAAATTACACACGGGTTGTACCAACCCTGTCGACACTGTCTATCCTTTGCGTCAAATAATGTAGTTTTATAGACAAATTTATATTTAGATTTAGTTACTGACAATGTATAATGCATCTTTGCATACTTTATGTCGGATAAAAGTTTTGAAATGTAGAAAGTAATAAAACCAGGGTTTGGATCACTCAATAAACATCCACAACAATAAACAATAAAACATGTAAAAATGCCACAGAGATATTAAAAATAACGAATGTAAGAATTTTCTTGCAAATAGTTGTCAAACTCCGCTTCCCCTACTCACCCATGACACTGCGGTGGTGATATGGGTGCTCCCTGCGGCCCCGACGACCATCCGCACGTCTCCATTGCTGTCTACTATGATCGTGGGGCAGGTGGAGCTCATTGGCCGCTTGCCTGGTTCTATAAAGTTGGCGGGAGCCGGATGAACTCCATTGAAATGTGTCTCGTCGGGTATCGAGAAGTCATCCATCCCACTGTTCAGTAAGATTCCCGTTCTCTTTGATGTGATTCCTGCGCCAAAACTGTCAACAGATTGGTTTCAGAATAAATTTTCTGCTAATATACATTTCTTTCATATTTGCATTTTAAAATCAGAATATACATTTCCTTTGTCAGAGGTACAATATATTTTTGTGGAAATTTTTATAACATTCCTCCATTCAAAATATGAAATGGGGTACCCCGTCTCATTTTTCAGCAACATGTTTGTTAGGCCTACCATTGAACTACTATATATGCAAAATGTAAGTGACCTGAAATAAAATACTGTATGTTTATTCGGCAAATTTTGTATGCAAAAAATTGCATACAGTCTTTTTTTAGGGAATTTTGTCTGCTATAACTTTTGTATTTAACACTTTTCAATATGACTTACAGATTCCGAAATAAAAGCGAAAGAGCCACACACATTAAGAGCCCTTCCCTTAGTCAAGCTCGACCCCACCCATCAGGACTTTTTATTTTCTTCAATCTAATGAACAAAAGGAACGTTTAAACAAATTTCCATTTCTCCGGGAATTGTTTCGCCCTAATGGCAATTTTTTGTTTTATTTGACTGGGCTAATAATTACAACTGTGCAACTAAGTGGTCTAATTAAATTAGCACAAACAATGAATTTTAAATTTAAAAAAATTAACATGGGCTTTATGGGTTGCCATGCTGGTGACGAAATAACAACAAAATATAAACATAAAACAAATAGTATATTTCATACCTAGGGCCGAAAATGAGGTTTTGCCGGCTCGAGATAGTCTTTAAGTTCGAGACGAAGTCGAGAACTTAAATCGATCGAGAGCTGCAAAACCATTTCGGTCCGTGGTACGAACGCTATTTTTCACCACACTATACCCTATTACAACTATTCACCACTATAATAATGCACACTGATAGTCAACACAACTACAGCTTTAAGGTTATGTGAAGAAATAATTTGAGGAATCAGCAAAAATAAAAATAAATAGTTGCTAGGCAACGGTGACAATAACACAATTCTATTGCAATGCTATGGATTTTGATTGTGTATTTAAATGCATTCATGTTTTAAGTATGTAAGCGGACAACTGATTTTGCGGCCCCGGCCTGTAAAAACCTGCTCGGCCCCCAAATTACGATGACAGCTGGCATGGCCAGCAAAACGTAACTTTCAGCCACCAATTCGTATGTAATACAGCCAAAAACATCATAGTGTGGTGAAAACAAATTTAAGAGATTCCAATCACATGTTTTATTTACAGCTTGGGGTGAAAATAGAGAAGCCACTTTTGACCATAGGCAAAAAGATTTAAATATAGACTGTCAGCCATGCTGTGGTTACTATGGTTACCACTTGAAATTCCATCCCCATGTTAAAGTTGTCACCAGTTTTTAAATTATATTTGTCGTAGTTGATGTGAGCCACCAACAGATTGCACTGATCTAAATTACTAATTTTGAGTAATTTCTGTCGAATAAACGATGTTTTTTATCAAGCCAACTTTTGGAATGACTTATCATGAGCTATAGCAACTGTTATTACCCATCAATTTCGTCAGCAACAAAAAATAAGGTAGAAAATAGAATTTTAGACACACATTCTGTATGGCTCACACAATTACAACGTTTTATAATAAAAAAATGACGACAGCTGGTCCATATAGATGAGTTGATGGGATGTCTACTTTAGTATCCAATAGTCAATGCGTGTACATTACGTATTTTTGGTCGCGTTTTTGACTACTGGAAGACCACTAGTACTTATTTAATACGCAAGCAGGTTTTTTGTGACAATTACTCCTCCGAAACTACTGAACCGATTGAGATGTTTTTGATGTCATTGGAAAGAGCGTAACGTGAAGTCGTGCAGGAAACTTTGTTTTTAGGGAAATAATTAGAGAGTGAGGCCCTGGGGCCCTTTAAAGTTTCATATTTTTCCATAAGATTAACATGGGAACAAAAAATGTTATGAAACTCCAGCTGTTGTCAGAAATTAAAAGTGAGAAGAAGATCATATGTTAATTGTACACAGTCAATAAGTTTGTTTGCTAATTTAACGGTTTGCTACAAACATTTACTGACTTGGTTGAAATGAAATTACTATTTGAATTTGGGTTGGCATAAATATTACATTGGAAAAAAGCAAGAGAGCCGAGATAATTTTATATACCAAAAAGAAAACTGAATTAACACTGTGCTGCATTTCTTAGTAATCATTGAAAGAGCCGATTTGCAAACTATAGAAAAGATAGTCATAGAACAACACCAAGGAGAAGAAAAAGAAACAATGTTTTTTTTTATTTATAATCGTTATGGTGGACAACCTAATGAGGCTATGAGTAAGGCTATTTGTAGAAAACACTAAAAAACAAGATCAGCTTTTGAAAAATTATAAGATATTTACATGAAATGTTGAATATATCGATCTGCTTTGTATATCTTGAGTATTTCTATAATCTTTAAGTCGAATATTTTAAAGTCATCAGAAATTAAACTGTTATTCGTTTTAAAATAACGCCTGTAATACTTAGCAATTGCTCGAATTCGGGACACTAGTTTTGTTTATAAGAAGAGATATTTATTTTTGTAAAGAAGCTAGTTATTATTTTTTTAATGGAATAAATGTTTTATTTTGTTTCTTGTCTTTAATTATTCCTAAGGCCATAAACCCAATTGTTTAGTTAGAAATAGGATTATTATTTAGGTATTCAAATTATTCTGGTATTATTGATACATAACAATGGAAGTTTAGTTGAAAAGTTTGAATGACAATAGTGTCAGGCTTAGAGAGAGAGAGAGAAATATAGAGCTAGAAGTTAGCATTGAGGTAGCGGCCGAGCTTATCAGCTGTTAGGGCAAAGGTGGTGGGGCAAGACAACTGGACTGCCGAGCCTACCTCCCCTACCTCACCCCTACACCCCCTGCCACTGGAAGGTCCTATGTAAGCAGGTGCATTAGGGGCACTAGTCTCAATCAATGTTGGACGTCGGACAGGTCACAAGGTAGACACCGTCATGGTCGAATATACCTCTACTATAACCATAAGTCACTTATAGTAGTCTTAGGGTGGATAGTGTCGGTAAGTAGAAGCTCAGGGTTGTTAGGCATACTAACTAAGCAACCCCATATCAGTATAGTTAGTTCTACCCAAGCGTTATAACTTAAGCAGAACATTCAACGGGTCGGCTTAGGAGGTAGGTACCGTGAGGGAATACCTCGCGGCGGAGTTAAGCTGGTTGGAGGGGTTATACCCTGCCACAGCGAATTGTGTTCAACCGGATTTGGACTACAAAATAAGGTAAGTGCCAGCTCGTGACCGAATAAGTTGCGACACTCAAGTTAGGGTAACGGATAGTTACCTTAACCTACAAATCAGTCAGTAGGGTCACGGGAAACATTAGTTACCGCGAAAATTCGATATCAAAGACCATATGGTCAAAGTCCAAATTCGATATCTCGAGGTGGGCGATGATGAGTCCATTGCAGGCGTACTTGGTTGCCGCGGACTGAGCTTAAACCTCGAGATATATAGGGAAATCAAGATTTAGGCTAACTTGAGACCCCTGGATGGTTGGTTAGACACCCATGCCCTGTGAAATTTGTAGAAATCAAAATTCATCGTTAAGGGTAAAAATCCCTCACAGAAGTTTTCCAATATGCCCGAAGAGTACATTTTAAGTTATCGCCAATTAATGTTAATAAATGCGTAAAATATAATAGGCCTACGGTATGTCTAATTAGATTTTATACCGGTGGGGACTTATATAACTTTATCTAAGTATTATTTTTGCAAAGACATAAAAGTTAAAAGGTCAACAAGTGTTCAAAAAGCTTTTATACTAAACTACTACGACAATATTCAAGTGCCGCAAGCATGCAGATTGGGGAACGCAACACCCATCACTGTTGGAGCGAACGATCGTGGAGTGAACTTCAAGGTTATTCAAGGTTATTGTTCAAGGTTATTACATATTTAAATAATACTGATCGTTCATTCCAATGTGTATTCGATCCACTGTACAGTAAAATTCAAAATGAATATTTTCTACTGGTTAGTCTACTTCAAGAGCTGACTGTACCCGGTAGATCAAATGAACAGTGGAGCGAACAAACAGGCAAATAATTTGTAAAATTACTTTTTGGAGTGAACGATCGTGGAGTGAATAAAACATATCGGTTCGTTTAACTCTTCTACCCGACCAATTTTCATGATTGAGGTCTCAAATTGAAAATACGGCCACACAGATTTGCCATCAAGCATCGGCATATATTTATCTATAATCCCACTCGGGTTATATGTAAACATAAGTTGCCCCCCATGTATTTCTTATGGGAGTTAAATTTGGTTTCTATTTTCCGAGTTTGTTTGGCTCTTCTACCCGACCGATTTTCATGATTGAGGTCTCAAATTGAAGGTATGCACGCACAGATTTGCCATCAAGCATCGGCTTTAGTGATGGGTTGGTACCGGTTCCTAGCTAAAATCGATTCTCTGTTCTCAGTTTTGTTACCATCAGTACCTTATTTTAAATTTTTAGGATAGGCTACTTTTTTTATTAACAAAATGACCATATTTCAATTTTTCAGTATTTTGCATTAGTATAGGTCGGTCATACAAAACTTAAGGGATTAATAAAATAAAACTTATTTAAATAACCGAACACATTCAGATCACAATAATAACTTATATAGTGAGAAGTGTTAAAAATATTTAATTGGTGATGGGTTGATAACAAAATTTATTGATTCTCAAACTAACGCAAGGTGAACAACCAGCATAAAAATTATTTTTTCATAAGGTTTTTCTATGATTAAAAATCAATAGCTCCAGTATTGTTCATGTTTTTTATACATTATAGACTCAAAATAATCAGTAAATTATAGGCTTTATTTTGAGCTATTGATAGTTTGAATCGGTTAAGCTCAAGATACTGTATATTTAAAAATCATAATTTTGATTATTTATCAAATATGATATGTATTTTAACAGCGTCCTCTGGTTGTATTATAAAAATTTAAGTCCACTCACTATTTATTAACAGTGCTAGTGACCGCCACAGCGTCTCCGTCCGGCGCAAGGATGCTGATGTGTGACGTGCCATGGTCGTCAGGGTTGTAGTACACGGCGCCATAGTGGGTGGCCTTCTCAAACGTTTGATCGTCCTTGATCTGTGATCGTATATTGTTAATGTAGTCCTCAGACATCAGGTCGGCTAGTTGCTAGAGAAAATAGACCATCATTAATCTGTTGTTTAAGGATGTGAACAGGTTATTAATGTATACCTACAAGGTTTTTTTGTTGTTGCAGATCTTTCTTAGGATGTTCCTTTAAGCGAGTTGACAAAGCTTTACAAATAAGTGCTATATAAAAAAAATCACTTGAAGCAATTATTTTTGTTCAGTATTTATTAATTTTCATTATTTCAATCTTATTTTAATTATTCTAAACAAGTCAATCAAAATTAATTAACCAATGTTTATATTTATTATTATCTATATTATTTACTTATTTAATACGCAAGCAGATATTTTGTGACAATTACTCCTCCGAAACTACTGAACCGATTGTCATGTTTTTGGTGTCATTGGAAAGAGCGTAGCGTGAAGTTGTGCAGGAAACTTTCTTTTTAGGGAAATAATGAGAGAGTGAGGCCCTGGAGCCCTTTAAAGTTTCTTATTTCTCCATAAGATTAACATGGGAAACAAATATTGTTATGACACTCCAGCTGTTGTCAGAAATCAAAAGTGAGAAGAAGAGCATAGGTTAATTGTAAACAGTCAATAAGTTTGCTAATAAAACAGTTTGCTACAAATATTTGCTGACTTGGTTGAAGTTCGTTTTAAAATAACGCCTGTAATGCTTAGCAATTGCTCGAATTCGAGCAACAGGGACACTAGTTAAGTTTAAATTACAATTAATTTCAATATTAAAAATTATCATATGTTATGAAATCAAATTCTATTATATCACATTGTATCTCAAAGAATACTAACTGTTACCCATGAGCTTCACCCCATTTGAATTCATCTATCTATACTATAATAAAAAAGAGGTGGTTGCTGTATGTATGGGAAAAGTAAACGCGAAAAATACTGGTCGGATTGGGCTGAAATTTGGCATGATGATAGCTCACATTCCCGATTAACATATAGGCATATTCTTATTTCAAAAATCCTTTCGGGCTCCGCCCCAGTGGCTCTGGAGTTTCCCATCCCATGTTAACCTTATGAGAAATGAAATTATTGAATCTTAACAGCTGTTTCAATTAAACAAGTTGGTTCTGTTCTGTGATGTTCAATAGCATTAAAGTTACAAGGATTACCAACAGGGTGCAGCACTAGCACTATTATTTCTTTTACATTTATGACAACAGCTAATTTGCAACCAAAAGGTGAGTGAGCGTAGCGAACGAACTTCAACCTGGAGGCGAGTGAGCGTAGCGAACGAGCTAACCTGAATGCAAGTGAGCGTAGCGAACAAGCTAACCTGAAGGAAAGTGAGCGCAGCGAACGAGCTCCAACCTAAAGGTGAGTGAGCGTAGCGAACGAACTTCAACCAGGACGTGATTGAGCCATGCAAACGAGATCATCTTGAAAATTAAGAAGTTAAACGGGGCAAAGCCCGCGGGTTACAGCTAGTAAATAATAAATATTAATAAAACTATTGATTTGTTAGGTTAAGCGGTTTTAAGCTGAAATAAACAAAACAAAATACAGTAATAAAAAATAAAAACTAGTGGCAATAGCTCCTATATACAGTGTGGATGAAAAGTCCCGGAACTGTTAAATATATTTGTTACCAATATAGATAAAGTAATGATACTTGGTATATGAATAATAGCTATAAATGTTTACTGTGTGACGGCCTCAAAAATTCCCAGACCCATTACATATCAGCTGGGGAGGTTTTTGCTACACCCTCAAGAAACCCTGTCAATACCGTCACAAAAGCATTGCTTTATTTCAAATATAAAAGAAGGGTGTGTAATATTGGACTGTGTTAACCTCCCAACTTTTGCGTCAGCCAGTTGCCTCATCATGGAATATTCTGTCAGCCGTTGCTCAGCGCTAAGCCAGGCCAATGTTCTCGGAAGTGTAACGCGAGTGGCTGGAATTTGCTGAGCCAGCTCAGCAAAGCAAGTCACTCGATGAAATCACTGTGCAACTGCAGTTTGCCTAACGCCCCGATTGATCGTTAGGCAGCAGCACTGTCCAGTGTTTGCACTGACATCATGCGGCATAGCTGCAACGTGATTGGCTGGTTCGCCTCCACGGCCAACTTTGCACTACGGACGGCGAGCACTCAGTTGAGTTAGTCTAAATTCTAAATTCGACTCAGTCGGTCATCTAAATTCTCACCTTTACCCCATTCTTCTAAAATGCACCTAATAATGAAAATTTGTATCTTAACATTGTAGTTCTATAATAACTTATTGTGATCTTGTATTCTCTCTTTCTTGCCAGTTAGTATCTGTGATCATAAGTTCTTTGTGTCTGTAAACTAAACGTAAATTAATTATACAGCAAGTCGGAAGCTACAATTTGTAATTTTAATAAACTACTGTTCGTAGCGAATTCTCTTTGTATCATTCGGCTACCTGTCACAACTGTTTTAAGCTATTATAACTTTTTTATGCCTTAAGGGGGACGACCCACGAGGGGTCAGACAAAATTCTTAAAAAGCAGCATAGGTAGAGTTTGATATCTAATTAAAGGTCTTAGTTAATATTCAGATTCGGATTCAGAAACACTTTATTCAAGATTTACATTATACAAATATAAATGCAGAATGGCGTCAATAAATACAATTCATTCTATAAAATATTATCAAAATGCTCACTAAATGAGTAGTAACATTTGCTTATTATAAATATTTATAGTAGAATACATTGCCGCAAACCCAAACTCAAACAGACAATTGAGTAAAAAATGGCAGCCGTTAAACTATTTCTTGAATCTGCCATTTTGAATCTTTGAGCTGCTGTAATTTTTTACTCAGTTGTTCCATTGAGCTCAAATTTGCGGTATTGATTCTACTACATAAGACCTTTAATTTGATGTGCATGTCGACCTATGCTTACGTTAATGATTTTCTTCTGAATTCTCACAGTTGCCCCTTGAGGAGGTAGCGTAGAATAGCAATGGAAATTCAATCTGTCATTTTTGACTCAGTTGTCCTTTGAGTTTGGGTTTGTGGCAATGTATTCTACTAACTAAGACCTTTGATTAGATACCAAACTCGACCTATGCTACTATTTAAAGGCACGTTTTGCTTGGAGCGACAGGTGCGACGTTTGCGCAGCGACTGTCGCCGAGCGGCTGTCGCAGGACACTGATCTTAAGGGTTTTGCATAGTCCTGTTTTGCTTGAAGCTACTGTCGCTAGAGCCGCGAGCTGCAGTCGCTGGGTACTGCTCCAAGACCAGTCAGGAGCGACAGCGACAGTTACATTTCTGATTGTTTTTATAGTGTACAAGTACAACATTTTGACAAGTTCGAATACCTTTTATTTTCGCTATACGGCGTCGGACAACGTCTGGGATTAAGTTAAATTTTAGTGGTGAGGAAGAAGACAGTTTATTAGAAGAAGTGGAAAAACACCCCGCACTTTATGATTTGAAACATACTCCTTTTATCTATGATATCTCCTACAAAGACCAAAGAATAAAGGACAACGTCAGGTTAGTTTAATATTATGTTATTTTATTATATTACAAGTTTAGATTATTTAGATTGTCGAATTTAAAGACTTCTAATTACATTTTCGTTTAGGTGATTCAAAAAAATATTGTTCTGTATAAATAGTTATTGAACAAATTGGCTTAAAAGTCAGACGTGTCATATGTAAATATATAAAATGGCAATTATTAAAGTAATGTGGTAAGAAGAGGCTATTCAAATATTAATGGAGTATATGTAATTGGTATTTTTTCCCCATTCACAATACAATCAATAAAATAAAAATTTAACTCTGTGAGGAGGTTGTTTATAACATTGATTTCCAATTCAAGTTATGCTTGTGTACTGCAATTTACGGAGAAATTGAGTAATTGTATTACATTTTGGCTTGTGACATGGCAGTTTTGGAATGTTTCTCATAACAAATAACTATGCCTATAAAGAATACTTTATTGTTAAGTTTTACCTGTTTTACTAAGTGAATTTATCGAATTTAATTAGTGACTTTATAGTGCGCACTTTTGGGGTTAGGTGCACTGGCGGTACCACGTCTCGTCTCGTGACGCCAGGAAGAGATTAATTATTGTCCCTCCAAGCAAAACAGTCTACCACCCTGCGACTGCCGCTCGGCGACAGTCGCTGCGCGACCGTCGCACCTGTCGCTCCAAGCAAAACGTACCTTAAGAATTTTCTCTGGCTCCTCATGGGCTGTCTCCCTTAAGGCATAAAAAGGTGATACAGTAATAGCTTAAAACATTAGACATTTATAGCTATTGTTTATATACCAAGTATCATTACTTTACCTATATTGGTAGCAAATATATTTAACTGTTCCGGGACTTTTCTACCACACTGTATATATATTCTAGTAATTATTTTGTACAAATCATTAGTCTCATGGGTTACCCTACCTTGAATTATCGTTTAACATTTTTGTATATTATAATATTTATAATAGTTATTACATATCTGCATAATGCATTTTGATGTATGCTCTGATTAAAATAAAAATTCCAAAAGACTGTTCATGCGGTGTGTTTATAATATAAACTTTCTTGTTATATTTTTACATCTATTCTGTATATAATTCAGTTTTGAAAATCTTTGTTCAACTAAATCTAGAGTTCTACTGGACCGATTTTATTAATTAATGGGTCGCTGTAAAACTTAATTCGTGTAAATTTGCAAATAATGCTGAAGGTTGTTTTTGTTATGATTTATGGTGAAAAATTTCAAAAAAATCTTTTTTTTTACACTTTTTATTTGGGTGAGACTTTTGGCTGTCTTTTTGAGTGTTTCCAAGAAGTATATGGTATCAGTTTGTAGGAAATTTTATTCTCTTTCAGAATATCACCTTCCACTTTGGTCGATTTCCTCACCATTTAAAAGTTATTTACAAAAAAGCTAATCAACCTCCAAATTTATAGTAATGAGAAAATACAGAGTTAGGGATATTTTTGTTAAACTTTGTACAACTAAATCTAGACTTCTACTCGACCGATTTTTTTAATTAATGGGTCATTGGAAAGCCCAACTCATGTAGATTACGGCAACAGCTGACTGTCGACTGCACTACGGTCAATGAACTTACTGTTGATGTCTACACAACGCTTAATGCTGGTTTACCATAGTGTGAAATATGTGCGCGTTTTCACCATTCAAATTGTTTGTGGACTGATGTAGTCTGGTTTATGACGCAATGTGTCAGTTGACAATAATTTCATTTCTCAAATACCGACCTCAGAGCAAAATTTTAAATATTGTTAAAGTTTCAGATTTCTATTTTTGTTATTCAGATTTCAAATGTTTAAGTGTAAAATTGTTTCGTGTTAAATGTATTAAATGTAAATCAATGGAAAAAATGAACAAAAAATTGTGTTGTATGAATGAAGCGTCTGTTGCCACGACGGGTTGAAATTGTCCCGGGATGGAAAAGGCCTTCGTGCGGACCTGAAGGTCGCTCGGGCCAATTTTTTGGCAGGGGAGATTTCTGTGCCGATTTTAAATGCAAAGATTTAAAATCCGCGCCAGGCAACGAACTACGTCAGTCAAACATGACGTAACGCGAAGGAATACGAACAGAGAAGGACTACATTTGTGCCGTGTCCGTTCGCCACTCGTAGTCTCGGTGTTGCGCTGTCAAGATCCAAGGTCGCGTTTGTCGCTGGTGTAGGACGATTATATTAATATCTTAAGTTCGCAGCTAGGAAATTCGCGTTCGGGCGAAAATTGTACGTACATCAAATGATCGCAATTGTCAAAATTTTGCCGAACTGCAATTGGGGGTGTATTTTATTAGTATTAAGTCGAGACAGTTGAGATGCCGGATTGATTGTTCGCGTTCGTGATGAAAATTAGTACATGCATCATATCGATAGCAAATTTCAGTTTCTAGCGAATCGTAGATCGTCGTGACGGTATTTTTAATTGAATCAATAAACGCCAGCTTCTTTACATAATAGAGGCCGTTGTATTTAACCACAACGGGCTCTATTACTAGTTGTATTACATTTTATATTTTTACATTATACAAAGATTATATTATTTCTATATTTTGTTTTTACACTGTAAGAACCAACAGTAAGTGATATTTATTTTATGTAAACAAAACAAATACAGTTCACTTATTCAAAAATTAAAAACTATGTTTCCTCATCTAATTTAGCTATTAAGCTAACTCATTAAATAAACAATTATCAAAATGTCATGAAAATCTTTTTCCGAAAAGGACTAAGGAGGCTGTTAGAAATCTTGAATGAGGCTATATTTTGAGTATCAAAATACTCTTACGCAGGTTTAAAATAGTCTGGCGATAGATTACTGAGAAAACCACATTATTTTTGTAATGTGATCTGAAGTGTTAGGGATGAGCCGGTGAAAAAACGCTGATCGTACCCTCCTTATAACAGAGAGCATCACGAAATAATATTATTTTAGCAATAGTTGCTGAGAAAAGCGTATTAGTTTTTTAATGAAGTCTGTTTAGAATGAGCGAGTGAAATAATGCTGATTGTATCTTCCTATCAACATCAAACATCTCTAAATAATAGTAATAGTCTGTCTGAGGAACTATACTAATCACCAGAATAACTGTGAGTAAAAGTAGCCTTGCATTACAACGAATGGCTGATACGTACTGGATGAGGAAGTTATAGGGGTAAAAATAATGGTATAGTTTCACCTATTACCAAAAAAAGTCAAGGAACGTTCCTGACTATAATTTCAAAGTAATGACACTTCCCATCCCTACCCAGTATTTTTATACTTTTTTTAGTGTGATTTTTCACACTTACCTTTTTGATATCAACAAAGAGCGGATCGCCCAATTCTGTGCGCTTGGCGTAAGCGTACTTAAACGCCTCCACCATCCTGTGAACGGTTGTTGTCATTTTGTCGAGCGTACTCACGCTGTCTGGGGTTAGATTGTATCCTTCGAGGATTTTGAGGATGAAGGTGAGGAGAACGCCGGCACCGGGTGGAGGAGAGGTGTAGACTGTGTCGTCTTGTAGCTTCACAGTGATAGGATCTGTCCATTCTGGTCTGCATGGGTAAAATGATTAGTGTGTGAGGTAACTTAAATAATTTAAATTGGGGTTTCAAGAATAAGTTTAATCATGAAGACTATATTTTGTCAGGTTTTTTACAAATTAAACAAGATGATCCCTACATGTTACACCATTACCCAGATTTACGGATATGCTATCTGTACCACAATAATGAATTGAAGAACTAGCTCCGCAACGGGAATTGTCTGCTGTAACCAACATCAGGGCGGGATTTCCCACTAGGCCCGGTAGGCCCGAGCCTATAGGTGCGAGCTCCCAGAGGGCGCACAGCCGAGAGGAAAATAATTTTTTACTATCTTAAAATAAAAATAAATAGTCATATAGCTTAACATATTTTAGAGTTGATTAAAAAAAACTCTGGCTAATAAAGCATTATGATTTCAAAGTTCATTAGAAGAAATAATTGTTAGAAAATTTTAACTATTTTTCAACATCACGCATCAATATCGTTACAAAATTGGCAACGAACATTAGTTAAACTTGGAGTAGGTTGTAGGGATGTTGACGAGCGCCCAAGCATTACGTACATTCGTATCACCGGCTTGGCGCTACTGATTAATAGGAGCACAAGCGTGCTAGACACTGTTACAACCCTTACCTCACAAAACAAAAGTTATTAACTAATCTTTCGATTAGTTTACAACAATCTGCAGGTTTCTAGTCTAGTTTACAACAAAATATATAATACGTTGTGTTGAATATTAAACAAATTATAAATTTATCTTAACAATAAAAAAAAAAAATATTAATCTCAGTTTACAATAGGTTTGAGAAAAATTCAATACCATCCAAAGCACCCTTAATGCTGTCATTTTCTCCTCAGACCTAAGGAACGGTATGGCTGGAATGTTGCTCTATCTTGCTTTGGAAATATAATCCAGATGCAGAACCACCATCCTAACCTTCCATCGGGCGCATCACAGAAGTTACCTCCGGGTCACTACTTTTTTTGTTATAAAAACCATAGTATGTGTGCGGCAGGGCTGTGGCCTGATTTACCTCACGAACCTCTTTTGCGGAATCGGTTTTATATTCTCTAACCCCTTTCCCAGTGGTCAGTCGACTTTGGGGAGTGGTTTGCGTCACTACTGGAAGCAGCTACCGTGAGCGACCTTGTGTTTGACCTTATTAGCAAAATTTAGTAGAAAGAACTAATGGTACGTGAGTTCGGAAACCTTTTTTTTTCAAGAAAAAGAGCTTTGACAAAATGAGTAGTCCTTCCAACAAATGATTTTTTGCATTAGACAATAGGTGTTTTTGGATAAAGTAAGTTATCCTTGAAATAACACCATTGGTGTTTTTATGCCATACACTGATGCAATTTTTGTCTAAGAGCTTTAATTGAATGAATTGTCCTTGTACAAAATTATTATTTTTATTAGACCATTTACGTGTTTTTAAGCCATAGAATATTAAAATTTGTTTTCTAATATATGATAGTACTGTATAAGTACAAAATGTAAATCATTTTATCCACAACACTTACGTATTTTTATTTTTATTATAACATTTTCTTTGTAATACCGGTAACTTAAGTAATAGTGTAATAACTCATAATAAATGTTTTTCATAGAGTTTTATTGCTATTAAAATGTTTTTTACTCATCATTGTATAGTTTTTGTACTCCCGGAGGTAACTTCCGTGAGCGCCCTTTGGTGTTTGAAAATCAATGCGCCTGACGGAAGGTTAAACATAGCTCAAGTAGACTTCTTATCATATTGTTAATTCTAAATTTGTTTCATGTCTAGTTCATGTTGGTGACTCTGGACATTAGTTTCTACGTAATTTTGTTTCTATTATTTTAGGGTTAGTTGTAGTTCTATGTGTGTTTTAATTTCTTGTAACATAACCAGGAGACGACCTATTGTTTATGATTACATCGTTTTATTTTGGATAAACTAGGTTTAAATAACAATAATTGTTTTCAGCTAATAAATAAAGATGACAAATCATCTAAAGGAGTATGTTTAATCTATGGTATCATTTACTGTATGGAGTTCATGTTTTTGGGCCTGAAATTGGAATGCTTTTTTTTCAGGAATGCTCTGTGGACTGGTTGAGTTGTTTTGTTTCAGTCTCGGTCCTACAAACGTGAGCATTTACTAAAAGAATTAAATTGCTAAAAGTGTTTAAGACGGCATTTTGTTAAGGCTAAACAAGTCAATTCTTCAAAAGACTTCTTCAAAATTCAATTGGAGTGGTATTCAAGCAATTGCCATATAGGCCTATAGGCATTATATAGTTTTTTAATAAAGGTTTGAAGGAATGTAACTGTGACCAGACTAGAGGGGGGGGGAAATTATTTGGGCCTAGGGGTGCCAAAATGCTAAATCCGGCCCTGACCAACATTGGCCTGACTTGGCCAACAGCATATAATGGACCTAATGACAACACAGATCTCACACCGTGATAAAGATTAAGATTAGAAAACAATAGTCCAAGTCGATTATATTAAGAAGTAAATTTTACCCATTTGGTTATAGATTTTTGATGACAACAATTAAAATAGTAAAAAATGACTGGTGTAGGTCTTTATTGAACCGTAATAGCCATACAATTTGGACCATTGACTAACCAAAAATAAATTATCTGAAACAGCCTCACCTCATTGGTTTAGGTTAGGTTGGTCAAGGCAATGTAAGGTTGAATGAGCCTCTTTTAGAATGGACACTATAGTGTAGCGGTGTAATGTGGAAATGCGAGACTAGTTTAAGCGTGCTGAATCGGCTACCAAATGATTTACATGAAAGACTTGTTGGGACAGAGGACGGAGATCTTTTACCCAGACCGGAAGCTTGCATAGCCAGCTTTGGTTTATCCTAATACAACTAATTTACTTAAACTATCCTTCCAAAACTTGTGAGCTAGATGACTATCAGATAATTTGGTTTTAATTGTACTACTTAAATCAGAAATAACTATGACGAGAGCTGTTTGCCCGTCCTACGTACGGGAATCGAGTAGTCTATCATATCTGTATAAATAGTGTGTCTATTACTAATTCAAGCATAGTTTAAACAGTTCAAAGTTTTTAGTAAAGACAAAGCTGCCAAGATGAATTAAAACATGAGATCATTGTTATTTTCCCAACCTTTCTTCAAAAAGTCAAATATTAAAATAATTTTCATAATCTTTCTTTAGAAGATTTGTGGGCTTTGATTAGTATATAGCAATGATTATAGAATCTTACTTATTTCCTATAATCAATGACAAAATAACAGAGTTATTAAACTAACCTCATAGTTCCATAGAATATTCTTTTATTTAACCAGCTGTAAGTTATAACAAATTATATTGAACTAAAACAAATGAAATATTTTTAAAACTGCTCAAAAAAATAACTGAGAACATCTAGTATTTTACTATATATATTTAAATAATCTCTCATCCTCTTACCGAATAAATGAAGGTACCACTGATTATAACATTATACATAGTATAAATAAGTCAATTCTACGGCTTCATTTCATTGTCATCCAAATGCTGAATTTGTGTCATTGTTTACAGGTGTTATGTTAAGCAAATTATATCATACCAAAAGCTAGTTTAGAATTTTAGCGTCGACTGCTAGACTTTTTAAAAATTAAATCTTAATTTCTAAAAACTGTAACCCTAAACTAAAATTATGGCTTCGACATTCCCTAGTTCTCAAAATTATTTTTCTTTCAACATAAAAATCATGAAAATCCGTCAAGTGGTTGATTCAGAATCGTGAAATAAAAAAACCCTGTCACATTTTAATCTATAGGATTTTATTGCGATAAACTGTGGTAGCCTACTGGGGCGAACGTGTTATCTTTTTCATGTTTAAAATGGTCGAGGCTGAAGGCTTCGGCCGGCAATTAATTAATTCCTACATAACCAATGTCGGGCCACCCTTGTAGGTCTCCCCCCTTGGTTTGCTAACTAGCCTGACATTTGAATTTAATATCTACACATATAATTAACCTAAACAGTTATCCATTTTATAAAGGATTGCAGAAGATCCAATTTTCAGTGGTAGTCAGGTGATAAGTCGGGAAAAAATAGGAAGAGAATTGGAAAAGTGGGGGAAAGCGTTCACTCGCTCGCGGTGGGCTGACGAGTTTGACATGGAGCCCTGCCACGCGAAGCGCTGACACTAAGAGATATAGCGGGCCGCTATGCGTCACAATAGATTATAATCATAATTCCACCCTTCCAAGGAAAATAATAAATCAGGTCATGAATAACATTACAGACTCATCACTTGCCACTATTTGGACAAGCATTCCAAACAAAAGCCAGACACAAGCAAGGAGATCTGCTACGATTGGATACAGGATTAGTGCAGTTGCATAAACTGTTATAGATCAAAGGGTCAATTTTTAATCAAACTGCACAATGATAATAACTTAATGTTTTTTTCACTTCTCCACTTACTTGTAGTTCCGCATGTCGTCTTCGGTGATAATGCCTCCCATGTTTTGTACGTCCTCAACGAACGTCTTGGTGAGAGAACCATCGTGTAACGCTTTTCCTCCCTCTTGCGCAATCACTTTGAGAGTTTCGCACAACTGTCGGGGTCGGATCAGACTCCCCTTAGTCTTTAAACGTCCTTTTTTGTCCACAAACCACTCCCTGCAATCGTAATTTGAATGGTTATTGAAAGCAGTGGATGTAAACTAGGAAATAGAAATTGTAAGGTAGAAAAATAGGAAAATGAGTAAAATTAAGATACCTCACATGTTTGGGTGACTTCTCTGTAGATGGCCATCTTGCTGCTGATTTTTTCTACACTACTTCTTCTTTTGGTAGGGAGAGGCGGGAAATTTGAATGTTTAAATGAAATTTGAATGAGGGGAGTTATGGTTTGTGATGTTACAACAGGAATGAAAAAGGATAAATTAAAATGTCTCTAGGATTTCAGAAATTAAATTAAATTAAGTCTGGCTCTAACAGTTATGTTATTGTTTAAATTAAAATATTTACTTTTAAGAAGACAAAATTGCTATTGCGTTTGACAAAACTTGTTTTAGATCATGTCACGAATAAGAAAATACCCATTATGGATCATAAACATAAACGAATGACGTTTTTAGCCCGAAAGTAAACCAAACCATATGTTAACTAGGTGGCGTTTGCAGAGGCGTCCACAAAATTGAACGGGAGTCATCAGGGTTCATATTATATTCTTATTGACCGTCACCATCGAGCTTCATAATTATTTTTACCTACAATTTTAAATCAAGGCAAAATTTGTGTGGAGATAAATATTTGAGTAATTAGAATGGCTACTCGTTGTTTCATAGTGAAGGAGAGTAAAAAACACATAGATGTCATTTTAGGCCTTTTTGGAGACCTGCATTTACATTTAAAGTTTAAAACCTCTAGGTTATAGGTTGGTTTCAATGAATTGTTATTTCAAATGAACATTTCAAAATAAAAAATTATTAGAAAAGTTATATCAACATTCACATTTACATCAATTCCAGTGTTTAAACCCATGTTAAACCAGTGTTCTAGTCCTTGTTAATCTTCGACAAGATCAGCAATTGTCGATAATATCTAACTATTTGCTACATGGCGGCATTTCAACACATCATAAATGTCATAATTATTACTGAAGGCGATGGTAAAAACTTAAAATACCTACTTTGTATGGTCGCCATTTCATTGAAAAGTATTGAAGTATTAACAACAGCCTGGAAACACATGTGAAGCCACTGCTACCGGCATAGGCACTTCCATGCAATAGGATGATCGTGAAACAAGGCTGAACCAAAACGTCCAAAACTATTATTTTTCGCGTATTTTAATTGTCTCAATGCTCGCCTATAATATCAAAGTCAATATATCAATGTTTATTGATTTATAAACACAAAAAGTCACGTTTGTATGAAATCAGATTATGGATGTCTTTAGGGAAATATATTTGTGCATTATTGTAATTCAATTAAGATGCATGACATAAAATAACTGGGTATTTATGGTATGGAAAATAAAGAAAACTCTTCAATAGATATTTCCATATAAGTTTGCCAAAAGACTGTTTAATAATTAATATATAAACAGTCATATGTTTTTCAATTGTTTTTGTTAAAAACAGTAAATAGTTCAGTGTTGTTGTTTTGAGAAATGAAATAAAGAAGATGGTTTTTGTTAACATTTATTTTGTCATTTCTAATGTTTAATTTTAATATTAAGTAATCGTCCATGCTATCAAAATAATTGAATCACGTATAGTGACGACTTCAAAATCTAGGGTTAAGTTTAGTCAATGGAATACCTTTACTTTACACTAATTGTTTTAAGCCTTAACAAAAGGAGTATAAGCTAAAAAATATAAACTGGGTAGGGATGCTAATTTAGTGGTTTTGACCAAGAACTAAGCTTATATCAACACACCTTTATTTGCCTTTTCATATTTTACGAAGACAATTTCAAAAATTTTAATCAGGGAAGTCTTTTGTATCACCATTAACCACAAGACCAACGCTACCTTAATAAACCAGTATTTATTCACAAACAATTATATGTTTGCTGCCTTAAGCAGAATTAAACCTATGGAGTGGTTCAAATTATTTATTGAAAATAACATCAACAAAAGCACACGCAGACAATCAACAAACTGTTTTTTACACAAAAGATATGGTGTACAGCGATATCTATTCTGACACATAAATAATATATTTCTGAGTGTGTGTTGATATTAGAATAATTTATTTTACATTATTGAGCTTTTTAGGGACTTATGTCCCTACAAGCCACTAGTACTATTTAAATAGGGAATACAAGTTGTATTTTTAAGGAGATATTTTAGTGTAAATCCAATCAGGTGAATGGAAATTTGATTAGTCTGCAGGTTTGCTGCAGCGGAGGTATTTAATTTTTGACCCTCAAAACACAAAATTTTTCAATTTCTCTCTAAACTCTTTTAAAGTGCCTAAAAAATAATAATTATGTACATCAAAGTGTTTTTGTACAAACACTTAAAACCGGTGAGTGTTTGGGGATTGGGGGACACTTAAAACTATTGGGGATTGATATGGGACGGGGTTTTTAATTGCTGTTTTAATTGGTAACAGAGTAACAGAGAAACAAAATGGTAAAATTCACATGCCATTCTGATGGATAATAAATAAACTGTTGTAATTTTCTTGTTTATGGATATATTTTGATACAACTTGGTAAATTTATTTATTTTATACTAAGCTATTTATATTTTATTAGTTTCACTGAAGCAGAAAACCTAGGTACTTGTTAAACCTGATCGTATTTAAATATATTTAATTGAAAATCATTTCAGGCAGATGGTGATTCGCTTAGTCGGCAGGTTTGATGTGGCAGGGGTAATTATATTATTACATAGATTTAATATAAAATTTAAAAAGTTCAAATGTCACTTCAGTTGTAGATATATTTACAAATCTAAAATCGGGAGGTATTATCTTGCATTTATGTTTACTAGGTGATGCCTTATCAAGCATAATGACTGTAAACAAAAACAATCAACTATGGATATAAGATGAAATTTGTTATGTTATACAACTTGATTCTCTCTCTTTTACTTCGGTTATTGAATAAAAATATAAAGAGTTAGCTATTAAGTTGTTTAATATTTATCAAAACCACATTAGCAACCTTTGCTCAGAATTCATACAAAGCAAAAGTTATGCCGCCAAAGTCTAATTTCCTCAAGTTTATTCTTTACTTGAATATGGATCAAGGATTAATTACCTCAAAATTGGCATAACTGAAAGTACAAAGTAAGGACCTTTCCCATTAATTCACTACCACCATGTTTTTTTTTTTCAGGTTGAAATATTATAATTGTCCTCGAATGCTGTTAAGGGTTTGGTTGTATTATTACCTTTGACTGTGTATTGTTACATTTACATACAACTTATAGTGGTAGAGAATTAGCGGAATAGATCCCTAATTATGATTAAAATTCTAGGAACATCTAGGAAAATTACACTACCTCAAGTTAGGATCGTTAAGGGAAAATATAAACCGAAACCGGTTTTTAAGGCAGCTTTCTGTATATTCACTCATGCGGAAACCCTCTTCGCAGATCTTTATCGTAGGTTGTACTAAATCGGCCCACGGGAGACGGCCGAACTTCTCGTGCGCCTCCCTGTATCCTCGCAGCTCTCCGGGAACCCCTGTCGCGAGCGCTCCTGTAACCAACCTTTGCTTAACCAATTCAATTCAAATTATCTTTATTCATCAAGTACATTAGAAATATATACATGAATAGTGTCACATTTCTTATAAGTTATAATAAAACATACATGCTTATAGTAAATGGGAAAAATTGTAAAAGAACATAAAACTAACAGACAATAGACAATAGACAATAGACAAATAATCTTTATTTACACATTCATTAAGAATAGTAGTAGCGTCAATTTACAATTTTTTCTAAATGTTTGGTTGAGGTGTTGTTTAGTCAAAGACCTGTTGATGGTATTCTTCTAAGGAATAGAAAGGTCGATTAATGAGCCATTGATGCAAAGCTGGTTTGAGGTCATCTTCTGACTTGCTTCTTAGATCTGGAGGTAGCCTGTTGTAGATTTTCATTCCTGCGTATGAAGGTTTCTTTTCAAACTGTGCCGTGCGATGTTGTGGAAGGTTGTACTGCATGGTGTTTCTCAGGTTGTGTTGGTGCATTTCGCCACGCCTTGTAGGGTTATTTCTTACTGCAAATAACACAACTTCCTGGATGTAGAGTGCTACAAGGGTAAGTACTTTGAGTGACCTGAATGCTTCCCTGCAGCTGTCGAGTCTGTGGAGTCCTGCAGTTATTCTGACTGCCTTTTTTTGTTTTCTGAGAACTCTTTGCATGTTAGTGGCAGAGGTTCCACCCCATGCTACAAGTCCATATCTCATATGCGACTCGAAAAGTGCAAAGTATGCTACTTTTGTTGTCATGTCATCTGTTGCATTTTTTATATGTTTAAGAGCATAGATGTTTGAACTTAATTTTTTACATATATTGTCCACATGAGGGGTCCAGGTTAAATTCTTGTCGAGTGTGATGCCCAAAAACTTAGCTTCATCTTCCACTTCTACATCTGGGAGTCGTGGCACTTCTTGAGATTTACGGCCAAAAGCTATTTGAGTTGTTTTAGACGTGTTTACTGCGAGATCATTGTTATAGCAGTATTGGTAGGCCATACTGAGTGACACATAGGATTTTACTTCTAGATTTTCAGCTAGTGGTTCATTAAACACTAAGGTTGTGTCATCAGCATACATAAGAGTAAGGCAGGCGTCTCCTATTTGTTGCGGCAAATCGTTGGTAAAAAGAATAAACAGTACCGGACCCATAACTGAACCTTGGGGAACTCCTCGATTTATTGGTTGAAAATTTGATCTTGTTTTTCTTATTAGGCTGTTATCTCTGTGCCTTAGTTCTACAAACTGACTCCTGTCTGTAAGGTAGCTTTGAAACCATTCTCTTAATATCCATGATACCCCCAGGGAATCCAGCTTTTTAATGATTAGCTGGTGGTCAAGGCAGTCAAATGCCTTACTGAAATCAAGAAAGATTCCTGTTGTTAGATTTCCTTCATCTAGGCTGTCAATCAGGGACTCAACCATCTGAATTATTGCTGTTGTTGTGGATTTCCCTTTTGTAAATCCATGTTGAAGGTTGTTTAGTAGGTTGTGATTTGTGCAGTGGTCTAAAAGTCTTTTTAAAACAACTTTTTCGTATATTTTGGAGAAGGTGGAAACGAGGGAAATTGGTCTGTAGTTGCTTGCTTCTAATGTGCTACCTTTTTTAAATTTCGGGTATACTTTAGTTATTTTAAGTAGTGAAGGAAAGATGCCTTGTTTTAGGGACTTATTTATCAAATCAGCCAATGGTAGTGCTAGTTCATTGCAGCAATGCTTAAGTATTTTTGACGAGATTTCATCAATTCCAGACGAGTTTTTTGCTTTAAGTTTGTTTATAATCATTTTAACTTCCTTCTCGTCTGTGCTTTGAAAGGAGGAAAACAGTGGACCTGTTTGAGTTATGTCAGGAGTTTGAGCTGTGGTCTTTAGGTGTTTTTGTTTCTCTACTGTTTTTTCTCCTACTTGTGTAAAAAATGTATTCAAATGCTCTGCAACATGGGTCACATTACTTATGAGTTGGCCATCTACTTGAAGGGTTATTTCATTTAGGGATGTTTCCTTTTTGGACCACACTGTGTTTATTGTTTCCCAGATAGCTTTAGATTTATTTTCAGCTTTCATCAACTGGTCAGAGTTAACCTTTTTCCGCATCATTTTCAAGTACAGGTCATAGTTCTTTTTATTTTCAATAGAAACCCTTCTGTCATCTGGATTTCCCGTCACCTCAAACTTTCTTAGAGCTTTAAGAAATTCGGCTTTAAGTCTCACTGCTTCTGGGTCCATGGAGAATTTTAGTTTATGTTTTCTTTGTATTTTTATCTTCTTTTGGGGGCAGGCTGCATCCATAGCTACTCTCACTATGTTACTAAAAGTTTTAAAAGCTTCTTCGGCATTGTTTATTGAGGTAACACTAAGCCAGTTTTCTTGACTGAGAAGATACTTGAGGTCTTGCAGGTTTTTATTTTTTAGACAGCGTCCAATTTGGGCAGGATAACTTGAGTTGATGTGTGAGTTGAAGTTTACAGTACAGAGTTGAGCAGTATGATCCGAAAGTCCTGCATTGATGATTTCTGGAGTGAGTTGGTTTGTGTCCATATTTGTACATATCCAGTCAATGGAGGTTTGTGTTAGATTTGTTATTCTCGTAGGTGGAAGCTGTAGTCTCTGGATGTTGTGCATAGCAAGAGTTTCATTTAAGATAATGTGTTTCCTGTTTGGGTTACACAAATCAACGTTAATATCTCCCATGATGATAAGAGGGGAATTTTCAATTTTTGTTTCCTCAATTAGTTCTGTAAAGGTGTTTAATGATTCCTCAAGGTCTCCGTTTGGGGGTCTGTAAGTTCCCAGTACAAACAGATTTGAGTTCTTGAATTCTTGAATTCACAGTTGATTGAAATCACAGTTAAAACATACTTTGATTAGTAGGGAAAGAAAAGTCAATTACAGTTCATCAAATGAATAAATAGCCCTGCTAATGAGAAATTTCTTAAGTTTATTTTTAATTTTTTTTATATTTACTTCTGCTTGTATGTCCTTTGGAAGTTTATTATAGAATTTTATTCCGGCGTATTTGGGTTTTTTTTCGAAAAGGCGCAATTTATGAGGACTTAATGCTAACTTGCCTCGATTTCTTGTAAGATAATCATGTTTCTTTCCAACCAGCTCTATTTCATGAAATCTGTTTTTAACGGATACCACTGTTTCAAAAACATACATGCCGAAAACTGTCATTATATTTTCTATTTTAAACATTCTCTTAACAGAAGTTCTAGGTGGAAGGTTGTAAATTATTCTTATAGCTTTATTTTTTCATTCTTAATATAGATTTTAAGTTTCTCTTATTGGTTGAGCCATAAAGGGAAATCCCAAATGAAATCACTGAATGTATGTATGAAAAGTAAACCAACTTCAAAGTTTCTATTTCGCAATAGTTTTTTAATCTAGTTAAGGCATATAATCCAGAAGAAACTTTTGAAAGTACTTTTTCAACCAACAGAGTAACTTGGTCTACTAATCAAGAGGGTTACCAGTTCAATATAACTGACAACCTTTTTTGACTAGAGGTGTCACCAGGGGCCAAATAAACCATCTTTTCAAATTCATGTATATTTACTGGGTAGCACAAAAACTGGGACACATGGATTAAAGCAGCGTGGTACCAGTGGAGAGGAGCTGCCTGTGACTGCTGAGCAACCTTAGCTTATTTTTTTTTTTTTTTTGCAGTGTTTCCAGTGAAGCCACGTGTTGATCTTCTAATATTAATATTCTAAATTACTAAAATGAAGTGTCAAAAGTGTTAAAACGATATTGTTCAAACTCGGGACGGATGTAAATGCGCGGATTGCCAATCAATTTTCCACATTACTTGCGTCGCAGACACATACAAGAAGAAATCTCCCAAGAGCTGGAAGTTTGATGATTGTTCTTTTGGAACCACGTCTGAATCAAGGACCAGTGAAAGTGTAGAATCAGATCGTGGACAAACAGCAGTATTGAACGCTGTTACCGCACTTTGTTCCGAAATGAACTCGCGATGGGATCGCAATGGCACCGAACAGGACCAAATGCAAATGGACATTAACAGTATTAACAGTGAAATACGTGATTTAAAAGTGGAAGTTACCCGTGTCGGAACACAAGCTAAAAATACCGAGAAAAACGTTGAACAACTGCTTGAAGATAATAAACGCATTTGTGAAGAATTAGCCAAAAGTCGAGAGGACTTGCTCGACCTTCAACATCTACGGCAAAATAACGTAATCGTTTCAGGTGTGCCAAAGTTGCCGAGAGGATCAGATGTATTCCAGTTGATAGCACAAATCGTGCATCTTATCAATGTCCCGTATTATCGCTCGGACGTCAACGCGGAGCACTGGCTTCCGAGCCAAGACAGTGACGACAGAACACAGCCTTTTATAATATCTTTTGTGTCACGCATCGTCAAAAACGAGTGGATAGCAGCGAGACATTTCAAAAGAAGTTTACTGGCATCAGAGTTACGCCCGAAGTTCCCAGATCATCAAATCTACATAAATGAACATTTGGCTCCTGAAACACGAACAATGAAATGAAATGAAATGAAATCTTCAACAAAGGACACAAGCTACTCAAGGAAGGGAAACTGGAGTCTGTCTGGACGTCCGATGGCCGAGTTCTTGTCAAAACGACCCCCAAGGGACGACCGACTCGAGTAACCAGGCTCCAACACCTAGACTGCGTGACGTCACTGCGCGGCAAATCCACCACCGACTACAGCTCACCGTCACCCGAGTCAACAGAGACATCGGCCACCACAAGGTCACCGACAGCTACCCAGACCACTAACACTAACGGATAGTTCAACTATTCTACATCAGGTAGGTGTTGTTTGCCATTTTGATGATATAACTATATACGGGAAAGATATGGAAGAAAATGACAAAAATTTACATAGTGTTTTGTGTAGGCTCCAGGAAAAGGGCTGGACACTTAACAGATCAAAATGTGTGTTCTGGCATGACAGTATCAGTTTACTAGGCCACCTTGTAACTAAAAATGGTATTAAGCCAGATCCCTCTCGTGTTGAGGCTATCCAAAAACTCAAGACGCCAACTAATGTTAAAGAACTAAGGAGAATTCTAGGTGTTGTCAATTACGTAGCCAAGTTTATTCGTAATTTGTCGACCATAGTTCATCCATTACATGCTTTACTGCAAAAAAACATAATTTGTTTGGGGCCTGATCAAGACCAAGCTTTGGAAAAGATTAAACTGTCATTGATGTCCCAACCGTGTCTCGCTTTATACAGCATGTCTAAAGAAACCTTCCTCTCAGCGGATTCCTCGTCATACGGTATTGGAGTTGCACTACTTTAGCTTCAAGAAGATGGAACTAAACGTCCTGTGGCCTATGCTTCGAGAAGTTTGTCATCAGCCGAACGTAATTGGGCTCAAATAGAAAAAGAAGCTCTAGCGATTGCATGGGGGTGTGAACGATTTGAACACCTCATATTAGGGTTGCATTTGCATATTGAGACAGACCATAAGCACTTGCTCTCCATATTAAAGATAAAAGACTTGGACAATATTACTCCCAGGCTTCAGAGAATACGACTCCGACTGATGAGATATACGTATGATATTACCTACACGCCCGGTAAACAGTTGATTTTGGCTGATGCACTGTCTCGAGACACAGAGAACTCTGAAGAGGAATGGGAACTTACAGAGGAAATCCTTGCATATATACAAAATATTGACACTACTCTAACATCAGTTTCAGATGAAAGGTTGCGAGAAATAAATCAAGAAACTATGAAAGATGAAACTCTAAAACATGTGTCACAGTATTGTGCGAAAGGTTGGCCAGAAAATCTAAGATTCCAGAGGTTGTATTGCCCTACTGGTATCATAGAGAAGATATAAGTGAGCAAAATAGTAAACTTCTCTTTGGAAGTCGTATTATAATACCGAATTCTCTAAGAGCTAATGTACTAAGAAGTATTCATGAAGGACATCAAGGCAAAACAAAATGTAGATATTTTGCAAAATTTACTATGTGGTGGCCTCGTCTTTCTCAACAAATCAAAGAACTAGTAGAAAATTGCAAGATCTGTGCAGAAAATCGCGCTACGAGAGCAGAGCCGCTGATACCAACCCCTTATCCGGACAGACCTAGGCAAATAGAGGGTGCCGATTTGCTAAAGTGTAAAGGTCACTGGTATCTCTTAATCTCAGACTATTATTCCAGGTTTATGGAGATTGCTAGACTAAATGATTTAAAAATGGGCACTATTGTGACATATACAAAGTCCATCTTCGCACGTCATGGTGTACCTGAGACAGTGAGAGCAGACTGTGGTTCTCAATTTGACTGCTTTCAATTCAAACAACTTGATCGTGATTATGGATTCAAATTGATTACATCAAGCCCAAAATTTCCACAAAGCTACGGCTTCATCAAAGCGCAAGTAAAAAGCTTTAAGTACCACTTAGAAAAAAGTGATGATCCCTACAAAATGCTACTTATGTTAAGAGCAACTCCTTTAGAAAATGTGATAAGTCCAGCGGAATTATTTTCGGGAGAAGGATCCGCACTTATGTTCCGATAATGTCTGATCAACTAAGACCCTATCTGGTAGACACTGAAAAGTTAAGGGAAAAGGAAGAAGCAAGAATTGATCGTCAAAAGATTTATTTTGACAAAAGACATAGAATTGGCTGCTCTACCTGATGTAGCTCAAGTCCATATAAAGGACAGGAATCAAGAAGGAACTATATTAAACAAACATCCTGCCCCTCGATCCTATGTAATTCAAACGCAAGATGGTTGTTTGCGGAGGAACAGAAGATCACTGCAAAGATTTAGCACTACTATGCCTTCTGATCACTCTCAACCAGCACTGCAGACCAGTCCTTCAGAACACCTGAGAAGATCAGAACCTTTCGATCATCCTGCAATGGCATTGCAGACAGTGTAGTGTTATAAGTTAAATTAAAATATAGTTTAAATAAGACAAATACTTTATTAGGTAGCTTTTACAATAAATCCAGATTCCCAATGTTTACCAACAAAAACTAAACAAATAATACTCTAACACCATATGTTTCCAATTCCAAACACATATTATGAATAACAACACATCTCCCCTTTAAAGATCGAACCTCCGAATAACAAAGATTTATACATCCGGACATCACAAACTCACTAATTTAACTGAAATTACGTTCAAAATCACTAAAACACTCTGAAAATATCTCAAATTCATTAAAAATGTAGGAACAAAATCTCAAACCAACTTTTATGTTAGCCACATCAGCTGACTACTTAATAATTTACTGGTTGGCTACTTAATATGGATAGTGCCTGGCTCTGTGATAGTGCGATTCTGACGCCTAAAAACGAGCAAACAATGCAGATAAACATTTAGGTGATAGCTCTCTTCCATGTCAAAGAACATACTACCCGGAGATGCTGTAAACTACCCGGCAGAGATTCTCAACTAAGAATCAGGAGCCCGTTTGCCTGCCTATGGAGGTTTACCCTGAAGGTTGGAGCTGCAAAGAAACTTACATCCAGCCAAATTGTAAAATGGGACGCGTCTTCGTATTCGCTGTCTCCATTGATACATAATTGAAGCAGAGATTCTCACGGGTTGTGGTGATGGGGAATTGATATTCATCCCAATGATTAATTTCATTAATTCCTAGCAGCTACCCGTTAGACTTCAAGCGGCTACAGTCCCCGTTGTACTTGCTTTGCCATGACGATTAATAAATCACAAGACCAGACGTTGTCCACAGCCTTGTGGAACTGAGCGGATCAGCATGTTTCTCTCACGGACATTTGTATGTTGCGTATTACAGTGTGACATCCAGCAAAAGCCTTCTTCATTCATGCTCCAGGAGGTGTATGAGGAGGCACTCCGATAAAACACAAACATGCCCTTTGTCCACAAAAGAAACCTAGGGTGAAAGAAGGGGATGATATTCTAAATACCATCATTTACACCACTTCTCATTTAGATGTTTTTTTGTAATTTAGTGTAAAAAATACCTCATTAGGTTTAATAGTTTAACTGTAATTATTTCCATATAATTTTTCCATTTGTTATAACTCTTTCTTTTTATCATTACTGTAAATTAAATGCTCAAATTTATACTTGACATGTAACCTCATTGTATTGTTTGTACTGTATATTTTATTCAACCAGTACGTAGAACGGGTACACAGCTAGTAAACAATAACAGTATGTAGATAGATAGAAGCAATTTACATCATTGGGATATCAATTAAAGATTATATGTAACAAAAGGTCAACGTTAGGCAGTAACAGGACCAGGGTTAAGACTGTTCCTTAAAAGTACCAAAGCCGTTGAAGTACACAAAATACTCTAAATTACGCAGAATCAGCTGAATGTTAGCCTAACTTGCACCAATCACATTTCAGTTTACATATCAACCTAAATTATAAGAAAAAATTCATAATTCTGAAACAACTAAAACCCATAGTTTTAAACCACATGGAATCCCTCTACATTTTCACATGTGACAGAATGAGAAAATTGAAAACAATTACATTAAAAAACCTACCATCATCAGACTTATGGAGCTTGCGGGCGAACATATCCTTCTTAGCGGCTCCTGGAGCAGTGTCTCTGGCAACCAGAGCGTGAGCGGTCTTGGTCTTGCGTTGGTACACTGTCATGATGAACCCTCCGCCCAGTCCCATACTCTGCATGTTGACCACCCCGTTGCAGAACAGTGCCGCCACAGCAGCATCCACTGCTGAACCTTCCTTGGCCAAGATGTCTCTGGTAAGCCACATAACAGGTTGGTGTAAAGATATATTAAAATAAGGAAAGCCAGAAGTACTGTTACCTTACTGTTCAGACTAAAAAGTAATTAGTTTTCAAAATTGTATACCTGACCTATGAGCTTTCTTTCAAACAGATGTTTTAAGGAACCAAACACAAAAGTTAATCGGGAAAACAGTTCTTCAAAATACTAGGTTACACTAAATTTTAGCCCTTGATGGTACATGGAAAGTGAAAATTTAACTGTTCTGTATAAAATCTAATCAGGTTTAGTTTCTCAAATTTGTAAAAAAAGGCAAAATATTCTCTAAAGCCAAGCTATGCAACTTTGAATGATAGAGTCTCAAGTTTTTTATGTTGCTTTAGAATGTGTCAGAGTACCAGTGTAGGGCTAGACCTAGTAACTTTAATACTTAATTACATTTTAGTGAGTTGACTTGAGAAAAAGACCCTCAAACTATAAGCAAAAAAATTAATTGTGTGGTAACTTAGGCTACTTTTACAAAATTTACTTCTTTTAACTATTGATACAACCATCTTAAAACAACCACTTGCAAACTGATGTGACATGTTTTTCCTGGAAAAATAATTGTGACTTGAGTGTTGATTGGCTTTTGGAGGTGGGCTTTTATGGGGGGATTTTGGGGGGGATAATTTTTTGCTACCTGTCATAATGATTGTATAGTTTTATATAAGCTGCCCAAAAAAAATTTCTAAGTACGGTGGTTCACTATCAACACAAATAAAATTTTGCCATTTGTAATTAAGATTGCATCTAAGAATGGTAAAAACACACCTTGTTAGACAATCCTAACATGTACGGTAGGGTAAAATTTTACTTGCTACTTGTTTTGGCGGTTCTTTAACTCCTCGTTCGTCAGGCTTACAAAAATATCCAGTTCTGGAGGTGTCGTCAGAGTACATTACAAACATTTAACGCAAAACGATTACAGGTAGGCCATCAATTTGCTGTAGTAAATTGCTGTCGGCAAGACTGGAAGTAAACTGAATCAGGTGAAGGTTATGATGTACCAACGTGGTCTCTGGATTGTCATCTGCGTTTTCAACAGCTGATATTGGACTATTGTAGTGACTGAGAAGAGTGTTGAAAATATTCATAATTAATAGAGTGTTTTCATTCAAAATTTGTGTGCTGTCCTTAGTATTATGTGTTTATATATTTCAAACTCTTCCAAAGTAATTAATAAATTTCCTTTCCCGCAGTAATGTCGAATTTTGAGACCATCATTTATATCCAGCATATAAAATGGTTATTATCAATCGTTTTTGTCAATAATTTTGAATGGAAAACTCAATTATGAATCCCTTTATATTTTCAACACTTTCCTCCGTCACTACACTACAATTACAGTATAACCAGTATAAATTTCGGCTTGTGCAGGCACTTGTACTGTCTGTGTTTGATTACTGTCTTCCGGTGTATGGTAATGTTATATCACTGGGAGACATGAGTCGGATGCAGAGGGTGCAAAACATGTGCGTCAGGTACGTCTGCGATCTGCGAAAATTTGATCGAATTTCATCAGACCTCACATCTCTTGGCTTATTGCCTATGGCTGACCTGTGCCTTTTACACACTTCCTGCATCATCCGGAGGGTACTGTCAGAGGAGAGACCTCAGTACCTGAAGGTAAGACTGAGAGCTCGCTCTGAGATGCGATCCCGATGCACACGGCAGGATGACATGCTGGAGATGCCCCGTGTGCGCTGTGAGTCCGACCGTTGTGGGTTTTCTTATTTTGCCCCTAAAATCTGGAATAAATTGTCATCCAGGACTGAGCCAGGGGTGTTGGACAGTGAAAAGTCATTTAAAAAATATATAACAAATGGTTTGAAGAATGGTAAAATAATTAGGAATAGAGAACATATTTTAATTTTTAATTAGCCTAACTTAAGATTTGAGAGTTGCTTTTGTTTTATATTATTTATTTATGTTGAAGTGAGTTGTTTTGAAAAACATATGTTGTAATATGAAAAACGCTCAAGAATAAAGACGATTTTCATTTCATTTCATTTCATTTAACCCATGTTAACCAAAACCCGGGTTAACCGAAATGGTTCTATAAAATAATATAGGGTTGTAAAATGCTTAAATAACTTCAGTTGTCTGTTGTAAAGTATTTTCTATCCGATTGTAACATTTTGTAGCTGAAGTAAAACACTGTATTATATAGACATTCTCTTAAATTCATTTTTCCTACACACTGTGGTAATACATTGGCTATTTTTAGCATATGATGGGTTAACCGAAAAATAATTATCCAAAACGGCTCTCCCCCCTTTATTTCGGTTTAGCGGGGTTCTACTTTAGTTCAATATAAGCTGTAGATAACACAGACGACAATCAGACAATCCAGAGACCACGTCGGTCCGCCATAACCTGATTCAGAGTACTTCCAGTTCTGCCCGCGGCAATGTTAACGCATGAATTGATAGGCCTATCTGTTATCATTTAGTGTTTTGTGTTTAATATTTGTAACATATTCTCACGAAACCTCCAAAAGTGGATCCTTTTGTAAGCCTGGAGATGGTGGATTTAAAAGAACCGCCAAAACACTACCATTATTAGTCTTAAAACTCAACCATGGGGTTATCAAAATGAATTATAAGATTATTGTACTTCGTCAAAAAACCTTTTGTGGTGCTGGTGGCAATTATTATATTGTGGGTATTTTGCCCGGCGGTTTTTGTAGAAGGCAGCCTGGGAGTGGCAAGCAACCCCTCCTAGTCTGCTCTATTTCGTGACCTAATTTTGAAACAAGATACTTTTGCCAAAGTATTATTCGTGCACTTAAAGTAATTTAAATTCTTAAGCCCTATAAAAATTTACACCACCTAAATAAATTGTACAGTTACAGTACTGTGTTGGAGTAGAGAATTCACCGAGTATATTGTTGAACGTTTTGAAGACGTTGCCTATTTTAATACTGAGCACCTGTTGGCTGACAATACAGATTCTAATTGTAAATTGAAAAACTTATAATTTGTCCATTACTTAGATATAACTTTAAGGTTATCTTATAAAAAGATAGGGCATTTGCCAGGAATTATTAAGGAAATTGACAGGAAAGCAGGCTTACCTTTAAATTTAAAGGTAAGCCTGCTTTCCTGTCAATTTCCTTAGATATAACTTTGTATTGTTAAATTACGTTTCCTATTAAACATTTAATTTTGATTATAAACAAGTTTGTCAAGTTTACTAAATACTTGAAATGCTCGTTTTATGTGTTAAAAGGGAAATTGCCAGGTAAATTGGAGGGGGGAGGGTAGGTTGAAATAGAGGGCAGCATAAATTAAGGGGGGATTGCGCCACTGGGCACCTCTGCCAGAAGATTACGATTTCACATGTCAAGTAAACTTGCTAAATAGTTCTGCTACAGTAGAACCTCTTTAATCCGAACTAATTGGGACCAGGGGTAGTTCGGACTATTGAATAGTTCGGATTACAGAACATATTGTTGTTTTTACATAACAATAGCTAAAACATTGCTAAAATTGATCAACATTATTTTGGGAAAAGTGAAAAATGTTTTATAAAGGAAAATACAGTGTTTATTTAATACAGTAGTAAACATGGTGAATAAACAGTACTGTAAATTAAATACAGTATAAAATAAAGAACTACAGAGGCCGCCAACCTCTTTTAAAAAAAAAAAGAAAAGAAAGAAAAAAACTGCCGTACTGTGTATAGAGTACAGCAATTAGGGGTTCGGATTAAAGAGTACTGTACATGACAAAGAATATAGTTCATCTCACGGGCAAAAGCGTCTTTCAGCCTTGCTCTTTTTTCGACCTAGGCTTCACCTCGGTCGTAAAACTTGAGCTCAAGTTGAAAAGAGCCACTTTATGCCCTAGTGATAAAATAAACTATTTCTCAGATAACAAAATCCACTATTCATTTTTAAACTTTCATAAAAAAAATTTTAAAATCAATATTAATTAAAGAAACTAATCAATAAAAGAATATAAATACAGGGTGGCTGAAGAGTAACTTGCCCCCCCTCTTAACTTTTCAACCATTTGAGATATTCAAAATCGGTTTGCGGCAACCTTCTTAGATATGAGGGGCTACAATAATGATCGTAAATTTTGAAAACTTTGCCCTTAGGGGTAGCGGGGGTAGGGGGTAGCTCAAAATTTTCAAACGACAAGTATAGTCGAGTTTGGTATCATTTTACAGGTCTTAACAAAACAATTAACATAAAGAAAACGAAAATCGGCCCACTAATAACAAAATGGCGCCGTAAAACGTATCAAATCCAAATATCCATGAGGGTGGCTGAAAATTAACTTGCACCCCCCTTTATCTTTTTAACTATTTGAGATATTTGAAATTGTTTTACGGCAACCTGTTTGGATCTGATTGGGTACAATAATTATGGTTAGTTAAAAAAAATTTGCCCTTAGGGGTAGTGGGGGTTGGGGGTAGCTTAAAATTTTCAAACAGGAAGTATGGTCGAGTTTGGTATCATTTTACAGGTCTTGACATAACTAAACAATTAACATAAAGAAAATTGAAATCAGACCATTAATAACAAAATAGCAGCTAAAAATGATTAAGACAATGGTTAATTTAATTAGAGTAATTTAAATAGCAATCTCTTATATTAAATTATCTTATTTAATTTATCTTAAATTATCTTATTTAATTTATCTTAAATTATCTTATTTAAATTAGGCCTATCTTAAATTATTTAATTATTATTATTATCTCTATAATCTCCTTTATTAAAATTTTTAATAATGGGGGGTGCAAGTTAATTTTCAGCCAGCCTCATGGTTATTTGATTTGATACGTTTTAGGGCGCCATTTTGTTATTAGTGGGCCGATTTTTGTTTTCTTTGTGTCAATTGTTTTGTTTCGTCAAGACCTGTAAAATGATTCCAAACTCGGCTATACTTGTTATTTGAAAATTTTGAGCTACCCTACCCCCGCTATCCCTAAGGGCAAAGTTTTTAAAATTTACCATAATTATTGTAGCCCCATATCTAAGAAGGTTGCCACAAACCGATTTCGAATATCTCAAATAGTTAAAAAGATAAAGGGGGGGTGCAAGTTACTTTTCAGCCACCCTGTATAAGAACTCTTTGAGAACGTTTGTTCAGTACAAGGAAGTGACAAATATTAGATTTTGAAGTGTTCTTTGATATCCTCTGTAACCACTGATTATCTACATGATCGTTTATATGATGCAGTTACCCTACCTGCCGATGCTTGAGCACGGGTTGCCATCAGTGCAGACGGCTGCCTTGCGGAAGCTGTGCTCTAAACTCGGGGAGGGTGGCAGTGGTTCTTCGGGGTCTGGAAGCTCCCTTGGAAGCTTGAGGTTGATGAAGCGAGGAGCGAGACCACCGAAGGTTTTCCGCCAGTTAAGACGGGTAGAGGAGGCGACTAAAATAACAACAACGCAAACTGCTGCGTAGCGCCCCTGTACACTGTACCTGGAATTAAAATATGTTGAACTTAGTCCCCTCTCTCTCATAAGTTGCTGGTTTGTTTAAGTTGAGGATCGATAAGAAAACATTGTTGATCGTTCTAAACTGAACCAAGCTTAAATAGCCTACTAATAAATATCCTGGCTAAACACAGGCTGATTTTGTCAAATCTGTCACCTCATTTATTAAACACTCATCCTTTGCTAATTTCAATCTGCTGTGTCATTGTAATAATCCATATTTATTCACGTAGATTATTGTGGGCTTCACTCACCTTTATTTTTGTCTGTGATGTCCGGGACTCGTCAAAACACACATATATAAAACACAAAATCGTCCACGGCATCAAAAGTCCGACGTTTCGCGGAACTCAAAAAAACGTTCCGCTTCTTCAGGAAACCTACTGCTACAGGTCAATACCTCAACTTTGCCTCTAATCACCCCACACACGTCAAGACAGGTCTAGCCATTGGTTTGATTAAATCTGTAGTACTGAGAAAATTTTTAAAACAGAACTGGAAAACATAAAAACACATCTCCAAAACTGTGGATACCCTCCCCTCATTTTTGCTAAGGCCTTAAAAAGCTTAAATAAAGTAAACATTCCAGAAGACCCTAGTACTAAGATAAAACCTCTGACCACTGTATGTATTCCATACGTTAAAAATATTTCTGAAAAATTGAGACGGGTGAACTCCAAATACAATAGGCTATAAGAACTGTTTTCAAAAATAAATATACCATCCATAGTCGTGTCACAAAACTAAAACCCGTTAATGAGCAACAAAATACAAAAGACATTGTCTACAAAAACCTGTGTTCTTGTGGCAGAAATCATGTGGGCCAAACTTCTAGGCCAGTTCAAGTTTGAATTGAACACATAAAAAAGGTCAAAAACAAGGATAAGTATGGCTTTAAGATAGGTGAGCACGTTGTAGAAACGAATCATATTGTTGATTGGGGTTCGTCTGCAATTCTATACAAGGAGTCTGATTGGAGGAAACGAAATACGGCAGAGTCGCTTTTCATGGCAATAGAAGACGAGCCACTCTCACGACCATCGGTGGATGTCAGTACAGTGTACAACATTGTTAAAAACGAACTAGAACAACTACGAGATAAGGCCAGGAGCGTGAATGGCTTATCAACAATGGACAATGCACCTACCCCCGCCCCCGCCCGTCCTCCTCCAAGCTCAGCTGATCCGGCAGTCGTGGTTAGGCGTTTGACCCGCGTGCGGGCTAAAAATAGTATATTTCCACCCTGAAGAAGCGGAACGTTTTTTTTGAGTTCTGCAAAACGTTGGACTTTTGATGCCGTGGACGATTTTGTGTTTTATATATGTGTGTTTATGTGTGTTTTGACGAGTCCCGGACATCACAGACAAAAATAAAGGTGAGTGAAGCCCACAATAATCTACGTGAATAAATAACACCTCGCCTAAAAGCATGTCGTTCAGAAACAGAATCCATATTTCGTACAGAGGGGATATTCAATATATATGTTGAAATATATTTATATATAATTTCTTAACAGAATTTGGAAATGCTGGAGACAGAGCGGGTTTCTATCATTATTATATAAATCCATCTATAAATGAGATGAACGGAACTGGGCTTTAAAATTTGTCAAATGATATTACTAAAACGACAGGTTGCGTATTTTAAGACGAAGATGTTCAGAATTGGTGTTGAATGGATGAACATTGGTTCTTTAGCTGTACCATTTGACCAAGGACAGTTGACAGCTATACTGTATTTAATTTTGAATGAACAAAAAGCTACTCGATTCAAGTATCAAGTAAGTAAGTACTGAATTTCCTCACGTTCGAACCAGCACCCTCTAGATTAGAATATTCACATATATACATAACATGTATTTCACCTCACTAAGTCATTCCCATCCATTGAATCAATAACAAATCTGCAATACTGCAAATGTCATTAATTCCATTTTACAATGTGCATTCATATTCACATGTCCACCATGGTAGTGTTGCAGCCCAAAAAAAACAGTGTCAGCAATCTCACACATAATTTCTCCCATTAAATCAAATCAAATCAATGTATTGTTGTAGACATTTCACAATGCATTAACAATGGTAACAAAATACATAATGCTGTTAATACAGCAAATGAATCTTACATGTAATCAATAAATATAATAAGATCTCGTATAAAATATATATATATTTATATATATGAAATCCAATGTATGTTTGTTTGTTTGTCCTTTATGGACTCTGAAACCGCTCGATAAATTTTAATGAAACTTTTAGACATTATTAAGCGTTATACATATATGTATAAAATGCAGGCACAATTAAATAGAAATATTCTGACATGTTAAAAATCCTCCACTGTATATGGACATTTTTGTATTTAAAATATTTAAATTATTAAATTATTTAAATTATTAAATTATTTAATTATTTAAAAATTATTAAATTATTTACAATAAATTAAATTTGTTATTTTCTTGAGGTTCTTGAGGTATTAGCATTAGCTAGTCAACAACTTTTATCATGTTAAGTGGAAAATTAAAGTAAATGAAACAAAATCTGTTCAAGTTACATTTACTATGTCTACAAGAACTTGTCCCCCAGTAACATTGAATAATGTCATGCTTCCACAATCCAACGAAGTTAAGTACCTTGGTATGCATCTCGACAGACGGCTTACATGGCATTCACACATTTGGAACAAACGACTTCATTTAAATTTAAAAACAAACAAACTAAATTGGCTCATTGGTCGAAATTCAAAATTATCTGTTGAAAATAAATTACTTTTATACAAAATTATATTGAAACCTATTTGGACCTACGGTATCCAACTCTGGGGAACCACTTCCAACTCAAACATAGAAATAGTTCAAAGGTTTCAATCGAAAACACTGAGAAAAATTTTACAAGCACCTTGGTTTGTCACAAATAAAGTAATTCATCAAGATACAAAATTACCCTATGTTAAAGAAGAAATAAAGAAACGAAGTGAAAAATACCAAAGAAAATTAGAAACCCATCCAAATTTCCTGGCAGTTAACCTCCTCGACAATAGTGAAGCTACATATAGGCTCAAAAGAGTTAATCCAATAGACCTTCCAAATCGTTTTTAGTTGAACTTTTTAACATTTTTTGTATGTTAGTGCACTTGATGGAGTGTAACTAACCCATGTTAAAATGGTTATCAAATTTACTTATTATTCTAGTATAGAATAGATTGTGAATAAATACTTGTTAAAAAAAAAATGTAAAAAAAAAATGTTAAGTGGTGGGAGTAACTTTGATAATTAGGGAAAATCACAAAGGTTTAAAATTCATGTTTTCGGCCCCTGGACTATATTGTTAAGACAATAATAGGTTTTTTACATACCTTCGTCAAATAGTCCAATATATAATATTGCTCAACAGCTTACATGTTTTGTTGCGAAGTTGTTTTTGACAAGTTGCAAGCTTTGAAAATGTTGTCTTCGCAACGAAACTTGTAAGCTGTTGAGCATATCATTTATTGGACTATTTGACGGAGGTATGTAACAAACCTATTACTGTATAAAAAGGGCTTAAATAGCTTTTGACCGTTATTTTTTACAGAAATTGGGGGTTGCACTATTTTGTTTAGATTTATATAAATTGACTGGGACAGGTGGCGTAGTCCTGGCATGCACTGTGGATTCGATACTCCTTTGGTGTGGATTAACGTCCGCACGACTGAGTACTACGACTATCCGCAGTACTATCCTGATAATTAGACCAATTCGTATATACCAAGGCGAAAATGTGGTTCGGATTCCACTATAAACTGTAGGTCCCTTAGTTGCCATTAGTTGTATGGGCTATTAATTAACAGCTGTGTCTAAGGAATATGTCGGCCTTAGTCACTAACAAGACTACAAGATCGCGCCACTCATCCTACACTCATCTCCATTCATACTTGGCTTAAAATACCTACTTTGTATGGTCGCCATTTCATCGAAAAGTATTAAAAAAGTATGTACTAATTTTAATAAAAACCACCTTTTTATAAAATTAGATTTTCCGTTATTTTATGGGTTTTTATAGGGAAATAAGTTAAAATAACTGTTGAACCGTAATTGCTACAGCAATGGGAGTTGTACAATTTTATTTAAAAGGTCTATAACATACAAATTTTTCAAAATCCTTTAGGCCATTTTTGGAGAAAATTCAATTTTACAGTTTTTTTTTTTATTTTTTGTTATCACTTACTACTACTGGTACTATATAATACATAAAATCAATACGCTCAACCCCTTTCATTTATCCCCTCAGTACATGGGGCCACTATGGTATAAGGGAGAAAGTAAAAATAATAATAATAATAATAATAATAATAGCAATAACTAGTGTAAAAATGGACCTTTTTTAATTTGGTACAAAGATTTACCTATATTTATTCAAATGAGGTCACAGACGAGGGTGATCAGTCTTTGAGGATTTTATTGGGTAAAAATTTGTGTTTCCAAATTTTACCCCCAACTCATAAAATATTGCAGTTTCTTTCTAAACTATTTTGTAGACAATAAAACAATAATTTAGAATATTAATGTGTGGTTTTTTGCCAAATGGTCACAAAAGAAATTATTCTTGTGCAGGATATATAAAGTCTAGAAACCTGTCTGTTAAGAAAATATTTTTATTAAATATGGATTTTTATTTTATAACAAGCTACGTTAAAGAAACACATACTTTAAACCATGGCTGTTGCAGCAATCCTAAGTACTCATCTCAAAATGTAATTTAAATAGTAAATCTGACAAAAAAATTAATCTTTCTTATCTAGTTATTATTAAATCATTTTTTATTAAAAAATAAAAAATAAATCTGACATTAAGGGAATATTTTACTGAAGATCCAACCAGGTAAATGGAAATTCGCTTAGTCTGCAGTTTCAAAACATGATCGGAAATGGTTGCGGTATTTGTAAGCAAAATTTAATGTAAACACATCAGTGACAGCTATAAAAAATAAACTTGATCCGAAGAGCTGTTCATTATTTCATAGATGATTTTGGAAATTCGCTTAGTCTGCAGGTTTCCTTAAAATTAAGTATGTTATAGTCCTTTAAATTCTGATCAAAATGGTACAACCCCATTGCTACAGAAATTAAGGTTCAAAAGTTATTGTAACTTATATTATTTCCCTTAAAGACCCATAAAATAAAGGAAAATTAAATTTTATAAAAAGCGGTTTTGATAAAAATTATTACAGTATGTTATATAATTCAAAACAAAATAGTGCAGCTTTAACAGCTGGAATGTCTAACTCACAATACTTTACCTAGGACTATTTACAATTAGATAACTCACATTTTACAGTTCTGGCAACAATTCAATGTGACAGAACTCAACGGCCAACAGCAAGGAGCGTTTACTAAACGTGGTCACAGTGAAGTTTAGTGGATGTGTTATTGCACTAGAGCACTTCTACACTTGTGAGATGAGTGTCATACCCATTAATCATATAGCTTATAATTATTAATCACTAAGTTAAACGTTGCCAAACTCATATAAAGTATTAGTTACTATATGTTACCAAGTTAATGTGTAACACAACTACTGCCAATCTTATAATATATTAAAAATTTTTGGTTTTTCTTTTCCGAGTTTGTTTGGCTCTTCTACCCGACCGATTTTCATGATTGAGGTCACAAGTTAAAGGTATCCACACACAGGATTGCCATCAAGCATCAGCATATATTTATCTATAGTTCCACTCTGCTTATACATAAACAAAATTTGCTCCCCATGTATTTATTATTATGGGAGTTAAATTTTTTTTAATCTTTGCCGAGTTTATTTGGCTCTTGTATTCCACCGATTTTCATGATTGAGGTCTCAAATTGAAGGTATGCACGCACAGATTTGCCATCATGCATCAGCATATATTTATCTATAATCCCACTCGGCTTCAACGTAAACAAAATTTGCTCCCCATGTATTTCTTATGGGAGTTAAATTTGGTTTATCATTTCCGAGTTTGTTTGACTCTTCTACCTGACCGATTTTCATGATTGAGGTCTCAAATTAAAGGCATGCACGCAAAGATTTCACATCAAACATTGGCATATATTTAGTTACTGTATTATTCTACTCACCTAAAAACAGAATTTGATTCCTTTTTTAATTCTTACTTCAATTTAAGATGTACTTTACCAGTTACATTTATTTATACTCCTATATATATTTTGGTCTAAGATCCTTGAGTGAAATACCGGCTTTTATTTAAGCTAAAAGTTATTCAAATCGGCAAGTTTCAAGCAAACGTAAGGTGAACAACCACCATAAAAATTATTTTTCATTAGGTTTTTCTATGATTAAAAATCATTAGCTCCAGTATTATTCATGTTTTTATATATGTTTTAGAGTGAAAATTTAAAAACGTAAGTTTTCAAGAAAAGCACTTTATAATAACTTTTTTTTCTTTTTTGGAACAGTTTTTATTTTTTTTATTTAATTGCCATTTGAAGTTTCAAAATGTCTATGGTAACGCAATATCCTTGGTGGTTTTTTATTAATACAGCATATTTGTCGGAAAAACACTAAATTCTGTCACGACCATAACGAACGTAAAAATGAATATTAAAAATAGTTAATGGTATTTTTATAAATATGTTTTGCTGTAAATGGATTTAGGTTTAGGGCCGTTTTGCAATAACCAACTCACTAAACTTTTGTTATTTCAAAAAAAAATTTAAAAACGTACAAAAATTGAAAAAGGCTGAAAAAATATCTTTAAGTTTGTGATAGCTCCAAACAAACCTTCCCGATATATGAAAAACCTTTATGTTTTTAAAGAGGCGTCCTTCTTGTGTGTATCAAACATTTTAATATTATAATATAATGAGTGGTAGTATTAAGGGAAAAGGTCCTAGCAGCCCAATCAAATGCTCCTAGCCAGTTATTTAGGGTGACAACCAAGATAAACGGACGTCTCTATGGATGTAAATGAGCTATCATAATGTATTGCAATGAAAAATTTTCCAAGCTGTAAGATAGATAGACGCAACAAAAATTTAGGTTAACTGTATTAATAACACCTGTTTCTAAATGTTACCAATTAACCAGCCTGTTGAGGCCCAATACGGGTTGTCATCAGGGTTACCAACCTTGAATGTTGGCTCATAAAATGCATGTAGTTCAGTTAAAGTTTGCGGTTAAAAGTTATTACATAATATATAGATTTAGTTTTTAAAATTCTCCTATTTTGGAGCAACAATTCTAATCACGAATGACGTTTACCTATTTTTAAAATTTTCAATTTCTTTTATTTTCTCTGTTACCAATAACCGTACAAAAACACTTTGATATACTAAATTATTTGTTTTTAAGCTCTTTAAAAAGGTCTAAAGAGAATAATTCCTATGCTAGATCATGCAGGTTCACAAACTCATTCAAGTTTACCCTGCCTTACACTTTAAACCAAATTTCATCGAAATCGTAAAAAAATTACTCAAGTTATCGCGTTCACGGACGTATATCAAATACATACATACATACATAAAATTTGAACGAACTGTGTTTTTGGCCTCTGAGGACTTCAAAATAAAAAAGTAAATCGGTCCAGGGCCTAGCTGTGCCACTTATGGAAATAGCCCTAAAGGGAAATTCGCTAAAAATTTAATTTATATGTAAATAATTTAGTGATTTTGGACATCTGTACAGTTGATATTGGCAAATAATTTAACCTTGTTGAATGCACTGGTAAAAACACTAAAAACATGCATTTTTAATGTTTGTCCAATGATTACTCCAGCCAAATTGAAGGAATTTTTCAATTTTTTTGTTCTTTAAAGCCTAACAAGAACTAACTATTGTTCTTATCATTCAAGCCTTTGCATGACGCCACATTTTGATGGATGCTTCTCATTGGCTGCTGTTGACACACAAGTGCACAAGTGCGTCATTGAATTGGCATGTTTCATGTAAGTTGCTAACGATACATATGTGTTTCTGTGCGGTGTAATTATACTAGAGAGGAAAAAGTCGAGAGAATTTATATGAAGAAGTTTAATTTATTAAGACAAAAAAATTAGTAAGTATTGTTATGAGAGGTGATTCGAGGTGAATGAATGCGAAGTAACTTGCACCCCTCTTTTCAACCATTTGAGATATTTGAAATCGGTTTGCTGCAATCTTCTTAGATATGAGGGTTGAAAATGGATAGTACGGTAATATAGTGAACGAGTTATCGTTTATGATTAAATAGTATTATTTTGTTAAACAAGGTTTTAAATTACTAAAATAGCAAGAAACAAATTGTAAACAAGAGCGTAATTATAGACAAAATTAATGAAATATAGACCGTCAGCTGTGCTGCGGTTACCATAGGTTCTGGCGCACACCGCTTGGAGCACCACGGTAGTTACGGCGTACGCGCTACGTAAACTACAGCGGTGTGCGCCGGAACCTATGGTAACCATGGCAACCGCAGCACGGCTGACAGTCTATATTTCATTTTTTTTGTCTATGGCGTAACGTGAAGTTGTGCAGGAAACTTTCTTTTTAGGGAAATAATTAGAGAGTGAGGCCCTGGGGCCCTTTAAAGTTTCGTATTTATCCATAAGATTAACATGGGAAACAAAATTTGTTATGGAACTCCAGCTGTTGTCAGAAATTAAAAGTGAAATATTTATTGATGGTATCCATAGTAACAAAGAACAAACCCACAAAATTTAAAAATGTAAACAAGCAGAACTAACTGTCAAATTAATTTTGATTTCACAATTCCACACAGCTGGTCCAAATATATTAAATACTGCATGATTATTAGAACAGGAACGGTATGGATCATAAACATAAATAAAATATGTCACTCGCCCGAATGTAAACATTTAACATTGATTAAATGGAACTATCAAACTATATGTTAATGTCATTAGTATGGGATTCTTTCTGATACGTCATTTGTTGACCAAGTCTGTCCAATATTTTTGAGCTGCTGTAATAATATTTTACAGGAAATAATTGTTATATAAATTCATAGATATAAGTAATAATTTAGATTCTACAATCATTGCTGTCATTAAAATTGTGTATCTATGTTTTTTGGTTTCAAGATGGCGGGTAGTAACTAAACCTATTAAAATGCTCTGTGTTTTGGTGTAAAATAGAGTTTTTTAATTGATGTCTGTAATTTAAAAGTTATAAAGATTTTTATTTAACATACCTTTAATTGTTTTAAAGTATTTGTTTCACTTAATAGTTTTCTCTGTCACCGTGAAAACTGTAAGTAGATATGCACTCAAGCTGACAAACTGATAACTGGAAACCTGATAAGACTGGCTGGACAGACAGACTTCTCAACTGTCTGGACAAGGATAATTGTCGTCTGCTATCAGCTGTTAGCAAGAGGGAGACTAGACTGATAACATCAGGATTGTGTTTTTGTTTACATTTTGAAAACTGCAACCAATTATAATTATTGCTTTTTATTTTAAATTTATCCTCAAGAAAATCCTTTTATTTTTGATTTCTCCAAGCAAAGCTTTTTTTATCATTTTATTCATAGATGATAATTTTATTAATGAACTAAACACTAGCTATTTATCTGGACATCTGCTGTTTTTTATTTGCATACAAAAGCTTTGAGCTCAGTAATTATGGTACAATGTGCAGTAGGAGATCTTGTGTTTGCTAAAATAAAGGGATACCCCATATGGCCAGCAAAAATTATGAATATTGACAATAAAACCTACAAACATGTGATCAAATATAATGTTACTTTTTTTGGTACAGGAGAATCAGCAACACTAAATAGTTCTGACTTATGTAGATATGACGAAAATAAAGGTAAATACCCACTTGATTCAGTGGCTCAAAAATACAAGGAAAAATATGGGAAAGCATTGAATGAAATCGACTCATATTTAATTTCCTCCACTGAGAAAGTAAACTCTAGCACCCCAAAGAATAATAAGTCCAATTTAATTAAGACTAGATTAGCTTTGACTGAACCGTGCTCAAAACTGAAATCAAGTTCTGAAATCACACCAATATCGGCTACAAAAGGGATTTCCCAGACCAAAAAGGTTTCTAAACCATTACCAGTAATGAAAGTGGCAGAAACTAATACTCCTTACCGCCAATCCATTTGTATGAATATATTAGAATCTAAATGGTTGACAGATGATTCGATCCAGATGTACTATGATGTACTCACAGCTAAAGTAACCAATGAAAACATACTGCTTTTGAACCCTGTAATGGTGCAGGCTGTAAAGTGCCTGCAGGATACAGACCATGTCATTCAACCACTCCAAATGCGTGATAAGTCATATATATTTTTTCCAATCAACGATGCTCTGGTTATTGACCAAGTGGGCGGTAGTCACTGGAGTCTAATGGTTTATGTAAAGGCCATAAAGAATTTTGTTTACTTCGACTCAAGCACAAAATATAACTTAAAGCATGCCCAGCTGGTTACGAAGAAAATGTCAAAATATTTAGACTTATCAGAGGAAGAATCTGTGGTTGAAGTGGCCTCCGAGCAATTCAACTCTGTCGATTGCGGTGTGTACTTACTTATTTTTACAGACCTTCTCATCCAGATGATTGTCCAGGGTAATTTTAGCAAACTCATTGAAACCCCTGAATTTTTCTGCCAGAATAATATAAAAGAAAGTGATTTATTGACAAAACGTGCACAACTAGCTTTATTGCTCCACAACAACAATCATATCTCTATCAGTTCTGACACCCTAAAGAGCATGATGTTCCACCCACCTCCGACACCTGTCAACACCACCCTCAGCACAACACCCTTCACCTCAATACCACCCTGCGGTCCATCCAGCTCCTGTTGGCAAACTGTACAGGAACCAGGAACGAACAAACCCAAACAGAGAAAGCAAGATTCAAATAGACCAAATGACTTTCCTATTGCTCTGTCTAATCGTTTCAAACCTTTAACCCCTCATGAATCTGAGACAATAATAACAAAATATAATGAAGAACACTGTACAGCAAATATTTCAAAAAAAACATCAAAGTAAACAACAAGGAAGTAAAAAGCAAGGGTCTGTTGGAAAACTCACCAAACCAAATCCTGTGAGGGGGCAAAGTAGACCTCATCAAGAAACAAGCAAACTAACCGATAATAGCACCAAAAATAAAGTCTATGTGTTTGCCGATAGCCATGGCAAAGATCTGAGCAGTCTGATACAATCCCTATTACCAAGGAATACAGACACTTTCGTGTATTGTAGTCCTGGGGCTACAGCCAACCACGTTATAAATGAGGCTAAGAAAACAATAAACGGTTTCTCCAAAGATGACACAGTAGTGGTAATAGCAGGAGCCAATGACATCAGTAAAACTAGTCACACTGGACAAGACCCTGAAGATTGTATACCTGAATTATACAAGAATCTCAAGTCAGCAAATGAACACACCAATGTTGTCTTTGTGTCCCAAGTACATCGCCATGACCTTGCATGGGATAATATAATCAACAAAAAAATATACAGATTAAATTATAAATTGAAACAGCAAAATATCAATATGATTAATATAAGCGATTTCAAAAGGGGGTTTTTTACTTTGCACGGCCAACACCTGAACAAACTAGGTAAACAAGTTTTAAGTCGCAGAATTGCAGATTATGTCTTGAACCTTGAATTTAACAAGCGAAGAACCATTGTCTCTGCACATAAAACAGTGCAGATCATAGAGGTGGCAGACATGAGTGAGGTCATAGAGCAGTACCGCAATGATGCGCAGGTGGCTTTTGCACACTGCATCTCAGCCGACCTGGACAGTAGTAAGCAAATGTCCCAAGGAGTGGCAACAAGATTTAGAGATAAATTTGGGAAGCCAAAAAGCACAGATTATTGCAGTGATCATTTAACCTATCAGAAAACAACATCTGGAGCAAGTGTATATGGCCTGGTGACTAAACCTCTATACTACCTAAATGCTAACAATTTCTCAGACTATAAGGATACATACGATATGGCTTTCACTAATCTGATGAAAGATTTTAAAGCTCGTAATCTGGGAATGCTAGTCTGTCCCGCCATGGGTTGCCTTAGGGACCGAGTGCATCCAATCCAATTCGTAGAAAATATATTAAAGTTTAAATCATACACTGGAGCAGATGTTCTTGTTGTGACCTATGATGATACCTCCAAGAAAAACCTCCGTAATGGACTTTCACACACTACATTTATTAATTACATTAACAGGATTTTGGTAAATAAGCTTTATAGTGAATACTACTCAAAAAGTAGTTTCCATGAACACAAAGACCCATTGCTAAATGTTCAACTGGCAGATGCGACAAGTAGCCTAACAACAGCTACACCCCTGACTAGAGAGGACAGCATGACCCCGACATCCCTTGGTTCCAGTGACTCTGGTGTAGCCTCACAGCTCTCCATGGAAGCCAGTATAGGAGCTCCTCATCAACCTGACTCCACAATAACAACCAACCTGATGTCTATGGAGGAATATCCACCGCTGTCGACCCGATCAACCCCTGTGTCTAGTGATGAAGTGCTGAATGTGTCTAGAGGTGATAACACGGAAGATGAAGAAATTAGTGGAAAGAGTGATAGTTGTAAGGAAAACGATAATGTCATACCTCCTGCTTCTTTAAACGGTTTTGGAGAAATGGAAAAAACTCCAACTTAGGTCAATTCCCATCAACTTCAAAAAATAAAAGTAAAAATATTTCAAATATAAGAATATTTCATCAGAATATTGAAAATTTAATTTCACGGATTGACTCGCTGGAAATAGTTTTAGATGAAATAAAACCCCATATCGTAGTATTAACTGAACATAATTTAAAAAATGATGAAATGGGCAGACTTAATATAAAAAATTTTAGTGTCAATTCTTATTATTGTAGAGAGACCACCACAAAAGGAGGTGTCGTTATTTTGTCTAGTAAATCTATTAAGTGGAAGCAGGTGGTAGAAATCAAAATTCATAATCTAGGAGTAGATAAAAAATTTGAGTTTTGTGCTGTGAAATTCATAGTTAATAAAAATATGTTTGTACTGGTAGGCATATATCGCTCCCCGAGCACAAATCCTTTTGAATTTATAGAGCTTTTAAACGAGTTAATAATGAATCTACTTCCTATTTGTAGTAATCTCATAATTGCTGGGGATCTAAATATAAATATTATTAATAACGAAAAAGATTGTAAAGCACTATGCAATATGTTGAGTAGTCATGGTATGTCTCACTTAGTTACATTTCCCACAAGAATAAGTGAAAAAAGTCAAACATGTATTGATAATTTCCTTACATCTATTTCAAAAGCACAAACTAAAGTAGAAGGTGTAATCACTTATCTCTCTGACCACGATGGTCAAATTTTAGATTTTTTATTTGATATACCTCATTGGGAAGGTGGAAATAAAACAAAATATAAGAGATGCTTTTCAAAAGATAATGTGAACCTATTTCTTGAATTACTTAAAAGTGAAAACTGGAATGAAGTTTATTTTTCATGTGTGGAGGACAAATATGATAAGTTTCTCAATATTTTTATGTATCATTTTAACTTAGCTTTTCCTAAAAAAGTTAAAAGGATAAATTATAAACAAAAATCCTGGGTCACAGAAGAAATAAAACAGCAAAGAAACAATATTATTGACTTAGAAAAAGAAGCTAGAGTAACAAAAAGTAAAGAATTGAAGAAATGTGTTAAAGAGAAAAATAAGTTATATAGGAAAATGTTAAAAGATTCAAAAACCAATTTTTATAATAAGCAGATAAATGAATCAGAAAATGTCATTAAAACAACTTGGAAAATAGTAAATACTGAGGTTGGAGTTCTGCCCAAAAACAAACAAAATCTAGAATTGACTGTAGATAATAAGAATGTATCTGATGTTTTAGTTATAAGTAATTTGTTAAACAATTATTTTATAAACTGTATAAAAGATCTTCAAACAAAACCAGATATAGAACCTAGTGTACAGAAAAATAGTCTTTCAAGTAGTTTCTCTCCTCATAATCAGACTTTTCGCTGTGAGCCCACAGATGAAAACGAAATTATTAAAATATTAGATTCTTTAAAAAATAAGCAATCATATGGGTTTGATGAAATTCCTGTAACTATAATAAAATCTGCAAAAATACACCTATGTAAAATCTTAGTTCATCTGGTTAACTCTTCTTTAATATCTGGCATTTTTCCAAAAAAATTAAAAATATCCAAAGTTGTACCTATACATAAAAAAGATTCTACAAAAGACATGTCCAATTATCGTCCAATTTCGATTCTGCCATCCTTTTCAAAAATTTATGAAAAAGTTGTGTACAGAAGATTATCCCAATTCTTAGAAAATTCAAACATTCTAGATATGTCCCAGCACGGTTTTCGGCCCGGAAAATCGGTTTTCACTGCAGCCGTTTCTTTTATTGAATCCATCATAGAGTCCATAGATAAAGGGGAGAACGTAGTGGGCATATTTATGGATTTAACAAAAGCTTTTGAAAGCGTAAATCATCATCTATTACTTGATAAATTATTGAACTTTGGTGTCAAGGGAGTTGCATACAATTGGTTTAAGTCATACCTTTCCGACCGATATCAGTATGTTGAAATTAACCAAACCATTTCAAATAGGATCACGGGCGCAGCATCGGACTTATGTTTGGTCTCATGTGGCGTCCCACAGGGATCGATTCTGGGTCCTTTGCTGTTCTTATGTTACATAACCGGACTTCCTGAAGTGCTACAGACTGTTCCCCATAGTAATTTATGTTTATATGCAGACGACGCAAATTTAAAAATCTCAGCAAAGAACCAAAATGAAATTGAATATTTAAGTTTTATAGAACTAGCTAATATAAAGCAATACTTCAATAATAATAGTCTTTTGTTAAATCCAAATAAAACTAAATTTATTACATTTTCCACAAAGCAAAATCGTAAAAAAATATCTCCAAATATAATGATTGAAGATGAAATTATTGAACAAGTGAATGAGGCTAAATTTTTAGGTCTATATATTGATGAAAACCTATGCTGGGACAAACATGTCGAACATATATCAAGAAAAATTAACTCCGGTTTATTCGCCTTAAGGCGTATGGCCAGCCTATGCTCATTGCCTGTACTAAAACCAATATATTTTGCTCTGATTCACTCTAATATTTCTTATGGAATTGGCTTGTATGGTGCAACAACAATAAATAATCTGAATACAATTCTAAACCTACAGAAAAAAGCAATTAGATGTATGCTCAAACTTGAAGATGATGACTCCGCAAGAGAACACTTCAAAAATCTTAAAATTTTAACTGTGTATGGTCTGTATATTTTTGAATGTATCTTATTTTTTATAACAAAAACTTATGTACAACCAATAGTTCATCAATATAATACAAGAAGACAGACCGAAAAACATTTTGAAAAACATAGATTGGAATTTTTTAAAAAAAAGACGACATACATTGGCAATAAATTCTTTAAAGCACTTCCGAATGAACTAAGATCAGAAAAAAACAATAACAAACTAAAATGTAAATTGAAAATATATTTGATCAACAAACCCATGTACTCAATAGAGGAATTTTATGAATACAACAAAATTATGAAGCAGTAGTGATAGTTTTTTTTTTTTTTAAATTTATAATTGTATTGTTTTTTTAGTTTTATATTTGACGCCATTTCTTGTAATGACATGTACAAGGACAAATAAAGTGATTTGATTGATTGATTGATTGATTGATTGATTATCCGCAGCAAACCTTCAGACTAAGCGAATTTCCATTTACCTGGCTTAATTTCTACAAAGATATTCCCTGAAAATTGTCATTTTTTCCTATTTAAATAACATTAAGTTAATTTTAATATGAGTACGGTACCTAGGTTTGCTGCTACAGGGAAGGTAGGTGTGTGTTTGTTGAAATGTTGATAGCTTAGTATGATTGTTACTGGTTTGCAAATCCTGTAATACTTTACAATTGCTCGAATTCGAGCAACATGAACACTAGTAATTAATTATTTGTTGTAAAATGAATGCAATTCGGTGCATACATTGAGTATTTAAATCTGATCTAACTTGTTGGTTATAACACTTTAAATCATCCTTGCAGTTGTTTTAGTTATTGTTTTCGTATTTAATCCCATGTATAATTTAATTTGTATTGTCCTCGTAACAGCACAACTACACTCTCATGCATTTTATAATTTAAATGGATTTAGCCATTTTGTTTATTTTAAGGCAATCTATTATTTTAACAATAAACCCGAGACAGTGAATTATTTTAACAGCTTGGTGCAAACCCTAAATTCTGGCATACATTTTGGATGTACTGTAGCAATCCATATTTGGGGCAAGCAGCAATTCAACAGTTTTTGGGGTTTAAAAAGAATTTGGTTTGAGAACTTGCTCTGAAGATGTATTGCATCACAACTGAAATGGTCAGTAATTTTTGTTGTATCAACACATAAATAATTCATATGTGTAGATTTTATGTTAGTTTACCCACCTCTGAAAGTGATTTAGCTGAGTTTAGGTGGCTTGAATTTAATTCAGGATTCAATTCAATTAATTTATTTACAGCCAAAACCATTATACATCAAGTACCATGCACAAAGAAACAAAGTTATGCAAACAGCAATAGTTCATGCTCAAACAAGAATCAATATACGTTTAAAACATAATTAAGAGTAAGACGTAATAATTGCATGCATGCATGATAAATAACAAATAAACTCAAACTCGCAATTACTAAGGCGAGATTGGTGGTTTTGAATTGGAGCAAAAGTAAACATTTGAGAGAAAAAACAAGCAATACTAAATACAATAAGTGAACAAAGATAAGTAGTTAACGTGCAAAAGTTATACAACTGATCTAAGACAACAAATGCATACAAATCATCATAATAGTACTTCTAGATAGTGCACAGAATAGTAAGTAACAAGTAGACTCTGAAGAAAAACAAGAAGCAAGCGTTACAAGAAGATATACAAGAGGATATATCAGTAAATAATGTGCTCATGATATACAAATGATATAAACACAAGATGCAAAAGAATCATAATAAGCAAGACAAAATAATAACTTCTAGATAGTGCATACAATAATAAGTAATGGGTAGACTCTGAAGAAAAACAAAAGGCTAGCATCACAAGAACACGATCAACAGGACGAAAGGATTCAAATCTTCCATCGATTTAAATTTGCTATTTTAAATTTATGTCGAGGCTCTTTAAAATTAGTGTATTGAACAAGCCTAAGATCACAGTCACATTTGAAAGCTTTGCGAATTGTGTACATTAACTTAATTAAAAAGAGACCAAAATGAGATTTGAAATTTAAATTGTTATCATGAAAATGAGTTACAAACTTATGATGGATTAAAATATTAAATCATTAAATGTAAAGAAATAAAACATTTGTGGTAAAATATACTAATGAAACAGTTTTATTACAAAACGATGTCACAACCCCTAGTGATATGTGAACTGTTAAAATAGTTTTCACTCATATTAGGTGAAATCACATAAATTAACTTTAAAATACTAATACTGCTGTTAAACTGAATGAATTTGAATTGAATAAAATATTTTTCCCCATAATAAGTTGTGTTTTCAACTTGTAAAAGAGCCAGGTGCTGCAAAATGTGAGAAATAACAATCACTATTTCATGCATTTATTGCAAAACAGAAAATTTGCAATGAAATTTGGGATTTAAGTTTTAAAACTAGAATAGGCCTATATAATATGTTCTGAAAATAAAGTAAAAGAATGTGGTTTATAAAATGTCAAAGATAATGCAAATATACAGTAACAATAAAAAAAGATGAGACTATTATATTTGAAAAATTTAAAAAGAATTTAAACAAATTTCGGGCAAAACGATTCAGATTCAAACGACAGACAAACCATTGAAAATCTTCATCAGTCTATTCCGCAAACTTCACCGACTTTAACATAATCTGCGTTGGCGTAAATGACCTTGTCTTTTTGGGCGAGAGCAAAAACACCAGAGCTTCTGCTATCAAATCGACTCATTTTGTGACCAAGCGTTCGAAGGTTCTTGACTAATGGCTGAAAAATGCAAATTATTTTATTAATAAACTCTATGAATCTACTGCAGTAAAGATACTTATGCCTGAGTCATATATAACATTTTCGTAGGGTTGACATAAAACATAAAATTTCAATAAAAACTCAAATTCTCTTCCTCCATCTACTCTTCCTCTAACACCTAGCGTTTACAGCTTGAGTGGAAAAAATTGTGGTTTAGGCAGTCGAAAGCTTTACTAAAATATATGAAGAGGCTTGTAGAAGCGCTGCCTTCTAGTTGGTCTAGTATGTGCTCCGTCAGTTGTATTAAGGCTGTGGCTCTTGATCTGCCTTTTTTTTTTTTTTTTAAATAGAGGTTGGCGGCCTCTTTTAACCTTGCATCTGCCCGTCCACATAGACTAAGCGCCCATGCGTGGATCGTTTACAGCAAAGCAAGGAGTGAGCCGGTACAGTACAAAGGTGAACTGTACTGATAAAATGTTATCGGCAGTGACCAGGATCCGAACCCACGACATCGCTGCCTTGGGCCCGAAGTCCGCGACGCTACCGACTGAGAGCCACCGACTCACTAACCGAGCTCACCTTTGATAAATCCGTGCTGTTGACTATTGAGAAGGTTGTGTTCTTGTAGGAGTAGGGCTAGTAATATCTTTTCAGTTATTTTTGAAAACGTTGATATTAAAGAGATTGGTCTATAGCTGTTTCTTTCTATTGTTAGTTAATTTTTATTTATGGGTAAACTTAAGCTATTTTTAATTTATCAATTTATCTAGGTATTACTGTTGAAGCAATATAAAAATATAATATATTCATCATGTATACAAATATACCCTAACTCAATTATTTATTATTCTATGAACTAAAGACTGTTTCATGTTTATAAAATTTGTTGTTATGTTGGCATAGCAACTTCCTAGTTAGAGTAAAACAAATGTGCTTATGAGTTGTACAAGTTTGTATGTGTTCTATTTTAAAGTTATAAAATAAAGTATTAAGAGTCAAGTCTTATAATTAAATAAGGTCCACAGATTTAACCTCAACAGGTTATGGGCCCAGACACTGACTGGTAAGCAATATTTTAATTCAAATTGATGAAAATGTCAAGTCATATACTCTAGGACTAAAAGCATACTAAGTATATTGAAATGAAGGTTTGTGGTTGTGAACTACAGAGAAATGCATGTTGCATGTTTGATAGCTTGCTAAACCAACGTTTATGCTTGATTAAATGTTAGTAATGGAGGCTGCTCCTAATTGTGTTAAATTGTCCAACGACAATTGGAACATTTGGAAGTTTCAAACCACAGTAACCTTGAAAGCAAAAAGCTTGTACAATGTAGTAGTAAATGATGAGAAAATGCCTGAAGAAGGAGATGATAAGTATGACAAACTCTTTGCTGAGTATAATAGTAAAGACTGTTGAGCCCAAGATATAATAGTTTCTAGACTTGGTGAAAATGCCATATCCCATGTGTTAATGTGTACAGGTCCACAGATTTAACCTAAACAATTACCGTAGGTCTCATGGTAAGACCTGGACCCGGGACCGATTAACTTTTTCGTTTTGAGGTTCCCAGAGGCCAAAAACACCATCCGATCGATTTCATATATATATATATATATATATTTATATTTATATATATTTTTATATTTATATATATTTATATTTATATATTAGATATATTTATATATATATTTATATTTATATATATATATATATATTTATATATATTTTTATATTTATGTATAAGTTTTTTATTTCTTCTTTGATCCAGATTTTCTTAGCAGTATTCAAAGTTTTTTGATGCTGCTTTTGATTGATTTTTAATTTGAATTTGGACATAGTTTATATATATATATATATATATATATATATATATACATATATGTCCGTTAGCACGATAACTCAAGCAAAAATGATCCGATTTTGATGAAACTTGGTACAAACGTGTAAATCTACATTTATTCTAACGAGTTCGCAAACTAGCATGATCGGACTATGGAAACGGGGGTTTATGGGGGGTTTTATGGGGTAAAAATGGGTTTTTCCCATTTTAGACCCTAAAAACACAAAAGTTCACAATTTATTTCCAAACCATTTTGTAGAGCTTAAAAAACAAATAATATAGTATATTGAAGCTTTACTATGCGCCTAAGGGTTACAGAGAAAATTCCAAAAAATTGTAAATTTAAAATTCCCATGTTATTCTTATGGAGAATAAGTCAACTGTTGTAGTTTGCTTGTTTATGAACATATTTTGATCAAATTTGGAAAATACATTCATTTGTTACTAAACTACAGTATTAACATTTTACAACAAAAACACTTTTTTACCCTCCCTGTTGCAGCAAACCTAAGTACTCGTTAAACTAATTCTACTTAAATAGGTGTGACGCTCGGGTCACAGCCGAGCCGCTATCAACCGGTTCAATCCCCTTTAGTCACTACACTGGAGGAGAGTAGGGAAGGGGTAGAGTTAGGGGCAGTCGTCACCTGGAGGTACTGGAGAGATCACGTCTTCGAGGAATGGGAATGAGACCGATAAGTTATAGTATTAAGTTTAATTATTAGATATATATATTAATCATGTTCTAATTCTTTTCAGTAAGGGGGGGGGGACTAAGGTGTTAGGGATTCTATCATTAATTAAATATTTATATTATGTAAGACTGATATAACCGTACCTTTCGGGCCCATAAGGCGCGAAGGGAGTTTTTTAGCTTATTCTTATTTACAGTATTAGTATAATTGGTTGAATGCAACTAAATTTAGATCATCAAAATGGCTGTGATATGTGGCTTGGCTCAGTTATTCAGTTAAGTTAAATAAATTCTAACTTAGAATGGTAGCACGCACAAGAAATCTCTGCATTTAATAGAGCCTCAAACAGGGCCGGACTTAGGACTTCAGAGGCCCCGGGCAAATAATAATGTCTACATGATCGCGAGAGATGTTCATAATTTTGCTGCGATCATGGATGATGTTTATAGTGTGTTAGTTGGTGATGTTAGTGATGTTATTATTTTATGTTATGTTATGGTTATGATGTTAGTGATGTTAGTTAATTATGTTTATAGTGTTAGTTTATAGTAGTTAGTTAGTTATAGTGTTAGTTAGGGGGTTATTCATGGTTTTGCGGTCACCGCCTGACACAATGATAGTGTCTATATGACCGCAGGAAATGAACAAAATTCAGCTACGATTGTTGAAGACGATGATGACATTCCCGTGACTGTGGGAGCGGGCGATAACCAGAATTGATTCACGAATGCAGAAGACGACGATAAAGTCTACAGGACCTCAGGAGTAGATCATGATTTTGCCGAGAACGCAGAAGACTGATGATGATGTGGGGGGGGGGGGGGGCTTTACCTCTTATTTTTCCCCCATCAATCTAAAGCTTGTTCCGCCACTGGTGTGTCTTCTCTAAAGATGTTGGGTGGAGTTTATCATGAATGATTGCACGGTTCAAATTCAAATGGTGTCATTACATTTTGTCTGGCTATGGTCTGGGTGGTTGGTTTTGTATCTCTGTAAGTCCTTTGTCGCTTCTCTTGTAGGAAACAGGATGAGGTCCCTTATAGCATAGTTGTCGAGTAGGAAAGTTGTTAAAGTGAAGGAAAACATTTTTTACTAATTACAACCGAGCAAAACAAGGTTACTTACAGCAATGACTCCATATTCGTAGCTAATCTCCATTGGATACAGCTGATGATGGATTCTGCTTGCATCCACTGCTTCTTTGATTGACTTTCCCAACCATAAATGTTGTATTATGACCTGAAAAACAAATTAGTATTTTTTTCATTTTGTATAGGCTGAAATAATGAAGTTGTGTTAAGTGGTCACAACTGAAGACATTTTGTGTCTAATATGTTGAGAACTCTAACTATCCGGATAAACTGGGACTGGGCCCCATTCGGATAGTCAACAATACGAATGATTGGATTTTTCAAGGATTATTGGTCCTTGACAATAGACTTTTCATATAATTGAAACAATTGCCACATATAACAAGATATGATGTTAAAATTATGGTAAACTATAATAAGCTGATTCTATATTATTAATTTGATTTTCCTTGAAGCTTTGTGATCTGGATAGTTGTTAAAGGGCTCTGTTTTGGATGTAAGAAAGTATCCAAAACCGACATAAGTGCAAACAAAGTAATATTAAATAATAGTCTGAGTAGCTCAGTGGTTATGGCGATTGCCTTCAAATCCGAAGGTCACTGATGGTTTGATTGCAAGCGAGATTGTCACTGGAAAAACCCAAATTTTAATGAAAGCCTCCTAAAAAAAAGATCATTATTAAAAAAAAACGCTAAAAAAAAATAGAAATAGCTGAATTATTAAAATTTTTAGTTGTAAAATGGGGCAAACCTGACTAGCTTCTGCCTTATTCTACCCCATTTTACAACTAAAAATCGTAATATTTCAGCTATTTATTATTTGATCTTTTTGAACTTGGTATCGTTTGATAGGTAATTAAAAATGTTAAATAACAGTGCTCTTGACATTTTTTCATAAAATCAGCCATTCTTTAGTAATTTAAGTTAAAAATTGTTAAATGGCCGCCATTTTGAAATTTTAGGTAGAATCAAGATGATATATTTTTCGAACACGGGTCTCTTCTACCTTAACGTACATACCGAGTTTCATAAAGATCGGTTGAAATAATTAGAAGATAAAATTGTTTATGTAAAAAACACAAAATGGCGGATATCTGGTTAACGAAGCGATTTTGGAAAAAATGTTATTCTTGATTTTCTCTTTATTTTGACCCAAGGAATCACTAGGTAAAATATGTCCCCACCTTTTTTGAACACCCTGTATAATGGAACCAAGAAGTAATCACGCAGCAAAAATATATCAATGGAAACGGTATTGATCATAAACAAATTACATCACTAGCCCGAAAGCAAACAGGTTTGTATTATTATTTTAAAATTAAACAGTCAAAAACGTCCAAACCATGTGTTTCTGTTATTATTGGTTCGAGCTAGTGACGTCATTTGTTTATGTTTATGATCCATACAATTTCTGTTCTAGTCAACAGCTGATATGCCTTTGTTTTAGTGTCAATTACTACTTCGATAAGGATTATTGAAATTTTGAGAGCCACTGGGGCGGATTCCTTAGAGAATTTTTAACGCCATATAGGTGTTAGCACACACCAATACGGTATTCATCACCATGCAAAATTTGAAAATGATTGGTTCAGCCATTTAGGAGTTTGCGTATTACAAAATGTATAAGGGTTGACATATTAGAGCTTTGCTCGCTCTGCTCAATGAATGTAAGAATTTTCTAGCAAATATTTGTCCCCTTCTCACCCATGACACTGCGGTGGGGATGAAGGCACCTCCGGCAGCCCCGAGGACCATCCGCACATCTCCATTCTTGTCTACTATGATCGTGGGGCAGGTGGAGCTCATCGATCGCTTGCCTGGTTCTATAAAGTTGGCGGGAGATGGCTTAGTTCCATGGTAATTGATCACTCCGGGTAAGGAGAAGTCATTCATGCCACTGTTCAGTACGATTCCCGTCCTCTCTGACGTCACTCCTGCGCCAAATCTGTCGAACAGATTGGTTTCAGAATAAATTTTCTGGTAATATACATTTCTTGTTTCAGCACAATATTTTTTGTGGAAATATTTTAAAACAGGTTTAACGAAACCAGTATGTCTTGTCTCTCAGCAAAAAGTTAAGATTAAGCTACTTTGTTCAGTAATTTATATATTTTTAAAAGTGGAAAACCTAAAACTACACTACGCACACCTGGGGTGCAAGCTTCTTCATTCCCTAGGTGGTATATGCGTGATATACCCATATATGGTATATCAGCTTATATCTATGGTATATCTGGGTATGGTTCAGATACCCACCAATCACCAATAAATTTTATCCATGTGATAATGCCACAACAGGTCTATCATGAAGTAATTTGGAAATGGGTCAAGCTAGAGCCTAGCATTCTAGATTTAACTGGTTCGCTACCGAGTGTCGCATATATGTGACGTAGACAATATAGCTGACCAATAGACCAATAGCTGAATCATTGCCACGGACCGAGGTATAAAATTTAATCTTTCACATAATCCTTGGCTGCCACCTGGTTAACAGTACATGCACACCAAGGACGAAAACCTGTTAAACAGTGATCATTTACTTAGTTATACGCTGCAATTGCGTTACTAAATAATATATTCTTTTTTTTATTGTTAATAACCTTTTGTAATGTTGCATATTTGCCACGCCCGATCTATAGCAAAGATAATACTGATAATAGTAATTTTTTTTTTTAATAGCCCAAACGCCGCATATATGCGACAGTTCATTTTTGTATTATGTTTTTTAAATGAGAGTAAGTAAAAAAACAGATTTTTCAAGAACAGGTTATAACTGAACAAATATAAAAGCTACATAGGATAATGCAGCATACATGCAGCACACAAACATACAGTGATGCAGCAAAGTAAAAAACAGTTTGACGTTACCAGTTATCATATCCACAGACCAAGCGACGCAGTTGTGCGACAGACATCCCTATAGACCATTGCAGAGAATTCAGGGCCTTAAAATAGACCGTTACAAAGATATAAGCGTTTTGATAACATTGGAACACCGATGCAAATATGCGACGTCAGTCTATTTCAATGTGACTAGCAGTCCCATATATGTGTTGGCAGTCTATGGGTAGAAACCGGCCGTGGCATATGTGCGTCGCTGGTCCATATGAATGAACAATGTTGTAATATTGCGGTAATGATCGTGTTAAAAAAGGTGGAACATTAAAAATGAAAGTCCACTCACATGAGATTAACAGTGCTAGTGACTGACACGGCGTCTCCGTCCGGCGCAAGGATGCTGATGTGTGCCGTGCCGTGGTCGTCAGGGTTGTAGAACACGGCGCCATAGTGGGCGGCATCCTCAAACGTTTGATCGTCCTTGATCTGTGATCGTATGCTGTTAATGTAGTCCTCAGACATCATGTTGGTTACCACCTAAAGAAAATAGATCATCATTAATTTGTTGTTTTACAATTATTGAAGGGTGTGGACAGGTAATAAAAAAATACCTACAAGGTTTTTTTTGTCATTGCAGATGTTTCTCAGGATGTTTCTTAAAGTGAGTTGACAAGGCTTGACAAATAAGTGTTATATAAAAAAGTTCACTTGAAGCAGTTATTTTTTTCCATAAAGGAATAGTCCACAAAGAGGCGTAATGGAATCTTAAATGAGGCTATATTTTGAGTAGCAAAATACTGCTACACAGGCTTAAAATAGTTGGGAAATAGATTACTGAGAAAGTCATATTATTTTTGTAATGTCATCTGAGCTGTTAAGGAGGATCGAGTGAAACAACGCTGATCGTATCTTCCTAATAACAGAGATCATCACGAAATAATATTTTTTTAGCAATAGTTACTGAGAAAAGCGTATTAATTTTGTAACAACATCTGTTTGGAATGAGCGAGTGAAATAATGCTGATCGTATCTGTTGGACTTTCACTCATGATCTGCATATAAGCTAGCATGTGACTATTAATTTTATTTAAGTCATATGTTTATGTTTTTATATGTGATTATTACCTTTGTGTTTTTCCTTGATTCAATTAAATACTAGTTTTCTATTCTGTCTAAATTTAATTTGATATTCATGAGTTTTAGTGTCAATTCCACATTAAATATGCTCTTCCCTTTAGTATCTTCCTATCAACATCAAACATCTCTAAATAATAGTAATAGTCAGTCTGAGGAACTACTAATCAGTAATCACCATAATAAAAGGGAGTAAAAATAACATTGCAATAGAACGAATGGCTGGTACGTACTGGATGAGGAAGTTATAGGTGAAAAAATAATGTTATAGCTATTAACAAAAAAAGCTAAGGAACATTCCTGACTATCATTGTAAAGTAACGTCATTTCTCATCCCTACCCAGTATTAAATCACACTTACCTCTTTGATTTTTTTGTCAATGTTCGGATCTCCCAATTCTGTGCGCTTGGCGTAAGCGTACTTAAACGCCTCCACCATCCTGTGAATGGTTGTTGTCTGTTTTTCTAGCGTACTCATGCTGTCTGGGGTGATGTTGAATCCTTCAAGGATTTTGAGGATGAATGCGAGGAGGACGCCGGAACCAGGAGGAGGCGTGGAGTACAGTGTGTCGTCACCGAGCTTCACTTTGATAGGATCACTCCATACTGGTCTGCATGGGTAAAATGACAGTGACAGTGTTTGTGAAAAAGTCAGTAACTTAAGTAATTTACATTGGGATTTCAAGAATAAGTTTTATCTTGAAGACTATCTTTTACGGAAAGTAAATAAAAGAAACGTTTTATAACACTTAAAACATATATTTACGCTTATACTGTTACTCGCAAGACGGTAAATATACATACAAGATTGTGCCGCATCAACTTCCTATTCCTGGGCTCTCACTTTTCTGCACCAATTAAAATGTTCACAACGTTTCATAATGAAACAGTTTATATGTTTATAATACAGTTTATCTCATTAATCACAAAGTCCATCACATTACGCACTCAAATAATAGCTGTAAACTAAGGGCGCGACGCGCACAGAGCAAATTGTTGTCAAAATACGCAATGACCCAGACAGAACGAAACAAAGCCTGTCACGACAGGCACCGCTGATGAGTCACCCGCATGGATCTCTATCAAAATCAGATGATATACGGTCAGCTGAGATAATACGTGAGCGGGTAGTGGCCAGTGGGGGAGGGGCTGGTCTGGTCCGAGTATGTGTCGCCCAGGCAGCAGGCGCACAGCTACTAACTCCTAGCCTGAAGCAACACAACCACACGGACAATATACATTGTCAGGTGATCGTGGTGGGCGGTGGTGTTTTGTTAAAATCTTTTTAAATTAAAAAATGTAACTTAAGTAAATTTTGCTGAATAAAAGTATCTACCAACACATTGTTTAGAAAAAAAAAATTGTCAGGAGAGAAAAACATCTGTAAACAAAGGATCGGTTTTACGGACGGTTTTAGGAGGAAATGGTATCTCAACCTCGCGGGCCCCTAAACCTCGCACCGTGGGGTTGGCTGTTACGCCACTGAATGAAACTATCTAAATGTAATGAAAATAACATACAATTTTTTAACCAACCCGACTTCTAATCAGGTGCCTTAAATAAAAACCCATCTAAATTATGTCAAAATTTTAAGAAAATATCCAGTGGAAGGACCCCTGGACCACCCCTCCCACTGGGGGGTACCCCCCCGGAATGATCCCACCCCGCAATGTCACACCAATGGCCTACCCTACTGTTAAGGTAAAGCTGCAAAAATCAGCAAGCAAGAAGAACTGCTACGATTGGATACAGGATCAGTGCACAAACTGTTATAGATAAATGGGTCAATTTGTAATCAAACTGCACAATTATAATAACTGGATGTTTTTTCACAGTACTTCTCTACTTCACTTACTTGTAGTTCCGCATGTCGTCTTCGGTGATAATGCCTCCCATCTTTTGTATGTCGTCAACGAACGTCTTGGTGAGAGGACCATCGTGTAACGCGTTTCCATCATTTTTCGCAATCACTCCAAGAGTTTCGCACAGCAGTTTGGGTTGGATCAGACTCCCCGTAGGCTTGAAATCGTTTTTTGAGTCAACAAACCATTCCCTGCAATTGTAATTTGAATGGTTATATTATTGTTTGAATTAAAATATTTACCGTTAAGAAGAGAAAATTGTTATTGGGCTTGACACAATTTGTTATAGACCATGTCATGCAAGTGAGTATTTTGCATCAAGAAAATGCTCTTGGAGAGTCGAAAAGTCACTTTTTGATCTTGAGAAAAGTACTGTTTGATGGTTCGAAACAGGATGAGCTGTCTTTGGTCGTTGTTAATTTATTACTTAATCTAGGGAACTTAAATATCCAACATTGCTTTAAAATTATACTATTATTATTATTGTTATCATCTATATATTTAATACACAGTTGTAACACTGTTTTCTCAGCAATTACTGGACCGATCTACAAGATTTATGTCTCAAATTAAAGGAGATAATGCACAGATTTGCCGAACTTCATTAGAATTTACGTTTTTTCTAAGGACTACGACCTACAGCCCTTTAAAGGTCGAGTCAAAACAATTCTTATTGAAGAATATAATACACAGTTTATAAATTATTCGTCAGCTGTTTAATGTTTGTCAGACATTTGTTATTATTTTTATAACCTCACTTTTAGTATGCAATTATTAAACTTGGAGTTTCTGTTTATAAACACACGATTTTGATCAAGGAAAGTGTATTTGTTAACTTATTTTTGAAATGTTTTAGTTTTCCTGCAAAGTGATCTGAAGGAAAGTGGTAATTGAGTTTAAGTTCGAGTATGGAATGTGAAATAATACCCATAGTAGGGAACGGAAACTTATTGTTTTGATCAATATAATTTATTCTCTACGGCTACCAGAATAATCATGGGGAAATCCGCTTGCAAGTTGTACATATAATTGCTAATGAGTGGGAAACATACAAACATTTTATAGTAGGTGACGAATCTTACTCCAAGATCAGTGTTAGACGTTCAGTGGTACCAAACTTTACCTTCTCGAGATGGCGAGTACGCTGGGATACGTGGAACTACAATATATCAGTGATTTTTTTTCAAGTACACAGGGAAGTTGCTTGAGAAACTGTGACTTACCATTCGGTTCTGGCGAAGAAGTATGTGACTTGATGTTTAATGGCAATGTTGACTCGGGTCATTAGAGCGTTATAAAACTTTATCATTAACCCCAGGATGTGAAAAGTACAAAAAGAAAAAGAAAAGGTAATATTAACCGGGCGTAAAGAGACATACAGAACGAAAAAAACATGTAGAGAACCATCAAACTAAAAAGGTAAAGAGCAGTGATGGTGTTAAATGTGCTCTGGAAGTCCCTTCTAAAAAATACAATTTTTTTTTTTTTTTATTGGGGTCGTTAGATTGGATTTGTCAGTACTGCAAATCTATGAATTTTGAGTCAGAACAGACTAACTGGGACACAAATATTTTTTCCTTATGTTGTCACAAGGGGAAGGTAAAATGAACTCCTTATCAACATTTTGAGTTTATGGAAAATCTTATCAACAGCGACTATAAAAAAAGTATTAAGGGTCAAAAGAGACAAAAAACTATTTGAGTAAAATATAATACAAATCTGCATTTGAAATGGCCAGTTCTAAGTCTCACTTGAATCAACATCTTTCTGGTAGTGGTAGTCTACATAGTTTTAAAATCCACGACTCCTTTTCCATCAAATTGGACCGTTAATACCCTCTAACATTGAACAAAGTATGCCCAACTTTATATATATGACGTAAACACAGCTTTTACTCACAGTATGGGTCAAAGATTCGTGAAATGCGACAAACTGCTGATGCGTGATTTACATGTAGGCCAAGTGACTATCTTTATTCCATACAACAAATGTAATGAAAAAAACGACGAATATAGGAATATACTTGAGCAAATTATCTAAATAGCATAAATAGCTGCTTATTAGGTTATCAGCATTGCCCAATTTGTATACTATTTATTTTTCAAATAAAACTCGAATTAATATAAAAAATTCATTTGGTTAAAATAATATATCGGTTTGATTAACATAAAATAGTTTATACAGGCAAACTATCATTTCTATTTCATGTAAAAAATCAAACAACCCCTAAATAAAATACAAAGATAAACAGTATTTGTTAATTATTATTTCTTTTATTACTGACAATATTCCCGTGGCGGAGCACGGGCGGTTAACTAGTTTATTATTATTGTTATTATTATTATTATTATTATTTATTGTGCTATTTTGAATATTTCTAATTATACTTTATTTACTTATTAATTAATAAGTTAATTTACTTATTAATTAATAAGTTGTTTCCAGTTAATAATATTACCTATATTTGGATTATTTGATATTTTGATGCTATATGAACTTTATTAGGTATATAAAAGAGCATTTCCAGGAAGAAGTAAGACGCAGAATGCCAGTCCGCACACGTGTACTGGTGTTACTATTAGCCGCGCGTGTACTGGAGGGTTAAAGGAGAAACTCTTCCCATACTATGTTTTTTTTTTTTATAACATCTTAATGCCTGGCCAAATGACCCTGGTTTCATTGTTCTTTAACCATTATTTTTAGTTCATCAAAAGCGCGGCATCTTGACATTTTTACTTACAATGTTCCATGCTGAAAGCAGGGCTCCAGCAGATAAAAAACAGAAAAAAACAATCCTACTTTTCCTATACAAGCATATATAGCAATCCTATACTATACTCTGTCTGAATTTAATGTGCGGTTGAAGGACAAATTTGTTTTCCCCTGTTTTCTCCCTGGCCCCTGCCACCACAACATATTAGCCTACAGCTGATTCATACTGTTTATAATTTTACAACAGTTGTCACTTTGTTTACATTTTAGTAGTAAACAACATTGTGATTATTCTGATGGTATTTTTTTGCAGTTTAATATTATTCAGTCTGTGTTTAATTGATCAGTGTTAATTAGAAATGGCCAAAAGGTGCCAAGACATTACAACTCAAACTAAAAACACAATTTTTAGAGTGTACTATTATTTAAAAAAAAAGCATTTATTATAAATCTGCAGGATAACACTGACTCTGATGGCTTAAGCGAAGATGATGGAGAATATCTACTTTCCAGTTATGAGAGTGAATTATGTAATGGACCGTCTCCAATACTTTTTAACGCCCACATTACAACTAACATTTGTTAAATTTACACCATTGTGTTCATTTTGTGGTTTAATATATGTTTTAAAAATCAAATTAAATTTATATGTTTTTACGGGATTTGTTTTCTATTTGGTGTGTACTAAGGCATATTGGCATTTTATTATTAAGGATTTGAAATATTTATACAATTAGTAAACAATGAAAAATGCAAACACTTTAATATAGCTGTTACATACAAATGGTTTAATTTGTGTGTATCTCCAAACATAGCTCGTTCATTCAAATAGTATGATCAATTTGTTATGTTAGTTTATCCTCAGTAAAAGACAATTGAATGCTTCTACTTGTCATTTACCTAGTGAGTTTAATGTTGTACACTGATTACTCAGGCATAAACAGGATAACCCAATGGTTTTCATCCTGATCTGACCTTAGGGCTCCGCTAGAGACATTGACAAAGTTCCTATTACCGACGGTATTAAAATAACAACTAAATAAAGAAGTGAAGAATCGCTTTAGAATTTTGAAACCAGTTCACCACGATATTAACATAATTTAATAATGTATAGTTACATTACCAGAACTGAAATTGTATTTAAAACAATACATCAAAAGCAAAAATGTTAGTCTAGGATTATGTATATTACATTATAACAAAACTTTTAGTGAAATTAAAATTGATACGTAGATCATTTATTGTTAAAATAAATCTTATTGTTTTATTATGTGTGTAGTTCAATCATAATAAACAAATGCTTCCTAAAAAACCTGTCTGCAATATAAAACAGATGATTGTTACGGGGGATTTCAGTGTAGAAAAGGGTAAATGAGTGGGAGATTTACCATTATAGGGAAATCATATGTTGAATTCCAACCGCACAATTATTTTAGACAGACTATAGCTGGTATAGAAGTAGAGTTAGTTGTAAGACCTTATTCTTTGAATACAGAATACTCACTTTACCGAGTGTGTACATTTTGCAGAATATCATGTTTGTAAAATCAAATATTGAACAAAATCTCATCTCACTCACAATCATGACTAAGGAATAATTTAGAATTACCATCATTAAGACTGGCCTCAACACAGCGCAGCTATAAATATTTACAACTCCAACTTTTCAATGCCTTCCCTGAAACTGTAAGCAATTTGCCTATTTAGTCGTTAAAAATTTTATGTAATGATGTAACAATGAAAGAACTCAAAAATATTTTAGCAGTTTTGAGATTTGAGATTCTAATTGAGATTCGGTTTCGACACATCACTACACCTAGGAAAATTACCGTACCTCAAGTTAGGATCACTATAGAACCGTCCAGACTGGATACCAAGGTTTTTACTTTGATGTTCGCTCATGATGTAACCCTCTTTGCACATCTTTAGCGCAGGTTCTACTACCTCATTCCATTTGAGACGGCCGTATTTCTGTTGTGCCTCCCAGTATCCTCGCAGCTCCCCGGGAACCCCTGCCGCGAGCGCTCCTGTAACCAACCTTAGCTTAACCAACAGAGTAACTAAGTCTACTAATCAAGAGGGTTACCTGTTCAATCCTAAAATACCCCTGCCGCAGCAAACCTGCAGACTAAGCGAATTTCAAATTTCCCGATTGGATTAAAATACGCACATAGTGGTGTCCCCATCTTAAATAATTGATTTATTAAATGATTTACACTAAAATGACTCATTAAAATGTCAAATTTATTCCCTATTTAAATAGAATTAGTTTAACGAGTACTTAGGTTTGCTGCAACAGGGACGGTAATAAGTTTTTATTTTTTTGTAAAATGTTCATAGTTTAGTAAGAAATAAATAGGCCCACATCTTCCAAATTTGATCAAAATATGTTCATAAACAAGCAAACTACAACTGTTTACTTATTCTTCATAAGAATAACATGGGGATTTTAAATTTACAATTTTTTTAAATTTTCTCTATAACCATTAGGCCCAGTATAATGTTTCAAGATACTAAATAATTAGTTTCATTTAACCCCTCAAAATGGTTTGGAAAGAAATTGCTAAATTCAATGTTTTTTTTGTAAAAAATGGGGAAAACCAATTTTTACCCTATAAAACCCCCCATAAACCCCCGTCCATAGTCTGATCATGATGGATTGCGAACTCGTTTGAATAAATGTAGGTTTACACGTTTGTACCAAATTTCATCAAAATCGGATTATTTTTGCTCGAGTTATCATGCTAACGGATATATATAATATACATGAATTTGAACCGATGGTGGTTTTGGCCTATAGGGACCTTAAAACAAAACGAAAAAGAAAATCCGTCCCGGGTCCAGGTCTTACCATGAGTACTACGGTAATAGCTTATTCTCTATAATGGGAAATTCGCTAAAAAATAAAATGTAGTTAACTTTTTTAAATTATTTTTAACTAGTGTACATTTTGCTAGAATTTGAGCAATTGCAGGATTTGCAAGCCAATAAGGGTGAGGTTCATAATGTCCAAATTTCACAAACTCCAACGTCTAAAATATTAAATAAACAGTGCGTTTCATAACCTCCAAACTTCATAAACTCCAAAAATATAACATTCAAATAAGTACAGTTTCACAATGTCCAAATTTCACAAACTCCAACGTTAATATATTAAATAAACAGTGCGTTTCATAACCTCCAAATTTCATAAACTCCAAAACTATAACTTTCAAATAATCACCGATTCAAAATGTCCAAATTTCACAAACTCCAACGTTTAAATATCAAATAAACAGAGCGGTTCATAACCTCCAAGTTTCATAAGCTCCAACAGTACAGTCTCTGCCAGAAGTCGCTGCAGAGGTTCAAGAGTGTAAAGTATTGGTATTAATATCCCTTCAAACCTGCAGACTAATCGAATTTCCATTTTCCATATTTGATTTACACTATCAATGAAGTTATTAGCTGGTTATCACCGAGCGCTGGCGAACGGTGCCTGCTATCTGACTGTGGCAACCACTGTAGAGACTTCTGGCCCAGACTGTACCGTTGGAGGTTATGAAATTTGGACATTATGAACTGCACTGTTTATTTGGTATCTTAACGTTGGAGTTTGTGAAATTTGGACATTGTGAATCAGTGATTATTTGAATGTTATAGATTTGGAGCTTATGAAATTTGGAGGTTATGAACCTCTCTGTTTATTTAATATTTAAACGTTGGAGTTTGTGAAACTTGGACATTGTGAAACAGTGATTATTTGAATGTTATAGTTTTGGAGCTTATGAAATTTGGACATTATGAAACGCGCTGTTCATTTAATATTTTAAGCGTTGGAGTTTGTGAAATTTGGAGTTTATGAAACGCTCCCGCCAATAACAGTTTTCGATGAGTTTAACAGAGTCAATTATGTAACTAATAGAAATACTCACACTGTCTATAACGGTTCGATATAATCAATATGTCTTCTAAATATTTTATCATTTTTCAAAAGCGGTTCATGTTTTTTTGTGTATTCTACAAATGTTTCCCTACTTACTCGTAACCGCATAACAATATCCATGTGTATCTTCGTCATTGATAGCCTGTATGGTACCACAAATGTCGCCAGTGTGTTACAAATTTCAGTCATTTTTTTAAAATTGTGATAATAACACATTAACTAGGTAATGTGTTTCTTCACATTACTTAAGATCAACCTGATTTCCTGCGTACCCTGTGTGTCACAATTTTATTTGATTCAATTGTCTTTATTTTGGTTGATTGCTGTAATAATATCATTATATTTACCTGAGAAAATGTAGAGTTAAAGGTCTGATTTTGTTCAGATTATTTTTTGTTTCCCTTAACTGTGAATAATAATTGAATCATTCTTTTGAAGTTCAGTTCAGGAAATTCAGTTCTTGAATATAGTCATAACATAATAGTCATATTCTTTGTAAATCACTTGGCTTTTATGGAAACATTTTAATTACAGTAATGTGTCGGGTTAATGTCAAATTGAGAGGCAATTGAATATCTGAGATAGCACGCACGATTATTATTCACTTAATAATTTATGTTAGATTGTGTGGGTATAGAACAAAAGATAAAAATATTAAAGCATTGCCACCCCTTTTATTGTTTACTAGCTGGCCCGACAGCCTTATGTCCTCGTCCTGTGGAAATGATGGAATGAAACAAAAAGTCAATGTTAGGTAGTAACAAGACCAAGGTTTGGACCATTCCTTTAAAAAAATTATAAGTCCAAAGGTGTTGTGAAGTACACAAAATACTCTAATTTACGCTAGATCGGCTGAATGTTAGCCTAACTTGTACCAATCACATTTCAGTTATCCTATTAGCCTAAACTACAAGAAAAAAATTCAAAATCCTGAGACGACTAAAACCCATAGTTTTAAACCACATGGAGTCACGCTACACTTTCACATTTGGCAGAATAAGAAATTCAAAAATTAATAAACCTACCCTTTTGTGATGCGGAGGTCTTTCCGGCAAACATATCCCTCGTAGCGGCACCTGGAGCAGTTTCTCTGGCATCCAGAACCTTAGCCTCCTTGGACTCGTGGTTGTACACTGTCATCATGAACCCTCCGCCCAGTCCCATACTGTGCATGTTGACCACCCCGTTGCAGAAAAGTGCTGCCACAGCAGCATCCACTGCTGAACCATCCTTTTTCAAGATGTCTCTGGTAAGCACAAAGTAATACTTTTCAAAACGGTTTACTTCCAGGTTTCAGTTCAAACCTAGTTGTTGTCAGGTCGTTTGGCATAGGCTGCATATTTACTTCCCACAGTAACTTAGTAGGGCTGATCACTTAAATTTAATTTTTGTTCAAATTAACAGTCGTTAAATGACAGGCAAATGTTATAGGTTGGTGTATGTTGGATATGTTAAAAAAGGAAATCAAACAAATGTTTTAAGGAACCAAACACAAAAGTTAAGCTGGAAAATAGTTCTTCAAAATACAAGTTTACAGTAAATTTAATTCCTTAATAGTACATGAGGCAGTCAAAAGGTAACTCTTATGGCTAAATATAATCGATCAGGTTTAGTTTCTCAAATTTTTAAACAATGCCAAATATTCTGTAATGCCAATTAAGCTATGTAATTTTGAATCATTAAGTTTCAAGTAGGGATGAGCATCGATAGGTCAACCATTGATGTTCACCATCGATGGTAACATCGTCATGAAAACATGCTAAAACATAGATGTTAATCAATGTTTTTCTGTTTTTTGTTTGTTCCCTGAACTGCAACAGCTAAATAACTTAAAACTAATCCAATTACGTCAAGGAAAAAATCAAAATTTCAATACTTGACCAAATGTATGCTATGTTTCAGGAAAACACCGATGTAAAAAACATCGAACATCAATAGAAAAACTTTGATGTTTCAAAAACATCGACTATCAATGCTCATCCCTAATTTTCAATCTGATGTGACTTGTGTTGCCTTGAAAAACTCATAGCTTGGGTGTTAAATGTCAGAAGATTACAACTTCCCACAAATTCAATTAAACTTACCCCTCTTAGTGATCTACCAGTTCACATTAAGTCACTAATCAAGTAGTATTATGCAGTTAAAAAAAAATTGTATCCAACCAAACTCGACTGGGAAATTATATAACTTGTGTTGTCCGTGTCTCTTGGCCTAACTTATGTTGTCCGGCTGTTTCACTTTTTTAGGCCTATTGAAAAAGTAATTCTAAATAGTAATAAAATATATATGTGTATGTATGAATATAGGAATTCAGAGGGATTAATTTATTAAAAAGTTTAAAAAGTAAAAAAAAATAAAAAAAAGTTAAAAATACTTAAGAAGTTAGAGAAAGAACGAGAAAGTTAGAAAGTTCGAGTTAAGTTAATCTTACAGATGCAAACAAATAGTAAGAACACTGAGTGTATTTGATGATATATTCTATATTTCTATATTCTATTCTATACTATACTATTCAATCTGAGGGACACAATAATTCCTACTTGGATCTACCAACCTTTGGAGCTACTGATTCATATGGGGCTGTCAAGGCAGCACCATGACAAACCGGCACCTCGGTGTTTCAATCAAAGGCGTCTATCCACTGCCACCAAAAACCCGAGGTGGCAGGTTGGCGTTTACAGCTGCCACCAAGACTATGTAAATACCTTTATTTTAACTTTATTTGTTTTTCTATTTAGCCTCCGTTACAATACAACAAGCTTTCCATCCCTGTCCACCCAAACATAACCTCTAAATGTTGTAACGGGTCCAATAAATAATTAAATAAATAATAATAAATAGTAATAATCGAACATAAACAAATGATTAATTATCGGAACGGTACGGTAATCAAACCAATTATCAATATTCAATTCAATAATGGACGCTCAGTTAGGTAACATGGTGGTTAAATTAGAGTCACTGGTTTTAATAAAAAGGATTAGTAGTAAATGTTCCAAGATGGCTAGATGAGAGCCCTGTTTGTGGTTGACGAAGAAGAAGGGCGGGATTAGACACAAATCGGTGTTCTGCGCATCCAGTTGGAGTGGGTTGAGAACTACTGAAACACTTTCGGCCTCTAAAACGGAAATTTTCCGTTTTCATGGTGTTGGCAGTTCCAGGGTTGAGCAACCGACGCGCAAGCTCGGTAAAGAAACAAGGCTTCTACACTTCTTCACTGATCTTCACACCGTTCGCATCTACGTCAGTTCCGTTACCAACTTGATGTAATCTACCAGTCACCATGTCGATGTTAACACATAAAATTTAATCCGAGTTAGGGCCTACATCGAGTTAGAACTTTTATTTTTTTTTATTGAAGATAGTTGCATTTTTCTAAAACAATTTAAACGCCGCTTGAAAATAAGTTCGGCTAGGAGGGCGACGCCATGACACCCACACCGGCATCGGACATGGGGACGCCACGGTCATCAACAATGTAGACTCGCAGGGTGACCATCTACACTACAGGCAGTGAACATCTCATCTCACCTCTAACCCTAAGCTAAGTGTTTATACTTAAACTTAGTGGTTATGGCTACTTAAATATTCTATAGCCTAAACAGGGTTGCCACCAAAGTGAGATAAAAAAATTCATGCATAATTCAAGGTTTTCATTGGTAGTTTTGAAAAATTCATGGGGTATATGCTCGCACAATTTCACCATAAAAGAGTGTTGCCTAGTTCAGAATTGTACTTTAATTTATCGACAATATATTGTTTTGTGTGCTACTATCAAATAAAACACTTTTCATGCATTTATTTTAGAGTGAAAAATAAGAATTTAATATAAAAGTAAATTTAGTTTTTTTTTATGTAAATTAACTTCACTTTCAACCAACAAATTTATAAAGACAGATTTTCTTTTGTATAATCTTATTTAAAAAAATGTAAATTTTAAAATGTCTGGTTTAGCCTAAATTAATAAAACAATTTTTTATGTTCTGAGAATTCTTCTTTATTTGTTAAAATGAAATAAGCCCCACCGAACCACACGATTAACCTGAGATAAGAGAAAGGCTCTACTAGCCTAAAGTGAAATTTAATTAAATAAGTTATGTAACTGGTGTGATTGACTGTGTGAAGGCCTAACACTAGTCAATAATTAATTCAAAGAAATAAAGCGCACCGTTACAATGTTCCTACAATTTTTTTTCCTATGTAAGTATATTGTCCGATCCTCATCCCTAAATGTCCAAGACTTGACTAACCGTTTTAGGACTGCTGTTTTTTCACACTATTTTTTTACATCAGCTTTACTGTGGTCATGAAACTTGAGCTCAAGTTGAAGTATGCCAAAGTAGTGATGAAATATGCTATTTCTTAATTAATAGACTACGACTCGTTTTTTCAAAAACTTTCACACAAAAAAATGTTATACTACTACTACTAATACATTATGCATCGATTGCATAAAAAGAGAGTTAATGATACAAGTAGAAAATTTAAGGTGTGAGTCTTGGCGAGTGCCTTAAAAACTTCTACGAGTGTTGTTAAGACTATTTTCGTAATTACCTACGACAGTGTTTTAATTACGAAAGAATACTACTTATAACTTCTAAGAGGGGTTATGTTTTCGTTTATAACCTCTCATTGCCACTGAGAGTGATACAACAAAACATTGTACCAAACGCTAATTGCACCACTCAACAATTAAATTGGCCCTGAACAGCTGATTACTTGAATTTCTAATCATTACAATTTTACTTCTTTTCTCTCAACCCTTGAACCTCATTGGTCTGTTACCCGTGTAGTAAGTAAAAAACAATTTTGTTAAGTAAGTAAACAATGCTGTTAACTTAAATGAGTCTTTTCAATTCTAAGAATTGAGCTGAAACGGCTAGTTTACAAAACGGTCATAGGTAAAGTCAATATTAATTAGAGAAACCAACCAATATAAAAATATAAATATAAGAACTCTTAAGAACCTTAATACAGTACAGGGAAGTGACCAATATTAGATTTCAAAGTGTTCTTTGATATCCTGTTACCACTTATTATATCTACAAAATCTTAAATTAATATTATAAATCTGAAAGTTTGTGAGTTTGTGTGTGTGTTTGTGTGTGTGTTTGTGTGTGTGTTTGTGTGTGTGTGTGTTGCTCAATCACGCATAAACTACTGGACGGATTGGGCTGAAATTTGGCATGATGATAGCTCACATTCCCGATTAACATTAAAGCATATTCTTATCTCAAAAATCCTTTCGGGCTCCGCCCCAGTGGCTCTGTAGTTCCCCATGTTAACCTTATGATTTTTCATATTTAAAAGGAATTAATGAATCTTAACAGCTGTTTCAATTAAACAAGTTGGTTCTGTTCTATGATGTTCAATAGCATAAAAGTTACAAGGATTACCAACAGGGTGCAGCACTATTATTTTTTTTTAATTTATGACAACCGCTAATTTCCAACCAAAAGGTGAGTGAGCGTAGCAAACGAACTTCAACCTGGAGGCGAGTTAGCGTAGCGAACGAGCTAACCTGAAGGCAAGTGAGCGCAGCGAACGAGCTCCAACCTAAAGGTGAGTGAGCGTAGCGAACGAACTTCAACCAGTACGTGAATGAGCCATGCGAATACTTATGAAGTTAAACGGGGCAAAGCCCGCGGGTACAGCTAGTCATATATATGATGCAGTTACGCTACCTGGCGATGCATGAGCACGGGGAACCATCAGAGCAGACGGCTGCCTTGTGGAAGCTGTGCTCTACACTCGGGGAGGAGAATGGCAGTGGTATTTGGGGGTCTGGGACCTCCCCACAGGAGAAGCAAGGAAAGAGACGACAGACGACTTTCCGCCAGTTAAGACGTCTGGTAGAGGCAGAGGTGATCAAAATGGCAACAACCAAAACTGCTAGGTAGCACCCCTTTACACTGTACCTGGAATTAAAATATGTTGATAAAATGTTGGATGAAATGGAAAGTGTATTTGTGATTTGGGGAAGATTGTTTTGTGTCCGGACTTAGTCCCCGCTCTCATAAGTTGCTGGTTTGTTGAGGATTGATAAGAAAACATTGTTGATTGTTTGAAACTGAACCAAACTGATGCATTTTTTTTAAATACTCAAAGTACCAAATATTGCCTCAAAATGAAAAAAAAAAAATTGAAAATCCCTGTCTTCAATGTAGACAATAGACATAGCAAACATTAAATGTCACACTTTTTTATTTTAAGGCAAATTTAGGCTACATTTATTGAGTATATTCAAGAAATGCATAACAGTGGATTGTAGGAAATTTTATGCTCTTTTGGAATATTACCTTCCACTTTGGTCGATTTCCTCACCATTTAAAAGTTATTTGCAAAAACGTCAAGTAACCTCCAAATTTCTAGTGGGAAAAAAAGTTGGAGATTACTTTTTAACTTTGTACAATTAAATCTACAGTTCTGCTGGATCGATTTTGTTAAATAATGTGTCTTTAGAAGGCATAAACTCTTTGAGTTGCTTTTTCGCTTGATGTGTATTTTATAGCGGTAAGTTTAATAGTATAAAATATAAAAGTTATAAAGCGTTAAAACCTGGTCATTCATTTTTAATCACCCCCAATGCAGGCACAATTAAATAGAAATATTTTGACAGGTAAAAAAATCCTCCACTGTATATGGGCATTTTTGTATTAAAAATGTTTCATTTTTGATTTGAAAGTGTTCAAGGACAACTCTCGATACCCCACTGATATATTATTAAACAATTTAGCTGCCATGTATTGAATGTTTGTTTGACTCTTTGAGTATTTACAAAGCACTGTTTGTAAGTTGTTTTTAAATCTGGTTTCATAATTATGTTCATTTGAATTTCCTGAGAAAATGTCTAAATGATTTTTTACATACAAGAGAACATGAAGAATATACATTGCAGGTAAGGTTAAAATTTTGAAATGTCTAAATATAGGTTAACAGTGAGTTCTAGAGCGTACACCACTTACAAGCCTTATCGCCCTTTTTTTGAAATTTAAATAACTTTTTGGTATATGATTGGAAACCTCACACCAATTGTTTGGACCAATGCCCGAAAAATAAACTTGACATGACATAAGTGGACTGTATTTGGAAGTCAGTGACTTGAGGGTTTGACATAAAAAACCGATATGTGGTCAATACATTTATTTTACTCTACATTTTAACATTTTCGTACATTTACATAATTATTCTTGTTTCAAACTATTTTTAATTAGGGTACATAATATCTGGCCAGATTAGTATAATGATTTTACCTATTAATTTTATGTTTGAGGCTTTGGGAAAGGAAAGAGATGGGAAGTGGCCACATAGTCTTTAGATTTGTCTGACTTTAAAAAAGGAATAATTATTGTTCACTGTCCACTTGAGAGAAAAAACTGGAGAGATCTTACCCACTTTCACACGTTGAATTTAAGGACAATTACTTAATAAAAAAGAAAACACTACTTTTAATTTACTTTACATTTAAATTATACAATAGGAAAGAACTCTGGACATGTTGCTTGCTTCAAGTCATGGTTGGAAAGAGAAGGAGAAAGTGGATATACCTCCCCAGATAAGGCAGTTTTAAAGTCTTCCACTTGATGGCAGCATTAATCAACACACTGAACCACACAAAATAGTTTGTTAATTTTCCACTAGAGTTCAGGAAGGATATGTTTTAAGGATAGCCCAAACACCAATATTCTGTAACTCAATAAACTATGTATCTCCATTCCATTCCATGAAGTTCCATTCATGTTTTTAGAAGTGACAGACTCATGGAAGAGGGTTTACCAAGGGGGCTTTGTTTGCTTTCTGTATTATCTCCAATGTCATTTAACTGATGTGAGCTCTCTGTTTGTATCGAACTTGTTACCAATTTACTTCCAGACTTTTTTTCAGGTATTGGTGATGCACTTAAATTATAACCTTTTTGTTCTTAATATAACTTTTATTGCTAATAATTGGAGTATTATGAACTGTGGTCTGGGGGGAATTCCTTTTTGTAAGTTTTCCCATGCTTTCTCTATTTCATTAAGACATTTTTTGTAGCTTTCTTTGTGCTTATTTGCGATGAAATCTAATTAATAATTTGTTCTATTATCATAATAATGACTAATGTCAGTTTTGCTAATCAAAGCTGTTTCATTAGTTGTGTAAAAACCACTTCATATTTAGCTGAGTTTTCGTACTAATCCTGATTTATATTAGTTATTTCCGCAGGCCAAAAAGGATAGCCTCCAACTTTAGCGAAAACTAGATCATTGATAGTAAAATTGTTATTTTCTTGAGGTTCTTGAGGTATTAGCTAGTCAACAACTTTTATCATGCTAAGTGGTGGGAGTAACTGAGATAATTATAGGGAAAATCACAAAGGTTTAAAACTGATGTTTTCGGCCCCTGGGCTATATTTTTAAGACAATAAAAGGTTTTTTACATACCTCCGTCAAATAGTCCAATAAATGATATTGCTCAACAGCTTAAATGTTTCGTTGCGAAGACAACATTTTCAACATTTGTTTTTGACGAGTTGCAAGCTTTGAAAATGTTGTCTTCGCAACGAAACATGTAAGCTGTTGAGCAATATCATTTATTGGACTATTTGACGGAGGAATGTAAAAAAAAAACCTATTACTGTCTTACAAAGGCTTAAATTGCTTTTGACCGTTATTTTTTTATAGAAATTGGGGGTTGCACTATTTTGTTTAGATTTATATAATGTTCTATTTTAATAAAAACCACCTTTTTATAAAATTAGATTTTCCAATATTTTATGGGTTTTTATAGGTGAAATAAGTTACAATAACTTTTGAACCATAATTGCTACAGCAATGGGAGTTTTACAATTTTATTTAAAAGGTCTATAACATACTAAATTTTTCCAAATCCTTTAGGCCATTTTTGAGAAAATTCTATTTTACCGTTATTTTATGGAAAAATCACTACTACTACATAATATATAAAATCACTACCCTCAACCCCTTTCATTTATCCCCTCAGTATATGGGGCCAAAAATTGACAACAAATTACCTGCTTGGATTAAAAACATAGCCTCAGTATCTAAATAAATTCTTTTGAAGAGGTCATTTTACTCACTAGAAGAATATCTGGAAAATGAGTATATTTGAAAGATATTACTTCTCCCATAGTTGTAGCTTATTGATTTACTTTATTTTATAAACTATTATATTATTTCAAATGTAGTATTAGACTTTGTGACAAATCACCTGTCAAGAGAATTGATGTAATGTGATGAAGTTTCATGAAAATTGGACTACAGGTGTGGTCTGTAGCTCAGTACACATCCACACACACACACACACACAGAGAGACAGGCATCACTTTCAAAAACAACTTTTCTTGGGCTCAGGAGAACCAAAAACTGATATATCCACTCAAAACTAAACTAAACTAAACAATACTTTTTCCACTATGGTATAAGGGGAGAAAGTAATAATAATAATAATAATAATAACTAGATTAAAAATGGACCTTTTTTTAATTTGGCACAAAGATTTACCTATATTTATTCAAATGAGTTCACAGACACCCTCGTCAGTCTTGGGGATTTTACTGTGTTAAAATTTGTGTTTCCAATTTTGACCACCAATAGACAATAGACAATAGACAATAGACAATTAATCTTTATTTACACATTCATTAAGAATAGTAGTAGCGTCAATTTACAATTTTTTCTAAATGTGTGGTTGAGGTGTTGTTTAGTCAAAGGCCTGTTGATGGTATTCTTCTAAGGAATAGAAAGGTCGATTAATGAGCCATTGATGCAAAGCTGGTTTGAGGTCATCTTCTGACTTGCTTCTTAGATCTGGAGGTAGCCTGTTGTAGATTTTCATTCCTGCGTATGAAGGTTTCTTTTCAAACTGTGCCGTGCGATGTTGTGGAAGGTTGTACTGCATGGTGTTTCTCAGGTTGTGTTGGTGCATTTCGCCACGCCTTGTAGGGTTATTTCTTACTGCAAATAACACAACTTCCTGGATGTAGAGTGCTACAAGGGTAAGTACTTTGAGTGACCTGAATGCTTCCCTGCAGCTGTCGAGTCTGTGGAGTCCTGCAGTTATTCTGACTGCCTTTTTTTGTTTTCTGAGAACTCTTTGCATGTTAGTGGCAGAGGTTCCACCCCATGCTACAAGTCCATATCTCATATGCGACTCAAAAAGTGCAAAGTATGCTACTTTTGTTGTCATGTCATCTGTTGCATTTTTTATATGTTTAAGAGCATAGATGGTTGAACTTAATTTTTTACATATATTGTCCACATGAGGGGTCCAGGTTAAATTCTTATCGAGTGTGATGCCCAAAAACTTAGCTTCATCTTCCACTTCTACATCTGGGAGTCGTGGCACTTCTTGAGATTTACGGCCAAAAGCTATTTGAGTTGTTTTAGACGTGTTTACTGCGAGATCATTGTTATAGCAGTATTGGTAGGCCATACTGAGTGACACATAGGATTTTACTTCTAGATTTTCAGCTAGTGGTTCATTAAACACTAAGGTTGTGTCATCAGCATACATAAGAGTAAGGCAGGCGTCTCCTATTTGTTGCGGCAAATCGTTGGTAAAAAGAATAAACAGTACCGGACCCATAACTGACCCATGGGGAACTCCTCGATTTATTGGTTGAAAATTTGATCTTATTTTTCTTATTAGGCTGTTATCTCTGTGCCTTAGTTCTACAAACTGACTCCTGTCTGTAAGGTAGCTTTGAAACCATTCTCTTACTATCCCTGATACCCCCAGGAAATCCAGCTTTTTAATGATTAGCTGGTGGTCAAGGCAGTCAAATGCCTTACTGAAATCAAGAAAGATTCCTGTTGTTAGATTTCCTTCATCTAGGCTGTCAATCAGGGACTCAACCATCTGAATTATTGCTGTTGTTGCGGATTTCCCTTTTGTAAATCCATGTTGCAGGTTGTGATTTTTGCAGTGGTCTAAAAGTCTTTTTAACACGTTGACTGCGCGTGCCGACTTTAGTCGGCGTCGCCAGCGCTCCCAGGCGGCACCAGACCAACAGAAATATATTGAGTCAGTGTGAGCTTAGCCTCAGACGGAGACGTTATAATCGTTGCCAGCCTGCCAGCTTAGAATGCGAGCTTTACTTTGGTGTAGGTTGGTACTAAAATTTCCCGTAAAATCCTGTCTGGCAATGCTTTTGTCCCGGTTTCGGGGATTTTTTCTTTTCAACCCACATTACAAAGACACTGGATACGGATCCATGCAGTGCTGCTACCTTTGGGTGTTTCAGTGAACTACATCCACTCTCGGGGTAACGCAGCACAGTCACCACTGCTCTTTTGTGATTCGTCAGACTGAAATATTTGAATGCCAATTGCGTTCGCTGATTCGGTTGCGCGCCGGGGCTTCGCCCGCCACTGAGGAGCGCCTGTAAAGTCGGCGCGCGCAGTCAACGTGTTAAAACAACTTTTTCGTATATTTTGGAGAAGGTGGAAACGAGGGAAATTGGTCTGTAGTTGCTTGCTACTAATGTGCTACCTTTTTTAAATTTCGGGTATACTTTAGTTATTTTAAGTAGTGAAGGAAAGATGCCTTGTTTTAGGGACTTATTTATCAAATCAGCCAATGGTAGTGCTAGTTCATTGCAGCAATGCTTAAGTATTTTTGACGAGATTTCATCAATTCCAGACGAGTTTTTTGCTTTAAGTATGTTTATAATCATTTTAACTTCCTTCTCGTCTGTGCTTTGAAAGGAGGAAAACGGTGGACCTGTTTGAGTTACGTCAGGAGTTTGAGCTGTAGTCTTTAGGTGTTTTTGTTTCTCTACTGTTTTTTCTCCTACTTGTGTAAAAAATGTATTCAAATGGTCTGCAACATGGGTCACATTACTTATGAGTTGGCCATCTACTTGAAGGGTTATTTCATTTAGGGATGTTTCTTTTTTGGACCACACTGTGTTTATTGTTTCCCAGATAGCTTTAGATTTATTTTCAGCTTTCATCAACTGGTCAGAGTTAACCTTTTTCCGCATCGTTTTCAAGTACAGGTCATAGTTCTTTTTATTTTCAATAGAAACCCTTCTGTCATCTGGATTTCCCGTCACCTCAAACTTTCTTAGAGCTTTAAGAAATTCGGCTTTAAGTCTCACTGCTTCTGGGTCCATAGAGAATTTTAGTTTATGTTTTCTTTGTGTTTTTATCTTCTTTTGGGGGCAGGCTGCATCCATAGCTACTCTCACTATGTTACTAAAAGTTTTAAAAGCTTCTTCGGCATTGTTTATTGAGGTAACACTAAGACAGTTTTCTTCACTGAGAAGATACTTGAGGTCTTGCAGGTTTTTATTTTTTAGGCAGCGTCCAATTTGGGCTGGATAACTTGAGTTGATGTGTGAGTTGAAGTTTACAGTACAGAGTTGAGCAGTATGATCCGAAAGTCCTGCATTGATGATTTCTGGAGTGAGTTGGTTTGTGTCCATATTTGTACATATCCAGTCAATGGAGGTTTGTGTTAGATTTGTTATTCTCGTAGGTGGAAGCTGTAGTCTCTGGATGTTGTGCATAGCAAGAGTTTCATTTAAGATAATGTGTTTCCTGTTTGGGTTACACAAATCAACGTTAATATCTCCCATGATGATAAGAGGGGAATTTTCCATTTTTGTTTCCTCAATTAGTTCTGTAAAGGTGTTTAATGATTCCTCAAGGTCTCCGTTTGGGGGTCTGTAGGTTCCCAGTACAAACAGATTTGAGTTCTTGAATTTTATTTTTATAAGAGCTGCTTCAAATAAAAGTTCTTTACAGTAATGGGAGACCAACCCATAAAATATTGCAGTTTCTTTTTAAACTATTTTGTAGACAATAAAACAATAATTTAGAATATTAATGTGTTGTTTTTTGCCTAATGGTCACTAAAGAAATTTGTTATTCTTGTGCAGGATATATAAAGTCTTGAAACCAGTCTGTCACAAAAATATTTTTATTAAATATGGATTTTTTTTATAACAAGCTATTTACGTTAAAGAAACACATACTTTAAACCATAGCTGTAGCAGCAATCCTAAGTACTCATCTCAAAATGTAATTTAAATAGTAAATCTGACAAAAAAATTAATCTGTCTTATCTATTTATTACTAAATCTTTTTTATTAAAAATAAAAAATAAATCTGACATTAGGGGATTTTTTACTGAAGATCCAGCCAGGTAAATGGAAATTCGCTTAGTCTGCAGGTTTCCTTAAAATTATGTATGTTATAGTCATTTAAATTCTGAACAAAATGGTACAACTCCCATTGCTATAGAAATTACGGTTCCAAAGTTATTGTATCTTACATTATTTCCCATAAAAAACCCATAAAATAAAGGAAAATTAAATTTTATAAAAAGCGGTTTTGATAAAAAAATTATGTTATATAATTCTAAGCAAAATAGTGCAGCTTTAACGACTAGAATGTTTCTAGGACTATTTACAATTAGATAACTCACATTATACAGTTCTGGCAACAATTCAATGTGACATAACACAACGGCCAACAGCAAGGAGCGTTTACTAAACGTGGTCACAGTGAAGTTTAGTTGTTGAACTAGATCACTTCCACACTTGTGTGATGAGTGACATACCCATTAATCATGTAGCTTATAATCATTAATCATTAAGCTAAAGGTTTTCAAACAGGTGATGTAAAATTTCCCGGTGTTATACTGTATATGCTGAGTTGGTTCAACTTACTGGTTTTAAATTGCCAGCTGTTATCAAATGTTAATATTTGTATTAGATTGCTTACTAATAATTAAAACACATGTTATTAATTTTAATAAGAGAATGAGAAAAAAGTTAGTTGAGTTGTGTGTAGTATGGTGTAGTCTTTTGACCAAAGAAGATGTTAAAATAGTTCAAATAAAATATTGTTATTGCCTACTAACTTTCACTGAGTACTGATGAGTACTTTATAATACTTATATACTTTATGATGAGTAATTTATTTGTTGGAAAAGTATAGATTTTATTTGAACTATGAATGCAAATTTAACAAAAAAAATTTAAAAAAAATTTGAGTGGTTGCAAAGAAGGAAGGCATTGAGAACAACATTTAGTAGAACAGTATCTAAGTTTAATGAAGTTTGTCACAATGAACTCTTACAGCATCATTCAAGCCTACCCACAATCCTCCAGCACATCCTCACTACTCAAAGTGAAATCTTAAAATTAGGGATACTTCCCTGTATATACCAAATGTAGACTATAGATAAAATTATTATAAGAAGAGATTTTGTATAGTTTTAAAGAAAGGTTGGTATGACTCGTACGAGTTAATGGTCTCTTGAGCATTGGGAGAGCCCTTTCTGTGCAAAAAGGCTGTTTTGTGCTTTGCACTGCTGATGAGACCTCTTTGGTGTGTCGTCAGGGACCAGCCCCTTCGGGTTCTAGTCAGGGAGGTGGCTTGGGTGAGAGGTCAAGCTCTGCTACCAGGCAAACGGAGGCCGGTCCCCGTGGGAACTAGGGTAGGGGCTACATCCCCGAGGGTATTCCTGTTCCTGGTTATTCCGGGCCGCCCTTTGCCACCCGATGCGCTGCCAAATATTTTTATGGATTTTTCAACCGCATGAAGCATGGAGGGCTTGCTTGGCAAGCAGTTAGATGTGGAAGTGTTTCAGAGGGGAGGGAATGTTTCTAGGTCACGCTTTTTAACGGCGTAAAATATATCGTTGGCACCTTCGCTGGAGAAGGGAGTGACTGTTTCCCCCCTACCGGTGCCAGCAAGTCTGGTGAAGGGCTGTCGGAGGAACCCCTTACACCAACATTGCAATCAGAGAGCTCAGATATAGTGCTTATACATCAGGAATATCTCGACACAGAAAATAGCATCGAAACCCGGCCAAACCAACTACTTAGTGTGCACTTACTTTTCTCCCGTTCATCATAATGAAAATGTGTAGGCCTACCCAAAAAGACAAGCCCAAACATCAGAAATGAATCCCTCGGTGCAAAAATCATGAATGAAACTATTAGAAACAAAGGTAGCCTATATTAGAGAACAGTTTGGATATGACAGAACAGAGTCAGACTACAATTCCCATATCAAGATTAGGGTGGTTTGGTTACAAATAAGGCACGATGAAGTCTTACTAAAATCTAGCTCTAGATAGGAATAGGATACTTGGAATAACACAATAGAAGTGGCAGGACATTGTAAAAGATGACTTTAAAAGGTGTAAGAGAAATCTAGATAAAGTACATAACAAATGTGAATTTTCCAATCATTTTGAGCCTCAATTCAGTTTCATCTTTCATGAAAGTGAAGAGGTTAAATTCCCAAGTAAAGTCAAGATAGAGCAGTCATAATTTCTTTTCAGATCATGCAAATTGAATACTAATTGGATTTAATTACCTGTTTTTTTATAGGTTTTCTATCTTCTTTTAAAAAATCGAACAAAGGTGAATGTTGTCGTGTTCTTTCCTCTTGCGATTCAAGGTCCTCATTTTCACATTTGTTTTTTCTTCACTTTTGGTTTTTTCAGGGCTTTTCTCTGCTGACATTGTATTAACTTTCTTCTTTGCAGGAGATTTTCTGGACATACATAATTTTCTTTATTTCTATTAAGTTTTTTTTTACTACTCAGTTGTAACAAAACTATCTACTATAAAATAAAAGTGGCTATTTTTTCCATGAATAAATAATCCAAAGCCTTAGATATGCTTAGATAGGCCTTATGTGAAATTAATATAACTTCTACAAAGATCTTTATTGTTAGAGTCCATATTCACTTATTACATTGTTAAAATTGAAATGTCTCCTAGGCCCATGAGGCAGTAATTCTTGATAGTCTTTATTGACGCGGATTAGTCACAAGGATTCTTCTACATGATTGCAAGGCGGTTATGTCCTATTGTACAAATTTTCAAACGTTATAAATTTGGAATTTGGAAAAAGGCAAAAATCATAATCATTAAAGGTAGGCAAAACCAGTGCTTGATTTGTAAAATATGAGGTGCGGAACTGTAACCTATTTAATGTGATTTGTATTTAACTTATGTCAATATTTTGATCTTCCCAAAAGACAGGTACCGAAACTCCGTCCATTCCACTGCGTTCCCCAGCAAATCGAGCACTGGGCAAAACCTTTCCAAAGTTAAGTCGCCATATCGTGTTTGTTGAACTAGAAAATGGGCACATTTAAAGAGGACCAATTAATTAATACTCAGTGTACCACAACACAACAACAGCAACCATTCCCCATTAATAAACCAGGCCCTAACCTATACTTTTTTTGGTCCATTTAACCACAGACAAGGGAAACAAACTTTTATTTCCTTAGTCAATGATTTAACTGTTTAACCTTTGACTATTAGTATCCAATACTCAATAGTTCGACTGTTCATAATTTCACAAAGCTATTCACAACCTTCCTCCTTTATAGTAACTGGGATTTAACAACAAACATTATTCTCTTATCTTGGTCTCGTGGTTCCTTAGAGGTGCCTTTAAAGGACCCGCTCAACAGTGTAAAGTGCCATATTTTCGAGAGCCATGCTTTTTTGTTTGCTTTTAGCGAATTTCCCTATAAGGGAAGTAGCTATTACCGTAGGTGGCACGGTAAGACCTAGGCCCGGGACCGATTTACTTTTTCATTTTGATGTCCCCAGAGGCCAAAAACACCATTCGTTCAAATTTTTATATATGTATATATATATATATATATATATATAGATTTATATATATATATAGATTTATATATATATATAGATTTATATATATATATATATAGATTTATATATATATATAGATTTATATATATATATAGATTTATATATATATATATTTATATATATATATATATATATATACATCCATGAACGCGATAACTTGAGTAATTTTTGTCCGATTTTGATGAAATTTGGTTTAAAGGTGTAAAGCGGGATAAACTTGAATGAGTTCGCGAACCAGCATGATCGGACCATGGGAACGGGGTTTTACTGGGGGTTTTATGGTGTAAAAAATGGTTTTTCTAATTATTGGCCCTCAAAACACAAAATTTTCTAATTTCTCTCTAAACCTTTTTAAAGAGCTTAAAATAACAAATAATTTAGTATATCAAATTGTTTTTGTACGGTTATTGGTAACGGAGAAAATTAAAAAAATTGTAAATTTAAAATTCCCATGCTATTCTTATGGAGAATATTGTAAAATGTTGTAGTTTGCTTGTTTATGGATATATTTTGATCAGACTTGGCAAATTTATTTATTTTATACTAAGTTATTAATATTTAAAAAAAAAAAATCACTTTATTAGTTTCCTTTTGGCAGCAAACCTAGGTACTCATTAAACCTAATGTTATTTAAATAGGTTTGGTTAAAAATCTATTCAGACAAATGGAAATTCGCTTAGTCGGCAGGTTTGCTGCGGCGGGGGTATTTTATGTTATGTTAGCTTTTGTCACAGTTTATTATATTGTTACCTATTGTCATAATTTATTATTGTTATATATAGTAAATTTCAATGGGTACTTTCCTGTTAAAGGGACCATTCATTATTATCGATGATTTCTTTTCGATATATCGATGTTTTATTTTTCATCCGATATATTGATTAACAAATATGATGACAATAAATATATATTGTTCAGTATCAACAAACAATTTAAAAATAATATAATATTGAAATGAAACTGTTCTAAACTAACCTAACCAACTAAACTTGCAGTACCTAAGTTAACATTTCAAAATTCCGTTTGATAGCCTATTCCCCGTATGCCTTTTCTGTTATCAAATGGAATTTTGAAACAGTAACTTAGCCTACAGCAAGATTGGTTAGTTTAGAATAGTTTCATTTCTCAATCCAATATATAGGCTATTATTTTTGCCTAAACAAGGTTGGTTCTTAATTTGTAATTTAAATGCCTGTTGAAGATATTAAAACAGAAGGAATATGGATCATAAGAAGGAAAACAAAAATATTGATACAGTACCTATATCAAAAAGAAATCATTGATAATAAGGAATGTTCCCTTTAACAGGAAAGACCTTTTAATGCTATTAATTTATTTACAATGTTGTAATTTTTTACACTTTATTCACACCGATTGTTATTGTTGTTAAATGTTATCATTGTTGTTATTCATCTACACTGTTGTTCTAGTCTATCTGTGGTCAATTTGTATTTGTTTCCACACTGTTGTTAATTTAAACTTTCGTCATTTGTAGCCTACTGTTATCAACTCACAATGGTCTAATAATTAATAGTTACCTTATTACCTCCTCCTTGGCTTGATACCAGCAAAGCTGGATAGGCTGCGTCAAGAATATTTACAATAGAAAATCAAACTAAATAAGTTATTTACAGTATGTACAGACTTCCGTTTAACTGACAGATTTTTGTATGGTCATTAAGACTAAAAAAAGCTTAAAAAACGTAAATAAGTGTTACTTCACATAGGGGTATTACTCCACACTATAGGCCTATGTGTTACACAATATCACGAATACTAGAAAAATACCGGTATGGATCATAAACATAAACAAATGACGTTTTTGGCCTGAATCCTATACTAAAGGCCTTTTCACACCGGCATACTGGACGTACCGTACGTACAGTACTTACAGTACATACTGTACGCGGTCCTTTCACACCGGACAGAAACTTCCAAAACGTACACTTGTTCGTTTGCAGTCAGACAAGTAACACTGGCTGAGCACGTGGTTTTGAAGTGTACACTACGCATGCGCGAGCCCATGTACGCCACGTACGTTTTAGAAAAATCGCTCTCCGAGCGATTCACACAAATCCATCGCGTACGTACTGGACGTACAGTAGGCCTACGTTCTGTACGCACGGTGTGAACGAGCTCATGTGATAACATGGGCAGCGATTTGTTGAATAAAAAACGTACCAAACGTACAGTACGTCCAGTACGCCGGTGTGAAAAGGCCTTAATAGCATTGAACATGTTTTGGCAGTTCCATTTAAGCAATGTTAAATTATGTTTATTTTCGGGCCAAAAACGTCATTTGCTTATGTTTATGGTCCATACCAGTATTTTTCTAGTAATCGTGCACAATATAGTGTTACTTCACATCAAATGCTAATAAGTTATGACTATAATAATGGTACAATACCTCGTCAAGTAGTCCAAATGTTGTTTGAGGTTAACAACCTACATGTTTCGCCGTAAATACGGCATTGTCAGGGTTAAAAAAACTAAGACATCGATGTCACACGCACACAATAAATACCTACACGAATATGAACATTTAATTACGGAAAGTAAACATTTAATTAACATTGATGGACTAGGGAACATACTACATTTTTATCATAATTGTTCATGCCATTTTTGGGAAAATCCGATTTTCCGTTATTTTATGGGATTTTTATGGGGAAAATAACATAATTTACTATAACTTTTGAACCGTAATTTTTACAGGAATGGGATTTGTGCCGTTTTTTTCAGAATATAAAGGACTATAACATACTACATTTTTATCAAAGTCGTTCGGGCCATTTTTGGGAAAATCCTAATTTTCCATTATTTTATGGGGTTTTATGGGAAAATCCCCATTAAAAATTAAAATTTCTAAAAAATGAAAAAAACTCCCAAAATTGTAAGGACCATAACATACTATGTTAAATCAAAACCGGATTTCTTTTCTAAAATCCTATTTTTTGTTATTTTATGGGTTTTTTATGGGAAAAAACATAATTTACAATAACTTTTAAACTGTAATTTTTACAGAAATGGGATTTGTACCATTTTGTTCAGTATTTAGAGGGCTACAACATATTAAATTTTTATCAAAATCGTTCGGTCCATTTTTGAAAAAATTCGATTTTTCCGGTTTTTTATGGGTTTTATGGGGAAATCCCCATTAAAAATCAAAATTTCAAAAAAATTAAAAAAATGCCTGGAGATACCATGGATTAGAACCTAAATACCAAATTTCATCGAAATCGGACCACAGGTGTTATCTCTAGCTCTGTACACATCCAGACACACAGACACACACACAGACATCACTTCGAAAACCACTTTTTTGGGTCCAGGGGGACCCAAAACGAATATATCCACTCAAAACTCAAACTCGAAAATGTTGACGAAAACAATACTTTCTCCATATACTATGGTATAGGGGGAGAAAGTAAAAATACAGTAGGCCTATTGCATCTTACTATAGTGAGATAAGATGACTAGGCCAATTATTATGATGGAATAATCAAGAAACTTGATCAATTTATTGGTTTATTGGTTACTTTAAAACAAATAATAAAATATACATATTGGTTGGTAGGCCTAGGCTGTGTTCAAAATTCAAATTTGACAGAAATCTGTACTTACAACCAAACTGGGAAATAGAAATACTACATATAAAAGAAAACAAATATATTGTTTAACTTACGTAATACTCCTTCGAGACATAATTATTTACTAATTATAAAAATAATGTATTGCTGTCACTGTGAATTGAACTTGAAGAATTAAGAATTGAAATTTAAATTATCAGAAATTCGGAAAGAAAAAAACCAAAAATGAACCAGAATACAGAATAGCAGTAGAAAATGGAGGAGGAGAGTAAGAACAAGAATTAAAATAGTTCTCCCGCCTCGCCTATCAAAGCCAGTTTCAAAGCTTTATGAAACAATGGCGGGGATGTGCGAACCACGGCCACCAAAGGTGGCTGTGGTGAATATCCTTCTCAGAGAGTAAAACCATGTAAAACCATAGATGGTAAAACTGTAGCTTTAGTGATAATGAGTATAAAAATGACATTTTAACAGTCTCTAATTATAATTTTAAATATAAAGATATTTGGTAACTAAAACTTGAAATATTACCAGTTTCCCATTAAAATTCTGGTGGAAAATTTATATCAGACTCAGACTCCATAGTAAAATCAAAGAGTAACAAATAAATGAGGTTATCAGTATTTCAAAAATTTTATTGCCTACGCCAATTTTCAAAGAATGTATACTGTGCCTAATATGGTAGTACAAAGATTTTTAAGGGGAAATGGTCCTAACTTTTAAAATATTGTGTAAAAATGCCAAAAATCGAATTCGTCCTTTTTTACCTAAGAGCGAAAATCGCCAGGCTAATAAGGAATATCAGATTATGATCATGCATCTTTCAACTAAATAAATGCTTCATTGCTAAGTGTTGATGCTCTGAACAATTGATGCGACCGCATCGCCCGAGATGGCTACGGATATAAACTATACCACGATTACTAGTTCTAGTAATCGTGAACTAGCCTATACTGTAGAAACAAGGGCCCGACAAGGTGCCACCTTGTGCAACAAATAAATATGTTGAGGTGGCTGTTTGCCGTGGTGTCACGCTGCTATGGAGGGGTGGGTGGTGCCTTTTGTCAATTGTGAAATTCAACCCGCTATACCTCTAAAGAGTGTTAGTAGGTTGTCAGGGTAGGTGGGCTGATGGGACACGCCATCACCGGAATCAAGTGGTAGCGGCTTATCAATAGTGTAGAGTTCAACAGTGAGAAAAAGATAGCTGAAGAAAATACTACGATAAACATATATTAGCTTTGTAATAGAGCTTATTAAGTCTAAACTGCTGATTCACATGAATGACAGAGATAAAGTTATAAAGACTCTCATTAGGCCCGTGGCTTACTTATGGAGCGAAAACCTGGTCCCGTTCCAAGGTACAGTAATGCATCCAAATCATTCTCTGAGAGGGGAATCGTCATGAGAATGCATTCTTCTAATAGTGAGGGAAGGAGATGGATGCGACGCAGGCCTCGCTCTCAAGGTATGTGGAATTGGATGAAATGTTGAAAGAAGAGTATATTGTACGCTTTTTAAAACAAGGATTAGTAGGGTCGGGCCGTGTATATAGAAGATGCACCAAGGAAGACTTCCAAAAGATTTTGTGGCAGAACATGTAATATAATGCTCCAAGAAGAGGTTGGCCGAGAAGGTGGATACACGAAGTCAAAAAATACCTGAGGAATTTGAGAGTACACAACTGGGGAGATATGGTGCAGAATCGGGTAAATTTGAGGCAAATTTGGCAGAGCAGGAGCCAAGGCTTCAAGTCCTGTTAGAGCTGCGGTACTAGTTGCATGCAAGTATCAGGGTGGCATTTATTTAATAAATGCCACCCTGATAATACTAATTTATTTATTCCCTATCAACAGTTACTCCATTTTACAACAAACACATGATATATTGACATGTTAGTTTCTGAAAGATCACAAAGTGCTAAAGTAAAAGGCATGAGCGAGCGCATACTATCACAGTCACAATGAGGTTATTTTATGACTAATTCTTATTCAAAGCTTTAATCACGATTAGACTATTATGGGATTATGCACAAGAGTTTTCCTGCACGCTCCAGAACCAGGTGATTTGGTTGGTTATGGTATGGTTGGACTGAACGCACAATTTTTATTTCAGCTGCAGTTTTTTTTTAATACGGACAAAATAAGAGCATTCTATTGGCTGAGGGAACACCATTACAGCAACGATACGGTTTGGAGCCATCGGCCTCGGTGGTCTAGTGGATAGCGTGCCGGGCTGAGAAACTGATCGTATCCTGGTTCGAAACCTGTCGGTGGCACAAACTTTATATCTAATATTTTTGCATCATCAGCAAGTTTGGTTAGTTTTGTTAGGTTATGACGGTTTAATTTTATAATTAAATTCTTATTTGAGCTATTTATAGTTTTATTTTATGAACAGAACTATTTTTTCGATTAGTAAACCTTCATTCAATTTTTTCATTGTCAGCAAGTTTGGTTAGTTAGGATAGGTTATGACAGTTTAACTTTATAATTAAAAAATTAATTTTTATTTTTTAGTTTTAGGCCTGTAATAATTTTTTTAAATTTCTAATTTTTAAACCCTCATTTTGTCCGTATTAAAAAAATGCAGCTGAAATATAAATTGTGCGGACTGGACTAATCTGCTAACTCTAGAAGGCTGTGCTGTGGTGAAGCTATGTGTGTGGCGGTGGAGTAGTGTTTATGCTGAGCTGATGCTCATGCCAGCTGTTGTTGGTTGTTGTTGTGTTGGTAAACTGGTATTTGTTTTGTGTTATTAACACAATAATATTGCATTTTCGTGTGTTTGTGTTTATTTTCATATTGTAAAATATATGCGTTGTTGAAATGAAAAATGTAAGGTGCATTAAATTGTGTTTGCTTCTGTAAGATTATGTTTTCTAAATTTTAAATTTTTTGAATAATATTCAAGAAACCGGACAACCTTGAAGCTTTGATTTGGCCTAGGACTAATTATTAGGTTGAGTTTATTCATAAAAAGGCCAAGACATGGCAAATTTGTCTGGTCTTCCCAATGAAATAATAGAACTAATTCTAAAAGATCAGAACATCTCATATATAGATGTCTGCCACTTCGGAAGCACCAATTCGCGATGTTGGAATTTGGTGAACAGGTGCAATTTAATATGGAAATCAAAATTTGAACAGATGTAAGTAAGTTTTGCCTAGTCTCTTGTCATGTGTCAAATATTCTATTAATTATTATTTGTCAGCTCTTAGTAAATAATCATGTAAACTTAGGCCTAGGGGAGTAGCTTTTACCTTAGACTTTATTTTGAAATACAGCTCTGAAACTTTCACTGTAAGTTACATAAGCTTAAGTTAATTTGTTGTTTTCGGTCCTAAGTGACACCTGAATGAGTTTCCAAATGAACCCGATCTGACCTTAAGTTAGGCCTAGCTTATCTGAATTCATTGCACTATTTAACAGTTAAATTATTGGCTTCCAGTACATCGATAACCCAATTTGGCCAAGCTAAAACCCAAACTTTCCATTGGTTAATCGATACCGTCAAGCGGGGTAATTCTGACCCCCCAGGGGTAACATTGACCCCGGGGTCAATTATTTTTATTATATTCTTTTTTAAATAGTAGGTTATGAATAAATTGAAAATAAAAAATATGATAAATTTCAGTAGTTTGGTAGCAATTTGAAAACAAATAATATTTAGCAGAAATTAGTTTTATAACAATACAAAAAAATTATAATACAATCATCTACAATACAGCTGTATAATTTCATAACAAAAAACTTTTTCAGCCCAGCAAAAACTGTTGGTTCTGGCACTGTCAGGATTTTATATGGTAAAATATATATGTTTTTAGGAATATTTGAGCACTTATTACAAGCAAATAAAGAAAATTAAATAAATTAATAATTATTTTTTAAGGCCTTGTAACATTGACCCCTTATTTTTTTTGCCTTCGGATAACTTTGACCCCTCGTTATAATTCCAAGTTACTAATTAGTAATTAGCCTACACATCATTTTTATTAATTCTGGTATATTTAATTTAATTGATTTATGTATATAATGTAATAGACCTACTAAGAATGTTGATTTATAATTGTTTTATTTTTATCTATGAAGTTGAGGTAAAAGCAATCTGTGGAAAGCGAGGAAAACAACACTTTAACCAGGTCTTTGCCTGTTAAGTTAAAAAAAATTAACAGTTTGTTGAAGTAATGTGACTTAATTCTGTTGACACTAACTATGGGGACAAATTTACATCCAAAAGAAAATTATGTGTTTTCTATTCTGCCCCATCTGTAGATCTGATTGGTAAGTAGCCGGGAACTCTGGAATCTAATGGGTGCAAAATTTTCTATAACTTTTTTGGAAGGGTTTGAGTAAAGGAAATTTAATGATTTTAGTCACTAATAACTTGTAGTTTTGATGTTTTACCTTGGTGTTACATCCTAATCGTGTGATAAAAAAATTGCTAATTTGATTTATTCCATCATTATAGCCTAGGTGAGTTCATAAAAAAATGTTTATGTTCACTCCTTGATGTTGTTACCACTCTATTGTTCTTAAGTAACATTGACCCCTTTTACAGGGGTCAAAGTTTAATTGTACACTAGTAACATTGACCCCAGTGCTTTATTATGTATAATTTTAGTATAATAAATGTAGGGGGTCAATGTCACCCCAAGACACGGGGTAACATTGACCCCTTTTATAATTTTTTTTTATGACTAACATATGGCAATAAAAAACAAAATAATACTGGTTGGCATTCACACAGTACCTGTATATAATTTAAAAAATATATTGTGAATGTTAATCAATATAAACAAAAATTAATCAAAAAAGGGGTCAATCTAACCCCGGTTGACGGTAAGGTTATAGGCTACGCTACAGTGGAGTCGGATACCTATCAAAGATTTGCCGGTTTCACAGTGGTTGTTTCACAAACAAAAAAACACACAAACTTTCACATTTATAATATTTAGTAAGATAATTGCAGTCAACCTATTGTAGCCTATACACGGCCAGGAGCGTATTAACAACCGCGTGCACAGATTGAGGAACTGACTTTTCTGCGTTGGTTCCCTCATGGTGGAGGGGGAAGGTTGCCGAAACGGCGTGCTTTATATCCCACTTCTTTTATATACCCAGTGTTCCAGTTGTATTATTTAACTTCGATGGACACTACTTAAGTATATAGGTACACCTACCATTGAAATTTTTCCTCTGTATCTTACTTCTCTGTTGTAAAATCAACCTGTTTCTTTGAGTGTTAATAAGGATAAAAATACTCTTCACCCAGCAATATGAGGGTCAGTGGCGTAGCCAGAGGGGGTGTGTCCGGGGTAAGGGACCCCCCACACCGGACTAGGCACTATAAATACCGTAGAAGGCAGACGTTAGAATTCGGTTGTGCGAGAGAGCTTGGGTGGGTTCGGCCTTCTTGGAGTCGGAGGAGCTCGGGACATTTCAGTCAAAGCCGTGACATGTCAAACGAGTTGACCTTGGGCCTCCTACACTATGACGGTCGACGACACACACACACACACACCACAATACACATGCACTGGACATAAAAAATAATAATGATATAAAAACAGGAAACCGCCTTTTAAAAAGGGCTACTGTAATACGTTTTAATAGTGAGCAAAATATGTTTAAAAAGGGTTCAAAATGTACCTATGAACAGATAAGTTTGATTGGTGTTGATGTTGATATGTTGGCTAATTGAAAACAGAAAATTGTATGTATATAAGTTAATATTATTAAAACTATATACACATGAATGAGCAACGCTTACTACTTCAACAATTCAAAACCTATGCCATGTGACTCTAATGATGTGGCTAAATTGTGGCAAAAAAAAAGAAAATTTTTATTAGGCTATTAGAAAAAGAGTTTTAACCAAAATAAAATAGTCTATATTGTAGTTATACAGGGTGGGGCAATAAGAACGCTACAATTTGTTTCAGCTGTCACATGTTAATTGTTGCAACAACGAATGATCAGCTGTGCTTAAAACATCAATTAAACTATGCCATTTTAGTAAATATTATGCCCGAGGCTATAAACACTGAGATTTTGATGTGCAAACCTATTTTTAAAATAGTGGTTCTTGTGCAAAAACCCAGAGATTGTGTGGACCACATTCCATCCTTGGTCAACATGACACTGTTCCAGATTGGAAAACAATGGTGAACTGGGTAAAATTATTTAGGATAAACGCTTAAACCTTAAAAATAATCAGTGGGTGCCACAAAACTCTTTGTACACCAGCAAATGTTGAAAGAGTCGCAGTATGTTGACCAAGGATGGAATGTGGTCCACACAATCTCTGGGTTTTTGCACAAGAACCACTATTTTAAAAATAGGTCTGCACATCAAAATCTCAGTGTTAATAGCCTCGGGCATAATATTTACTAAAATGGCATAGTTTAATTGATGTTTTAAGCACAGCTGATCATTCGTTGTTGCAACAATTAACATGTGACAGCTAAAACAAATTGTGGCGTTCTCATTGCCCCACCATGTATATTGAAAATCATACAAATCGACAGCAATAATCGATACCTAGCCTAATTTAAATATGTAATAAACAAAAATATATCAATAGCCTACTTCTAATTCAAATATATTATGGTAGCCTACCATGCTACCATAACAACTATGCCGCTACTGGTACGGTGCTACAAAGCAGTTGAAACATTTGGTAAGAGTTTGTTTAAATAGTGAATGCAAGAGATAAGGTTTCAAATATTTAATTGTTTGTGTATAAAATAAAAAGATGCTGTAGGCCTATATAAAAATATGTTAAAATAGTTAAGAACGATTTGCAAAATAGAACAACTTATTGCGGGTCCGCGGAATTGGCTAACTCTGGAACTCGCTAACCCCATGTTAAACGCCCTATCTTCAAATTTGGTCGATGCGAGGAATTCGCTAACTTGTTCGGTTTCGGAATTGGCTAACTCCGGAAGTACCTATATCGTGTCGGTACCATAATGTCGTATCCTACGATTAATTAGGAGTAAGAGCAACGTAGTCGATAAAATAAATATATTTAGAAGTATGTTTAACATTATTCTTATAATTATTAGGGTGGAAAAATGCATTATAGTCTTACCATAGACTAACCAACACAAGTAAACTTTACATCCCATTGTAAACTTTGAAGCTCGTTTTTCGTGTCTAGTTCATGTCCGGTGACACTGATCGCTAGTGTCGACAAAATTGTGTTTCTAGGCTATTATTTTATAGTTAACATCTTGATTTGTTCTTTACTGTTTGGTTATATAACTAGGGGACGTGTTATTAGTTATGATTAGAACGTTTTATTTGCTTAAACAAGGTTTTAAATTACTGAAAACAAGAAACAATAAACAAAACACGACCTCTAAAGACAGTGCACCGGACAGAACTAACAATAAAACTGTCTTCAGCTGATCCATATAAGGATGAGAAATGTACTAATATAAGGGAGTATGTTTTATATGTGGGTTTCTTACTTAAATAGTAGCTTATTGGTATGCAAAAAGATAAAAATGCACATTTAATTTGGATCTATTACATGTTATGAAATATCTATTTTCGTAGTCCGCGATTTGTTTCTTTTATTCGAATAAATACCATTTTGTGAACTTCTGCAAATAAAATTATTGAGTTCGTATATTATATACTGGCCTTGTAATCTTGAATCATACATCATAATAAAATTTACACGCTAAACGTCATTACAGAATTACATTGTAGTGGTAATGTATTTTTAAATAGAGCTATTGAATTTAATTTAAATAAATATTTATCAATACATTATAAAGTGGTAGGCCTAATTTATTCATGGATTGCATTAAAAGTTAGTCCATGCATAAATACAACTTTTAAATTTCGTTTATCGTAGGCTATTTGTGTAGAACCCGGATCATCCTCTTAATTTTGTTGAATTAATATTAATTTTACGTCTTTCAGTAGGCCTACTTTTTAAAGGTCTGGAGTTTTTCTCCAGGCTGGTTCTAAATGGACCCAGGCATTCTTGTTTGTTACAATTCTTATGAATGGTGGCCATAGCTAAAACTAGGGTGGTCTGCCGTTATACTTTAGACGCATAAATGAGCGAAGCATTATTTAAAGATTGTCAATGGCTAAAGAAGCTACAATATGTTCCGGCACCGATGTTTCTTCAACTTAGTCTTCTTCGATTTCATCAGGAGTTTCTTGGTTTTCACGTACACATAGGACTCTCATGTGAACAAAATCATTGACTGGTAGTTGGTGTAGCACTTCTTCACTAATGGTTATGTAAAAATAGAATGGGTTATTTGCCTTCAGCCAAATAAGTGCTTGCTTTAGTTTTCACGTCGAACTCTTACAATATTTGCATTATTGGTGCGACGACCAATATTACGACGTAGCCTTTGAGGCATGCTCAAAACAAATACAGCAAAACTGTTACTTCCATTGATAAACTGTTACATTCCAACTTTAACCTAGGATGAAAGTAAACATTGAAATGTAAACAAAACCGTTATAAACAATAATTAACATATTATGTTTATCTTATTTAAATGAAACGAGATACACCCATATGTCATAAACTCAATATAACCATAGATAAAACATACTCCCTTAGTAGATTTCTCATCCTTATGGAACAGCTGAAGACAATATTATTGTTAGTTCATGTACGGTTTATGTAGAGGTCGTGTTTTGTTTACAATTTGTTTCCCGTTATTACAGCCATTTAAAACCTAGTTTAAACAAATAATACGGTCTAATCATAAACAATAACTTGTCCCCTAGTTATATAACCAAACAGTAAAGCAAAAATCAAGAAATTAACCCTAAAATAATGGAAACAAAGTTTCATCGACACTGGCGCCTTTGTGCCACGTACATGAACTAGACACGAAAAACGTGCTTCAAAATTTACAATGGGATGAGAAGTCTACTTGTGTTGGTTAGTCTATGATATAACTTTTCTTTTAACTTACATTAAAATAACAAGCGAAATTGCGTGACTCGTAAAATAAAATCCAGAAGGAAATTTGCAAATATTTTTTATCCTAAACATTGTGCCCAGTATTCTTTAGCTGTTGGCCAAATTTCATATCAATTAGTCAAGCCATTACATTCAGATGCTCTTACAAAGAAGTTACAAAGTGAGGGAAAGTGAGCTTCGCTCAATTACTTAATCTTATCCAAAAACAAAGCTATTGTCTATTGTGTAGCTCAGTACTTGGGAACGGTGAACCGAGCAATAGCTTGGTATAGTCGATTGTGAAAGCAATATAAAGGAAACCCAACACTCAAATCAGGAAAATCCGTCAATTCTTTTGATAAGAATCGTAAATTAAAATAACTCTGTCACGTTTTATTATATGAATATTATATCTTCTCCTATTTTTTTACTAGTGGTGCTTAGGTGTACAATTTATAAACGGTTTTAAAACATGTAACATTATTGCTAAAAAATTCAACACATTTTAGTATTAGGCAACTATTTACTAGTAGGCCTACAATGCTATTTAGGCCTAGATAAAAACTTAGTCTATGTCATCATATTTGTACACGTAAGTTGGACGGTTCAACGACGAACATTTAATTTAAAATCTATGAATTAGTAATGAAAGTTACGATGGTTGATGACTGTGGTTTTGGTTTATTACGACATTACGATTAAATATGTTTCCATGTTTAAGAACTTGCGTGTATTTTAGCTTGATTTCGTAGAGGTTTAATTATTTAGTACCAATTAAACTGAATTTTCAATATTTTTCATATTCTATTATTTTCTTTTATACTGATGGCATTTATATTTAAGATCGAAATCATAAACATTTAACTGGCCATTGTACAGTTTAATAAAAAAACACTTTTTCATGATTTTTTAATTGTCTTTGAATTACTTTGGGCTAGTTGTCTGTTAAAAGTGGAATTGATAACAAAAAACAATAACATTTACTGCATCTTTATTGACACGGACATTTTGAAATACGGCAGTGTACGATTATTTTGTCGTACAAGGTTGGCAACGCTCCGTGCAGTGGGCGCGGCCGGGTTAGCGACTTCCAGAGTTAGGGAATTCCGCCGCGAGACAAAATCGAGTTAGCGGGTTCCGGAGTTAGCCAATTCCTGACTGAGACGGTTAGCCAGTTCCAGAGTTAGCCAGTTCCGACACACGACCGAGTTAGCGAGTTCCTGAGTTAGCCAATTCCTACGTCTCCTTATTGCTTATTTGGCCTTAAATTGCTCTATTTGAAGGCCAAATTTTGAAATATTTATTCCATGCTCCCAAACCCCCCTGAGGACCCCCCCCCCCCCAATCTCAAATGCTGGTTAAGCCACTACTGATGAGGTTTATTTTCATCATGGTATAAATTAACTTAACAAAGTTTTGAAGTTGCTTGTTCTAGCTACATTCACATATATTTCAGGTGGCCTGGCTTGGCAGCCAGAGTGTACAAAAATAAGAAAGAGGTCGATTATAAAGAAGCTTTCATGTTTCGGCTGAAGCTTGGAAGAGAAACTATGGTCAATGTGCAGGCTATGTCAGCCAAGTATATAATGTGTGAGGAACTGTGGGAAGAACATTATGAAGTTTTCGATAACCTCGTTCTCAGTGCAACCGATACAAAAGTAGCGAGTTATTTCATCATGGACGAGTTGATGAGGTGTATTCACCATGAAAACAGGTTAGTTTGTTAAAATCCACAGCAGTTTAAGCTAGTCTTGTTAAATGCACCCAGTACTATTTGACATAGGCCTAAGTTAATTACACGTTATTATGTTATTATATTGCTTACTAGCTGTTGTACCCGTGCTTTGCAGCGGGAAGAGGACACAAAATAGAAACATTTTTATCTTTACATCTGTTGCTTATACATAATACAGTTACACATCCACCAACGCTTTTATAAACAAAATTCAACTTTTATGGCCTTAATAGAAACATACCACCATTTTGGGTTTGATTAATTTTAAATCTTCTGTAGGCTGATATGAGAAAAACTGACTAAATCTTCGAATAAAACTTTCACATACATGATTTACCTTCATCTCCCTTAGTTACATATCTTTTTTAGTTATTTTTGACATTTTAAATTTCAATTTTGAAGTTGCAAAAATACTAATTATTAAATTTAAATGAACATTTTATAAATTTCACTCTTCTGTATATTAAATCACGAATCCTTCCCTCTTCAGTTTCTTCACTCACAATAAATCATTAGCAAAACTAAGTCAGCTGTTATAAACTTAAGAAATATTGTTGTGCCTTATCAATAGTCAAACTATATCTGTACTATAAAAAATGTTAAACAAATAATTTAGCATTAAAGACAGCAGACAAAACTAATATGATTATCAAAGCATCAAGGACAAAAAAAAATGTAATAAAAAGTACAGTAAATGTTTCATTGCATCTCTGATTCTACTCTACAAAAATATAAACAAACAAATTAATATACAAACCAGTTCTTTTAATCAGTTCCATCGTCCATTGCCTTTACATTTTCACACTTACCATTAAGTAAACATAGTAAAAGATATTTCATTGATTTTAGAAACAAAAGAACACTGTGCACTGCTTAGTTTTATGATATTTTCCTTGGTTTTAATTTAATCAGTGATGTGGCAAAACACAAATAATAAATTTATCAAATAAAGTAAATGTGAACTGAAAGCTATTTTAAGATAAAATAAGAGTATTTAAATCAACGACTTACAATTTAGTTATTGATGATATTCTTTAGTTTAATTTAAGCATAGGTTTAGCAAAACACAATAACTAAATTTACTTAAATATATATAGCCTACATATAAAAAAAATTAATGTGATGTGAAAGTTATGTTAAGTTAATTTAACACATGTTAAGCAGTTCGAATTTATTTAAAGTAGACATTCATATAAAACATCTATACATTGTAATTTTCTTACTAACTGTTTCCATGAAAATATATCAATAACATTATTTTCATAACACTTAAGACACCTTAAGAGAGGACAGGGTGTACCAGGTTTGGGCGAACCCACGATGTTATTATAGTTAATTTCTTTTTAATTTTGTTAACACTTCTGTGTATAATGTCTACATTGAACCAAAAATAAATGCTGTAAAAAAAAAAAAAAGACACCTTAAAATCGAAAGTAGTGCAGGAACGCTAACAATAAACCAACCACATAATTGTATGAAATATTATATTAAATTTCATTGGATCAGCTGTCTTAAAATGTGAAATATGCAATTTGGCAGTTCTTCTTGTTTACATTTAAATGTCAAAGCAAATGTAAACACTGTAAGTGTTCTCATCGCAGCCATGGAGACCAATCAATACTATTTACTTTTAAAATGTTCACCTCAGAACTTTTAAAGCCAAAGGGGCAAAGCCCACGGTCAGTATCGAAGTGTGAATAGTCCTATAATGGTCCTTGGTTTGGTAACTATATTTTTGTAAAATTTAAGCCCAGTTGGTTCAGTAGTTTTTGCACCTATTAGTAATACACATACAGACAGACACCATTAGATTTTTATATAATAAGTATAGATATAGAAGTATAGATTAATCAGAAAGTAGCCGATTGATTATGATAAAAGTCTGCTCTCCGGTCATCCATTACATGTCATGGTTTAAACATTTTTAATTTTGAACAATCTTTTATTAAATGTTTACTGAGCCTATCGGTAGAAATGTTGTGCCAATGTTAAAAAATATTATTTCTGGTAAAAATTTGCCCGCGTTTTTAAAGTTCAAAGGCGTAAAGAGATTTTGTTAGCGATGAAAATGTTGTTTTCCATGCAATATTTTGTTTAAAGATAAAAGAAACACTTCGAAAAATTATCAAATTATCGGAGATTTTGCCGCAATTGAGTTTGATGCTTAAGGTTCTGCAATTATGGCTTTGCTACGATCAGAAGTAGTTTTCAAGGCCGTTTAAATGTGGTCTTCAAGTCTACAGTGATCTCAAAAATAGTCATAGGATTAAATATTAAATCATTGCTGCCACTATTGTGTTGTGATATATAAACAACGGTGTGGACACTATCAAAGGGAGGATAAACGGATGTTGCCACAAACGAAAGACTCATTATCACGCGTGTTGACGTGATGGTGATAAATTTCTATGGCTTTTGCCGTGATTCCAAGTAATGATTACTGAAATGCTACGATCTTGGGAAATCATCTTAAATTTTGCAGCGATATGATACGGGACATTGTGAGAAATCATCACAGGTTGTGTGCCGTGAATGCGGGAAATAACCCTGAAGGTAGACATGAATGTCCGACATCACAAGAAATCATCACGGATGTTGCTGTAACCGTGGGAAATCACCACAAATTTTGCCATGATTGAAATATATGATCAGTGATGTGGCTGCCATTGCGAGAATTTTATTTTGAACCCAGACCTCACCTTAAACGATCTAAAATCACTTTTAACTGTCCTATATAATTAATACTACAACTTTCTCAAATAAACTTTTTGGCACTGAGAGCTCCTTTTATTACCAGATAATAGGCTACAACTCACTAGGGGACCCTGTAGGAATTCGGGGTTTTCAGTGGGGTAGATATCCAATGTGGTTAGTCATCGGGAGAAAAGGGTAATTAGATGGGGTAAAGGGTATATTCTTACAAAATAGGGATGTAGCCTATCCCTGAAATGGGGAATTAGTATTACAAAAAAAAAGGAATCATTATTCTGTTATCTCAGTCCTATAATGAAAGACAATGCAGATTTTTTTTTGTCTTTGCTGGTGCATTTTTCTGAGGAAATGAGAGAGTGTCATTCTTAACGCTTTTTGGGAAAGCGGTCCAACCCACTTATATGATTTGTGCAGGAATCTAATCTAATCCTCCCGCACCGAATCTAGAGATGCTAATCACTGGGCTAGCAATATACTTTTAGTTACAGTCTTTCATTAGGCCTACTAATTAAAATTTGTGCAATTGTGTGTTCACTCAAGATTGTTTTGACAATAGACAATAGACAATAGACAAAGCTTTATTGTACATAACGCCTGATACAATAATTACAAAAGTAATTCCCAAGCTGGTACATGGTCAATTTATATCTAATTTATATCTAGGTTCCTTAATCTAATTATACCCTGACAAGAGTAAAAACTATTACAATTTATCTTTAAAAAACGTCTGAATTTTGTAATACGCTTTTTGGCTCAAAGTCTCTTTCAGTTTATATGTAAAACTAGCTGTACCCGCGGGCCTTGCCCCGCTTAACTTCATAAGTATTCGCATGGCTCAATCACGTCCTGGTTGAAGTTCATTCGCTACGCTCACTCACCTTCAGGTTGGAAATCGTTCGCTGCGCTCTCTTGTTTTCAGGTTAGCTCGTTCGCTACGCTTACTCGCCTCCAGGTTCATGTTCGTTTGCTACGCTCACTCACCTTTTGGTTGCAAATTAGCTGTTGTCATAAATTTAAAAAAGTCATCGATTTTATTGTTTATAATATTTTGATAAAGGTTATAATGTTTTTAATATTTAACATTGAAGAATTTAAACGTTGTTGAGTGCACAGGTGTGCTGCGATTGGGGTTTATAAATTTGGACTTATTCAAAAGTAAAATAGTTTTCTGTGCTGCACTCTGTAGAAACACTGTAGCACTATTTCAAATCATGACTAATGCTAATACAGAATGTTGTGATTATTAACCTACAAAACAATTGGTGAAAGTAAACATATGCTTTTAAATTATATTTATTTGTAAACATTGTAGATCAAAAAGTCTGACATTGGCCCACTTAAAACCCTCTGGGGCAGAGCCCTTTTGACGGATCTGCACCAAACTTCACTCGAACCATCCTAGAAAGATGCTTAATAAAGCCTGAAAGTTTCATTACAATCTGTCTAGCGGTTTCGGAGTCCATAACGTATATACACACACATATATATATATACATACATAGTTCCTCTTTTATAGATATAGATTTGATTTTGATAAAGTTCTGTATGAATTAGGTAAATGATTGTAGATTTTTAATCCCATGTAAAGAGGCCCAGTTTCAAATTTTGTGTGCGAATGTTTGGGATATTGAAAAGTTTTGTTATTATTTCTCGTTTGATAGTTATGATTTATCTTATATTTTTCAAAAAAGAAAGGATTTGCATGAACATACTTTGCTATTTCAAATATATAAAGAGAAGGTAATGTTAAAATGGAATGTTTTTTGAAAAAAGGTTTACAGCTTTTTTTAGACTTCTGGTGAAAAATAGTTCTGAGAATTGACTTTTGGCAAGTGAACACTTTCTTGGCCTCTGCAGAGTTACCCCATAGAGTGACGCCATAAGCCAGCAAAGAATGAACATACGCATGATATACTGTCAAGCAGACTTCTAGCGGCGTGACCTTGGATAGTACACTTAGTGAATACCTTGTTGACCTTAATTTTTGTACCATTCACATTCAACTGGGACGGTAGCGTCGTCCTGTAATCCAGCTACTATTAGGTCGCGAATTGTGGATATTTATAGGCATGCACTGTGGATGCGATACTCCCTGGTGTGGATTAACGTCTACACTAGTGAGTACTACGACGATCCGCAGTAGTATCCTGATAATTAGACCAATTCGTTACTTACAAAGCAAAAATGTGGTTAGGATCCCACTATAAACTGTGGTCTCTTAGTTGCCTTTGGCTGTATGCGCTATTAATCAACAGCTTTATTTATGGATCATGTAGGTCTTAGTCACTAATAAGACTACAAGATCGCGCCACTCATCCTACACTCATCTCCATTCATGCTTGGCTTAAAATACCTACATTCTTATGGTTGCCATTTCATAAGAAAGTATAAAGTAAGTAAGTATAACCCATGAATACTAGAAAAGACCCGATATGGATCATAAACTTAATCAAATGACGTTTTGGGCTCGAAAGTAAACAAAACCATATGTTAATTAATGCTATTAGTGTTGGGGTTTTGTTTTTTGGGCCAAACTTGTCATTTTTTATATTAATGATCCATACTGGTATTTTTCTAGTATTTGTGGCATAACCTGAGAAACTTACCGGTACTGAAGCTTTATGTAAGAGTTTTATAAACTGAGGAATTACATTATCTTATCAACTTTTAAGTAGCTCAGTGTTTTAAGGTGGCTAAAAGTTTACTCTTATCAGCTAACCTTGAAAATTACTAATTTTCAGGGTAGGTATCAACAATGGACCGACGCCAAAAAATGTTATCCAATTTAAGTGTTTTTACGGTTATTTATTTATCTTCATAAACATTAGATGGATCCAATTAATCTTCATTTAGATGGATAATTTAGATTATTTTATTGCTTTATGTGTGATCCATTCCATTAAACAAGTTGTTTAAAAGAGCAAGAATTATCTGAAAATATTTACCTGAAAAACCGGAGCTGTCTTTGAATGGATAGTGGTTTTGTATTTGGCTGAAAATTAATATTGAGGGGATAACAGACATATTTTGTACAATTTTGTGATAATCTTTATTGTGGTGGAATATAAACATTGATTTTCACCCAGGAATACCAACCTAACAAACAAATACTATTGCGAGAAAATTGTGAAACGTACGAAGCAAGCACTACTGAAAAAGAAGATCGAAGAGTACAAAAATTTACCTCCGGAAAAACAGTTGCTGGAAAATGCAGCCGTGCTTATCGCTCAGTGGTGTCAACCTCTGGAAGAAATAACTAGGAAAGACATCGGTAAGTCTAGAATGAGGTGGAATTTTGTATGCTCTATAAAATAGCCACTTTACTCATTACTTTAGACTAGGCCTAGAAGGTCGTGGTGTTATCACGTAGCAAACCATTGGTGACTGGAAGGATTTTAACCCAGGACTTTAGGGACCTAAGCTCCACACTTAACCACTAGACCAGCCCTGGTGCATCAATTAGACACTCTCTTAACCTAAGGATCATGGCTTGGAATAGTGGCCAGGAAAAATCAGTGGTCGGTTTGACTGCCCTAAATTTCAAAACCGGAGTTTAGCCGACCTTTCATAATGGATTTATACACTTCCTAAAAAAAAAAATCCTAATTTTATCACAGTTAAAAATAGAATCGATTTTGCGCATATGCAGTTATAAAAACACTCGTTTTAATAGTCTGCTTTAAAACTTTTACAAAAAATATGTTTATCATCCCTTTGCTTTTTTCACTTAGTGGTAGATGTTACTCTTAGTGAAAATGGTATCAAACACTAGTGCATGCTTCCCTTTCAATTACTCTTTTTAGTGGATTTGTATTAAGTAGTAGGCCTAGTATTTGTATAAGATAATCTGGGCAAGGACTCAATGTCTTTAATTTAATTCTGTAAAGGGGAAGATCTTTTGTTCGTTTTTACACGTTGTGTCTGTACAAATCACCACAAGAACATATTCAACTTCATCTCTGGCTGCTTAGGCTAGATAACATACAGTATTGTCTCAATTCTTTGTTTATCACTTGCAGCCTCTCGATTGGACGCCATTGCTGACAAGGTGTTGGAAGCCATTAAAGCTGAGTTTGGTGACCAACATCCGGCGTTATGTGTCTCTAGCGAGTTGCGTGACAACTGGCGTATTCACAATATATCCGACAATCACTACGACCCTTACAAGTCACGCCAAATCATCGAGATTATCAGCAAGGTTCTGTTTAAGGACTTGGGCTTCTACGGGAACAGTGACATGTACTACTCACCAGACAACTCGTACATCAACAAGGTACGGTAATAGTCTAATTAATAAGATGTAACTCTATAGCCTATAATCAAACAAAATTATCTTCAATAATTAAGTACAAGCATTGACTATTAGATACTGAAGGTACAAGTTATGTATATGAATAGTGTCTGTTGAGTACATAGTTTTGTAATTAATTAAGGAGAGGTTAGAAAACAATCTACATTTTTTCAAGGAAGATAGGATTTTTTCATGTAGTAGGGATGTGGGATTTGTGGGTAATATTTTTTTTTTTTAATTAAAGTTTAAAAAATGTTCCATTTTAGAAATGTCTTGGTGATTTTTACCTTGAAATATACTACCTACATCTGTTTTAGAACAGATGCTTCCACCCTCTGCACTAGCTGAATGATTTATTTACGCTTACATAATTATTTCTGAAAAAAATCTTATCCTAACTTCATATATTTCAAGTTCTCAAAAATTATAATAACCTGTTCTATAATTCATATTGTCGTTATGTCCCACTAGCAATTTTAATTTCATCTTCACTATATCATAATATCATCAAAATAGCCTGTCATCTTCTGAGTTTTTGGGTCTGTACTGTATTTTCTAGAGGTTAAGGATGTAACGTATGCCTAAATGTAGGCATGCACTGTGGATGCGATACTCCCTGGTGTGGATTAACGTCCGCACTAGTTAGTACTAAGACTATCCGCAGCACTATCCTGATAATTAGACCAATTCGTTAATACCAAGTCAAAAATGTGGTTCGGATTCCACTATAAACTAGGTCCCTTAGTTGCCATTAGCTGTATGGGCTATTAATTAACAGTTGTGCCTAAGCTATATGTCGGCCTTAGTGACTAACAAGACTACAAGATCGCACCACTCTTCCTACACTCATCTACATTCATACTTGGCTTAAAAAATACCTACTTTGTATGGTCGCCATTTAAATGAAAAGTAATGAAAAGTAATACAGTAGAACCTCGATAACAAGACTCTCATGGGGATTATTAAAAAAGACTTGTTATCAAGGTCGACTTCTTATCGAGGTTTGCAATAACATGTGATTAGGTCTAAAATAAAATTCAAGGGGATTACAAAATGACACTTGTTAAAAAGGGTGACTTGTTATCGAGGGTCTTGTTATTAAGGTTCCACTGTAAAGAGACTGGGTTTTGAGGATATTTTCTACTGATTTCATATTTGATCGGCAGGTATTGGAACACACAAGAGGGATTCCGATTACTCTCTCCATCGTGTACGAGAGTGTCGCACGTCGTGTCGGCATCAAATGTGATCCTGTCAGTTTTCCCGGCCATTTTCTGCTGCGTTGGCGCGACTCGTACAGGTGAGTACTATTATATACTTACTTACTTACTCCTGTGGCCACACAAATCCAAGGAGATTTTTGGCCTCGCCAACAAGGTGCCTCCATCTTTCTCTATCTTCTGCCTCGTCCAACTCTGCGCCCAGTCTTCCGATGTCTTCAGCAACCTGGTCATCCCATCTAGATCTCGGTCTCCCCAGTGGGCGTCTTCCTTCAGGCTTTCCCCTCCACACTCTTCTTATACTGCTGCCTTCTTCTCTTCTTCTAACATGCCCAAGCCATCTGACTCTCCTACTTCTAATTAAAGCTACAATATCAGGTATTTTATAAAGGTCCCTTAATATTGTAAAAAGGTTAAAATACCTGTAACTGCCTCGTGATTCCTCTGTTCCTGTACTGGACTACGCGCGTTTCGATGTATTCACATCATCATCAGGTCACAAACTTGAAGAACTTAAACCATTCTTGAATTGGTCGTGTCAAAGTTTACAAAAAATACACAAACATTTAAACATTTAAAAAACTGGGACAAAAACTGTAGGCCTACAGACACTGGTGTGCACATGACGGGTGCCGAGTCTCGACTGGTTCAGGAGCTGAACTTTGTCCCCTGGCCGCCTTTATCACGGTCCTTGTCCAACTTTATGAGTGATTCAAATAGAATATTAGTTTGCAGAGTGCTTTTGTCATTTAATATGTCCTGGGGATTGTTTTTTGCGGCTTTATAAATTTCAAACTGTTCCAGAGCTGTCATGATCCTGCCTTTGTTGCAAATGTGCAATGGTTTTAAGTTTGTTTCCAAATTAGTATAGTTGTGGTTGTTTAGTACCAGATGTTCGGCATAATTAGATTTTTGCACCTTGGAGGCTTTTGGAATGTGTTCTTTAAATCTTTTCTCAAAGGACCGCCCTGTTTGGCCTATGTAAAATTTACTGCAGTCGTTACAGGATAATTTATATACTCCGGTTCTCTTGTTAACATCACCACCTGATCCTTTCGTGTTTATAAGCTTATCTAATTTGTTGGAGGTTCTAAAGGATACTATTTTTCCATGTTTTTTCATCTCATTTTTTATTGTTAGAGGCAATTGTTCGCCAAATTCTGCTGAAACAAACTCACGTTTATTTTGTGGAATTCGAGTGGGAGGATTGTTCAATTTCTTGCGGTGTTTTTTAATTAAATTATCAATCATAACAGGACTGTATCCGTTGGATGTTGCGATGTGCTTTAAGATGTTTCTTTCGGTTTCGTAATCTTCAGTGTTCAATGGTATGGTTAAAAGGCGATGAACAAAACTATTATATGCGGCAAGTTTGTGAGACATAGGGTGATGAGACGTTGCATGAATAGTTGTGTCCGTAGCTGTTGGTTTCCTATAGATATTGAAGGCAAAACAACTATCACGTTTATTCAATGTCAGATCGAGGAAATTCAGAGAATTGTTTTCTTCTAATTCGAGAGTGAATTTTAATTTGGGATGGATGGTATTCATGAAAGTGGTGAACAACTGAATCTGTCTTGGATTGCCATTTTAACCATAAATGTTATGATGACGCCGGTTGATAACCCCAAGAAAGCAGATTTTGACCGTGAACCATTACCCTGTGTTTGGAATATTGAGAAGACGTCTGTGAATGGAAATAACGTAATATCCAGTGACTCTTTCCCCGAAGTGAGTGCTTCTAACTCCATCAGAAACCCATGGAGGACAGTTAGGCACAAGAAGAGAACTACCGTGCAAAATAGGTCTAATCCTAACCTAGAAAATGGAAGGCCAGAACTAACGAATCAAGAAACTGTTAGGCCTACTAAACCTAAAGGAAATGGCAGGCCCACCCGGAAAGTATTAACTGGCACTGGTAAGTTGACAAACAGTAATGACAGTTCTAACCTGAAGGCAGTGAAAAGGACTAAATTTATTTTTGTTTCGAGACTTCAACCTTCGGTCGAAAAGGCCGATGTCGTAAACCATCTTACATCATTCAAAAGTGGCGATTATGTTGTTGAAAAGCTGAATACCAAGTATCCAACCTATAACTCCTTCAAAGTTGGTGTTCCAGAATCGCTATGGGATAGCATTTTTTGTGAGGACTTTTGGCCGGAAAACACTTTCATCAGTGAATTCAAACTTCCAAGGCGCAATTTAAACTCTCAACGCACGGCCGAGACTGGGGCAAACATAGCCTAAACCCAGTAAATGATAACCTTAATGTCTTGTTTCTTAATGTGCAGGGGTTACATTCCAAGGAAAACATCTTAGGCCTACATGCTGTGAGTAATCAGTATGACTTTCTCTGCCTTAGCGAGCATTGGTTGAACCCAAACGAGGCAGGTTATGTTATCGTTGAGGGTTATGAGCTTTCATCGATATTTTGTCGTAAAACCCATATAAGAGGTGGCGTCGCAATATTCGCCAATAATAGCAAGCCCACTAGGCCTACCTTCCAAGTGTTGGACATTGAATGTTTTTGTCATGAAATAAGCTTTGAATGTGTGGGAATAGTTTTAGACAATCCTAAAATCATAATTGTTTGTATATATCACTCTCCTGCAGGGGATGAACTTATATTTCTGAATAATCTGGAGCTACTACTGATCCACCTGAGTAAATTGAAGATGAATATTGTTATTGGTGGCGATGTAAACTCAAGATTTGATGTTACCCGAGATCAGCCTAGTGTTAGAAGATTACTTAACCTACTCAGGCAATTTGATTGTGTTTACTTAAATGACAAGCCTACTCGCAAAAAAGCTTGTCTGGACAATATCTTTACAAATGTCCCGACCAACTCCTGCTCCACACACATCGTTCACCCTGACATAGCTGATCACGAAGGCCTGGAGTTGAGGCTAATAACGGCATCAGAAGCTGCTAAACCATATATTGAGGAAATTATGCACCGCAGTCTTTCCCCAAGGTGCTTAAACAACTTTAAAGCTGAACTGGGGAATGTGAACTGGCCTAACATCCTGAACAGTAACCGTGCGGCCCATCAGTCAGCTGAAGAGACTTTCAATTTTTTTTTTAACAAGCTGATTGATATTTTCAACTTAACTTGTCCTGTTAGTTACCTAACCGCAAAGAAGATTTCCGGACGTAAGGACAATAGGCCTAAAAGTGGAGTGGCCTGGTATAGTGATGACCTCAAGAAACTTAAGGAAACAGTTATGGCTTACCGTACTGTCTACATGAACCTTAGAACTGATGCCTCGTACAGTGCCTACAAAGAACTAAGAAACCTCTATAAAAACGTTGCGAACAGAGCAAAATTAGCCGCAAACGCTGACTTCATTGAGCGATCAGCAAACAAATGCCAAGCAGCGTGGACGATAGTAAGGCGAGTTTCTGGAGAGAAGAAGGAGGTCAGCAACAACCATTCTGCCGAGGACTTCAATAGATTCTTCATCGACTCCGTAAACGATGTTCGAGCCAGCATTCCTGTGAGTCCCCTGCCTGCGGATCACTTCCTGCAGCAAGTGAAGAGGCCCAGCACCCAACTTGAGTGGAATGAAGTGTCATGTGATGATGTGCTCAGTGCAGTGTCAAAAATGAAATCCTCAAAAAGCAAAGATGTGTATGGTCTCACAAGCAATATTGTTAAACACATTATCTTTGAAATAGTAATGCCCCTTGTCTTTTGTATCAACCTATGTCTGAAAGAAGGTGTTTTCCCAACCTCCCAAAAAATTTCTCGAGTCATCCCAATTTTCAAAAAAGGGGAAAAATCACAGATTAAAAATTATCGTCCTATTTCTCTGGTCCCTATAATTGGCAAGATCATTGAAGCTGTCATCAAACCTCAGGTATGTTCTTTTTTTGACACAAACAAAATTTTTTCAAATTTTCAATTTGGTTTTCGTAAAAGTTTGTCTACCGTGGATGCCCTGGACCACCTTGTTTCTAAGATTTTGAGAGCTTTTGAGGAGTCGAGCTTTGCTCAGATCACAGCTTGTGATCTGAGTAAAGCATTTGACTGTATTGATCACAACATACTCATCACTAAGCTGGAGTACTATGGCATCCGCGGTATACAGCTTAAGTTTTTTGATTCATACCTGAGAGAGAGAACTCAATTCGTTGATGCAGGAGGCAAGATGTCAAGCTGCTTGAAAGTTAGCTCAGGTGTGCCACAAGGCTCGATTATAGGCCCCCTTCTTTTTATCACAGTCATCAATGACCTACCAGCCAATATTAAAAGATCCTCTACCATCATGTTTGCGGACGACACCAATTTTTTGAGTGTTCATCCCAACTTTTATGATCTTATGTCAGTAACTGAGCTCACAACTGATTCAGCTTATATGTGGTTTAATGCTAATAGCCTTTGTCTTAATAAGAATAAAACTCAAAATCTATTGTGTAGTCTTAAAAACATTCCAGTAGAGTCACAAGATGTAAACAATGAAAATGTAATTACAGTTTTAGGAATAAAAATTGATAAATGTTTAAGCTGGTCTCCTCAGATAGATTTGGTTTGTGCAAGATTGTCCAGAGTAATCTGTTTGCTTAGAAATCTTATGGGTGTTGTACCTGAAACCTACATAAGGGTAGCCTACTTTGCATTTTTCCAATCCATAATTAGCTACGGCTTGATTCTTTGGGGAAACAGTAGTCACATAAGTGAAGTGTTAATACTCCAAAAGAAGGTAGTTAGAATAATAAACAAAGCTCCAATTGAAGAGCATTGCAAACCATTGTTCATAAGAAGTAGAATATTGACTGTGATTAATCTGTACATATTTATGTGTTTACTTAGGGTTAAGAAAAATACTAGTTCCCATGTTTATAGGTTTAATATCCATTCACACAACACACGTAATCAGTTCCTATTAGACGTGCCTTATTGTAGGTTAAGTAAATGTAAAAATAGTTACCATGTTATTTCATTAAGATTATTTAATAAGCTTAGCATCAATGCCAAAGAATTGGACCTTAAGTCATTTAAAAAAAGAGCTCAGGATTGGTTACTTTTAAATCCTTTTTATGACTTAGAAGAATATTTTAAGGTTGACGAAGTTAACTTTTAATGTCCTCACATTTCCACATTGTTTTTTATTTGTAAGCATATGTATTAGTATAGCCTATTTTGACTTGTTTTTAGGCTTGTTTTGTTTTGCCTAAAAATAGGCTGTTTATGTAATAGCTGAATTTTCTTGACTTTTGTCTATTGCATTTGTTGTAAATGTTGAAGGACAATAAAACGTTTCTGATTTCTGATTTCTAACCTTGGCAATCCAATAACTTGGGGTAAATTTAAATAAATAATTTAAATAAATAACTTGGCAATCCAATTTTAATAACTTGGGGTATTTTAACCTTTTTACAATATTATTGTCAACGTGATTCGGAATAAACAACACAACATGAGGTCCCTTAACTCTTTATTCTTTCTAATCCTCCACGCCTATTATAAAGTACTATTATATATATAAATATAATTATTGTTGAATGAAGATACCAAAATTGATATCTCAGCTGGTTTTGTTGAAATTGTTACTTGTTGTTTCACTGATATGAGTTAATTCCAAACAACCGTATGAAGATCATATTATTTTGCGTATTTTCAGTCTTGCGATGTTTGTGGAAGAATTAGAGACATTTGATCCAGTAAAAGAAGGCTGTCAGGCTACGGCCACAAGGGCGTTTTTTACGCGGTAAAATGTAGCTTATTTTCACGCTGCTTGAATGCCTGTTGTTGTATGCTACACGTGCGTTTTTTCACACAGTAAAATGTAGCTTATTCTCACGCCGGTTGAAGTCCAGGAGCGGCAAAACGCCGTGGGAACCCGCAGTTGATTGACGAATTCATGTAATTATGTTGTATATCTTTCTCATGGCTGGAATAGTAACCTTGTTTCTGACTAGTGAACAAGAAATATGAATGGTATATTAATTACAATACGAAAACAACACTAAAATTATTTTATTTTGTTGACCTTTCATTTAATTATTTACATTTAATATAAAAAATATAAATACAAATGTAAATCTTTTTATGGCAAGATTTTCATCAGATCTTTGAATATTCTACTACATAAATGCCTCTTTACATTTTTAGTCCAACTAAATTTTCCTCCTACCTAACAAATTTTTAGTAACAAATTATTAAGTGGCCCAGTAAGCCAAGGTCGATCTATGTTTAGGATAAAACGTGTAGGCCTACTGTGTAATTGGCTACCCCAAAAATATTTTACGCTATCCTGGAAAAAATTAGATACATTTATCTTTATTTTAACTTGCTAGAACGACTTGATCAAAGCTGCGTGTTGCTCCCGCCCGTGTGGCCAGGGACAGAGCGTGAAAACAAGCTTCAAAAATGCACCTCAGTCCATTCTTCTGCGGGCCCGCGGCGGGTGATTTTAAAGACACGGCGCATCTGCGTGATAACACACTCCGTGTGGCATACCTCATTACATTTAATGCTGCTCATATTTCTCGCTTTTTTTTACGCTGCTTTCTTGCGTGAAAAAACGCCTGTGTGGCCTTAGCCTTAGAGCTATGAATGGATTAGAATCAAATGAGCATTGAAAGTTTTAAGTCTCCTTTATAAGGATTCAAAGTGTGATAAATTAAATCTTACCTTTATATCTAAAAAATCCTCGAGTAATCACAATACTCAAATTAAATATAATGCCTTGTTAGAATCACATTGTCTACCGGTAGACTGGTAAGAGCCTACCTAGGTTATGTCATCTATTGAAGAATAGCCTACAACCTTAAAAGCACAATATTGATGCTTACCCGCAGCTCACAGCTAATCTCTAAGTTCTTGTTTTAAAATTGGCTATTAGACAACCTTTCTTATAGCCTGATAGCCTTTGTTAAAATTTTGTACTTAATCTATATATTTAATACACAGTTTTAAGTCTATTTTCTCAGTCATTACTGGACCGATCTACAGGATTTATGTCTCAAATTAAAGGGGATAGTGTGTAGATTTGCCGAACTTCCTTAGAATTTACGTTTTTTCTAGGAGCTACGACCTACAGCCCTTCAAAGGTCGAGTCAATAAAATTCTTATTGAATAATATAATACACAGTTTATAAATTATTCATCTTTAATGTTTGTCAGACATTTGTTATTATTTTTATAACCTCACTTTCAGTATGTAATTACTAGGAGTTCCTGTTTATAAACACACGATTTAGATCAAGGAAAAGTGTATTGTTAACTTTTTATACCACAATGTATTATTTATAAATGTATTTGAACATTACTTTTATGTTATTTTGTATTTTTGAAAATTTTTTTGCGTTTTTGAAATGTTTGAGTTTTCCTGCGAAGTGATATGAAGGAAAGTTGTAATTGAGTTTAAGTTTGAGTATGGAATGTGAAATAAAACCCATATTAGGGGACGGAAACTAATTGTTTTGATCAATATAATTTATTCTCTATAGCTACCAGAACAATCATAGGGAAATCCGCTTGCAAGTTGTACAGATAATTGCTAATGAGTGGTAAACATACATAGATTATTAGGTTATCATTATTGCACAGTTTGTATACTATTTATTTTTCAAATAAACTAATATATCGGTTTGATTAACTTAAAATTGTTTATACAGGCCAATTATCAGTTCTATTTTATGTTAAAAACTAAGCAGCCCCTAATAAAATACAATAAATATAATAAATACAATAAAATACAAAGATAAACAGTATTTGTTAATTATTATGTCTCTGATTGCTGACAATATTACCGTGGCGCAGCACGGGTGATTAACTAGTGAATTTCTTAATTTGTTTATCTACACAAATTACAAACTCATTTTTTTACAAATTAAATTTGTTTACATATTACTTTTAAAATTTAAAAAAGTATTAGCACAGATACACATTCAGATAGTTTGTGTTTTTTTTATACATTTTTTTATTTAAGTTTTAAAGTGATTTTGATTAATGTTTAGATATATCGGAATTTTTAGTAATTTGACAATTTGACTGGATCTCAACATGTATTTTGACTTTTATGTCGACTTTGTCAATGATTTTTAATGTATCCGAATGACAAATTACGATTTATTATTGTTACATTTATTATTGTTAGCTGTGCGCCCAATATTGCAGCATGTCCACTGGTCACTGAGTCATTGATTGCAATCAAAAGACAATTTGCCAGGACGTCTAAAAAATTTTTAATTTTTTTTTTACCAATTTCAAAGTAATTTTTGGCGATGGTTGATATTATTTGAGCAATTATTGTGACATTTTCCATTGGTATTGATTAGTAAAAATAAAGAAGTTTTCACATTTAAGGATCTGGAATCTAATTTCTTCCTCAGGTATGAAAATACTCAAATCATAACAAGAATAGTTAACATTGCCAGCGAATGCTGGAAATACCATCACAAACGGTATTATGGTCGTCAGAGAAAACATTTGGTTTTGACAAACGATACTTTTCCATACAGGAGAGACAGTAATGGAAGCTGTTGGTTGTTTCAGAGGGGATTCCCAAGCCCAGACATTCTATTTGGACATATATAACGGGGGAGTCTTCCTCGGCAGAAATAGCTGTCCTCGGTTCATGAATCTCGGGCGCTGTCCCATGGGTGACATCTCCAATTATGGGCCAGCCACCGCTGTGGAGGTGAGGAAACTTAACATAACTTTTAGTATTTGCAGTCGAATTTCCCATCTAAGGAATAAGTTTTTATCATAGATCTCATGGATGATCTAGACCCGCAACTGTTTTACGTTTTTGTGTTCCCCAGAGGTAATAACACTCAGGGAGCGAGCTGGCGTAGTGGTTAGAGCGCGGGACTTCAGTCCCTGAGGTCCCGGGTTTGATCCCCGCCAAGTCACCAATGGATTTTATCTAAGTGATAATGCCGCAACCCCTAGGTCTAGCCTGAAGTAATGTGAAAAACAATCCAACAAAAACATCTCTTGCCTAGCGTCCGGAAAAAAAAGAGGTACAGTAGAGTCCCGCAAACTCGGCACTGGATAACCCGGCAGTCTGGATAACTCGGCCATCACCTGGCTCAGAAAATTTGTGATTTTTTGAGTCCGAGTTAAGTCATAAGTCATAAGTCGTTTATTCAGCAAAATTAACATAAAATGCATTAGCTACGTCAACAAAACAAAATAAAATACAATATTTACATAACAAAAAAACTCTCTTGTATAAATTAAAACTGTCAACTATGCTACTATATTTACCCCACCAGTTCTAGGGCAAAGAAATTCACGAACGCTGCAGAAGGCATTATCCAGCAAAAAATTCTTTAGTTTTTTCTGAAATCTATTTAAATCCTGTTCGGTCTTTAAGGAAGGAGGAAGGTTATTGAAAATAAATAAATGTGATGGTTTTGTTGAAAATAAACATGGACACAAGCCAGCTCAAGTACAATCATTTGCAACTCGTACTAAGGATTTGTTGTACTATAGCTGATGACTTAATACTGACTTGTAATATAAATCTAATTGAAAAAGATGGTTAAAAAGCTTAAAAACTGTATTGCTCTTATTTTTAACTCTAGTTCCCGATAACCCGGCATTTCACAAACTCGGCACCCTTCCAGTCCACATTACGCCAAGTTTGCGGGACTCTACTGTAATAACACTCTTTGTTCAGATTTATACGTATATAATGTGTCCGTAAACACCATAATTCAAATAATTTTGTTCTGATTTTGAAATTTGGCATAGGACTGGATAAAATTATCCTCGAAAACTCAACCAAAAGTATGTGTTGTGCAAACTTCTCTATTTTCACCCCACGCTGTAAATGAAACATGTGATTGGAATTTCTTGCATTTTTTTTCTAATTTTCAGCTTATATTTTGTTATCATTTCGTCACCAACACGCAAAAAATCCTTCATGGATCCATACGGTTAGTAGATTTTACTTTTTAATGATTTGCTTGCTTTGAGAGAATTATACAAATAGTTGTCACTATACCTTATGAGGTTTGTTTGATTAAATTTTGTACATTTAACCTAATTATGAAAAGCATTAATTGTTATCAAGCAAGTGTTCTACATTCAACTATCTCAAAACATTTCCAGAAGTAGTTGTTCGTGCGTTTCGGGCATTTATTGCTTGTCTTAATTTTCCACAAATTTCGGAGTTTTTGAAAATGCATTCTGAAATTTTCCTTAATATCACACTCTTGTGCGAATTAGGTATTTTCTTGTAAAACGAAAACGCAAAAAATACTTTATCATTCTTGGGCAATGATATAACTCAAGTCGTTGCCAACACAACAATCAATACAGCAAGTGTGTTGCCAACACAATGATTTCATCAAAAATATTTCATTGTAAATAATTAAAAAGAATGTTCATAATAGCCTATTTAGATAAAAATATTGATTTGAAAATACCTAGTTATTTAAAACTGCAGAATCATGTAGTTGTTTTGATTCTCAATTTGTTATTTGTTATAACCTTATTTAGCTATGTTAATCAAATCTGTTAAATACTGTACCTATTCGATCAGTGGTGTTTCCAAATTGCAACTTAAATGTAAACTTAAGACTTTCTCTGTATTACTTGATCAGCGGTCATCATCCGAATTTTTTTCTTTTGTACTGTGTTTAGGTTGTGGCTTAATTTTAACATATGATTTTAAAACTTTTGAGTTTCTTTTAAATTATATAGGCATTATCAAAAATTGAAATTGGTTTTGTCTAAACCTTCCGAACATTTTACAAAACAACCTTGGTAAGTTTGGCTAAAATATGTTCAGCCGTTATTGAGGTAATGCGTTAGAAATTTTGCATTGAAGTCGATCCCAAAGAGCTTGCTTCGCTCCGCTCAATTAGTAAGATTATTCCTATATACATACTTTTGTTTTTTTTTAGTCTATGGTAATTGTAGTCGAATTTACTTTTGACTGAAATTTTATTTGTGCGCCACCGGTGGCCACATTGAAGCGAACGTTTTAACTCAGTGACCCCAATTTGGAAAAAGACTCTAAATCCCAAATTTTAAAAACCCTTAAGATTGTTTTACCTGGACCCAATGCCTTAGGCTCGTTGATCAAGTGCACTGGCCTACTTAAACCACATCCTCCTGTAGGTCAGCACAACAAGTTATTGTTTAAACATTTCCATCCTGCTCGAACAAATTTGCCTAACACTTTCTCATCAGAATATTTACCCCTCCTGTTACAGTATTTGTGTTTTGTAGGTGATGGAACGGATGGCCACCAACCTGGAAGTCGCCGGACGTCAGAGGACGGTGATGGACAGCCGAATGTTAGGGCTACGCAGTGCATTAGAGCTAAGACACGTCATCAGTCCAGACAATATCAGCTGTATAATGCATCTCGGCCGGTTCTACATGGACAGAAACATGGATGTGTTAGAAGTTGTGCATTCATTGCGCAATCTGACAAATGTGAGTAATTGTTGACGTTACTCCCGAAATGTTGAACAGATCGGTTTTTCTCCTCTGTACTTTCTCAAGTGACACCTAGAAGTTTTGACTGGGACGGGTGGCGTCGTCCTGTAATCCAGCTACTAGGAGGTCACGAATTGTGGATATTTATAGGCATGTACTGTGGATGCGATACTCCCTCGTGTGGATTAACGTCTGCACGAGTGAGTACTATGACTATCCGCAGTACTATCCTGATAATTAGACCAATTCGTATATACCAAGGAAAATTGTGGTTCAGATTCCACTATAAACTGTAGGTCTCTTAGTTGCCATTAGCTGTTTGGGCTATTAATTAACAGCTGTGTCTAAGGAATGTCGGCCTTAGTCACTAACAAGACTACAAGATCACGCCACTCATTCCACACTCATCTCCATTCATACTTGGCTTAAAATACCTACTATGTATGGTCGCCATTTCATTGAACAGTATTAACATTATTAACTAGTATATGGCAAGTTTGTTGTTTGTATGGTAGAATCTTGATTATCTGTTCTAAAGGCGCCTTTTTTTAATGTTCACTTTCACATTCTAGGACATAAGGCTCCAGCCCGGATCGGTTTTACACTTAACTTCAGGCAAGGGCTAATGGGTTGCAGCATTATTGCTTTGATAATGGGACTAAATGCTGCCTTAACAGTGTCTGATTAATGTGTTTGCCATGTAAATAACTTTTTTTTCATTCATAAATTAATTAATTTCTCATTTTTTATGTTTTCAGCTCGATCTCAGAGACTTGGGGCAGGTGTCCCACTTTGACAGACTGCTGAGTGAATATAATTTTATAGTTTGTCATGAGCAAAACAGTGCCAAAGCAAAGGAAAGGGTGAGCTTTTTTACACCATCGTAAATAAAAACCTTGCAGATCTTGTGATAACACTTATACCTGTAGTTAAGTAGCTATGCACATTTTATACATAAAAAAACTTCAAGAGAGTGAATATATGAAGTGTGGAATGTATACGAGAGAGTTGCAGACAAGTACTTTGAAGATTGTCGGTTCGATCAAGAGAAAAGTAAAAGGCTAGGTTTTTGATGGTTCAATTGGATTTGTCCTCGATAGTTATTTAATAATCATGGCTTATTTTAGTCAAATACTATTTAATCTCTTTAATTCAACATTTGTCCTTGGAATGATAGAGAATGTGGGAAGGGTCCAGGACTTTGCCTTGATTTCGGGAGACAATAATGATGTTTCCGGAATTTTTCTGAGTTTGCAGTAGTCGATGAAACATCAACTCGACTGTAGATGTCCAGAATTTTTCCGGGTTCACGGGTGACAATGATGTTGTTTCCGTTGCCACTGGAGATATTCAGTATTTTGCTGACGTCAGTGCTCAATATGGTAACGTGTCCATGATGGTGTGAAACAATGATGATGATGATGTCTACTCAAATGAGGGAGATGTACAAAATTTTACGGGGGTCGAAGAAGACAATTATAGTGTTATAATGTCCACAGGACTGCAGTAGATGTTCAGGGTTTTGCCGCAATCGTGGGGGAGGATGATGTAAAAGCATCGTAAAGGACAAATCACAACAAATTAATTATTAGATGCTCAAGTCCCTACTGCATTTTACTGTCAACCATATACGACATGCTTTAAACTTATGGTAGTTTAAACTTGTTGAAATAATTAGGTAAGTTTAGATAAATTGTTAACATTAACTTACTTTAGACATTGTAGAGGTATAAAAACATGTTGGCATTAAAATTCATGATATAAAAAACCTCGTCTACGGGCTCGGCCATAATGAAAATTTTAGCCTCGCACACCCTTAATTTTTGTTTTGGTAATCCTGCAAAATTGTATTTTTCCAGGAAGTGACTTACAATCGAAGAACGGTAGAAGATGGATTGTCTGTGCGGTTTGCAGTAGGCATGATCATGCGTCATAAAAGGTATTTAACTCTTTTCTAAGGTAAGTTGGCTGTGTGTACATTTCTTCTTCCCTAACATATTAAGCCAAGTGGAAAAAAATCTAAACTTGTCATAGTAAATTAATCTGTCATTTTTCTCAATAGATACTACTACACCTGTGTGATCTTTGGTTGGGACAGTGTCTGTAAGGAAAGTCAGGAGTGGATGAGACAAATGCATGTTGCTGGATTAGAGAGGAAAGAAACGCAACCATTCTATCACGTCTTGGTCTACGATGGTAGCTTCCGGTACACCGCAGAAGGTCAGTAGTAGTGATGGTCAAATCCACCTCAAAACCGAAATCAAAACTTGAAAAATTTAATCCCGAACCTCAAAACCTAAACACAAAACTTTTTTATTTGTCTGGTTAAGGTTACAAAAATAAAGGTGATAATAACTTGTTTACTGTGCGATTTATTAATTCTTCTAGTCATCTTTATCTTGTGTCTGATTTTAAGATTGATTATCAATAGCATTGTCGACTTTTAGGTGTTCTATAAGGACCATCTGTAGACAATTTGAATTTGTTGTAAAAAGAGAAGATGGATAGATAAATGAGCCAGTCACAAAAATGTGATACAGTCTTAAAATTCTGTTTTCTCTTAATTTATGGTTACTTAGATTATTTAAATTCATAAACTATGTTGTGACTTATAATTCAACTGTGTCCAAATTGATTAAAAAACTGACAAATCTTAAACATGGAGATGGAATGCCTAGTTATATAAATAGTCTTAAAACTAGTGTTTTTATGCAAAAATGTGATTCTGTTTGTGTCTTTTTACAGAAAATCTGCAAGTAGAGACCGATCCCCATCGTAAATGGGTCGACCATTACCAAATCGGAAGGTATTTCGAGGAATTCTGCGACGATTACTATTCCATGAACAAAGAAACTCGGGAAAAGTATCCCAAAGATCATTTGATCGTGGAAGAATTCCTGAAGCGAGATATTATGGCTTGAAACTAGGAGTAATTTCTTTGCTCCCACTTTCCAATCACTTTGATTTCCACAGTCAATTTTCTGTTGCGTACAATTCTTGCGAGTTGATATTTTATGTTAGTATTTCTGTACATTGCAAGACTGTTAGACTTTACCTATTTAGACGTGCAAAATCATGTCATTGTTCGTTACTGTTACTATTGTAGTTTAGTGATTTTCAAAAAATCAAATATTTATTATAGTTTGATGACCAGGGTTGCCACCCGTCCCAAATCTGTCGGGACAGTTCCAACTTCGGTACCTTTTTCCCGTGTTGTCTATGTTAATCCCGTCCCGATTTCCCCAAACCAAAGATGGCAGGCAACCTTGAGAATGACTATCTCTTAGTTAGTGTTAATTTCTGTTAATTAATTATTCATGTTAACAAGTTATTTTATTTACTGTACAAGATTCACACAATATAGTTGCTGTTTCAATAAATAAGTTTGAATAAGTTGGTTTCAGTTCACAATATGAGTTTTTCAAACTATTCTCGTTGAATAGATAAGTTTGTATTATTTTTTGCATTTATTGATAACAAAAAAATATGTTTATAGCCAATAAGTTTTGTGTTGAAACAAGTTTTAGTGTTATAATTTGTACCATCTAGTTTCGACTAATAAATCAATGACCGTAGGCAGATTGCACCGTTACATCCTCATTTAAGATTAATTTTATATTTATTGAGATTTCCATCATAGATCCGGTTTACAGTAAACTTCTTATAATTTTTTAATAGACCGACAAAATAGCTTCAAGTGTTACATGGAAAAATATAATAAAATTAATAAAAAATTAAAATATTAACACTTTTCATTTATAACACATCACAGTTACTGAATAAAAAGGTAGTTTTTATAGTATGACGATGTATGTCAGTTATAAATACTGTGATATTATGTGATTTCACTTTTATACCATAGAGGATAAATAGTTACATATATTGATTATATGTAGGCCTAAATGTTTAGGATTATATTCAAGTAATATTAAACATTTCATTCCTTTCACTGTTATTCTATATTCCTGATTAAAACAATACAATAGCAACTGTTCTTAGAATAATACAGGTGCATGACATAACCTGTCCTTGAGCCAAAGCCTGTTATATATCTCGGACTTATCGGGCAGTGATCAGATATTTTTATTATTTTTGAGAGGAGGTTAAAACGCATTTACGCACACTGAGAGACTCAAATGTCCTCTCAGTACTACGGGACTTCCGCAGGCTCAATGTCCCCCGACTAAGAAAACTCCTCCATCTCCAAGAACACTAGCCTGGAACTAGTGTGTAAGAGCACATTACTTCGAGCTAGCCCTTTTTAACTATGCCATTAGGACTTTCCTTCTATTTTCTACCGAAGGCTAAGGCCAATCGCCCCCAAGACCGCAGCAGGGCCCTATGCGGTTGCGATACGGCATTACTACAATCAAGGAGATTTTTGCTAGGCCTGTACTGTCTGGCAGCCTGGGATGTGCAAAAACCCAGTTTTTAAGCTGTACCTTTGCCTATTATAGTCTGATTTTTATGGGAAAGCGGCTGGAGCTCTACCCTACCTGCGAGGGACCCGACTCACGCACGCACACTCACCACCGTCCTAATTGCCTGAAAGCCCCGATCCCCTATTCACTACGTAGAAGTATAACATCTGTTGTATGATACCTCAAAATCGCAATTCATTAGAAGTTAGATATACAGTAAAATGCTTAGTGTTAATAAATTTGTTGTTTAATACCATGAACAATGAGTCCAAACACGAAATGATTATGACAAGAAGCTAGCTAATAAAAATATGTCAAAATACCCGTAACTTTTAGACTTTGTAAGCAAAATATATATTGTTTGGTATCATTTTACTAAGCATTTTGAGCTGAAGTCAAAAGCATTACCAGATTTTATAACAAAGGTAAAATTTAAAAAAATTTAGTTAAATTTCCGTGAGCCAGCGATGACTCACGTGGCAGGTCAATGGTCCGTCCTAATCCCTTGGGTCTGTGTGTGTGAGGCCTGCGTGTGTGTGAGTAGGGTCGACCCTTCAGCCAGCCGCTTTCCGTCAACATATAATACAACAACTAGACATTCCATCCCCATGATAAAGTTGTAGCCAGGTTTTCAATAAAATTTGTCTTAGTTGATGTGAGCCACCTACAGATTGCGCTGATCTAAATTACTGATTTCTGCCGATTACATGATGGTTTTTACCAAGCTGATGGAATGACTTATTATGAACTATAGCAACTGTTGTGACCCAGCAACTATGTCAGTAACGAAAAATAAGGTACAAAATAGAGTTTTAGACACTAGCGCAATCTGTGCCTGGCTCACACAACTACATTCTTTTTTTCCTCCTTTAAGTCGCCTCTTACGACAATCTGGGGATAGTGCGATCTACTCTAATGCCAGACCAGACCTAAGGGTCCACTACACTAACACACTCACTCACTCCATTTATGCCCAATGCGGCATTTGGCCACACCAACAACTGCTCTCCATCTCTCTCTACCTTCTGCCTCTTATTCTCTACTACACTAACTACATTTTTGAACTTAAAGCAAAGCTCAAGGAGAGGATTTCTAGCCTCGACTACCAAATTGCCACACATGTCAGATACAAATTATTTCTATTTGTTATCATTTTTGGTTAGGTTCCATGATTTTTTGAAAGAGTTCAAAAAATATTTTACGTATCCGTTTACTTGTAGATGAATTACTAGCCATGCTTTGCTTGAAATATCTTTGTTCATTGGAATTTTACTGTTTCTATGGTAAACAAAAATTAATTTCAAACAAAAATGAACCCTTTAGGTAATTGCTCAAAATTGTTAAGAAGTTTGTCTAGACAAAATTTTCAGGTATGTATTCACTAAATATGGTAGATATATTTTCCGCAAGGCAACAAATCATTAATGATGATACTTGACAAAAGTTCAACACTATGTTTGAACAAGATCAGGGTTTGGACTGTTCTCTTACAAAAAAAAACAAAAAAAAAACACTAAAATCAGTAAAATCGCATTGTAACACAAAAAATAAAATGATTGCTAAAGAATAACTCTTTTTGTCCAAATTATAAATACATAGATGGTTATTCAATATTTAAAATCATAATTTTTGGTCGACAATTTTCTTAAAATATTCATTGTTGCCTAAGAAGCGCCTTGTGCGCTTTTGGGCGGGTGTCTAGAACCAAAATAATTGATATTACATAAATTAAAAAAGAACCTAGAATACCATAAGAAATTCCCATTGAATAACTCCCAGATAATTCAAAGGACTCAAGAAAAAACTGCTTTAGCTCATTCTAATTTATCTAGGCCACAAATGGTTGTGTACATTGCAACGTAAACGTTGATGTTTAGTGGAAGCAAACCTTTCCGATCTCTAAATTAAAAGTATATAATGTGTCTTGGTTCTAAATTTCACTAAACTATGAATTGTTCCTTATTCAGACTGATGAAACCTGATGGTGTTCATTGTTGAAACACTTTATCATAAGTTATTGACTAAAAAAATTATAGTGTAGGCCAATAAATGATAAAGTAGGATTTTGGGTAAAAGGGATAACAGTTTAGCTATTAGATTCTCGTCAATCTAGTCTCTGAATAAGTCATATATTAGAACGAAATTTCAGTTATATGTTTTCAGGTCTTTTTAGGTGTATTTTTGTTAGTGCGGCTAAATATCACCACAGACAAATAGAATGAATATAGACTGTCAAAGGAAGCTTCCGGCGCCCACCACTAGGAGTGCTGTGTAGTTACAGCGCACACCGCTGCAGGCAAGAGCCGTATGCTACCAGCAGACGCTGCTACACGACACTCCTAGCGGTGGGCGCCGGAACATATGCTAACCGCAGCACTGCTGCCGGTCTATATTCATTCTATTTGTCTATGATATCACCTACAATATAAATGGCCCATAGTATGGTGTGTTTAACAGTCCCTGGACTTAAATATTCTTAATTAAGCTAGTGGAACCCTATCTCTAATTTTTTTTTTATCTGCTACTTCTTGATTTTCCTAAAAAAAAAAAACAGAATATATCAAATTTATACTGTAGTTGGAACAGTTGCATTTAACTGCAAGCTATAACATCTTAACTAAAGATAGTTTAATAATTGAGTTTCAACAGGTGTTGAGAAGATGTTTTGTAGATAAACACGGAGACGAAGACATAAAATGGCAGTGGTCAGTGAGGGAATCGCCCTGTCAGGAATGCCACAAGTACGAGAAAAAAGGATGGCTCAAGTTCTGGGGGAAAAAACAAACGGAAGAGTTAACAAATCGTCATATAGAAAGAGTGCGCAAACCAAAGATTTGGGAGTGGGAATATTACGATTATTTACTCCCACAATGTAAGGAAAAACTAGCAGAAGAAAAGTTAGAATACAAAACTCCTAGCACGATTCCTTGCGGAGGACTTGGGACAAAAGAATGCCAAGGCAAACAGATACTCATTCACTTAGAAGATGAACACCGTTTCAAACAACAGTGCCATGAGAAGTTTAAGTTTGAACTGAAGGATTCGTTCGGTCTCAAGGAAGTTTGTGGGAAACTGAACGATCTTAAAGGCGTAGAGGTTTCACAATCAGAGGAAAAAGAGAAAGAGGACTTTTGTTGCTTGAACAACTTGATTGACGAAAACAAAGAAAAGCAAGAAGAGGAAAGTAAAAACTCGCAATGTGATTACGAAAACAAAGATAAGCAAGAAAAGAAAAGTAAAAACTCCCAATGTGATTAGATTTAGATTCCCAGAATACAAGGTGTTTTGGTAAAATGTATTAGCTTTTGTATGCTTTTATCTTATTGGTTTTGGATACAGAAGTCAACTTAGTGTATTGTTATTGTTTTAGTATATTAAGCTACAAGGCTGGGAAGTGTAGGTGTTTAAAGGACAAGCAACAGTTGACGTGGGAGGATTTCCAAGTGCAGGATTTCTTACCGTAAAAATCTTGCCGAATGAGTTGTGTACAATACTTTTAACTATATAACCAGCAACAATAGGAATTTGCTGATTTATGCACATAGACTAACATAACCATTCTAATATTTTGATTATACCACTTTGACAACATGGCCTACTCTAACTCGTACCTGTATATGGATTTATTAGGTAGCTGATTTCTTTAGATCTAACAGTTATTTCATGTGGAATTCCACAATATTCTCTACCCTTATGCATCTTCTGTGACGAATCAATTGGAAAAAGATTACAATAACACACGGTAGATATAAATCAAAGTGATTCAAAATAATGAAAAGTATAGAGTTGCAGTGAGCAAGTCTATATCGCTTAAAGCCTATTACAAAGGTAGACCTTGGTCATATGGTACACTTTTGAATACTAAGTCTTTGGGAATTTCTGTAAAAATACTTGCTGACATTTTGGATGTATTGTAGCAATCAATCTTCGGGTCAAGCTGTTCAACTGTTGTTTGGGCTAAAAAGAATTGGGTTTGAGAACTTGCTCTGTAGATGTATTGCGACACAACTGAAATAGCTAGTGTTTCTGTTGGATCAACAGATAAATAGTTCATAAGCCCCATTCACACAAGGTAAATTTAAAAGCTACATGCCAGCTTTTTTACACGCAGCTCTAAAAATAGCTCAGCGTGAACGACGTACTCACTCAAAAGCTGCTTTTAAAAAGGCGCTGGAAAAAGTTTACACAGCGGCTACTTTACACACCTACTAGCTAGCTTTTGAGCGATCTAGCGTGTAAGTAATCCAGTGTGAACACAGTTGCTTGTGCGCATGTTATCCGAAGATGTCGGAGAGTAGGTTCAAGGGGAAGTAGTAGTTATTAAGTGTAAGTAGCAAAAGTAATTAAAATGAATGGATTATATGACATGATGAGAAACGGAAAAGGAGGAAAGTGTGGGTGAGACAGTTACGGAAGACGTACGGACTATGTTGCATAAAAAAATACTTTTTTTGGATTTCAGCTGTTTTTCATCAATGTTCTTTTTTTTCTCCAATCAGCTGTTCAAAACACTCAACGGTTTATTTGCATTTTTTTTTTCTTTGATGTTCCACAAGGCTGGGTGCTTTTGGTACCTACTCGTTTAGGAACACTGATACATTTCCCACAGACCATTTCATTTTAAATGTAAGCAAACAACAACACAACCAGCAAGATTTCACAATTAAAACACACCCAGTGGTTATGGTCAGAAGCCAGCTACTGAGCGAGTAGAAAAAGCATCGTATGAACGAATACCAACACACTCGCTGGCGTGTGTGTGTGTGCTTGTAAACTCGCCCCGTGTGAATGGTGCTTTATGTATAGATTTTGTTATGTTTTACGTTTTACCCACATTAGAAAGTGATTTAGCTGAGTCTAGCTGCTTTAATTTACTTCAGGATAAAATTCCAAATCTCCCAAGAAAAAATTCAAGTTTTGAATACAGTAGACTCCCTCTTATCCAAACTCCTCGAAACCTTGGCCAGTCCGGATAACGGTTTTTCTGGTTAAACCGGCGTCCTCAAAAACTCGTTAAAACAGACCGTTTAAATGCGTATTTGAGTGAGATTTAGGAGAGCATTGTATTTAGACACCTGATCACTGGTCTCAAACTTCAGTACCGCCCACTTCCTGCCAAACTAGTCCGGTTAAAGAGATGTAATTTCCGCCGAATGTAGTCCGGATAAGAGGGAGTCTACTGTAGTAATGATTCTGAAGAAGCTAGGAATTGGATAAAGTAATGTTTCCCTCCTTTGAGTTTCAACAGAGGATGTAAAAATAATTTTCAAACATTTTGTAAAATCACAATTCTTTAATGGAAACAACCTATTTTACAAAACAATTTGAACCGATAGCAGTAGACTTTGGCATATAAAACTTATTAACAATATTAAATGCATCAAAATAGCAATTCATTAAGTACTATAACAAGAGGCACTAATACAATCAAATTTATATCGAGGCTCTTTAAAATTTGTGTATAGAGCAAACTTTACTGTATTATTAAGATCACAGTCACATTTGAAAGCTTTGCGAATTGTGTACAATAACTTGATTAAAAAGAGAGCAAAATGAGTGTTGAATTAAAATTATTAAAATAAAAATAAGTTACCAGCTTATGATTGAATAAAATATTAAATTTAAAGAAAGCAAACATTCGAGGTAAAATATACTAATGAAAGTTTTATTATAAAACAATGTCATAAACACTCCTGATATGTCAACTTTTAAAATAGTTTCACTAATTTTAGGAAAATCACATAGGTTCACTTAAAAGTACTAATACTGCTGTTAAACTAAATGAGTTTAAAATCAATAAAAGATTTTCTCTCACTGAGTTGTTTTTTCAACTTTTAAAATAGCCAGGTGCTGCAAAATTTATTTTCAAAACTGAGTTATAAAAATCACTATTTTATTGCAAAACAGCAAATTTATGATTTATTTATTTGCTTAAAAACTAGAATTTACAGCTCTAAAATAAAGTAAGAGTTTTGTTTAAAATTTAAAGAATAAGGAAACATACACTAGAGAAAACGAAAGATGATACTATTATTAAGGAAAATAAAAATATAATTTTAAAAATTTGGGGCCAGATTCAAACATTTTAAAATTGCTAACTGGTAATTTTTTCCTACTAGGAAAGTACTTTAGTTTTACTTAATTAATTAATCTTATTTAGAAAACAAATTTTGTATGAATTTGTCAGTTGTCAGTTTTTAAAACACTAATAGTGAAGAACATCACCTGAAATTATCTCTAAATTTGAGTATTTAAGAATTTCTAGTGTTAATGTTCTCAGACTTCCTAGAACCTGCTAGGAGCTTTTGTAAATTAACTCGGACTTTTGTCTTCTCCTCTTCAGTCTATTCCGTAAACTTCACCGCCTTTACGATAATCTGCGTTGGCGTAAATGTGCTCGCCTTGTTTGGCGAGAGCACAAACAATCGAGCCTCTGTCCCTGTATCGGATTGTTTTGTGACCAAGTTTTTGTAGGCCCTTGATTAATGGCTGAAAAATGCAAATTATTTCATTAATAAACTCTGTTTATCTACTGCAGTAAAGAAACTTTATGCCCGAGTCACACATTACATAAGAATAGGCACACGTACGGATTTAGGTGTTTTATCTCTTGTTACTTACAGATCAAAAAGAAAACTGATTAAACCTGTTAACATTTTTATTTGGTAAACTAAGCATTGACAGCAACTTACTTTCTTGTTCATACAATATCGCCTGTTCAAGTGTGGGAAAGTAAAAACAATTGCAGCAAAATAGAAACTATTGCGGAAAAGTAAATTGAGTGAATTAAAGTAAAACTAGTGTCACACCACTAAATATGTAGATAAAGCAAAATCTTGTGTCACAAAGTAAAAACAATAACTTAAGCAAATTGAAAACTTGTGTCGCAAAGTAAAAATTTGTGCGGGAAAGTAAAAACAAGTGTTACAACGTGAAAGAGCGCACGAATCTGCTCTTTTACTTCTTGTAATCAGTGCCGCTACTGTATTGGCAGCTCCTTTTTAGGTAACAGTGCCGGAAGACCGAGTTTTGCTCGGATTCAATAAAACATTTATTAAATTAATTAATTATTGAATCAAAAATTTTGCAAACCTTCTCATTGCCCAGTAGCATTTGGATAATTTTGTTGTTTTATCTTTCCAGTTTCAGCATTAAGTGTAGCAAGGATAGCACGGGATTTACAAATTTCTAATATTGTCCGTTTGCAATGTGGCTGCAAAATGCTTATTCAATAATATCTCTTATCCGCATTTATACATGGTGAATTTCTAGGTTTGAAGAATAGCCTACAGCTAACATGTACAAAACTAATTACAACTATATTTTAAAATGTTAAGTCCAAACTAACAAATGCAGTATTTTTGGTTTCACGTCAAATCAAATTATGACAATTAAATAACCTGTAACAGCTGTTTTGTTAACTGCTGCTACAAAAAGGTGTTGCCAATAACATGGGCACTTTCAAGGGCTGTGGGATAAAAACCGGATTTTTTCACAGCATTGTGACCAACTCCAATCAATTTCCCGCGGCCAAAGACCCCATATTCAACAAAAAAATAAAAAATCCTCGGAAGAAAATAAAAGTTTGTCTGTACACACGCTTGTTATAGAGTATATAGGATATGGTTTAAGTATAAAAGTATAGGAAAACCTTTTTTACTTAAGTAAAACAAGGTTACTTACAGCAATGACTCCATATTCATAGCTAATCTGCATTGGATACAGCTGATGATGGACTCTGCTTGCATCCACTGCTTCTTTGACTGACTTTCCCAACCATAAATATTGCATTATGACCTGAAAAACAAATTAGCATTTTATCATTCTATAGGCTGGAGTAAGTTGCTTTTAGTGATCCCAACTCAAGACATAAAATATGTCCAGTAGAACTCAAAATGTGTCTCAAAATGTTGGGACTGGACCCCATCCGTATAGTCAACGATCCGAATAATCGGATTTTTCAAGGATCAAAGTCAAAGTCAAAGTCAAAATAAACTTTATTCGTATGAATACATTGCAGCATCAGAATAGAGTCACATATAACTAAAAATCCCATACTTTCATGCTATATAGCTAAAATACAATATATTTAAAACTATATATAAAACCCAGGCAACCAGTAGTGGAGCCCTCACTTAAGGAAACTCCGAAAAAGAATAGAGAGCTTTATTAACAAGATATTCTTTCAGCAATTTTTTAAATTTATTGTAATTTTGCTCATTTCTAATTAAATTTGGCAACTGAGTAAAAAATTTGGTGCCCATATATTTAGTTTTGTTTTTATAAAAATGCAGATTATGTTTATCAAAAATAATTTTATTTCGGGTATTATAATGATGCTTGGATTCAAAAAATATATCACTTTCATGTTCTTTGACATACTTTATTGTTTCTAAGACATAAAGACTGTAAACTGTCAAAATTTTAAGATCTTTAAATAAGTTTTCGACACTCTCTGTGCTATTTAAACCTAACATTATTCGTATTGCTTTTTTTTGTTTTATCAGAATTTTGTCCAAATTATATATTGAGGTAGCTCCATATATACAAATTCCGTATGCCAGATGAGAGTGTATTAAAGAATAATATATTGTTTTTAGCACTGTAAGGTCAGATATTTTTGACATTTGCCACAGTGCATATATTCCTGAAGACATCTTTTTCACTACATTATCAACATGATCATTCCAAGATAGATGTCGATCAATGAAAAGTCCTAAAAATTTTGTCTGATTTGCTTTATTTATTATGTTATTGCCAACTTTGATTTTTGGATCCAGAGCTATTTTATTTTGTTTTGTGGAGAAACTTACTATCATTGATTTGCTTGTATTTAATAGAAGGTTATTTTGATTTAAAAAATTTTGAATACTCATTAAGTCCAAATTGGCTGAGAGCTCAATATCAGAAATGGAATTTCCTTTAACAATTAAATTAGCATCATCTGCATATAGTGACATCGAACTGAAGCTGGTACTCTTAGGCAGACCATCCAGGTAACACAAAAAAAGTAATGGACCCAGGATGGATCCCTGAGGTACTCCATACTTAATCACCTGAGCTTCACAGACATAGCTTCTTAAATAATTACAATAATTATACCATAATCTAGATATTTCATTTCAACAAACTGATGCCTATTACATAAATAAGAGGAAAACCAATTAATTAGGAGGATTATCGCTCGCTGATCGATACAACATTATAATAGACTTATTATGGACACAATTGGCACATATTACAAGATATTGCAAATTAAAATCTTAAAATACTACCTATAATTAATATAAAAAATACTAAAAATTTTCTTGGATTGAAGATTGATGTAACCCTGAGTTGGGATGATCACATAAAAGGAGTACTTTCTAAAATCAATTCAGAGATACTTGCTCTTTCAAAAATGTCAGGCCTTTGTGATCTTGAAACTTAAAGGGTAATTTATTTTTCATCACTCCGTAACGAAAGTAACTACTTTCGATAACAGCTGACATCAATGAAAGTAGTCGTTTCCCAAGCTCTAATTTAGGGCGAGGGAAAATCGATCAGCTGATTTTCCCTCGCTCTAAATTTACTTTCCCTCGCTCTCAATTAGTTCTCTATTTATTCACTACGCGCGCTAGTGTTTTGTTATGGTTTAATTTAATGATTTGAATCAGCTGTTTGTATTGTTCAAAGTTGTTTTATTCTTTTATTTTGATAGGTATTTAAACAAAATGTATTGAGGAATATACGTCGGTTTCCTTTTAGAAAATTTTATTTTATTTTATTTTGATGCTCAATCAAATTAATTGAGAAATGAAATAGTTGTAATATTACTGAGGTCTGCTATTCTGTGTTTGTGTATTTTTGCGTCGTGATGAAAAGTATCGTTCATAACTCGTACCGAAAGTTATTATCCGGCACTTGCTCCGTTATTCCCGTCCTCGGCTTCGCCTCGCACGTGAAATTGATGTTCCCTGTGTTCGGCTTCGCCTCACACAAAAACTTGAGCGCGCGACGGAAAATGCCACTTTCGGTCCTAGTAATGAAATATACTATTTCATTCATCCATTCACACATATCATTGGGTGTATGCATCTATGGTTCTGCGAACAAAACTTCTTTAGGTATGATTTTAAGAAGCCAAAAAAAGCTATCAGAAAGATGTTGAAATTGGAAAAAGATGAATTTGTTGAACACTTTAAAGGACTAAAAATTGTAACCTAATTTTTTTCCAACTTTTAAAATTTGCACACTGTCTACCCTTTATGGCATAAAATTTAGTTTTATAGACAGATTTATGATTAGATTTAATTATTGAAAATGTCCAATGCATACCTGATGACAGATAAACGTTTCAAAATCTACAAGGCACAAGACTAGGGTTTGGATCGTCCGCTTAAAAAATGCTGCAGACAGAGATATAAAAAAAATAATGAATGTGAGAATTTTCTCACAAAAAAAGGTGTCAAATTCCAACTCCGCCACTTACCCACGACACTGAGGTGGTGATCTTGGTACCCCCGCTGGCCCCGACGACCATCCTCACGTCTCCGCTACTGTCCACTATGATCGTGGGGCTGACGGAGCTCATTGACCGCTTGCCTGGTTCTATAAAGTTGGTGGGAGACGGGTAAACTCCATAGTAATTGACCACTCCGGGTAAAGAGAAGTCATCCATGCCACTGTTCAGTATGATTCCCGTCCTCTCTGACGTCACTCCTCCGCCAAAACTGTCAAGAGATTGGTTTCAGGATAAATTTCAGCAAGATCTTACAATTGAGCTACGTTCAACAAGTTATTTATTTTTAAAAGTGGAACAATTTTTATGACACAAACGCACATCTGGTGAGCGAGCTGGTCTAGTGGTAGAGCAGACTGCTTCAGTTCCCAAGGTTCCAGGTACAAATCCTGCCAATCACCGTTGAATTTTTTAAAGTGATATTGCCTCGACTTTCTACGTTCTACCTGAAAGTCATGTGAAATCGGTTTCAGGCAAGAGCCTACTGTCCTAGATTGTAAAGGTGGGACATAAAAAATTGAACTTCCACTCACTAGAGATTAACAGTGCTGGTGACCGCCACGGCGTCTCCGTCCGGCGCAATGATGCTGATGTGTGCCGTGCCGTGGTCGTCAGGGTTGTAGAACACTGCGCCATAGTGGGCGGCCTCCTCAAACGTACGATCATCCCTTATCAGTGATCGTACACTGTTAGCGTAGTCATCTGACATCAGGTTGGCCAACAGCTAGGAAAAATAGACCAAGATTATTTTTTTGTTTGAATATTCTAGGATGTGCAAGGTTATAAAAATAAAAAATATATAGGGTACATAAAAAGTCCGGGAACCGATTTTCATTTTTAGTTACAGGTAATACAGCAAAGCTTTACACACAAGTGCTATATCTATAAATTTACTTTCTGAACCGGTTTTCTTTTGTAAAGGAATGGTCCAGTAGGAGTCAAAAATATTTTTTTCACAAAATGATAGGTGGAGTATTATTTCAATGTTACTCAAGTTTCACCTATAATTTTGGCAATAGATTACTGAGAAACCCATATTATTTGTGTAACAGCGTCTGAACTGTTTATGATGAGCATCAACATGAACATCTCAAAATAATAGTAACAGTCTGTCAGAGGAACTACTAATCACCAGAATAACAGTGAGGAAAAATAACTGCATTAGAACGAATGGCTGGTACATACTGGAAGAGGAACGGATGAGGAAGTAATAGGTGAAAAAAACAATAGTATTCTTTCACTATTATAGCAAAGAAACGGATATTGCCATCATTACCCAGTATAAAATCACACTTACATCTTTGATATCAACAAAGTCCGGATCGCCAAGTTCCGTGCGCCTGGCGTAAGCGTACTTAAATGCTTCTACCATCCTGTGAACGGTCGTTGTCATGTTGCCGAGTGTACTCATGCTGTCTGTGGTCATGTTGTATCCGTCGAGGATGTTGAGGATGAAGGCGAGTAGGGCGCCGGCACCAGGCGGAGGCGAGGTGTAGAGTGTGTCCCCATGTAACTTCACAGTGATCGGCTCTCTCCATACTGGTCTGCATGGGTAAAATGATTAGTGCTACTGTGTTTGTGAAAAAGTAGGTTAACATTGAGGAAGAATGAATTTCATATTGAGGACTATCAATTGCCAGTTTTTTTACAAATGAAAAAAATACTCCTAGACGTTAAACCAACAGTCCGCTGTGACCAACATTGTCCCGGCTTGGCCAACAGAATATAACGGAGCAGATAACAGCACAGATCTCACACCTTGATAAAAATAAAGTTCAAAAAACAATAGCCGATTGTATTAAGAAGTAAATTTTACCCATTTAGTAATAGATTTTCGATGACAATAATTAAAATAACGTCCAAAATTACTGGTGTAGATATTTTTTTAACCGTACTAGCCGTAAAATTTGAACTATCGACTAACCAAAAAGTTATCCAAAACGGCCTTGCCTCATCGATTTATGTTGATCACGGTTTTAATGTAAGATTGAATGAGCCACTTATAGAATGCACGTTATAGATTCCAATCATAATTTCACCCTACAAGGAAAAGACTCATACATTAGGTCATATGAATAACTTTGCGGACTCTTCACTTGCCAATATTTGCACAACCATTCTAAATAAAAATCTGACTTCAGTAACCTAAGAGACAAGCTTAGAACAACTACAGCAGGAGGTTGGGTTAGTTTCACAAACTTTTATAGATATGATCAGCTGATTTATAATCAAACTGCACAATATTAACCGGGGTTTTTTTTTCACTTCTCCACTTACTTGTAGTTCCGCATGTCCTTTTCGGTGATAATGCCTCCCATACTTTGTACGTCTTCAACGAACGTCTTGGTGAGAGTACCATCGTGTAATGCGTCTCCTCCCTCTTGCGCTATCACTTTGAGAGTTTCGCACAACCGTCGGGGTCGAATCAGAGTCCCCATCGTCTTGAAGCCTCCAGTTGAGTCCACAAACCATTCCCTGCAATTGTAATTTGAATGGCTAAATTATTATTTACATTAAAATATGAACTTTTCAGAAGAGAAAATTCTACTGAGTTTGACACAATTTGAGACCATGTAATGCAAGTGAGTATTTTGCGTCAAGAAAATGCTCTTTGAGAGTCAAAAGGTCACTTTTTAATTTTGAGAAAAGTCATTAGCTTTTTGATGGATCAATTTGTATTTGATCTTAGTTAATTTTCTTCTTAAGTAAAAGTTTTTCTTTTCTAGGAACTTAATCCAACAATGCTTTAAAACTATAGTTGTTATTTTGCGCTATTTTGAATATTTCTGTTTATACTTAATTTACTTTCCGTTTGCATGATTAAATAATAATTATTTAATCTTGCCACGGTTATTTGTCAATGAGAAACTAACCAAATACTTCAAATGTATTTATTTTATAAACAAAAAAGTATCCTAGAATACATAGTTTTAGACACCTGGTACATTTAATCTATGTTAAAGTGTTAAGACACTTAGGTTTGTGTAAAACTTGTTCTATCCGTAGCTAAAACAGTTATCAAAAATACATTTAAATTTACAAAACTAGTTGATTTTTTAAACTCTTTCAAGATATTTATTGATCTGATTTACATAGATTAATAGATTTAAAATTAAATTTAACAAGTTGAAAAGTCACTTAAAGTTGTATATATATTTTAAAAAATCAAAATACAGATAACAACAACCAGTAAAGACTAATTTATAAGAAAGGAGACAAAACAATTGTGAGGTATCATCTTGCATTTCTGTTTACTAGGTGTGATGCCTTATCAACCATAATGTCAGTTATTGTAAACAAAAACAATCAACTGTGGATTCAAGGTGAAATTTGTTATGTTATACAACTTGATTCTCTCTCGCTTACTTCGGTTATGCAATAAAAAGAAAAAAAGTTAGCTATGAAGTTGTATTTATTAAAAACACATTAGAAATTTTAAAATTAATCTAGAGGTTAAAATATCTTTAATCCGTCAATGAGATCATACGTCACCGATGAACGGCGACCGGTTTCAGCCTATCAGTGAGGCAATCTTCAGGCGAAAGAACATAAATTCACTCCGAAGAGGTTGACAGAAAGTCTATAAATACATCACAAGGAAGCATAAATACATTTTAAACAAAAACACATGCTGTCACAAATCGACTGCCTGGCAGACGGTTCGTGTACAATGAGTTGCTAGTCCAGACTTGAGTCCGCCACACAGTCAATTCGTGGCAGCTTGTGTTTTTGTTAAAAATGTATTTAACTGTTATTCCTCGTGATGTATTTATAGACTTCCTGACGACCTCTCTACGGAGTGAATTCATGTTCTTTCATCACCTGAAGATGGCCCCACAGCTGGGCTGAAATCGGTCGCCGTTCATCGGTGATATGATCACATTGACGGATTAAAGGTATTTTAACCTTTTGATTAATTTAAATTTGTATCAGGAGGCAAAAAACACCAGAAATATATGAATTTCTCCTCAGAATTCATAAAAAAGGAAAAATTGTGACATCAAGGTGTAATAGCCCTCAAGTGTATTCTCAACTTGAATATGTATTAAGGATACTTAATCACCTCAAAATTGGCTTAACTGAAAGTACAAAGGACCTTTCCCGTTAATTCACTACCAACATGTTGTTTTTTTGTCAGATTGAAATGTTAAAATTACACTCAAATCCCATTTAGGGTTCAGTTGTATTATAACCTTTGACTATTGTAACAATAACCTAGTGTTAGTGAATTATCGGAAGAGAAACTGAAATATGATTAAAATTGTAGGAACGCCTAGGAAGATTACACTACCTCAAGTTAGGATCGCTACGGAACAGATCAGGCCGGAAATGAAGGTTGTCACTTTGATGTTTGCTCATGTGGTAACCGTCTCGGCAGATCTGTAACGTAGGTTCTACTACCTCGGCCCACGGAAGACGGCCGAACTTCTTGTGCGCCTCCCAGTATCCTCGCAGCTCCCCGGGAACCCCTGACGCGAGCGCCCCTGTAACCAAAAAAGTAACTGAGTCTACTAAATCAAGAGGGTTACCGGTTCAATCCTAAAAAAAGTAAGTCGGAAACATTTGTCCTATTTTGCAGCTTGTTTATACAACACATTTTATTTTATTTTGTTCGGACAGTCAGTAAAAAAAAACCCTGCCTTTTGTAACTTTATTATTAAGTTGTTAAATAGTGTTTTCTAACAAGTTATTTTTTACAGATTCAAATGTTGAAAATGAAGACATGTTTCAAGTGATACTGAGTGAATGTGTTGTGAAATGCCTCTGATAAATTCACCAAGTTTTAAATGAGCGACTTCAACTTACATACCTATCCTCATTCACCTACAAGGTAATAGAATTTACTATGCATACTCACTGAAATTGAGATATCTTATCTATATGAACAAAATGTAACTAAGCAAGTATATTTTACACAGATGACTTTCATTTTTTCTTTCTCCCCCTACTAGTAACAGCATGCTCTTCTTAGCTGTTTAATTGTTTGCTCCAAACCATTAAGATTTCAAGTTCTCATAATAACTATTAGGCGACTGACCTTTATCGGTACGGTAAGATAAAAGAAACTCAAACTAATTTAAACAAGAAAATAAAATTTCACAAGAATAGGAAAGATGACTTAGGGAATGAAACAAACAAGGAATATTTAATGTTAGGACAAAATTAATTATGTCTTTAGTATTAATGAATCGGATTTGTATTACCGGTACTCAATAAGAGCAAAGTTTGCAAAGCAATTACGTCTGAAGAAATAAACCAGTCAAAATTTGAATCATCATTTTAAATGCAATAATGTAAAAAAAAATAAAAACAAAAGTAAAACTAATCATTAGTAATACTTTGCAGAAATTTGTACAGTTCAAAACAAGTGCAGAATATTATCGAAAAACTATCTTGACCTTCCGTCTATCGCTACTAAGTTATTATTCAGCATAAACATTGCTATCTCAATTTGGGTTTTGGACTCTAAGGTCAGGCTATCAAAGTCAGCTTTTTACCCATTTGATTGATTATACCAATTTCAAATGGTAAAATGTGAGCTAAATTGATAAGAATATAAATTGGATATTCTAGAACAAACAGTGGGTCCTTAAATGATTATAATATTTGTGTTATTAATTTACACTTAGATGTCTGTTAATTAATTAGGATTAGACTACAAACTTTTGCAGATAATTTTTAGGACATTTCCAGGGCCAACTTTTCCAAACCAAACATCGACTTAAAATGTTTTGGTACAAATGAAAATTTAAACAAGGAATGATATTACTCATGACATCAATACATTTAACGTTTACTTTTAAAAGAGATATTTCAATAAATGCAGTGTTTAAATTAACTCTTAGTTGCATTGAAAAAATTGCAATTAAATTTTGATATAAAAATGATTACTAAAATAGAAAGCATGCTGTACTGAGATGTTTGGTACTATATCTTTACGAAGCATTTTTTAAGGAACAGGCCCTGCTTAACAGATATTTTGTATTAACAAGACCATCCTAATGCGTTACTAACATATTATAGACTAAAACCCAGTGCTCGATTTGAGGGAAACGCGGCGGAACGGAGTTCCGGTACCTCTCTTTTGGAAAGATAAAATATTTTCATAAATAAGTACATTAATAGGTACTAATCTCATTAAATATGTTACTTCATTTTTTACAAATCGAGTACTGCAAGAACATATACCTAAGCTTTTCAAAGTCTATTTAACAACAGTAGCATGACTAAACTAATGTTTCATACAATATAAAACAGTTGATTTCTGAACCCATACTATTTGTCATTGAGCTTCAATTAAAGATGATTTCTAAAAAACCAACAAAATAGTAACAAAACCAGATTAGACAGTTCCCTACAAAAAAACTTCAAATAGGCCATTATTAAAGAATATCGTTGAAACAAAACTAAATCCATCCACCCTAAATATGTCTGCCATCGCAATTGCAAGTGTTATAATGCAAGTTTTATTGGTCTGTCAGTTGGTAAAGTGAAAGAATTTAAAACCATGAAAACAATGTTATGGGTCCAGATTCTGATACCTTTGCCAAAAATTTACTTTTACTCTTGTACTGCAACCTCGCTTTTCTGGATACGTCGCATGCACAGGCCTTTAGGCCTATGTAAACGGGCAAATACAATCTTAAAAGAGGCCGCCAACCTCTTAAAAATAATTTGAAATACATTAAGACTAAAATAAATATAATATTTTTAACTAGTTTCTTTCTGACTTGTCACAGCTGTTATTTTATATATATATATTTTAAAAATATCCACAGTACTATCCTGATAATTAGACCAATTCATAAATTACAAGGAAAAAATGTGGTTCGGATTCCACTATAAACTGTAGGTCCCTTAGTTGCCATTAGCTGTATGGGCTATTAATTAACAGCTGTGTCTAAGGAACATGTCGGCCTTAGTCACTAACAAGACTACAAGATCGCGCCACTCATCCTACACTCATCCTTCACTCATATTTGGGTTAAAATACGCACATAGTGGCGTCCCCATCTTAAATAATTGATAATTGATAATTTTCACTTTTATATTAATTGAATCATAACAAATTATTTCAAAGTACATATGTTGTCAGAAATGATTAATTAATTAAATTCTTTTACACACTTATTAGCAACCTCTAATTTATAAACTAATTTATGATCCTAGAAACCAAAAACATAGAGATATTCTTAAAGAACAGTAATGTTTTGAAAGGTAATGCGCAGAGTATAGAGAGAGGGCGTTGACTCACACTTGAATAAACAAAACACAGCTGTGAGCCACTTATCAAACTGTTTGAAAATGAACCAACAATCAGATTACATATGCACTTGGTGTAGAACAAATTCTTCGGGAAGTTAAATTATACTCTCCAAAGAAAAACTTATTCAGATTCCAAAATGGCATCACTTATATCACTTATCAAAAAATCACTTACCTGGTCTTAACTTTTTCCATCCTATTTCAGCTGTTCTTTTATTAGTTAATGATGAGTGTTACCAAGTTATTTGTAGGGAAGAATAAATTACGTTTAGCTTTTTTAATACAAAGATGAATGGTTACTAGCTTTTATCCTAGAGGCATGAAGGTTAAAATCTTACCAATCACCTACGGTTCTAAGGTCTGTTATCATGCTGTGACACAGTGGTGCTGTATTAAACCTTTGACATTTTCACTTTGTCATTACAGTATTATGGTACTGGAAAAATATGTCAACACAAAATGAACTGTACTATATAAGTGGCTGGGTAGCTGCCTGGTTATGGTGTTTGACTAACAATCAAAAGGTCGCCGGTTCTATCCTGAGAAAAGTCGGTAGTTTTGTGATGGTTTGAAACTAGACCCATCTCTCCCTATAGCACCTCGTTTTCCTCGTCACAAACGGATGAGAACCTCTTTAGAGAAGGAGTGGGGGCGTGACGTCACTCTTTTCTTGAGGGAACACCATTACCGTAACGAGACAATATGATTCCAGCGGCGTTCGTGGCGTAGTTGATAGTGTCTTGGACTGGTGTTCTGGAGGTCTTCAGTTCGAATCCCACCAGGGACACTAATTTTTGTCAAAGATTTTGCTTAGAATGTGAATACTTCTTAACTGTGTCATCTTTTGTTAGAATTTGAGGCATTTATAATTTGATTTATGAACAGAAATGTTTTTTTTTTAAATAGTAAACCTTTATTTGATTTTTATCTTATATCTTTTTTTATAATATCAGCAAGTTTGGTTGCTTAGGCTAGGTAACAGGGTTCGGCTCTAGGTACACAATTTAATTTTATAATACAAAATTTTTAAACTAATTTTATAATTAAAAATTATAAGTAAACCTTCGTTTGATTTTTATCTTATATCTTTTTTATACTATCAGCAAGATTGGTTGGTTAGGTTAGCCTAATTAAAAATTTTAAAATTAATTTTTAATTAAAAAGTTAATTTTATAACTAAAAAATTATACAATAAATTTAAAGTTTTTTTTTATCGGCATGAGGGGCTCTCCCACAATTCACCTCTGCTTCCCAGAAAAGGTTCTCATCAGTTCCGGACAAGGAAAATAAGACGCTAGTCATCTCTCCCTGATCATTGGGTTAAATAAGTGATCCTGTCTAATGAAACAGCTGATCTTAGTCAGCAAAAAGCTACACAGCTTTTATTTGACCAAAATTAAAATTTCTCTGCGTAAAAGGCACCGTATGCAAAGATTGTATGAAATTAACTTGCCACTGGGCAGTTTACAGTGATAGCCATGTTAGTGCTTCATCCTTGTGTCCCTCACACAATACTGGCTACAACATTGTCTGGATATCAGTGATTATAGAGGTTACCTTCAAATCTGAAAGTCCCTGGTTTGATTCCGAGCAAGATTGTTCTTACGCTAGCGGTACACTATCACCAAATGTTCAACCGAATATTTTGCCTAGTTTTTGGCTGGAATCGCAACAACAAATGCTGCCGAACGTTAACCACAAGCTCACCCAGTAAACGCTCACTGATAGTTCGACTTACTTTAACTAAATGCTTCAACTAGTGTTATTGGCATTACTAAATAGCATATATCAATTAATGTTTGCTGACGTTGAAAGCCAAGGTAGAAAAAGCAATGATGGGATTTTTCAAAACATCGTGTTGTGGAACAATATTTAAAAAAAATAAAATCAAACTCCCGTAGTCAAAAACCACTGCCTAGATCAAATGGGCTAGCCTATTGTTGTACCCTGCCCTATTTTTTTAAGTGATGGTGCTCTTGCACTAAATCCTAACATAAAGAAGCCATTCCCCAATGATTATTAGTTTGGTAACTTAACAAAATTTCAATTATAGAATATCAGAATCAAGAGTTTTAGTATAAAATACTTTGAAACAAAAGTGTTTATTCGTTTTTCCACTCCATCAAAATTTATTGCACTACTCAGTCTCACCTAATGAACTGGAGACAAGACAAATTAATGAGTATGAACTAACACTAGTTTGGGTGAGCTCAATCGGCACTCGCATTTGCTCATCTCCTTTGAGTCGTCCAAAAACTAAAAAAGGAGCGCAGACAAGCAAGGATCATGGCTATGCGAACTATCGCGAGCCTACACAAGTAGAGCAGGTACACAATCGTACTAGCCATAGCTCGCCTGTATGTGGCGATAGTGTACTGCTAACATTAACTCAGATGCCATTAAACGGTTAAATTATAAATTTTAACATTGGACTCTCAATGCACAATGGTATGTAAAAAAAGGTCGATGCTAGGTTGTAACAAGACTAGGGTTTGGACCATTTCTTTAAAAATTTAAAATACGAAGGCTTAGTAAACAAAATACTTGAGATTACACTAGACTGGGACGGGTGGTGTAGTCCTGTAATCCAGCTGCTAGGAGGTCACGAATTGTGGATATTTATAGGCATGCATTGTGGAATCGATACTCTCTGGTGTGGATTAACGTCCGCACGAGTGAGTACTACGACTATCCTGATAATTAGACCAATTCGTATATACCAAGGAAAAAATGTGGTTCGGATTCCACTATAAACTGTAGGTCCCTTAGTTGCCATTAGTTGTATGGGCTATTAATTAAGAGCTGTGTCTAAGGAATATGTCGACCTTAGTCACTAACAAGACTACAAGATCCGCCACTCATCTCCATTCATACTTGGCTTAAAATACCTACTTTGTATGGTCGCCATTTTATCAAAAAGTACAAAAGTATAAGATCTGTGCATCACATCTAGATATCAGTTTTATTTCATTCACCAGAGTATCAACCTACTTATACCAATCTTTACATTTTACTTACCCATCAACCTCAATTACCAGGAAAAAATCAAAAATTGTAACGACTGAAACCCATTGTTTTAAACCTCATGGAATCGCTCCACATTTTATAGAATGAGAATTTTTGTAATCTTTAACATTCCAAAACCTACCATGTCGTGACAAGGAGTTGTTGTGGGCGAACATATCCCTCGTAGCGGCACCTGGAGCAGTTTCCCTGGCAACCAGAGCCTGAGAGGTCTTGGACTTGCGGTCGTACACTGTCATGATGAACCCTCCGCCCAGTGCCATACTCTGCATGTTGACCACCCCGTTGCAGAACAGTGCTGCTACCGCAGCATCCACTGCTGAACCATTCTTGGCCAAGATGTCTCTGGTTATCCACAGAGCATACTTTTCAAAACGGTTAACTTCCAGGTTACCTGAGTTAAGGTGTTTAACTTAAACAAAAAGATTTTAATTTACTAACCCATTTTAGGCCTTCCGGTAGTTGTTGGTAGCTTGTTTGGCTTCATAGGCTACAGTTAGGTACCTATGAAAGTAGTAGAGCTGATAATTTTGAATTGAACTGATTTTAGCTTTTAAGTAAGTTTTACAGTAAAATTTTTAGAGTATAGGTTGATGAATGCATCCATTTTAGAAAGCCAGTATTGCAGCAAAAACAGCCAGTTTTTTTTAACAGTTAAATTATGTCACATTGATTCATTAAATTTAAAAGTTTTGATGTAGCGTTAGAAAGTGCCAGATTACCAACAGGCCCTAAGCTTATTTTATTTTACATTTAAAGCTGAAACCAAAAGTTTAATTGTATGATAGGCTACTAACCACTGATCAAGGCCCTATTTCCTGGTGCCATTGTTTCTATTTTATGAACTTAACTCCTTTTGAATCCTACAACTAGATCTAAAAACCATTTGCATTCTAATTGGACTTGTGGGCCTGGAAAAGATAGTTAAAGGCTACCCAGTGTCAGTTGGGGAAAGCTCCCGCGCTAAATGTCAGACTAGGCGTTTTGAAATTTCACACAAAGGAATGTAAACTTACATTCTTTCTCTCCCAGTTGCCATTGCCAGTCTCGTTGTTATAGGTTGGTGTTTAACTTAGGCCTTGTGTAATTTTGAAATCATTTAAGTTAACTTAACTTAGGTACCGAAACCAAACTTGTAAAATCATATGTTATCATAACATGACCTCACATGTCATCCTTTGTATTTTTAAGACTGGAAAAGAGTTCTGATTTTCTTGAGCCCTCTCACAGTAAACTTAACCTCCACAGTAAGTTAAGTTAAACTTACACAAAATAAGATGCCTAGACTGTCTAACATTTTTTATAGGCTACTGTAAGTTTAATCTATTTGCTACGACATACCAATTAATAGGTTTAGGCTATACTGAAAATGTACGATACTCTTCTAATTGTCATGACACAAAACTTAAGTTAGGCTACTAGGATTGTATACAGTATTTTACCATCAAGTGTAATTCAATTAACTTTAATCCTATGCAAAAAACCAAACTTTAAAGTTGTAAAGCCTTAAGTGGTGTCTCAATTAGCTGGTTGTAAAATAGTAAGTAAAACGGCTAAAATGAAACAATCTAGGCCTAGGCTAGTTTAGAATAAATTAGGAAATAGGCTAGGCCAATATAACTATATTAAGTTAACATAGTCTCTAACCAGGTAAGTTACAGGTTGTTGAAAAGATAACACACTGCAGTATAAATACGACCTAATTTATTATTCGTAGAAAACAAATCATTACTTAGTACAAAATAGTGGTTTTAACAAATTCATTGTTAAATAAGTTAATTTAATGACGATGAGAACTTCTGGATATTGGAATCAATTGGCAGATGGTAGGCCTATCCTTGAAGTTATATAAGTAAGGAATTACGTTATCACAATAGCCAAAAGATAAAACTAAAAACCTGTTTTAATCGGTGTTTAGTCCATTGCTTCTTGATAACAACTTCAACGACCGTTTCCAGTAGAAGTCCCATTTCGAACAAGTCCCAACAACTGCTTGGGAGAAAACTCAAGTCAACATAACACACAATTTCAAATCAACGAGTCCGAGTACCAAAAAGTCCAAGTCTTAAATTATCACTGGGGAGGTTTTGGCTTCGTAGTTTCAGGCTTCTTATTCTGTTCAGTCTTCATTTGTTTGTCAGTAATTTTCCTTGTGTGTCCACTGGGGTCAAAGTGATTCGTGTGTTCACTGGCTTCTTTCTTCGTACGCTGTTTTCCACTGTGTCCAGAATAGAGATGCTTGTCAATGTCGAAATTGTAGTGCTCGTACTCATCGAAGTGGGTTTCAGACATGTTTGTAGAAAATTAGTGAACTATTTCACAAAACTAAAGACAGAACGACTGGCTAATACCGTGGATGTTCACAACTAGACGTCAACCTTGAATCTGCTGTGCTGAAGAGGAAGGATTAATTTTGTTTTGATGTCGAAACGAAAGTTGACAGAAGTTTGTGCGCTTGCGCAAAGAAACCGTTCTCGCCTCTGATTGGCCAGGTTCGCTGCCAGCTGTTTTGCAAAGCATTGTGGGTGGCGGCAACGGAAAGTGCTAGAAGAAACAGAATTTGGCGGCTTAGCGTTTGAATTCAATTATTCTGACACGACATGAAATTAAAAAAAAAAACTCCTTCACCAATATTGAGATCAAAATGATACATAGGGTTTTGTTTATACATTTAGGAGCTAAGCCCTAATATATGGAAAATATTATGAAACGTTTTTCATAATTAAAAGTCCTTAAATTAATTACACCAAATAACGTAAATACACTGATTTATTTTATACGATCTCTGTTAATTGATTAGGTTTAACAATTCATTCTTCAAACATTTTCACACAAAATTTCTGATAAATTTGTAAAACCAAATATTAATCAGAGAAACTAACCCTATTATAAATGAACTCAAGAATCTTGGTTTAGTATGGGGAAGTGGCCAATACAGATTATAAGTGTCTTAATATCCTGTTGCCATTGATTATATCTACTCAATCAACCAATGCTACCCTACCTGCCGATCTTCGAGCACGGGGTACCATCTGTGCAGACGGCTGCCTTGCGGAAGCTGTGCTGATAACTATGGGAGGGTGGTAGTGGTTCTTCGGGGTCTGGGGGCTCCGCCCGGTAGTTGAGGCTAGGAGAGTGACGGGAGGCTATCTGCCAGGTAAGGAAGGCAGTGGCAGCCGAGGCGACCAAAACAGCAGCAACCCAAACTGCTAGGTAGCGCCTCTTTACGCTGGACCTGAAATGAAAATACACGTTGGTTGATACTGGCTGAAGTGGCTAGAGAGTTTTTGATTAGGTAAAGATTGTTTTGTGCCCGGGCTTTGGCCTCTTATAAGTAGGTTCGATCATAAGAATCGGTTGATGGCGACTTTTTTATTCGTCGTGATGAGGATAGATTAGATTAACATAGCACCACACTCATGCAGTATGATGAGGCGATGATGAGTTCTGAGTGTTCAATGGATAAAATGATAGTATTGTTAATGACTAAGAACGACTATTTCTTTTGCTTAGGACCAATTATCAAGCCCACGGATGATGACAGCTGGATTTTTTCGAATCAACAAAAAGCTACTCTGCTAAGGATCGAACCAGCGACCCTCTAGAATATTCACATTGAGATATCAAATATTTTTCCGCCTATTGTGTTTTGTATGGAATCCTGTCTACTTGAACCAGGCTAACAGCCAGTCCCAGGTAGATGGAGGGCCATGAAACAGGTTCCTTCATACAGACTATATGTGAGTACACCCCCCATTTTAGGTAAACAACACTAGACAGGTCGTCAATAATTGATGACCTGTGAATGGTTCTTTTCGAAATTGAATTATTCAATTCTACACTCATCATGCAATTGTAACTCAGTATATTAAAATTCAATATTTTTCCAGGACATGACCTAAAATAATAACCCTAATTATTATGTTTTACTATAATTCGTATGTTTTTGATGTTGGGATTTTTGACGGCAATTTTCTCAAGGGAGTGTACAGAAACTTGCTTGTTTTTCCTCAGTTGTTCTAAATGATCTTAAGTTTTTCATTTGTCAGAAACGAACCACACCAATTTCCGTAGAAACAAAGTTACATCGAGAAATATAACCAGAAAGCCTGGTTTGCTAAGGTCCGAGACGCGATGTGGAGTGTGGAGGCGGGTATAAATATCAGTGTAAAAATAGGTCTAGATGTTAATGGCAGAAACAACGCAGTAAGCAAGAACAAACATCTTTCTACCTCCATTTTGATACAACTTTACTTCAGTATCCAAAGTCAACTATTTCACTTCCTCTTTCGATGTTATTGTAGCTTGCGCTAGAGATATTAGCCTCTAGGAAACCTGTAGAATAAGCGTATTCCTAGCTGTGGCACTTGTTGAATTTTTAAATAAAAAATAACGGAAAAACCTCATTTAACGCTTCATAAAGTAAAATGTTCAATGAGTACTTAGATTTGCTGCAACCAGTGACAGGGTTTACTTATTTCCTTCCAAAATGGTTACAATTGTTAACACGGTTGACATATAAACACGATAGTAGATGGATCTCTCAGCTGTGTTCTAGAAGGAGAAAGCGAAATCGGAACTAGAATATCAGAATGTCGTAGGTAATGAATTTGTCGAGGCTAATGACTTTGTTTACGAATCTATTTATCCGACGACGTTGCGGTTTTCAGTCACACGTTTCAATCATAATGGACATATTATTTTGATTAAATTACTAATTGTTCATAAATAATGCAATAAAAATCATCCGAATAGTAAAACTATAGCCTTTTAACTACTATTTTACTTGCTTTATTATATACTAGCAAACCCGTCGTGGCTTCACGATGCTTGAATTGTGTCGTGTTGTGTGTTGTGTGAATTGTTGTTGTGCTCACGAAAATTGAAATTAAAAAGTAAAATGTTTAATCTGATCCAACAAAATAATTAAAAACACATATTTAGGCCTAAATCCATTTACATACTATGTAATCACTTAATTTAGCTGAGCATATGACCGAAGATTGCATATGCTACGCAAATATGACTAACGAAGTTAAACACCTTGGGAAATTTTCTTCATTTAGCCTACAACATTTAACTGCCCTTCCAACAAGAGCTTCAGACTACGTTCTTTTCAAGTTTTCGTGGACTATTCACTCTGAAACCACTCCAAAATATGTTTTTGGCCATGCTACTATCCCCTCTGTATCTCTTTTCAGTTAGGTGTAGGCTACACGCTTAAACCTAATTTTCCAATAGTACAATGATCGCCTATAACTTTATTTTAAAGTATTATCTACCTATCTTAAAATAACACTAAGTAAGATAAAACCTTGCACGATGTTTTATTGTGGCTGTCAAAACCCTCAATGGCCCTAGTTGCAAATATACATTCAGATGTTTTCATTTTCACCAACCACGTTTGTATGTGTGTAAATACTTGACATAATCCGCCAAATACTTGTACTCCATTATATATACATTATAATACTTGTAACAACATTCTCATCATTCTGCAATTGCATGATTGTGACATTATTAATTATCCAACATATAGCTAGGGATGGACAGGATTGTACTTATCAAGAAGTCCTGATCTTCTCTCTTGAACACCAATTATAAATAGTGATAGAAGGCAGTTACCATCCCTTCAAAATATAGATTCAACTCGTTAGGAAATAATTGTTCCTTTGTCATTGACATCGAAAACACGTTAAATAATAATACAGTTATTAAATTATAGAGAACAGACAGACCTTAAAAAATCGCGAATAACTGAGTATAACATACACATCTTGAATTTAGAATTTATTAAACCACACAAAATATTTTATGCAGTAAAACACATTTTATAACCACAATAATAATGTAAATATTTTCATTTCACCTAATAAAATATAATCAGCTGTTCCCTTAATTAATTGCAGATTGAAAAGTATTCATTTGTTCAAATGTAAACACATATTTTCTCCATAAGAACTAAGAATAACATGGGAACTTTAAATACCCCTCCAAAGCAAACCTGCCGACTAAGCGAATTTCCATTTGTCTGAATTGATTTTCAATAAAATCTATTTAAATAACATTAGTTTAACGAGTACCTAGGTTTGCTGCTACAAGGAAACTAACAAAGTGTGTTTTTAGTAAAATATCAATAGCTTAGTATGAAATAAATAAATGTGCCAAGTTTTATCAAAATATATCCATAAACAAGCAAACTACAACATTTTACAATATTCTCCATTAGAATTACATGGGAATTTAAAATTTACAATTTTTTGAATTTTCTCCGTTACCAAGAACCGTACAAAAACACCTTGATATACTAAATTATTTGTTTTTTAAGCTCTTTGAAAGTCACCAAACGGCTTTGAAAATTCCAAATTATCCCGGGGAGGACCCCCGGACCCCCTGCCTCATTGGGGGGTGCTCCACACCCCCCCCCCCAAGCCTCCGGGTAGCCCCCCCCCCGACAAGGTCCTAGAACCGCCACTGGACAAAAGAGAAAAAACTATTTAAAACGGGGCGACATGGCTACCAATCAGACATGACAAAACAAGTACTGTATCAGACAAAACAGAACATGCAAGCAGACAAAAGGGTCACACACAATCGGTTCAATTCAAGGCTACAAGATTGTCTGAGATTTCGTTAAAACTTAATTAGTCTCTTTAATTTGACACGTGTGATCGAGTTGCATAATAAAGACTGAGGAGGAAAATATCTAGTTTAAAAAACAATCTAGATATACTTTTTATATTATCTTGGATGAATATATTTTTTTAGTTAATTTGCATGTAAATGTTCGCTTCACCGTTGGTTAAATATACCATTTGTAATTGGATTTTTCTGAGATGTTAACATTATACCTTTTTATACTGACTTTGAGTGTTTACAAATTTAGTAATCATTCTTCAAATAACAATAAAACATAAAACTTAAAGTAATAAAGTGCGAAAAGACCAAATTTAGAAGCGTGTGCTTAGAAAAAAAATAATCTAGAAAAAAACAGACTTTTCTGTTAATTTATTACCACTATATTATTTAGATGTAACAATCAAACAATTGAAGTTTCAAATTATGCCTTTGTTCCAACCTAACCTAATGCAAAAAATTGATAAAAATAACATTTTAACCTGGAAAAATAGTGGTAGGAAGGGGAAAATAGTGGTAAGAAGGGATTAAGTCCATTAGTCCAAATTTAATGCTGCTCGTCAGTTATTTAGGGCGTCAATGTCAATGTTTGGTAATCTCTACGGACGTCAATAAGCTATCAATAATTTATTATTATATTGCAGCGAAAAATTTTCCAAGCTGTAAAATAGATAGAGACGCATATAAAATTGAGGTTAAAAGTGTTGATAACACCTGTTTCTGCCGATGTTGCAGCAATCAGCTGTTTGAGGCCCAATACGGGTTGTCAACAGGGTTACCAACCTTGAATGTTGATTCATAAAATGCGCAGTAGCTCAATGTTTGCGGTTAAATGTCAGTGCATATTGATTTAATTTTTAAAATGCTCCTATTTTGGAACAATAGTTCTAATTATTTATATGAAGCATAATAATATCGATTGTGTAATTAATTACATGCGAATAAAATTGCATGAATAAATATTTCCAAGTATAATACTAAGTAAAGTAAATCCACAGCAAAAATTGTAAAACAATTGTATGATCCCGTATTGGTAGGGTTGTGAAAGTTACAAGAAACTAAAAAAAACCGTTCCTTCTTTGAAAATACACGGTTGGTGTTTTTTGTGCCTTCTTCACATCCTAGGACTCTAAGCTAGGCTAGAACTGTTTTAAACATTACTTCTAGAGACTAGAATACCTCGATATTACTAATATATGCTTGGTAACTAACATATTACTTCTCTGTACCTAGATGTTCGTGGTCTTATCCTTGAAAATATATTGGTGATTGTCGGGATTTGAACCTAGGACCTCGTGGACCGAAGTCTCACACTCTACCAGAAGACCAGCCAACCCCCCCCCCCCAGCTTGTTTAAGCACCGATTTCTTACTCACACCCACTGAAGACAATAAATTCTGAGGTTTATTTCATTCGGTACCGGTAAATGGTATGTTTTGTTGTTTATTTATTTTAATCTTGACGACTTTGAAACGTTTTTTACCAAATAAAACAATCTATAAAGTATTGCTTGTTATCTAATCACAACCAAAGAGGTAATTAAACATTTAACAATATAATAAGAGGGAAAATATTTAGTCTACATCAACTCACTCAAATTGGACAAGAGATGCTTGTCAAAACGGGTAAGGCTTATCATATATTTGTACATGAGAGGCTTATTGCATTATCTTAAGTCAAGGGTCAAGGGTTTGACTAGGGGTGTTGCGTGCATTAACAAATATTGTCAACCTTGTGTAATAATGTTTATATTATAATTTTTAAATTAGTAAAATATGTATTTTGTATTACCGATGTAGTATAAGAAAGGGATACATCCTTAACATTATTAGGATAAATACAAACAAATTTGTTTATTCCAATTTTTCATGATAAATAAGTTATCAATTTTTAAAACTATCAAACATACAGTGTCCCTGATGTAAGTCAAACCAAGTTTTCAACTGCATATAAACCTAAAGTAAAAGCATATAGACTAAACAACACAAATAGACTTCTCATCCCATTGTAATTTTGAAGCTCGTTTTTCGTGTCTAGTTCATGTCCGGTGAAACTGATCGCTAGTGTCGATAAAATTTTTTTATTATTTTAGGGTTCATTTCTTGACTTGTTCTTAACTTTTGGTTATATAACTAGGAGTATTGTTTGTGATTAGATCTTTATTTGGTGAAAGGGGTTTTTGTATTACAGAAATAACAAGAAACGAATTGTAAACAAAACACGACCTCTCCAATACACCGGACAGAACTAACAATAAGATTGTCTTCAGCTGATCCATAAGGATGAGAAATCTACTAAGGTAGTATATTTTATCTATGATAAAAGTTAATAACTTAAACTTTTTATATATTGTTAAGAGGACTGAAAACATAGCTGTTGAATCTTTATTTGTCACCATAAGTATCTAAATTAAGTAGGTAACAAAAGTGTTATAGGTAATGTTTTGGGATGATTCATTGTTGTGATAAGATAATATTTGACTTTGTTAGCAGCTGATGAACGTGATCAGGTGTGTCAACAGAAACAACTGCGCAGTTCTACCAACCACACCCAGTTTTGAAACTGTAAAATGAATCATATTTACACTCCATGAAAAACAATAAAACAATAAACCACAGATTGGCGTATCTCTTGTTTCGTTATTGGAAACTTTCCAGGGTAAAATTTCTTGGATAAGAAAAATTGTGAAATCCTTTCCATTTGAGCAATTATGGAGATTAAAAATTTATGAGAAATGAGCTATAAAGTTTAGTGAAGAAGTATCCATGATATAATCATAAAGAAGCAAACTCTTGTGTTGTTTTCTTAATAGAGTTTGGGGTAAATGTGCTATGAGAAGAAGCTTAAGAAAGTTTAATATGTAAATAATTAACTGGTTTTTTTACCTATTCATATTTGATTTTTGAAAAAAAAAACAACCATTAAAGACTTCTATGAATACATTGGTAAAAACATGCATTTTCCATGTTCACCCAATGATTACACCAGCCTCCAGCCAAATAGGAGGAATCTTTATAATATATTTTTGTCCTTTCAAGCCGAACAAGAATTTAAAATGTTTACTTTGCTAAACACATATAAATCATTTGAGCCATTGCATGACACATGATGATGCATACTTAATCTGAAATGAACTCAAGTAAAATTAATCACCCCAAACAATAATTAGGTCCAAAATATAAATTTTTGTTCAATTTAAAAATGATTTCTAATTGTATTTGACTTTTATGAAATAAGTATATACTGTAATGGGTAGCGGATTGTTTCATTCTACGGTAGACCCAGACGAGGCCGAGTTTATAAGTCCTTGAAAGAAACCTCTGAACATGACCTCATATTAACTACTTGCCTTGTACTCTCTTTGTTGTTCTTTGTTCGGTAGTCTTGATTGGTTATTTAACAACTTTGGTAATATAAAACTAAAATTGTAAGTAACAATGCTCCACGTTTTGACATGTTAGTTTAAAAAGCTTAAAAATGCTAAAAGTGTAGATACTAATAAATAGGTATAAACAAAATCGTCAAAGAAGAGTTTTTGTAAGTAAAGGTTGGTATAACTCGTTACAGTTAATTGTTACTTTCATGTTAGTTTATATCCAAGCCTCAAGCCTTAAGGGCTCAGAAAAGAAAAAAAATGTTAGTTTATGTTCCTAGATTCAAATAATAATGAACAATCGTTGAATATATTTCTTATAATTCGCTGAGTTTATAACTTGTTTGACACATTATTCTTTGCAAACCAATTTTGAAGATATCCAATCAATTTTAAAATATAGGGCATATTAATTTAAAAAAATATTTTCTCTCTTAAAAAAATAAAAAATGAGAAAAATGCGGTAATAAACAGAGGTGCAACGGTCTCAGTGAGTTTTTTCACCGCGCCTGTAACTAACTGATGCAAACACCAACGCATGTGTGTACTGCAAGTCAAAGCAACTATTTAAAGGCGCCTATTTCTTTTCTGCGTAATTATGCATTCTAAATAATGACCACTGTCGCTTCCTAAAAAGTGTTCCTATCTATTTGTTGTATGTTAGTAATAGATTAAGGAAACCAAGGATTTGCATTTTTTATCGTAAAACATTTTAAGGAATTTTTTATTTCAATTTAATCTCGCTATTAATAACTGTATTAGAAAACCAGTAAGAAAATCAGTCCCAGGTCTAGTTCTTACCATGAGACCTACGGTAATAGCTTATCCTCTATATGGTAATTTTGCTACTACAGTGTTTACAAAATCACGAAATGTACTTCCAATTCAAAATCAATGGTTACACAGACATTAATAGGCGCCTGCAAAAATCAAAGGCAGTCTGCCTTTTGTACAGTACTGCGATTACGTAGGCTAATATGAAGGCGCGAATATTTATATTCATGATGATAATTAAATCTTAGGGATGTATTCACACAAATAAATAAGTAATGTGGTGTAATTATGTTAAGAATCTGTAAAATATGATGACAAATGTTGGAAGATTTAGGGTATTTGAAATGGTTACAAATAAATGCGATTGTGTGGGCAAACAAAATCTGTTCTGTAAAAACAAATATCTGTTCGACTCTTGTAGTTTCCATTTTTATAATTAGTAAAATAATAAGTTTTGTAAAATTTATCCATGCATCTATATGCGTTATTTTCGTCCACACTGTAAACTCCATCTTATTTCTTTACACAATAATATTTTAGTAGGCCCTAACGATATATGATTGTACTGTATAGGTTTTTTGGAAATTTAAGTTTGTTATTTATTTAATTACTGTTAACGTATGAATTTCAGATCGGACAAAAATATGTTCATTGCGCCGTAAAGAGTTAGGCTACACCAAAAGTATGTTTGGACCAATCCCGTTACACCCCTACCTCTGTTTTTGGTTTTATTTAGATAAAAATTTTATTTATTTAAAAATTTTGTTTAGTATCATATTAAAGGTAAGATAAAACCTAATTGGGTTCGGTTGCGTAAGGTTAGTTTAAAGCTAAATCATAAAACCTAACGTAAAACCTAAATTGTATAATGTTACAAACAAATTGGATTGTGGTCGACCTTTTTCGTATAAGAAAAAATATTTGTAATTTTTTCATTTGTAGTTTATCCTGCTAAAATGCAAGCTGATAGAATTGTTTCCGAATCCAATGTGGTGAAAACATAATAAAGATTTAACCGAACCTCTTAAATTTTAACTAATGCAAATAAAATTGCTTTTCAGCATGTCCGAGTGAACCCTATCCCACCGACCACACGACCAACCTCTCTCCCGGTTCCTCCGCTTCCACCGGGATCTCCGGGGGTTCCTGCGGGATAGTCTGGACTTCCACTTCCCGGGAGATCTTCCTCAACCTCCTACGTCTCGTTCCCGGGCGTCCACGGGCCGAGAACCTAAGGACCGCCATACGAGCCGGCGCTGCCCCATCACTGAACCACTAAACTTTTCCCTAAAACGGGATATTTCGTGCGTCCGAGGGATAAATTAGGAACGAGGAATGGTTTGCGAATGCAAAAAAAACCGATTGGTATCGGATTTCCTATTGATTTTTCTCGTAGAACGTGTTAATTAGTGGTCAATTAACAAAAAGAGTTGTTTTAACGAGGGGAAATGCGCATTTAAAGACATGTTTGGGTAAAATGGGATTTTTAATTTTGATGAAGGGATAAATAGGGATTTTCACTACTATGTGTGGGATCACGTGGGATACATCTATTGTAACGTGCTTGCGTTCGGTCAATACACCGCCCACCACCCACTAAATGCTGCCAACCTTACGTCACGTACAACCTATATATAGTTAGTAAGGTTTTTATGATTTGTATACAATATTTGGAATATTAAAAAAAAAAAATTTAAAACATTTTAATTTTTTTCACACAGCCGATATTGACGTAGCGAATTACAAAAACCGTGGTGAATTAAAGGTTTACTTAAGCAAATAGACTTCCCAATACATTGTATGGCCTATTAAGATCTACGTAAAGAGAAGAAATCTACCCATATACCGAATATATACATACCGTCAACCGGTCTCTATGTAATGGATAAAAATGATAAATGTAATGGGGGAGATTTTACCATTGACTTTGGATACTGCAAAAATACGTTCCGTTCTATTGCAAAATATATTAGGTATGTGTGTTTTCCGTATTTGCCAACGCACGGGCATGTCGAGTAGTATGTCTTATTTTAAGGAAAAATCTTACAAAGCGTTTTAAGGTTTTAATTATCCTTTACTTTACCACAAGACAAACGGTAATGCTGATATTGTTCCAATTGATCGGTATATTTTAATAGTAAATGGACAAGAAATAAATAGAAGACGTCAACATATTCGAAAGCTATTATTTAACATACACTTTCCTCAAAATTGGCTATGCTTTCTCTATAAGAAAACCCTACAAGCGAGTGAAGCGAGTGCGATAAGTATTTTCCCGCAATCGTAACTACAGAAGTTAGTAATTCATTTGTATATGAACATTAACTACCATAGCTCGGGAAGCAACTCAAGTTATAATAATTCCGTTTTAATACCCGTTTTATGAACAATCCCACATACCTTTGTCTAGTATTTTATTTTATTTCTCGTGTTTCTTGAAATTGTCATGCAATATATATAGTCAATGAGAAAACACAGCAACAGAAACACGGCATTAACACGGAGTGAAAATATATTTTCTCGTAAGACCGTTAAAAATTTAAATGAACTTCTAGTAATGTTACAAAATAATACAGTTTGAATTACCCGCGGTTTTATTTTGCCTCGATGCACTACTCAGTGAGAGCGGAACTTCATACAGATAACGTTATAAGCATAAACACAAGGCGCTTACAGCGCGCCACTATCGGAATCCAGCGGAACTATTTGTCGGTAACGCAGTACAAACCACCTTAGAAAAATAGGAAAAATCAATATTTTCACGAAACTTTTGGGTTAACATGGTAAACAAAGTGGTTTTAAAAGGTTACATAACATAAAAAGTCCGAAATTTGAATTTATATAGTTTATTTGTAGTTTTTAAAAGATTGGTTCTCGCAGGAATGTGTGCACTCTCTAGTTGAATATATAGCTGGCTGTTTGCCTCAGCTAACGGGTGGACCGATGCTTCTAGGTGTCGAATGAGGCAACTCAAACCGTGAATTACATTAATGTACTCACCCCAAACTGTTGTTAATTAATTGATTATGATTCAAGTAATGATATAACCTACACCTCAGGAGCGGACTTTGTTCACCTTTTGCCATTTTAAACTCAAAAAAGGTATATTAACTTTCAATTGTACTTTTAGTGTATACTTGTAGTTTTTTGTGATTCTCCTTATTCAATTTTCCAAATCATTAAAACTAGTTTTAAAAGATGTCTTTTGTCGGATTAAACTGTAAACTAGGGCTAAGTTAAGTTTTTGCATTTTTCAAGTAAAATTTGTATTAATGTTTTGTGTGCGTGATTACTTGTCCAATCTGCAAAAAGTAATTATTATCAATAACTCAATAACTCGTTTATTGAACCAAGTAGACACAATTACATGTATAGGTTAGGTAAAAATAATATAATATGCATTGGAGTTGAACTTAAAATAATAAAATTAACTTAAACATACTTTTTACAAATCAATCCGTCTAAAGGAAAATTAAGATAAATAAGATTCTAGCCGTCAGTCAGGAAGTCACGGACGCTGTAGTAGCATTTATTTAATAGAAAAGATTTTAACTTTCTTTTGAATTTCAGATGGTCTGACTCTGCCTTTAGATGCGTTGGAAGGTGGTTAAAGATATTTACTGCATTGTAACGGAGATTTTTTTGAAAAAAGGTTGTACAGTGGACAGGGACTGGAAGATTATAAGAAGTTCTTAAATTGTAAGCATGGTTATGGGAATTGTTGAACTTGTCGATGTTTTGTTTTAGGAATGACAAGGTTTTGTAGATGTAAAGTGATGGAAACGTTAAGATGTTTGCAGTTTGAAAAAATGGTTTGCAGGTTTGTCGTCTTTTTAAAGGAAATATAGCTCTAATTGCCCGCTTCTGCAAAAAAACTTAATCAAAACTTAAAAGACAGTTCAAGGGTGTTCATTTCACTAATCTTACCAATAGACGATTAAATTAAAATTGATATAACAGATTGTATAAGTTCTTTGAAAAAAATAGGTAACAGTTAGTTAAATCTATTTATCCCTGCTTAGGTTATTTATCCCAGTATAAATAACGACTTATATTTTTAACAGTTTATAATCGGGAGTAACATAAATGATTTGGTTAGTAATTCGAAGAAATTATAATTATTGTAAATTTAGTAGCCTACTAACCTTGCAAATAAACATGACGAATTTAAAAACCAACTAGAAACCTTGTAAAAATTATATTTTTCGTATTTAAAAAGATCAAACAGGTGAACAAGGCATAAAACAAATATTTGTTATTGAAATAACCAGTAAATAATTTATGGTGTTTATGCAACAATTACTGGAATTTTACGATTACGTGTTCACTTACAGTCATAGCAATCAACAAATAATTATCTGAAATTAGATTATCTAGTTGCTAACGTAATTTAACCAGTGACTAATTCATCCATTGCATAGTAATCTAATGTCAACATTCTAAACTCTCCCTAATCTTTTGATAACAATTATTGCTAGATAATAAAATTTTCAGTAAACTTTCAGGATTCAACCAAGTTTGTTTTTACACGAGCTTAAAAATTACGTACGAAACTCATGATTACGTTTTCACATGCTGAAAATATTTTTTGGTCGAAGCGAAATAATGGTTTAAATTCGTGGTACCGGTACAATTAAAAGTTTAAAGTTAAAGATTAAAAGTTAAGATTAAAGATTAAAAGTTTAAAGATAAAAAAAACTGGTTTGTGTACATCTGTAAGATTAAATTCGCAGTAGAGTCTTATACATTTTTTTGTTAGCATTGTTATTGCTGAATTAAACTATTAATTTGCTGCCCATGATTAATCAGCTGTTTGTAATTAACATTGTTATCATTTAACAATCAAATATGACTATGATGGGGCTTGCCTCAATCAGTAATAACTGTTAACTATTTTAATTTTAGTTTAGTTTATGGACTTTTAATACGTTAATTAGGTAAATGTCGATTTTTAGTTACTAAAACCGTAGGAGTGTCCTTACCAAAATGTATATTGTAGTCAAACTAGCGTAGGAAATGACAATAAACCAAAATTGCAACACTTGGATGAGTTAGTTAAGCAGCAGTTTTAGGTACTGTACTTCAATCACATTTTTCACAATGTTGTAAAAACTGAAGCTTGTTTGGCTGTTTACAATGTTCTAAACACTCAAGATTGTCCACATGTCAGTCTAGAATATTTTAGCATACATTTACTCTATGGGAATACCATAGGATGCTTATGGTAAAAGAATAATAAACAAAATAACAATTAATTGTAGTTTTAAAATTTTCAAAATTTCGACCAACTGACCAGTATATAAACAAAGCCACCTACATCCACAGATTTTTGTTAGTTTCGTCGTAATTAAAAATTGACAACAGATAGAAATACTTGAATTCCAGTAGTTTATTGAGAATCTGTCAATTTTTAGCGAATTTCCCTATAGGGAAGTAGCTATTACCGTAGGTGGCACGGTAAGACCTGGACCCGGGACCGATTTACTTTTTCATTTTGATGTCCCCAGAGGCCAAAAACACCATTCGTTCAAATTTTTATATATCGGAATGATAATAAAAGAAGTTAAACGAAAATATATTATATAAATACCTCAGATAGGCAAAATCCTGCGCAACAACCATGTTCCAAACAAATACAATCAAAACAAACACAACAATGCATCCAAAGAAACATCAGCATAGTGGGCCGAGGGGCTAGGTCATAGCCCTTTATATAATGCCCTTCCAGAGGGGTCGGCCGTATTGAATAATCGTTCTAAATTGTGTCATAAGACAATGCTTGTGGCAAATTGTGACAGTTTGGCCAACTTATGCAACTGCATCGAGCACTTTTGACAGGGTAGTATTGAAGGGTCGTATGATATGGTATGACTATGAGCATAGACGAAAAGAATGGTTACTATAGGTTCTGGCGCACACCGCTGGGAGCGCCATGTTACTGCCTACGCGCTTTGTAACTACACGGCACTCCCAGCGGTGTGCGCCAGAACCTATAGTAACCATGGTAACCACTGCACGGCTGACAGTCTATATTTAATTCTTTTTGTAAATGCTATGAGACAACCTATTCTCTTGTAGATTTGTTACCCTATCTGAAGACAATTTTGAGGTTAGTTTTGTCTAGTTTATGGTATAGAGGGTGTATGTATTATGATGTATTCGTATTTTACAATACGAGAAGAAAGGTATAGAATTATCTAAATACCTATAATACAATAAAGGTTTTATCTGTAACATCCCCTTTTCCGCCGTTCTACTATCCGATTTTTACGATTGAGGTATCATTTTAATTCTTATGAGGTACCGGATGATTGAATGGTAACCAGAATGGTCGTTTCCTTAGGGTTTCGCCCCTTTAGCATTTAATTTATTCATGGAATTCACTTTTGAAAATCAAGTGATGCCGACCTACTTTCTTTATTACGGTTTAAATGTGAGCTGTGATTTAACATCAGACCCTTCAGTTAAATGTTTAACCACAGTCGTATTGTAGACGAGAGACAAAACAGTTTATGGATGTGGATTTTTGCACTCTTGTGGTGCATATCTAAAAAAAAATTATGTTGGTAGTGTTATTCACATAATAAATGCCTTACAAACATTATCTTTGGTAAACGAACATACTTTGGAATTGTTCTTCCTCGGCAACAAGTTTTAAACACTGTGCAATTTGCGCACGGGTGACTCCATTTACTATTAAAGTGTTTGACGTTTGTTTAGTTGTGTAGTCATTAACATTAATTAAAATAAGTCATAAATTTCAAGACATTGTGTGATAATGTTGACTACCTATTTTTATGTTTATATCATTCTAAAATTTGTAACGGTCTTTTTAGCCCTAAATAATAACCGATACCTTACAAATAACGTACAAATAATTGCTATATTACTCTATTATCTGTGGCTATAACCAGTTTTATGGTTAAAATTACGTATAACTAAGCTTGTGACACATTGCATTCACAGTACTTGGTACTATATCTTGTAAATACAACATTCTATATTGTACTTATTTTAGTATATTTTTTACTATGAATATCAGTGCAACATTCGTACAAGCAATTTTAAGTAATTCTACTTGAAACAATATTTTAATTTTTGTTCCTAAACAGTTACACTTCTGTATATATCAATTGAAATACACTCCATTGTCGTGTTAGACCCTGACAGACTTTGACCGATTATAAACGGGGTTTTTATACATTGCTATTTCTTTTTCGTGTAATTTCGTACACATGATGATCAGTTACGGCTGCCGACCATGATTCTTACAAGAGTAGCAAAATGAAGGTCATGATTAAATTATTGTGGTTAAAGAACCGGCAGATTTCTATTGCACTATTTGTGTGGACAATTTTTAGTGCGAGTGTGGTAAAAGATATGAAGAAATGACCCCTGGAAGATGACACACAAGCTGAAATGTTTAAAGGGCGAATATAAACTTTTACCTCAAGAAAGAAGACAACAAAATGAGGTAATTAATACAATTCAAGTTCTTGAATCTGGGATAACACAATGAATACAAATAAATTATGATAGGCTACAATGAGAAATCATAGGTGATCTTATACATTAGTCAACAAAAGAACCTAATGTCTAACGATTTGTGGTTTGTGGTTAGCGATTACAACCACAAAACCACAGCTGACAGACAAAAAGCTTAGATTTCTTAAGTTCATACTTTTGATCTCAGTTAGGTTCAGTTATAAAAATTCAAAATTCAAGTCCGGTTATATTTTAGTGTGAGCCAACTAAAGGTATTCTCAAACCTAGTTGTGCAAAGCAAATCTAGTGTGAAATAAGCATTTATCAGTTCTGATTGTTTACATTGAAATTTCAACGCATAGGTAAAAAGTGTGTGATTTTTTTCCACCCTGCAACTTGGAGACCTATCAACATTTACTTTGGCAACATCACCTCAGAACTTACAACTACGGGGGCCTATGGGGCGTAGCCCGAAGGTTACTCAGGGATTGGAATAGGCCTATTGTATTACTCCTAGACTTCATAGATATAGACCATCTTTATGCTTAATTTTGATCTATCAAAACAAGCCGATCTTTCCATTGTTTCCATTAACAGCTGTTTTACTCAACGTAACCAGAAAATCCACCTGTTTCTTTTAGCACTGACCATTATGTTCTAAAGTACTGTCCACTTCTAATACACTCTAAAACAATGTGGAATCTTGATGGTACAAAACCGTTTCATTCTTTACAGACCTCGTACAAACTAGACAAAAAACTATTGTTTCCAGCAAATTGCAGACCCTTAATTTTCTACGACTGAAAACAACAGCTTTTGCTGTTCTAGCTTAGCTAGTTATTATCTAGAATGACTGCTCGGTTTTTGTTCAAGCCGATTCAGTGAAACCGGTTTGATGGAATTCGCAAACTTCAATCTAGTTCGGCCAAACTGCTGATTGAAGAGTGATTTTGTTGCGTTACATATTCGAAAGCGCAGTAGGGCTAGTCTATAAAAGTTAGTTTTGGATCTTACCTGAAAAGGGAGATTTTGAAGAGGTATTCGATTAACCCATGCCTAAAGTTACAAAGGTTGAACTTTATTTTTGTATCTATTGTCAGTATTATCAAGTATACTTTTAAAAGAATTGGCACCACTCCATCAAGTAATACATTATCATTATGATTTTTTGTATTTCCCGTTTTGTACAGATTACGGTCAGATGAAAGAACAGGACCTCACCCCTGGGGACACGGGTTCAAATCCAACCAACTGCTAATAGTTTTCAGCTGTGAAATAGTGGTTATAAGCATATCTTTCAAGAAAAGAAACGAGATAAATCTCTAAGGTTAGGAGGGGTATTCTCCGTGTTTAAGATGTTTTCCATTTAAATTTAAAGCCAAACAATATTTTTTACGGATAAGTCAGAGGCACTGATAAAATTAGATCAAATAATGCTCTAAGGTTGCACTCCGTACAGAATATGTAAAATTTTATTTGAAACCCTGCATAATTCCGACTTTTTATTTACAAAAAAAACTGCTGCATCAATAGTAATACTTTATATGAACTAACTCGTTTGGAATACCACTTTAGTTATTTTAGGCTAGTTACGGTAATGGTGATTCTAAACTGTATTTGGCTACAATAGAGAAATTTGAAACCTTACATAATTTATAGTTTGATACCAACAATTTGTGTTATTTTCTCCCTTCTTGTCTATTACTGTATGCAATGCAAAACTCTAAAATGTTGACGAAAACAATACAGTAGGCATACTTTCTCCATATACTTTGTATAAGGTGAGAAAGTAAAAATCGTCTTTATTCATACCTTATCCAACCACCAACCGTATCCGTGGAACTCACCTACTTTTTGGGTGTTTATGAGTTTTAGTTTATCTAGTCTACAACGGGATTTCATGACATGCATCTGATTCTCATTACGTTTAACTAAGTCGTACATAATCAGTACGTTATAAATTATAATTGTGACAGGTTACAAGATAATTTTGACACACGATAATTTTGACGTTTCACACGATAATTCTTATACGACCCAATCAACACGTGTCCGTCCACATGGGCACAACACAAACAACACAGAGTACCCATCACCTTTCCAATTGTTTCGCACCCCATAATTTACCAGGGTTATCGTATACGATAATTTTGACCTCACACTCACCTTTGCAGGTATTCCTCGCCCACGGAGCTGTACCTAGGCCTGTCAGTCCTCGTCATCTCGTCAACCTACAATGACCGGAGTCTGATGAAGACTGCCGCGGCGCGTCGGCCACTAGCACCATGCTCTTATCTCGAGGTCAAGGTTGTAGGATAACGCGTTACTACAACTTGTATACAATGGCGTAAAATATCTTGAAAGTTAAAAGGTTGAATGAAAAAATCGGAGTATAGTTTTTGAGAAGTGTACCATAATTTGAATGGGGTGTAAGATAAATTTCGATCAAGTGTACGATAATTTTAGTACGGTGTACGGTAATTTTGATAAGGTACGATAATTGTATGAGATGCATGATAAATTTGATAGGATGGAGATGATTCAAGAGTTTTTAGATAACTTCCATCCTCTGGTAGGTTAGGAAGCAGTATTAGCTATTAAGAAGACATCCGATCCATATGCACCCAAAAAATGAAATTCTATATTAATCTTATTTTGTTGCTAATCGAAGAATTGAATGTTTGGTTCGGTTCCCTAAATCAGCTTTTGTTTGGAGATTCTATCATGTTCATGGGTGTCATTTGGGGGGGGGGGGTCAGGGGGGTTAGGCCCCCCTGGATCCTGGATTAGAGAAACAAATATTCCCCTACTAGCATATATTTAATAATTTTTCTGGACAAGCTAAGTCCCTCTTTTTGGTTTTTAAACTGCTAAATATTCCGGGGGAGGGCCCCCCGGACTTGCCCCCTCTTTAGTTGGGGGATATTCCATACCATGGCGTTTGCCCCCCCCCCCTCCCCCAAGGGTTTGGTTAATTGATGCCACTGATCATGTTATACATCCTTGTCCATAACACAATAATTGATTCTTTTGCTAAAGCTCGTTCTAAGCCATACTTTACTGGTTGAAATTCAATTGAGTTTTTATTAAAAAAAAAGGTTAGCCTTTACCTTGTGTCTCTCTTATTATTGAAGTTTGTTTCAAGGAATGTAATTGGTTTTCAATATTAATATCCCTAATTGAATTAAAGTAGCTCTACCTCTGTTAAGTGAGGTAGGTACACATTTTTAAGACTACTGCCACTTCTAAAAAGATTGTTTAAACTGTTAAACTGTACAAATAGCCTGGGCAAACTATGTAAACCTTTGAACCCAATGTTTAATAGGTAATGCCTTTTGAAAAACTTTCCTCAAAAGTTATCTTATCTTCTTCAAACGGAGTTCATTGGCTAACATGCTCATCAAGTTATGGCAAAACCATCTACAGTACTTTTTTTTACCAAAGTACTTGGCAATTTTCCATAGGGAAATTAGTTAACAATGTCTTGTTAACATCCTCTATATAATAAGGACGGTACTAATCTTAAATTTTGTCTTGGTATCTATTTTTTAGGCCAGTCGGTCACCAATTAAATATTTGTAAAGTAAACAAGATTAAAAATAATTCTCTGTAACTGATGATTTGTTATGCCTCAATATTTATATGAAACCTTTATCAGTGGTAATTAAGTAACAGAAGATAATGAATTGGGATCATAATTATCAAAAGAGGCCAACAAAAACCAAAGTATTTGGTAACTTTGAAATGCATTTTCCAATTCTAATACATATTTTATCTCTGTTTCCAAACAAGCAATACTACAGGTAGAAGTTGTGTGTAACTTTGGTCGAAAGTGAATCTTTTGGACACAACCAAGTTTCTAGGCTCAAGATAAACCATCAGCAAAGTTTGGATCAGAAAATTATAGGGGTGGAGCAAACTTTTGGATCTTGCGATAGATGAGCTCTATTTTTTATTAAATTTAAAGATTTTTGCATATTTCAGAGCATTGTGAAAACCTTTTTTACTAAATTATTTCCTTTATAAGATGAGCTCCAATCAACTAAATAATTCCAATCCCAAGAGATTATCTGAATATCTCTGTAAGAATAAATTGGGAGTACCATAATATTGCAGTATATATGATAAATATTCATCCAGTATCTAATTGTAGCATTTTAATTAAGTTATGAAAATTAAAATGGACAAAAAATGTTAACCAAAACAAATTTAATCGCTACAGTCCATCGGTGTTTTCTCAGTATTCTTAAAGACAAGTTTCTGTTTACAAACAACATTTTTCTAGCAATTGTATAAAAAACTTTTAACCTTGAGTTACTAAAAGTTCACATTTAAGTCGCAGTAGTTAATTAAAAGAGTAAAAGGAAACAATTAAGATTGTGGGGTTAGGTTTATCAGGTTTTTATACTTTGTTTTCGACCAGAATGATTTACAATTAACATATTGTTTATGGGACATATCAGTGAACATTGTACCTTATTATCGTGGGACAGTTTGCAGGAATGAGTGGTTAAAAAACTGTATGGGCTACTTTTCATAAGGGAGTTTGCCTACTGAACCTAATCTTAATAAAAATAAACTGAATTTTTTTCAGATAGTTAGAGGTAGCCTTACGCGTCTCGAATTAACTTATTCCTATCTAAATAAATATTATTAAATCTAAACAATATTAGAGCTCGTTCGCTGCGATCACTCTTATTTTATTGATTTTTTTTAATATTGTCATCAATGCACAGCTTCAAGAAGCTCAATGAAAAAAAGAAAGAAAAAGTGCTTTATTTTGCACAATATATTTTGTTCAGTTCAAAGACACAACAGAGAAAATAAGCACAAACAAAACAATAATCAAAATAGTAACTCAAATTAGTCGATCTAACTCCCTTTCCTATAAAATCCATACACTGGTTATGTATGCACAATATTAAAACTCTTTCATAATGAGGAATTATGTACAAACAGGAAGTACAATTTTAGTTAAAATTAGAAAAATTAAATTCCTTTGCAATGTACATCAGATTATCTTTTGGGAAAATATTTGTGAATATGAAAGACGTTTCAATGTTAGGAACAATTTAGAACCAATTTTACCATCAAGACAAGTCTTTCTTTGCTTACAGAGTTATCTGATTTGATGCCTTACTCTGATAAAGACAATTACTGTGGTTTGAAGACAGCAGTCCTTTGTCATTCAAGGCATTTCCATTCCTTTTGCATTCTTTGTACTTTGTGATTCTGAATTCAGTTTTTATGTGTTCAAATAAAATAGTATTGTAACCAAAGTCAACAAATTAAATTAAACTAGGGATTTTCTGCTAAAAAATTAGCAAGATTTTAATGCCTTATTGCCATATTGTTTGGATCCGAGCCATTGAAATTGTTAGAAAATATACCCAGAACTGACAGTTTACATCAATTGATTGTTTTTTACATAATCATCGACTATTGAGTGTCTGAGAGGACAACCAAGATTAGGGAGAACCATTCAGAGGACACAGCAAATAAGCATTCTATTTAGCGTACAAAAAACATTAGATATCGGTTTTATGGGTCAAAATAAAACAAAAATCATGAATATAAAGCAAAGTATCCACCTTTTTTGTACCCTATTTAAAATTGACATTTTAAACCCTACCGGATAATTTTGATAAAAACTTGAGGAATCCCATTCTTTTGCTAGTTTTGGCATGTATATATGGTACTAACATTGTATGACTCTGGTCAAATTTTAGTCAGAAGCAATTTTCATGTTGAGTACAAAAAAAAACATCAAACTTTTCTATTCAGTAAAATAAGTTTCAATCAGCTAACCTAGTCTATGAATTAATACATTTTCTTAAACCTTAATTAACCTTTTTAAATTATTAATTACAAAGTATATCATACGAAACTAACCTTTTAAGAGGGAATCCAAACAACCACTAGCACTTTGTGAAATCACTGATTAAACTGTGTAAATTATTGATCAAAAAATTTGCATTGAAGTCAATGTGAATGATTGAAAGCACAAATGAATCTGTGGTGAAACGAGGGATGAATAGCATGCTCTCCACAATTATTCACAAACAAACAGAACCATTCTCACAGAGATGTGCACTTACACAGACCGAGATTGACTTTAACACCAACAATGAATAACTATCAGAGTTGACAACAAACCGGTTGCTTCTGGTTTGGACATGCTGGATCTCTTATCTACAGAGTTTCTCTAGATCTCATAAAAAAGCGAGAAATGATTTACATTCCCAAAATCTTTGGTTTTGGTTAATCTACAGCCATGAGACCCTAACAAAAGAGTTCCTTCGGTATTTATAAAAATATGTGTTTTTAAAGAGTAACCACATAGTCATCAGAGAAGTATGGTTTGAGAAACATTTGATTGATAAGGAATATAATTTGAGGGGGAAAATAATATTTGAAAAAAAGGAGAATGAATTGATTCCTTTTCCCTTGTGTACCTTCCCACTAATCACCTTTGCCTCCAATTTTTCTCCGATCAATTAAACAATTTGCTTAGCTCTGGTTTAAAAAAATTCTGATGAGAAAAAGAAGCTTAGAACTCAAGGAATGTCAGTGACCATCAAACAATTGAACGATTCTTTAAAACCATACTTGAAGCCGATTAGAGGTATAAAGTTAACTGTACTGAACTACAGTATGCAGAGAGGACTTGGACAAGCTACAGCATTATGATAAAACCGAAATCTATTGCTTTTACATAGACATTTTCGTAAAAAAAAGAGATTTGTGGTAGAAATGTGAAAAGTATGTTTCTGAGTTTGAAAAATAGCATTCTCATAGTCACGTACTGTTGCTGGTCGCTGGAGAGAAGCTGACCTAGAAATAAGTTTCCCGAATGCTTAACTTTTGTTCCTGTTCTGCTCCTTAAAATTTATGGGCCCGAGAGATAATTTTGCCCCCGTGCCCCTTTCCATGGGACTAAATTTTCTCTTGCTTGAGCCCCCACAAGTTTTAAACTAGAAAACCTCTCGCACCCCTGGCCCCGGGCCGACCATGCCCACTTACTAAAGCACATTGAATGAAGGCGCATAAGCCAAACAATGTAATTTTCCTTTATCACAAACTTCAATACATCCTATTGAAAATTAATTTTCAAAATACTCGAACAGTTACTTACCGATTCTGTGTAAATGTCACCATTTCTTCTTTTGTCAATCACTGAAACAATGAAATAAGTTTTCAACCAATATATCAACTGTGTTTCCCCCAAGAAAAAACAATGCAAATCTACATGTTTGAGATGATTTTTGTAACTCAATGTAATCATTTTTACTGAATTGAAACAGATGAGGCTGATCATGCCTTCTGTCCTTGGTGACTATGGGTTCAATCCCCACCAACCACTAATTGTAGAATGGTAGACAATATATTTACTATAGGATGGCAACACCCACCCCTAGTGGCTTTGGCTTAAAGCCAACCTAAAAAGAAGTAACTCCTTCATTAACTAGAAAACTATTTCTATGAGATCTCTCTCCTCGAAAGGTATATATCACAATACAATTATGAAAACCCTAGTCTAATTTTATATTTGTTTAACCCCTTAAGAGTCTTTGATGAAATATCACAAAACTCAAATGGAGCTTAAACATGAGCATTTTGTATTTTAAAAAAACTACATAAACAATTTAGTTCATGCCTTGATTCTAGAACGTGAGCTTAAAAGATAACTATAACTTTTGACTTTAAAAGTCAAAAGCCGTCGATAACGACAGTAAGGTTCATAGCAAATTGGCAAACTCGTGAATGATACTAAGCTGTACGAAAATTAGAAGAATTTGATACAAAGTTGGGTGATAAATTTATCAGAAACTTACTGAACCGTAGATTAATAAATGAGATGGGTCGATGGTTTTAGTAAGATTGTGTAGTTGTATAATAATATCAAATTATCTTTTGATAGAAATTCAGGATACATTATAAATAAATAGGCCTACCAATTTTTTTTATAGGTATAGAGATTATACTTCTACCCATGCTTTAAATCTGGAATAATTTTTGCTTTCTTTTTGACTGAATCCAAACAAATAATGATATTCATAGTCATGTATGTGTGGGTGTGTGTGTGTGTGTGTGTGTGTGTGTGTGGTGCGTGTTTGTAATGTGTACAGAGATAAAGACCACACCTGTAGATTCGATTCAGATGAAAAATGCATGATTTCTTTAGGATTTTTTAACCCCCATTGCAGTAAAAACTGCTGCATGGTTCAAAGGTTATTGCAACTTTAGTGATTTTACCCTTAAAATATCATAGTCACTACCACCGATTACCTAAGGATTGTTGAGAAGCTAATGGTAGAAAGTATGTGTCAGTTTACTGATACAGTTTATTTTAAAATATTTTACACAGCTAACAGAAAAAACATAAAATGTACTTGTTGAGTCGTTACAGTTGCTGCTATAGGTTCTAAATGTCCAAACAATTTTATCTTTATTGAGTCAGCTAACTCCCGAGTTGACACAGGCAAAGCTTAGTTTGCTCTATGAGCAAAATCTTTACTAATCTAAAATTCATACCAGGATTTTCTATCTTTATAGAATTTGTAATAGCTCAAAATGCTTAAAATAAACATTCAGATCTTACCTTTACATGAACTTTTTTTGTTAATATCATTCACCATTTATTTATAAAACTCTTAATATTCAGAGTAAGTACCTAGAAAAAACATATTCCCTAATAAGTCTTAAGTTCGCTAATAAGATGGAAAAACTTCTAAGTTACAAAAAAATAAAAACTAATTCTTTTGATTAACACAAATAAATTAATATAACAAAATAATATTCATCTTTATGTTAGTATTCAGTCATTACCTATATGTCTAAGAATCTTGATTTTAAAATAATATTGAAATGCATTGAAGGTGTTCAAATTCTTTTAGAATTGAATACAAAAACAAGTGATCGTGATTTTAAATTTCTGAGATTCTTTCTTAAATATTCAGTTTTTTTTTACTCCATTTTTCTGTTCTTCTAATTTGTTTCTGGCTTGATTGAGCAGATGATATAATAGTCTACTAAAAGTAATTAGTTTATTACATCAACTTATGAACGCATATTAATGAGACTAATAAATTACTGAATAAGAAAACCTGCATCATTTGTAGACAAATATATTAACATATATATTTTGTTTACCTAAGTATACAAATTTTAGACAAATTAATTAATTATTAGGCTTACGATTTTAAAAACTGTAATAACCTAACCTCAAAAGTAGTTTAGAGCTACAGAACTGAGATAACTTCATGCCTATACACTTTAATAAGAACTTAATTAATTAAAATATACTCACCAAAACGTATAATTCAAAGATTGGAGTTCGTCACAGCTCATTGAACATGAATGTTCAAAAGAGCCGGCACAGAATGTTGACTTCATATTCCGCGCGCTGCTTTATCAGTCAGGCTCAGAGTTCCATCAGCTGATTGAAAAATGACGTCACGAACAGCTGGAGTCCCCAAACCAACCTTGGCGGGAAATGTTGACAAACATTTGAACCAATTAAGCTGTATTGCTTGATTATTGATTCCTCTCAATTTGTAGTGCGACTGAAAAAGGAACGCAACACAGTTATTTTCTTCTTTTAAAAATTGCCTCAGTTGATTTGAAATTATTCAATAAATTTGCAACCAAAAGTTTTTTTGTGCGCAGCTTCGTCTCTAGGTAAATTAACTATATGTAGGACTGTATTTTGAGATATTTTGCAGTTTTCAGTTGTAGTATAAGTGTAGGAGCAGGGTAAATGCTTGTATATTCATTTGCAATGAAACTTTAGCTTTATTTCAAATACAGTACCAATTATATGTGAGCTTTATTGCCACAAAAATTAAGGTGAAACATAAATAGAAAAAAAACTACGGTATCGTAGGCAATTTAATCAAACCCCCAACCCTCTCCTTCCCCCTCCTTGACAATTTCCCCTAAAAATTGTTTTCAAAAGTAGTATGGCTTTCCCTTACATAAAAAATGCCGTTTCACAATTGAAATGAAATTAAATGAAATAATAATATTTTATTTCCCAACTTAATTAAATTACAGCCTTCCAATATATTTACTTTCGTCATATTTCAGCAAAAACAGCTAGTCTAAAACAGGTCTAAAGTAGCATTTTTACTCTCCTATGCAGTAAAACGCGTTTTTAGACCCTAGGGAGTAAAAATCAGCTGTTCAAAAAAAATAAACTCAGTTGTGAATTTCGATTGTAAACAATTGCATGTATCGAAAGTATGTACTGTACAGATTGTTTAATCGATGGTAGCTTTATTGTTGCCTTCTTGTAAATAGTTCAACATATTTGAGAAGAGAAGAAAGAAAGAAGAAAGAAAATCACAGACATGAAAAATCACAATCACTTGTTTTTGTATTCAATTTTAAAAGAATTTGAACACCATCAATGCATTTCAATATTATTTTAAAATCAAGATTCTTAGACAGATATAGGTAATGACTAATAAATGGAAAATAGTCAAAAGAAATGAACAGAAAAAATAAATAATAATGACAACGCGTATCTACACAATTTTTAGCTTTAATAGGATCAGCGTGCTGAACCAGCTGAGCGAACAAGGTGGTATCATTCGCGTATAGCAAAACACAATTATAGACATCGTGATAAAGAGGATTCATTTACAGTATCAAGCAAGCAAGCTGTGCAGTGTGCTGAGAATAAGAAAGGTCCAAGAACCGAACCCTAGTGTTCGACTCCATGCTGAACTGCCAGCTTTTGAGTTCGCACACCTACCTATGAAACTACTTTGTGTCTAATATTTATGGTACTATCATAGATCAAACATAACTACGGTACTATTGTTTGGGGCTATCAACTGTTATTCTATCACTTGCACTGCACTGTGCACTATTATATGCTTGACACTGTAATGTTGTTCCACTTGGCATTGTTGTAATTCCTGAAAAGCTAAGTTTACTTTTATTTACGTACTATTTCACAGCCATTCAAAACTTTTCTCTTTCTTGTTCTTTCTAAATTTTTGCAATATTAGCCATCCTGAGTGTATTATTGTACTGTTTGATTTTTATATGTGTAAAATTGAGATGTCCGTTGCATTTAAAAATGGAGATGTCGGTTGAAATAAGTAAATAAGTTCTCGATCATTCAAACCCTACTATACCCATACTTTAGAAGCGTCTTGAGCAATAAATTACGTGAAACACAATCAAAAACACAGGCATGTAAAGTCACACAAGACAACATAAAGTTGAAAATTTGTCTTTAAATAATTCCACGATGACCTGGCATAAGCGAGCCCAACAGCCCCCTACCGAGAACATAGACTTGCCCCTTCGAGAGCCAGATGGGCGGGAACCATAGGAGCTCATGCGCTTCAAAATTATCACAATGTTTACTTGCTCCTTGCTCTATAGCTTGATTTGAAAATAGCTTGACAATTTGGGGCCCTTTGGGTACACAAGTACAGTTCTGACAGACTTTAACACTTTACAGAAAATGCCCTCCAAAAGGTAACAGCTGAACGAGTGGGATAGCAGAGGTGCGATTATGTAAACAACCCTTTTGATTGACAAAATCGATGGAACACTTTTATCATAACTAGCCATAAAATGCTTAATCTATGCTTTCGTTCACCAACATTATAGCAAATGCTAAGCACGGATTAAACATATTTACATCTCGAAACAGAGTTTCATCTTCAGTATCTACTTTAATCTTCTGAAGATTTTAAGCAATTTTGCCAAATGAAACCCTTACTCTGTAGAGCCTGCCTATTTTGAAATATTAAATGACTGGATTACTATGCACAAATTTATGCACATGCAAGGCAATATTTTCGATATCTTATATGATATAAAATCATGGTGGAAGGAAAATACATAGGTGTGCTATTCCCGTCATATGCTGACGTCAATCAGATTGCAAACACCATTTTATCATGTAGAATAATTATACAAAATAATAACAATCAAATAAAAACAAATATATACTTATATGGCAATGGCAATACAATTGGCTGATTTTTTGTTTGCAATCTGGGTGACGACGTGGTATTTTACTTCCACCATGATTTAAAATAATACAAATTATTGTTATATGTGCGTGGTACACATATAAGACTTCTTTTACAATCCACAATAATTTTCACTCTTAATCTGTCTTTTAAATTTTGATCAACTAACTTAGCTTAGTTCTTCTTTCTCTTTTTAAACTAAAAAAAAGAACAGCTTCAGCTTATTATTTATTATTAGGATGAAATGAAGTTGTTTGTTGTTTGTTCTTTGGAATAATTTCTGTATTGGAATATTCTTAAAACATAATACTGTTAATATAGGGAACATAGATTTTAAGTTAAAGATAAACTTAGTAGTTTATATCATTTTAGATAAATGATGTACAATTTCTTTGGTTACTAAGCGAGTTTTCAATTTAGCCTATTTCTCCTTTTAGGCTAGGCCTCCTACCTATAAAACCATGGAGAATAAAGGGGAACATCTCTGTGTTTTGTGCAATAATAAATTGGAGTCAAAAGAAGCGTTAAGAGAACATTTCAGGTACGTGTTTTTTCGGTTTTTACTTTTCAATTTTTTCCCTTTTATTATTCCTTGTGTCTGTGTTACTTAGTAAGTTAGGCATAAATAATAAGGCACAAATAAATAGGCATAGGCCTACATCCTATCATTAACTTACTAGAATAGGCTTAGACAAAAACTTAAACGCCTAACCTAATTCTTGTCAGAGCTAAACATAGCCTAGGGCCTATGGACATAGTTATTTATTTTAAGTTAAAACCATATTGGTGTGAACCTGGCAATAACTAGTGCACGCGCCTTTAAAAATCTATTGCTGGCCGTTTTGCGGGAAAATACGTCCGCGAGCAATATTACCGATGATGCCAACAGATAGAGGACACTTTAACGGACACGACAGTATCAACATCATGTACCTGGGGGATAAGTTAGGGGGGTAAAACCAGCAATAAGTAGTGTGCGCGCCAGATAAAATCTATTGCCGGCCGTATTGCGGAAAAATACGTCCGCGAGCAATATTAACGATGATGCCAACAGATAGAGGACACTTTAACGGAAAAGCATCGCAAACGCTGGGTCGATGTTCCCCTTCTTAGGGTCAGCAAGCTTACTCTGTTTAGGCCTTCTAAAAAGGTCGCCTCTGACCTCTTGAGACTAGACAAGAGACTTTATCGGGCGCGCACACTACTTATTGCTGGTTTTACCCCCATAACAAATCCCCCAAGTACATGATGTTGATACTGTCGTGTCCGTTGAAGTGTCCTATATCTGTTGGCATCATCGTTAATATTGCTCGCGGACGTATTTTTCCGCAATACGGCCAGCAATAGATTTTCTCGGGTGCGCGCACTACTTATTGCTGGTTTTACCCCTCATAACAAATCCCCCAGGTACAAGATGTTGATACTGTCGTGTCCGTTGAATTGTCCTCTATCTGTTGGCATAATCGGTAATATTGCTCGCGGACGTATTTTTCCGCAATACGGCCGGCAATAGATTTTATTGGGCGCGCGCACAACTTATTGCTGGTTTTACCCCCCATTACAAATCCCCCAGGTACATGATGTTGATACTGTCGTGTCCGTTGAAGTGTCCTCTATCCGTTGACATTATCGTTAATATTGCTCGTGGACGTATTTTCCGCAATACATTCAGCAATAGATTTTATCGGGCGCGCGCACAACTTATTGCTGGTTTTACCCCCCATAACAAATCCCCCAGGCCCCAGGTACATGATGTTGATACTGTCGTGTCCATTAAAGTGTCCTTTATCTGTTAAAATCGTCGTTAATATTGCTCGCGGACGTAGTTTTCCGCAAAACGGCCAGCAATAGATTTTTAAAGGCACGTGCACTAGTTATTGCCAGGTTCACACAAGTAAAAACCATTAACTATTATTGTTGTTTACTTATTATGATGACACTCCCATCATTGTAAGTTATCCTTTTTAAGATGTTTATGAGTGAACAAAGAACTTGAATTAATTAAGTTAGCTCATGATAGGCTTTTAGCCTTGGGCATATATTGCTAAAAGAGAGAAATTTGTCTTGATCTCAAAAAAGAATGCAAGTTAAGTTATATTTTAAGGAAAAGATAAGTGAATGATAGAATGAGTTAGATATGTCTAGGTCTAAGTTAAGTTAAGTTACTAACTATCTTCACAATCCAGATATGTTAGGCTATTATTGCACTTAGGTCCGTTACTTAGATTATCCATTGTTGGGTTCAAAGTCGTAGCCTACTCTTAACTAAATGTTTGAATTTATATATTTTTCTAGATTTCTTAATTTTCATCGTGTCAACGGTTTACTTAGGGCCTAATAAGTTAAATAATACATAATACCATAGATAAAACATTGGGTAGGCCTACTTCTTAGTAGATTTCCCATCCTTATGGAACAGCTGAAGCCAATTTTACTGTTAGTTCTGTCTTGTGTACTGTAGAGTCGTGTCTTGTTTACAATTTGTGTCTTGCTATTTTAGTAATTTAAATCCTTGTTTGACCAAATAAAACGATCTAATCATAAACAATTTTGTCCACTAGCTATATAACCAAACAGTGAGGCGCAAATCATGAGAAACTAACCCTAAAATAATACAAAACAAAATACGACTCTACAGTACACCGGACAGAACTAACAATAAAATTGGTTTCAGTTGTTCCATAAGGATGGGAAATATACTAAGGGACTATGTTTTATCTAGGCAATGATAATACCTAGGCCTAACACAAAAATAAAACAACATGAAAACATTAAAGCACGTGCATAGCTTAAAAACTGCCGACGAACTGATTGAGCCTTATCACTGCAAGAGTTAGGTGGAGCTACACATCTGGATTGCGAAGGCAATAGGCCTAAGTAATTACTTAAGTAACTTAACTTAGTACGGTAGGCTACCTATATATTTATTCATATGCAATCTACCATAGGCCTACACTGAAAATCAAGAATGAGTTAGACTACAGCTTTGTTTCTAAAAGGTTCTTTTCTCTTCTTACTATGCTTGTTATTATTCTGGTTTAATAATTTTTCCCCCCATTTAGGAAACATGCAAATAAAGAAATAGATGGTAAAGGCCGACCAGTAGGGCCAAACGGAGTTGTGGACGTGACTAAGATGCGAGGTTTTGGCTACGAGAAAGGGTCTGCCTCAAAGTTTGTAGATGGTGAAATATCTTGTGATGTTTGCGGTGAAAAGTTTAAATGTAACACAGCGGCTATTCAACACAAGTTCAAGAAACATCCGCATACATTGGTGAAGCACTACTGTCCTGAGTGTGGGATGCAGTTTCCGCTAAAGGTAATGGTTGATTTAAGTGTAGACAAAGAGATTCTTTATTTAAACTCGGAATTAATTCTTGAACAAGTCCTCCAGAGGATGATATATTGTGTTTTTTTCTATATGTGTCTTTTGTCTTTTCTATTTCCTACCTGTATTTCATTATCACTGTAGATGTAAGCTAGCTGCTATCCCCTTTTAACTAAGCATACACTGGGTCATTACGGCACTGATGGTCAGTAAGCCTACAGACGCTCCGTACTTTAGTCATGGACTACGCACACTGGATCGTTAGGTACTGTATAGGACATACAGACGTTTTGCACTTTTTAGTAATTTAGAGCGCTGCACGCTCTGGATCGGTCGGTACGAGATGTACAGGGGATAGGTAGGCTTACATCCACAGCCTCCTCCTACTTCTGTCTAAACTTATTTTTAATTACCTATCAGAAATTATCTTTGATTTTCTTTGGTAAAAACGCACAACAAAAAAAGTACACAAAACCAAAATAACGTTCTATGGGAATCAGCTTAAAGTTAAAGCCTTTGCACCAGAGTCTGAGGACTTAGTTTAAAACATTGTAAGATTGTGTTTCAGTGAATCTAACTTATATTAGGCCTACTTTTGTTTCTTGTAATGTAAGTGTGGGTTTCACAATATAGTTTACATTTATCCTGATTATTTTTTATATGTTTGATACGTTCCAACACATCCAACCAAACACCGTTAACATTTTCAAAGTAGCAGGACGTTGCTCTGCAACCTCATTGTGTGTTGATTCTAGTTCTGACTGAGATGTAAAATAACTCAATCGAGAAACTTTTTGTGATAACTTTCAGCAAGCAATGATTTTCCAGTCTTTCCAATAAAAACATGTATTATGAAATTTACCAAGAAAAACACAACAGTTTGTTTATTTTTCAGATACATAGAGATAAACACCTGGCGGAACATGTTATTTTAAAATCTCATCCGAATGTGAAATGCAACGACTGCGGGGCGATTTTTTGCAATAAAACCGCTCTTGATTATCATAGAAATTCTACTCATCAACGGTAAGGAGACCAACAGTTGAAGTGGTAACATATTTTTTACATTGCTTTCTTCATGTTTCTTTACATTTTACCATCACCATGGTACATAAGTTCCAAAGAACATAGGCTAGTTCCATAAGGCACTCAGAGTTGCTAGTTTCTGTCATTTTGCATATAAAAGTGGTATATACTTCAGTATCCAAATGTGAATGATTGTATTACGGTACACTAATTGTCCGTTTGATTGTTTTTCATGAAGCCAATGCTGGTTGCAGGATCATCTCGTTGTACAGTCCAGTGTTAACGCCTCCCCCCAGCAAGAAGATAAAGGTGAACAACGCCGGGGATCCTCAGAGCGTGTACTACTGTCATCTGTGCGGCTTTGAATACATTGTCAAGTTTAACCTTCAGGTTGGTAAATGTGGCTGTGATAAAAATGTTAGTCCCTCATAGCCACCCTCAGTTTATTCTACCTCTTCTCGGAAGTCAATGTCAATACGTATTAGGCCCTACCTACGGCCTACAGAAGTTGCACGTACACGTAATAATCATTTACATGCAGAATTTTTTTTATTATTTTTTAGTTGCTACTTTAATCAGGCTATCATTTAACACTTACAACACCCTGACATTATTATACAACAACACTCTGATATAAATAAATGTTTGTCACTCTAGAAACACCTGGAAAGGCAACACTCGAAGAAGGAAAGGGACGAAGCGCCGCCCGAAATGATCAAATGCACAACCTGCGACGCTCTGTTCTACAGCCAGAAGGCCTATCAGAACCACAACATGTACCACAAACCTGATGACCTTTATGTGACCAGTGAACAACAGAGGTAAGTGGCGAGAGGCTAATAAAATTAAAATTAATTTTTAAATGATTCTGTAAAGTTATAGGCTTACACAGTTAGACTACGAGTTGAACTGTAGCTTGCTCCAAAGATGGATTTTACCTTCATATGTTAGTATGCTAGGCCCTAGTCTGGAACCATTTAATGCATAACTTCAGGTTAGGCCTGGAGGGTCCTGGAATTATCACTTGGATAAAATCCATTTGTGACTGGCGTGTTTTGAACCTGGGACCAAAGCATCGTGATTTACCACTAGACCAGCATGTTCTACAGAGGGATTGCCACAACACATCCAAAACTACTATATTTTTTTACTGATTCAACGACACAAAAATTACTCAAAGACCAGGTTTGGACAATAATCTCATTGTTTTTGAATCATGGAAGTAAGAGGTGGGCATACAAATTTAAATTTAGCCTAGTAGCAGAGTTCTAATAACCGCCAAAACGTATGTAGCAAGGTTTACCAGACACTACCCACATGTTGACGATTGTCGGTAATTATGTCGACCTCCAGTCAACGCTCTAAAAATTAATTTTTTTTTTTTAATCTGTTCGTTTTTTAATGCTTATTCCAAAAATGATATTCATTTTTTGCGGAAACGTCCCGTTTTCCCGGAAAATGGGAAAAACGGGGAAATTTTTTTTTTGCCCAAAACCCATGTTGTGGGTACTCAAATTGTGCAGAATTTCCTCCTGAACAAGAATATGTAAGTTTTATTACGATCGGAACACTATTAAGTAAAATATCACCGGAAAAGCAACCGCGCTGGCTACTTATGTACTGCCGCATGGCGCTAGCATTGCGGGTGACTCTAAGCCATTGTAGAATGCGGGCTTTATTTTGGGTTAGGTTAGGTTAAGTTTGGTTGGGCTAGGTTAGGTTAAGTTTGGTTAGGTTAGGTTAAGTTAGTTTAGGTTAGGTTAAGTTTTGTTAGGTTAGTTTAGGTTAGGTTAGGTAAGTTTGGTTAGGTTAGGTTAGTATAGTTTAGGTTAGGTTAAGTTTGGTTAGGTTAAGTTAGGGCTTTATTTTGGGTTAGGTTAGGTTAAGTTTGGTTGGGCTAGGTTAGGTTAAGTTTGGTTAGGTTAGGTTAGGTTAAGTTTGGTTAGGTTAGGTAAGTTTGGTTAGGTTAGGTTAGTATAGTTTAGGTTAGGTTAGGTTAAGTTAGTTTAAGTAGGTTTGGTTAGGTTAGGTTAGGTTTGGTTAGGTTAGGTTTGGTTAGGTTAGTTTAGATTAGGTTAGTTTATCAATAACATGAGTATTGTAAGTAAACTAACCTAGCCAAACTCAACCTAACCTAAACTAACCTAACCTTAAATAAAGCCCGCATTCCACAATTTTAGGTCCATTTACTTACAAAATTCATGTTATTGATAAACTAAACTAACCTAACCAAACTTAATTTAACCCTCCGAGTGTCATGCGTCGCTGCAGCGACGCGTAACGCACTTTGTATAGTGTCGTGCGTCGCTGCAGCGACTCGCGAACACTGTTTACGGCGAAGGCTCTATGACTAACTGAATCGGACTGTACTGGATTGAGTTAGGTATCGTTCTGTCCGTAATATTCTAAGCTTTCTGCAGAGGTCTGTCTCTAAGCACTATTCATTTTAGTTCCGAAAATATTGTAGCAGACAGCTGACGTGCGTGTATTTGTAAACAGCTAGGTTACCCTCGGACCGATGACTGATGTGTTTTATTACGTTTATCATTGTTTTAGTGTTAAAAATCAAAAGTAGTGATATACGTGGTGCATTATAAGAAGATTTAAGTGGTTTTGAAGTGCTGGTTGATGATCCTGAAGAAGTAGGTAGTGATATTGATGTAAATTATCAGCCAGATTCCTAGCTATGGTTGGGCTATGCATTCTTAGCTAAACGCTATGTACTGAAATCTGTTTTTTGCCCATAACTTTTTTATTTGCAAATCTACTTCCTTATATTATTATAGATTTGTAATCCTCATAAAATTTAGAACAAAGTGGCTATTTTCAAATATTTATAGGCCTATAATTTATACAATTTCATTGAGCGCAAACTTATTTTTTTTTGAAAATTTTCAAAATTATACATTTTTTTACCTAAAAAAATTTTTTTTTTTTAATCTTCCTTATGTTTTATATATAATATTGAAGCCCAAGATTTTCCAAACAAAATGGTATATAGAACAGTATAATTAACATTGTTTTTAAGCTTCTCAGATCAGTTTTAATAACCTTGCAAATGAGCAAAAAATAGGCTGACATTAAGGCCAAAACACGTGACACTCGGAGGGTTAACCAAACTTAACCTAACCTAAACTAATTAACCTAACCTAACCTAACTAAACCTAACCTTACCTAACCTAACCTAACCAAACCTAACCTTACCTAACCTAAACAAACTTAACCTAACCAAACCAAACCTAACTTACCCTAACCAAACCAAACTTAACCTAACCTAACTTAATCAAACTTAACCTAACCTAAATTAACATAACCTAAACTAACTTAACCTAACCTAACTTAACCTAACCTAACCTAACCTAGGCTTAACCTAACCTAACCAATCCTAACCCAAAATAAAGCCCGCATTCTACAATGGCTTAGAGTCACCCGCAATGCTATCCCCACGCGGCAGTAGCCTACATAAGTAGCCAGCGCGGTCGCATTTCCGGTGATATTTTACTTAATAGTGGTCCGATCGTGATAAAACTTACATATTCTTGTTCAGGAGGAAATTCCGCACAATTTGAGTACCCACAACATGGGTTTTGGGCAAAAAAATTTTTTTCCCGTTTTTCCCATTTTCTGAATATCATTTTTGGAATCAGCATTAAAAAACGAACAGATTAAAAAAAAAATTAATTTTTAGAGCGTTGACTGGAGGTCGACATAATTACCCGATTGTCTACCGAGGTTTTTTTAGCTGCTATTTGTCATTTAAAACACATTCCTGGGGCTATAAAAATAAATTACAAATATAAAGAATGGTGAAACAAAACATAGATTTCGGTGAAGCCTAATTTCTAGGATTTTTGTGAGGGTGTCTTACCTGAATGGGAAAAAGTCCAATCTGGTCCAAGAAATACAAAAATTCACTTAAACTATCTCATTTGGCAAATTTAAACTCTCTTTTCTACTCGCACCTTCATTAGTTGAAAATGCTGTTTATGACAGTAAAACATTCTAATTTTGTGTGTACAGTGTAAAGTTTTATGTTTCTCATGCCAGATTGGACTATTTCCCATTCCGGTAAGCATGCTAACCTTACAAAGATCGTAAATATTTAAAGATTATTTTCTTAGCTGTGACCCAGAATCAAGAACGGAATAAACATTTTGTTCTTCCTCTATAAATTAGGCTTATCTGTGTTCCACAAACCGAGTAAGAACTTAACTTCAAGGCTGGGGTAATTGTCTTTGTGTTAGGGACTCCCTCCCACCTAAAAACCAAGTACATTAGAAAACGTAGTTGGCCAGTCTAATTTTTCAATAGAAGCTAGGATTTCAATGACAGACGAAAAGTCTCCGTGATAATTATTAGGATTTAAACTTAACAAAAAGCTAGAATTTGCCTACGGCGTCTTCCTATGCATTTGTTTCTCAGAGTAGCCTGTTAATACTTAAAGTGCATTATTGATCAAGTCAATGAACTCAGATAGAAGGAACTCTAAAAATGTGAACGTTTGGATTATGTCAATAGTGTGAAAACTAATTGACCAATTTAACTGTTTTTTTCCATGAATAGAGCTAATATACCACAGGCTTAATGGACATAGCTATTTTTTATTTTAACATTCTCCTAGGTTTCTGCCCTGACGGCTTGCAAAGTTTCTATGTAAATCTTATGAATACACTTAATATTAGAATAGCCAAATTGATATAAACCGTGTGTTTAAAAATTTATTGATGCTTTGTCAAAATTGTGGACATGTATCAAGGCCACACTAAAAATAAAACAGGCCGTAATGCTCGTCAAGCATGACGTCACGATAGAAGACGGCAATGACGTAATGTTTGCCGTTTGTGATCAGCTGCTTGTTTTAATCTTTCCTTGAAAAATAAATAAATAAATACTTAGGTCATAGCCGTCTTCTATTGTGACGTCATGCTTGACAAGCATTACGGCCTGTTTTTTTTAGTGTGGCCTTGCGTGTATTTATGAGTTGATAACTTTTCATACAACAGATCTATAGAACATATTATTCTCTTATTGTTCTCTTCACGTTGCGAAGCACGGGTATGGCGGCTAGTCCAATTATATACCCTTAATGTTGGGTGTTTAGTAGAATACACAGATAGGTTTTCAATTTAAGGAAACAATATAAAGAAGATTGGTTTCAGGTTAAGAACTGTGACAAGAGTGGACCAGGATTTTGACATCAGAAGGGTCCAGCTCGGGGCGGAAAAATACCTTCCAAAACTTCCAAGGAGGAGAAGGAGATTAAGACAGCCGGTGGTGAGTAAGGCCTTTCACTATTGCGATCTTAATTCAATGGTGGACACTTTTAAGAGATTACAGATCAGGGAAACCGGGAATTATCCATGTACTTATTGTGACAGCAATCATGCAGGAATTTTGAAGGAAAACCTGATTTTAGTCTGCGGTCAATAATTAATGGCGGCAAAGTGGTGAGTGTCTTCCTTGGTCACATTAAAATATAAATTGAGAACATCTACTGCGGTCAAGTTTAAATGAAGAACATCCTCTGGGGTCACAATGAAATTTTGAACATGTCCGCAATCATGTAGAAATCAAAAACATTTTCTACAGTCACAGTAAAAGTGAGAACATGTTCAACGGTCACAGACAATTTTTAAACTTCCTCCGTGGTGAAGGTGAAATCGGGAACATTGTCTGCGGTCGGTATGCGCTTGGCTTGGTTATCTGTCCTTTTAAGCCGTGTTTGCACGACACCATTAGGCAGACAGGTTACTTGCCTTAGTGTATTTTAAGTTATCTGAGGCAAGTAACTTGCTCGCCAACTGACTTTGTGTAAACTCAGTTTTTTTTATACAAATGTCTGCATAGTACATGGATTATTTAAAATAGTCGTCTTACTTACATGATTATTTTATGTCTAGTAGTACTGTATAACATAAACTAGAAACATTTTGTGTGTACTTAAAAAGGCAATTATGTTTTAGGAAATTATAAAACCTGAGAAAGAAAGCTCTGATGAAATGTCACCACCCTCTTCAATGGATACCTCTAGTGATTCCGATAGTGACATGCCACTTAGTAAGAGAATAAAAAATGCAGAGGAAGGAAGTCCTATAAAGAAGGAACAAAAAAATGAAACCAAGGAAGAAAAGACTGAAAAGAAGTGTGAGAGTGACCCAGAAGACAAGATAAAAGTTGTCCGTGGCAAACAAAAACAGTTAAAGCGCAAAGGTCAGAGTAACAAAAATAATAAAAATCAACTCATGAAATCGGTTGATGAAGACAGTGATGGTGTAGCGGAGTCGGACGATAAAACAACAAAAAATTCTTTGTCATAAGTTGATGTTAATACGTTAATTTGGGCCATACACATTTAAGATGTGTTGCAGTCATGTGGATTTGTCAGTCAAGCTGTATTGCATTGTGGTATAGAATTATTAACATGCAGTTGAGTCTGTTGAGTGTAAATGAGTCCCATGGGTTTTATTTCAAAAAAGTTCATCTGTGCTTAACAAATGAATGATAACCTAACCTTAACTCTAATAGCCTATTACAAAAACAACTAGACTTACCAAAGTTATAGAACTCTAGAAGTATTTTTCTACAGTGGCAGTGGAAAGTGAAAACATTTATAAAGTCTCATTATTTTTCTATGAATACTAATCAATTGTAAACCTAATACTCGGCTGAAGTTAGGAAGGAAGGAGGGCCAAAACAAATCTGATCTTTAGAGTGGGAATAAAAAGAAAAGACAATGTCCTATAAGAATTTTTCCAAAACGTATACCTTTATGTAATTTCTTAATACAATTAGGCTAATAAATAAATAGCTTGAAATATATACATATATTTACAACCGAATAAAGCTTGTATGCCTAACTTTGTTAAGAACTAAAAGGTTGCAGAATCTCGTGTCCCAATAAAAAATTAAATGTGTGTGGCCCTAATATTAATTACTATTGGCGACTTTCTCCCATTTAAAACTTGTATTTTATTTTCAAATTACTTATGATAGATAATTTATGAATATGTTTGTTTCCAACAAAATAAGATTTTTTTTATTTAAATGGTAGATTAATCAGATTAAGCTTTATAGTTACTGATTTTGTTTGTTTATGGTAAAATGTTTGTTTATAGTTTGTTATTACAGTGGTTTATTTTATTAGTTGTCAGTAATTTATTTTATTTTTGGCAGGGTCTAAGATACAATGAAACCCTGCTAATCCAAGTTTGGCGGGTCCGACTCATCACTTAATCCTATCAGCGACAATGTTATTGCAGTTATAACATGACTATCTGCCTTGGTCTTGTGGAGATCATCGTCGTATCCCGCAATCAAAGAAAAAATGTTGTTTATCCCCCCCGGCCTGCAATCACGTAAACACCATTATTGTTTTCTCGGCTCACAGGAAAATATATTGTCATCCGCCGCGATTGTGGCAAAATATTAAACGTCTCTGACGGTCATCCACGTCCTACGCGATCAGTAATGTCAGTTGATGTTGATGCACAATAAGCTTCGGTTGACGTGCTTGGACCACGAGTCCACCCTCTTACAATCAATGTCAGTTAGGTATCTGGGATAGTTTGACCTTTTCACTGTTCCAACCATGCTACTGATCCCGTAGGTGGCGTTAGTACGGATATACTGTACCTAATTGTGTTTATTGTATTGTTAATTTTGTTAAGTAAGTATGATTCCTTAGTTTAGCATCCAAAATATTTGATTGGTCATGTTTTTAAGTTATTATAAATAGGTAACATCGCCCAAACTGCAATTTACCATTATAAAAGGTTTATCTTTTTTTACCCTCCTTACTACTTTTTTTAAACCTTAATGCCTCTTTTACACATTGAATAATGAAGGACAAAAAGAAAAAAAAAACAGCAATCGTTTACGACTAACATTGGAAATAATGCTGAAATAATAATTTAAAATAACTGTGCTAACCTCGCCTGAATTCATTTGCGTTTAAATTTGTTTAAAAATACTTTTACTTTAATAGGGTACTTTATTCTATTTCCACTAACGTACACATTTTTTCTAACCTTTTCATAATTGAAGTTATTTTTTCTGTTTATTTTGAGTGAAAAATACATTTTAATATCGAAATATACGTTTTAAAGTTTAGATAAACCATCACACTCAAATAGTTAATAAGGGAGAGAAGTTAAAAATGTAAGAAATACATAAGCAGGTTCTTTAATTTACTCAAATGTAATGATGATTATTATTCTAATTTCTGGGAGAAAAGTTGTCGTTTCGTTTTGGTGAATTTCCTTTAAACCCTTTCATGAATGTTTCAATTGAATGTGTCTTCATAGAACAATTCTGGTCATTACTCTAAGAACTATAGTCTATTATATCTCTGTAAGAAAATAACACTAATGCAGCAGTATTCAGTGTAGAGAGATTTGTAATTGTAGTAAAAATGTATGATTTATTTGTATTTCTTGTACGATTTCTTTGTCAATCCTTCATAAACAAAAAAAAAATTAAAATTATTGCTATCATCTTAGATCCCAATATTTATTTTATAATATACTAGCTGTACCCGCGGGCTTTGCCCCGTTTTACTTCATAAGTGAGCTCGTTCGCATGGCTCAATCACGTCCTGGTTGAAGTTCGCTACGCTCACTCATCTTTAGGTTGGAGCAGAAATTTTGAAATTCAATTTCAACGCTACAAATAAATAGGCAAATCATAACATAGAGTGAATCAAAAAGACTTGGCAATTGTTTATGTTATCGACACTAACTTGTCTATAAACTAATACTACTTGTCTTATAAATAATACAACTTTTATTTATATTATAAAGATATTGGAGGATTGGTAATGATTAGGCTAAGACACCAGTGAAATGGATTCACTTTATTTGTTATTCGATTCATTATCCAACTCAGAAACAAAAAATGACAGATTAAAACAATGTGATTAAATCTACACAGCCATGATAACGGTAGTAAATCAAACACTTTCACAAAAAAAGGTAGGTTAGTGAAAACTTAAACAGTAGATTTAAAAAGGTAATACAAATAATAATTAATTTTCATTGGTTATATTAAATAACAGTTTCACAAATATAATCACAATATTGTATTTGATCAACGAGGTTCAAACTACTTTCAGTATGTTTAAACAACTCCCTTACTACCTCAGGTTTGTTTCAGTTTACCAAAGTACAAGTATTCCAAGGAAAACACACACAACAATTCAACTGTGTTCTAGCAAAATTGGAAGGCTAAATAAATATTAACATAAAACACATAACTTTTACTGACAAGAATGTTTGCTAATTCCCTATTTAATTTATAAAAATTAAAACCTTCACCACAAAAACGTAAAACACTTTTGAGTTATAAGTCTCTCAAGTTGATTTTTTTCTTGTAGACAAAAGATAAATTTATATGGTGAAAGTCGCAAAATTCACACTGATTTAATCAGATTAATTAAGGCTACAAAATTTCAAAAAGACTATATTTCATATATGGTGTTTACCAGTACCAGAACCATAAACAAATGTAGAATGCATGTAAGCAAAGTGGACAAAAATCACAAACACTAGATGAACGATGGTGGCAGTGCTGCAGACTAGTAATCTAGACGCTGGGCGAGGGATGGAGGCTAACAGTACGAGAGCAATGCGAAGACCACTCAGTCCTCCGAACACGAACAGATTGGTGAAAAACACTCCGTTGCTCCTTTCGTGGTCAAACAGTTGTGAAACGGCCAACGTAAAAATGTGACCGTAAAGACCGTAGCCGAGAAGAGACGCTATGTCCAAGAACCCAAGGGTGGCACGGCCTAATTTAGCCAAAACAAACGTAATCAGAGGAAAAATAGCGCAATAATAAAGTAAAATTTCAGTAGGACTTGTATTTAAAGCTGCAGATTGCACTTTGTATGAATGTCCATAGTGCAAGATAGCAGCTAGAGTCAAAATCGCAAGACACGGTCCGACAAAGTCCACATACACTCGTCTAGACTTGTCTCCTAGAATAGGTGGCATGAATGCCAACGCGATTCGTTTCGGCAAAACCCACGGCGGCACAGTAAAATAGTTTACTAGGCATCCTATGAAACTATTGTTGGAGTATTTGTTTTTCCCAGGGTAATCTTCTGACCACTGGTTGTCGATAAAAATCACCGAATGGCTCTTCATCGTTGCGAGATTTCACAAAAAAATAAAGGTTCAACAAACAATATTAAACACTACGGTACCAAAGTCATTCGTTACTTCATAAAATACTAGCCTACTTCTTAACTTGTTTTTCTAAATCTTCTTTTATTTGCTTTAGTTGGTTTTCTAGTTTAGCCGCAAGGTTTTTCATGTGTGACAAATTAATGTCTTTAAGTCTACCAGAGGCCACTTCACTATCAACTACACTTTTAGTTTGAGTTATGAACTTGATGAAGAATCTGGCTGCTCTTCTGATAGGATACGAGTCGGCTAGTTTGTTCACTAATTGTTCGTTATTTGCCAGATAACGAAGAAGAAAACGAAATATCATATCCAAAGAATATCTAGGGCTTTAGGAAGTCAAGTAAGTACATATTCCTATACTTCTGAAGAAGTTCCCTCTTCAATCGCAACTGTTTTCGTAAAGTTTCAAGTTTCTCGAGTTGTTCTTCTTTGCTATATTCAACTCCGGGAAGTCTGCGGATCTGTAAAATCCCAATGGTTATAATTAGTATAATTTTTTCACATAATTTTTTAAAAATATTTAATTTGTTAATGACCTGCCTATTTAAAATGGCAATTTTGCAGGTTATAAAGCATCAGTTCAATGAAAGTTCAACAAATTTGTAAACCACAGATATTACAACAAAAACGGCATGGATCATAAACCTAGGAATAAGTTCCCTGATTCAGTTTTGACACAATACATGAGTTGATACCTTTAACTTGTAAAGATCTGTTGCCTAAAGATTTAACACTATTAAAATGTGAATACTTTGTTGAATGAAACCCCAAACTGAAATCACAGGCCATGCACAATTCCATGACGAGGCTGGCCGCTGACATCCATCAGTTTCTATTGAGACAGTGAAAAAGTTAAGGAAATTTTGCTTGAGGATCGGCTTTCTTAAGAATACCAGTCTATATTGTTGTCTATGGTAGTCTTAGAGTTATCCTCTTTAGTTTGACATTCTCTCAATGAGTCATGACTTTATTCACTAGCAAAATTTCCCTAAATTTTATCACTGTCTCAAACGAAACTGATGAATCATTACACAGCCATTATACAAAATTCCCACAACCTTCTCAAAACTCTTTCTACTCCTTACCTAAAAATAATTTTTGATTCCTCGAGTTTACTCTATACTCCATAATTTATACTCACTTGTTCTTTGGCAACTTCCAACTTTTTATGAAGCTCGATAACCTTTTGGCTTATGTCCTGGGACTGGGAATTTTTCTGAGCATTATCATGGGGGTCTCGTTCCACACTGAAAATCAAAATTGGAACATTAATTAATTTGTTAAAAGCTAATAAAATTTTAGGCCTACACGTTAATACCAAATTTTATCAAAATCTGATTATTTTTGCTTGAGTTAACTTGCTAATGGACACACCTATATGAATTTGAAAGGATGGTGTCTTTGGCCTCTGGGGACATCAAAACAAAAAAGTAAATCGGTCCCGGTTCTAGAAAGATCTGGAACCTATTACCGTAGGTACCTAATAAGAACTGTGAGGACCGTACGGTAATGGCATTCCCTAGACAACAGATTCTCGGGGCTACTCTAATATCGATTTACATTGATTCAATTAGTAACTTAAGCCTTCATTAGATTTTTTTCATCATCAGCAAGTTTGGTTAGTTAGGTTATAACAGTTTCATTTTATAATTGATATAGTAGGAAATATCAATTTAATTGATATTTTCAATCAATATTAGGCCCAATTCACACCAAACGGACGTCGGGCGGAGACGTGGCACGGACGAGGCACAGACGTGGCAGTGACGTGGCGTGTTCAATGCACACCGAAGGGGCGGTGAAGGGACGGTACAGTGGCGAGACAACCTGTATGTAGACTAGACTTTTTGGTTTTTGCTTATTTCTATTAATGTCAAAGGCGTTAGTTAATTTCTGTCAACTTAATTAGTACAAACAAGGGAATTGTTCTACTTCCTCACAAAATTTGATATTAAATTCAATGTCGTCTCACATAGTGAAGAAACAAGTCACAATCTACACACAAAAACAACTCTACACAACAAGGTCGGTAAGTTCAAGCACACTATACACAAGAAGGTTGGTAAGTATCGGTAAGTTCAAGCACACTATACACAAGAAGGTTGGTAAGTATAGTACAATATTTGCAGTCCGAACAACGGGCGCGCTACGGACATGCCACTTCCGATACGCCACGAGGGACGCCGAAGCGACGTGGCGGTGGCGGGAGGGCGGCCGCCCGCGCCACGTCACTTGTGTGTGCATTGACCAATTTGTTTACATGGGGAGGCGAGGAACGGACATATGTCCTCGCCACGTCCGTGCCACGTCTCCGCCCGACGTCCGTTCTGTGTGAATTGGGCCTAAGGGTAGCCCAGTTAAGAAACTGTACCCTTCATTTTTTAATAGACTTATGATGTAATCACAAGATATACTAATCAATATTTCCAATTTGATAGTTTCAATCGATATTAGCATAGCCCAGTTAAGAAACTGTACCCCCTATTAGTTTGTTTTTATGAAGGAAATTTTAATATGTCTATAAATCACCCCTTGATATAGCCTCGGCCTACTATGTGGAACTGGAAACTAAGGACTAAAAACAGTCATGTGACTTATGGACTAGTACTGTGGGGGCACTCCTCAGCCGCTGAGGATATACTACTTTTACAAAAAATGGCCTCGAGGATTGTCACATCTGCTGGGTATTTGGACCATTGCCGGCCAATCTTCAAGGGACTAGGGGTGCTCACAGTATATAGTCAGTATGTTCTGAATATCCTGATCCTACTGAAGAATAACTTGAGGGATTACAGTAAGAGAGAGGAGGTGCACGATTACCATACTAGGAAGGCCCAAAACATCAACGTTCCTCTCTACCGTCTCAGTCGTACCTTGAGTTGCTATCCCCGTTCAGCGATTAGAATAGGTATATAATACTCTGCCCACCCAGATGCAGGAGATGGATGTGCCCTCCTTCAAGAGGGCACTAAAAGGGATACTTGTTAATAGACCGCTCTTCTCCCTTAAAGAACTTGAGGATGACCCCTCGCAAAATAGTGTATGTCCGCCTTGCTATCCAATAGACGGCCAAGATTTTTATAGTGGCCTAATTTTATGGTTTTGTAAATATTGTATATACTGTAGTTTTATTATATTATAAATTAGGACGCAATCTATCAAACTAGAGCTAAGATGCAGGATTCAAGTATCAAAACAATGACATTATTTTAATTATGTTTATGTGATACATAGGTGAACTACAATAAGAAAATCTTTGATGTTAGCATTGCAATTTATAAATACCAATGCAATTTATAATACCTGTTGATAATATAGCTGGGGAAAAGAGTACGGCGATTCTTCCCACAGAAAAATCAGAGTTAGCTTGTAACCTTCGCAAGATAAAAATTTGGCAAAGGACGACACTGTGACGTGAAAAAAAACATAAATCTATGATAACCTATAAACAAATCATTTGAAACAATTGTAATATTACCTTCTAATAATGTCATATATAATAGGGAGAAAATCAACATCAAGATTTTCTACAGTGATTGGTTTATATTCTGAATTGGTTTGCTCTTGCTGTTCATTAATTACATCCATATCAATATTTGACTTGACAGATACAAGCTGACGCTGACATAAGTGAAAGTAAGCAGAGCAGAGCAGACAGACATGGGACACAGGCATGCATAGCAAGAAATTGTAAGCGCAGAGTAGTAAAATACGGTAATGGCAAACGTAAAACGGCATCGGCATAGATTAAAAATACCTATATACTGTCTGTCATCCTTATTAGTAAAGAGCATTGATCGCTTATTCTATAGAAACATGTTTTCTATCGTTGATAAATGATATAACATATCGGTGTTAGGATATTAACGGGTTTGTTACATCGACTTTTTGCTAACCATCAAAATATTATAACTGAGTGAAAATTTAAAAACGTACGTTTTCAGGAAAAGCACTTTGCAAATTATTTTCCCCTTTTTTCAAAACTTTTATTATTTTTTTTATTTCATTAACATTTGAAGTTTCATAAAATGTCCATGGTAACGCAATTTCTTTGGTAGTTTCTTTTTGAAAGAGCATCTTTAGTTGAAAAACACAAAATCCTGTCACGACCATAACGGACGTTTAAATGAATATTAAAAATAGTTAATATTATTTTTATAACTATGTTTTGCTATAAACTAATTTACTTTTATGACCATTATACAATAAAAAGGTCACTGAGCTTTTAGTATATTTGGTCTTTCTAGAAAAAAATAAAAACAACTCAAAAAATTGAAAAAAGCCAATAAAATCTTTTTAAGTTTGTATAACTCCGAAGAAACTTACCTGAGACCCGAAAAATCGTTATGTTTGTATAGAGGTGTGTTTTTTTTGTGTATAAAACATTGAAATATGACGATATTTTAATTTTTGAAATTTTTATGATAGAAATCATAAACGTGATGGTCAGGGACAAGCGGTACGGTCGTGAATTGTCTGGAATAATCTAAACTTTTTTAAACAATCCTTCAATTATCACAATTATTATAATAAAAATATGTGTTTCAATTGAACTAAACTGTTCAATTTACAATTATATTAAAGTTATTGTCACGACCAAACACACTATAATCTATAATGTTGGATTGGTCGTGAAAAAACCCGTGATGGTCGTGAAACTTTGGTCGTGAAATTACGTGTTATTTGGCTCTGTTCTGGCGGTAGCCCTGCACCTCATGTTCGAGGATACAAAGTGGACTTCTACGTTAATCTAGCAATTGAAATATCTTATAAACAAAAATTAACACCATGTCTACTTCATCGAATGACTACGTACGGTCATGGACACACCAAAATTACAAAAAACACAATCTTTCCTTTATTAATCTTGTAATTCCTCCTTTCAACTCGAAACGACCGGCACTACAATCCTGACATACACCCCGAACTAGTCTCTAAAACCAACTGACTCCATCGACGCCAGGCTTGCCACTGTCGTGCTCCAAAGTTGAAATTTTTTCCCAAATGGTCGTGACGCCAAATCGAGGGACAGACTTATTTTGTCATGGTAGTCAGTTTGTAATGACAATAAAATTATAATATGCTCCTTTTTTGTACGTTTAATAACCATTGATGACATAAAAATATGGTTTTATATATTTCGGCATGAATAATTAGTCTAAAAACAGTGTGAAAGTTGGAAAATGTACCCTAGGGACACGTCATGGTCGTGAATTTCGAGACTTTAAAAATACGAAAAAAATACCTAGAACCTATTTAAAACCAAATAAATGTGTGTAATATGTTGCCCCCGTCCCAAAAAAAATTAAAACACATAATAATAAACTACAAATCCAGTATCTACGAAGTAAAAGGCCAGGGACATGAAAACGTACGTTTTTAAATTTTCACTCAACTATGACTTTTCCTCAATTGAAATGTACAAGTTTTAATGAAAATTTGAATGTTGATCTTTAACAAGAAATTAATTTTGTGTAGCAGAGTACTTTGTTTTGCAATCTTAAAGATTGAAAAGGCGTCAATACAAAAGAAGTTAATTAAAAAATGTAGTTGATTTGATTTGAGTCCTTGCAGTGAAAACATTATTTTAGTCATTCAAGTTCTTGCCAAGACAAATTGGATGGTTTTTACCGCTTTTTTTGCTGTGTGAGATTAACCCATTTCAGCATGGTTTGCAATGGTTAACATTTTTTTCTTATTGATATAATTTTATTTTATTTATTATTTCAGCATAGTTCTTTTACGTTAACCCTATTGTAATTATTACTGAACGGTATAATAAATCCATCCCTGTTATTATATCTTTCGCTGTTTCTTGTTTTCTAAATGAGTCAGGCTTCATATAATCTCAGGCATCCTATTAATTTACCTTCTCAGCTCTTCATTGTTTGTCGTTTGTCTTAAATTATCCGAGATTGAAGCGTCAAGCACTTACATTTACAATTGTATCTTGTCGAAATTGTTACTATTTATTATGGTTTTTGCGATAAAATATCTTTATGCTTTTGTTATTGTTATATTATTTGTTATATCTGTATATTTATTGTTATAGTTACTGTTGTTTTAGTACTTATGTGAACTGTTAGAAACTATTATATCAGCTACCATAATTTGCTGTAAAACGGAGTAACCGTTGAGAGGAAATACATAAATAAAGCTTTGAACTCTTTTGAGATATTCATCGATGCTGTAGAAAGGTCTACAGCATCCAGCATCACTACTCAGCTGACTGAGTAACAGCCATCAGCATTTAAATCCCTTCTTACATTTTCAAGGCTCAAATCTTAAGAGACTTCCAAGTGGGTGGGAAGGGCGGGGAATCCATGGTGGAAGCCCTTCCACCATGGAGATGATCGGACCTGCCAGGCATTAATGAGAGTTTCTCTTCATAGAGCTTTGTAATGTGAGCAGGAAAGTTTGTACTCTTTTTTATTAAAAGGTTGATGATGATTTTTAACGCATTCATTCCATTCCGACTTTGTCGGTCACGGATGCAGTAATCAAGTATTCAAGAAGTAGGATAAATATCTAATCCAATGTAGAGCATAGATTCGCCCCTTGCGTGGGATTAACTTTTAATTTGCCACATTTTGCATTATACAAAGAGTGCCACAAATCCCCAAATATAAGCTATGCCACTAATAAGCCTTGAGACTCATCGCTAAAGGTGTGTTTTTAGTATTATTAAAAAAGCAAAACAATATTTTGTGTTACAAAATAATATTGCATTGTATAATAATATTCTAAAATCAACGTTTCTGAGACATTAATCTCAAGACTATTTCACAATCTAACGACTGTAGTTGCCGCACCTGATTAAAGCAGACGTCGAAATTTTAGTCAAACATAAAACATAATCGTCAAAATCGAACCAAATTCACTAGTTGAGGTAGGTCTTGCTCTTGCTACCCAATTTTATGTAATTGATTTTATTTTCTGTAACTTATTTCAATTGAGTATTTTAATTACTTGTGATTAATCTCAAAGTGACAGTGTTAGGGCAGAATTCGTTTGTAAGTACGTTATGGCTTTCCTAGGTCCTAAATACAAGTGATGGCATACAAGTGGTTTAGATCTAATGAGTTGACTTCAAATGATTCAAATGATTTATTTGGCCATTCAGTTCATATACTTGATTTGACATGACTTGATCTTTTACTTAATGCTATTCATTACTTGAGTAGTATTTTCAAAACCTATCAGACACTTAACTATAAAAGGGTAGGCCTATCTGTGTTACCTAAATCATAGGCCTATTTGATGTTTATAGGACATGCTTATTAAATTGATAGGATAGAGATGCAAGGAGTAGGTCTAATATTGAATTTGGCTTTTACTATGCTTAGGTATGAAAAGTAGATATATTTTACTTTTGTAGGTCTGAATCAGGTCGGGTACAGTTTTTTAACTGGGCTACCCGCTATAAAGATCTTTAACACCCTGCCCGAAAGAGTCAGGAACTTAGACCTGAAAGCTTTTAAAGCGACAGTGAGCAATTCTCTCTTGCAAAGGCCGGGTAGACTTCCGTATCTATTGGCACAAACAATCGAATGAAAATCGATTATTTGATTGTTTCATTCAATATATCCTTTGGTTAGTTAGGTTAACCTTACCTAACTAACCATACGATACATCAAATAATCGATATATAGATCAATATTTTCATTTGGTTGTTTGTGCCAACAGATACAGAAGTCTACCCCAAAGGCCCCTCTATAGTGTGCAAGAGTTGGTAGAGGAACCTCTCATGCCGGGTTGAAATTTCCGCCTAAGTTTTAGCCTTAGTATTTATGTTGTAAATATATGTTTTTATTATATAGTATTAAAAATTTGACGCTATCAATCCGTAACCACGGTCAATGATAAAGAAGACAAGTATCAAGTAAGTAAGTAAGTTAATATCGATTGAAACTATCGATTCCATTAGTAAACCTTCATGCGATTTTTTCACCATTAGCAAGTTTGGTTGGTTTAACATAACCTAACCTGGTTATGATAATTTTATTTTATAATAGATGTATTTAAAAAGGTAATCTATTAATCAATATTTTCAATTTGATAGTTTCAATCAATATTAGCATAGCCCAGTTAAGAAACGGTACCCATCAGGTCTAGGGTAGACTACCGTATTTGTATTGGCTCAAACAACCGAATGAAAATATTGATTATTCGATTGTTTCATTCAATATATAGGCCTATCATTTGGTTTAGGTTACCGTAACCTTACATAACTAACCAAACAGTTTATCGAATGATTGATATATCGATCGATATTTTCATTCTTTTGTTTGTGCCTACCGATACGGAAGTCCACCCCAGGTCTATTGACTTACCCTATCAAGAATTGCAAAAATACTTCCTGAGAGTCAAACACTTCAGCATAGCCTAACTCTTAACTTAGGCAGTGTTGTCATGGCAATTTTTGCAGTGGCGGAACGTTGAATTTGGCCCAGTACTGAGGCATAGAGCGACCCCCTCGACCACCCCCCCGCTACTACACATAGCAGAATTGTTTATATTATGATGTAAAATTGTCAAATTAAACTTAGCACTTTTCTACTTTTTGACAAGCTTTTTGAGGTAATTTTTTATAGTGTCTGCTAACTTGAGTAAAAACATACATAGCCTACTTAGTATATTGAAAACTAAAATAGGCCTACTGCAGAAATAGTACAGACATACTCACCAGAATATTAATTTTGACCAACAAAATATATTCTTTGCTCCATAGTGTATTTTAGGTTACAATAAAAATAACCAAATATAAATATGACTAAACACTCTATAATGATGTCAATCAAATAAAAACCATTGCTTTACTAATTTATTTTGTAAATAGAAAGGCTTTATTTTTAATATACATTATAGGAAATGCGTTATGATTTGCTGAATCCCCATTCTGTTATACTGCACAGGTGTGAGGTTTGGTTTGATACTGCACGGTATGAGTTTCATACAATTTAATAAGATCCTATAGTGTGATGTCTTTAGGAGTTTTATTGCTATCCTCGATATAATCTCGGAAGCTATTAAGAGAACTACTTTACTGAATTAAGTTACTCATGTCAAAATTGGTGTAAGGTAGTTGGCCAGATTTTTTCAACATTTACTTATGTTGTATTCACTACAATCTATTCAGGGGTTTCATCAAAATTGTTTTCAACTTTCTGGAGAAGATTGGCTTTAAACCCTTTCTAGCCAACTGTTTAAATCAAATCAAATTGTCTTTATTTCATATTGTACATAAATCAGTACATGGAATGGCGTCAAAAACTATATCTAAAACTTAACATAAAGAAAACAAGTCTAATAGAAATAAAACACTAATTTAACATATATTCTTCTAAAGAGTATAGAGGTAGTGACTTAAAATGTTTTTTTTTTTTTTAATTTGAACAAATTATTTTCTCTCTTAATGTGATCAGGCAGTTTATAAATATCAACTCACGGTTTTAGAATTTACCTCCAGCATAGGTAGTTTTCTTTTCATATAGACCTAGTCTATGGGCAGGTGCTGCAATAGTACCTACCCCTATTTCTGGTATTGTAGGAGTGGCATTCACCTAATAGAGGTAAGTCTGCAAAATTTTGTCTATGAATATAGTCCAGTATAAATCATCATAATATATATATATATATATATATATATATAAAGTGTATTAAATATTTCTTAACATGTTGAACTAAGGGCATTGGGATTTCATCATAGCTGGATGAATGCTTACTATTTAAAGAACTTATTATTTTGTTTATTTCTTTGTCGCTGACAGGTTCACATTTAAAGTATGTCAAGTCTGGGGAAAAGTCGGCTTTAGCATTATTTAAGTTGGGAGTTTCATTTAGTTTAGGGAACACATCACGATCTACAATGTTAATGATGTTTACCTAACCCGCCATGTTAAACTTCCCTATCCCAAGCTTGATGTACTACTTCTTTACTTCACGAGTGAAGTAGTTTCAAAAATTCACTCGGTGAAGTAATGAAACCCATTTAAATAACATTGAGTGCTCAACTTAAGAAAATATACCTCTATGGAGCCAACGACGTTCAACGCTAGAAATCAGCTGCGCGCTTGTTTTTTATTGTTATGCTTTAAAGAATTTTCCTAATCTAGCTTTTGTTTGTAAAAGAATGTTACTGTTAGAAGATGAGTGAAATGGATAATGAAAAATATTGCACGTAACCCCCTGTATATTGTCGGGTCAGGTAAAATCTTGTACGTTACTTGTTACGCAAGAGCGTGTTTACATCACTTGGGTGAATTATGCAACACGATTCCGCTCGTTGCACAACATTCAACATGTGTGATGTAAAAACGCTCTTACTACTCTCGTAAGGTAAATAGCTATTACAGTCAAACAGTTGTTGATTTTACTTAAGAGCAGCTGTACTGTAAATGATCAAGAACTTTGTTTTCTAAGTCTGTAGAATGACAATAGTTTATCTGCCATAATCCATCAACTGTAACCTAAAAGGTTTAAATATTATAATACCCCCGCCGCAGCAAACCTGCAGACTAAGCGAATTACCATTTGCCTGACTGGATTTACACTAAAATTTATCCTTAAAAATATCAAATTTATTCCCTATTCAAATAACATTATTTTAACGATTACTTAGGTTTGCTGCAACAGGGAGGGTAAAAGGGTATTTTTTTTTGTAAAATGTAATAGTCTAGTATGAAATGAATGCATTTTCCAAATTTGATCAAAATATGTTCATAAACAAGCAAACTACAACAATTTACTTATTCTCCATAAGAATAACATGAGAATTTTAAATTTACAATTTTTTTTTAATTTTCTCCGTAACCATTAGGCGCATAATAACGCTTCAATATACTAAATTATTTGTTTTTTTAAGCTCTACAAAATGGTTTGGAAATAAATTGCAAAATTTTAAGTTTTTTGGGTCAAAAATGGGAAAAACCTATTTTTACCCCATAAAACCCCCCGTAAACACCCGTTCCCATGGTCCGATCATGCTGGATCGCGAACTCGTTCGAATAAACGTAGGTTTACACGTTTGTACCAAATTTCATCAAAATCGGATAATTTTTGCTTGAGTTATCGTGCTGACGGACACATATATATATATATAAATATATAAATATATAAATATATAAATATATAAATATATAAATATATCTATATATATATATGAATTTGAACGGATGGTGTTTTTGGCCTCTAGGGACCTCAAAACGAAAAAAAAAATCGGTTCCGCGTCCAGGTCTTACCATGAGTACTACGGTAATAGCTTATTCCCTATATGGGAAATTCGCTAAAAATCAAATAGATATCAAAAGGTTTGAATTTAATGATTTAAATCTACTGTTCAACGACTCACTCTATCACAATAATATGGTGACTCATCGAGTCACAGTGTCAGAGATATGTTTCAACCTTGATAACATTTACCATTGCATATGAAGCTTCAAAGAGGTTATCAACATAACACATGTGAACAGTTCCGATTCTTTTATAATTATTCAGTTAATTTTAAACAGAGTTAAATATAAATTTGATATTACATAAACATAAATTGATTTTTCTTCCCAGTTGGCCTAAGTGTAACCTTACTTTTGATCTGTAAATTAAGAGTTAGTTAATTATTAATTTATTTTTAATTTAGTCAAATTTTTCAAGATTAGGATGTAGCTAATTAACACTATTATTTTTATTTATAGTTTTTTCTTGTTAATAATTTAAAAGTTTTGTCACAATTTATTACTGAAGTGAAATGAAATAGGTTGTTTTTTTATTCTAGATCTCTATTGCTGTCGCATTTTTACGAGATGGTTCTCAAAAGATTTACTATACCATTCAGTTATAAATTACAATAGGTAACACCAAAGAACTATGTCAAAAATAGGTGTTGGTTGACGAGAATAGGTAAACGCTTTTACAAATAGCGGTCCAAACTTATATTTTTTGTAGATGTGACGGAAATCAAATCCTCCCCTCTTGCACTGAAGTTCTACAGTTCTAAATATAATTAACTTAAAATAATTAATAAACTAGTGTCCCTGTTGCTCGAATTCGAGCAATTGCTAAGTATTACAGGCGTTATTAAAACGAATAACAGTCATAATTTCTGATGACTTTAAAATATTAACTCAAAGATTTTGGAAATGCTCATGATGTAGGTACATAACAGATCGATATAATCAAAATTTCTTGAAAATATCTTATCATTTTTCAAAAGCTGATATTGTTTTTTAGTGTTTTCTACAAATAGCCTTACTTATAGCCGCATTAGGTTGTCCATAATAACGATTATAAATTCTAAAAAAAAACACATTTCTATTTCTTCTCCTTGGTGGTGTTCTATGACTTTCCTATGTTCATGTTTCCATAGTTTGCAATCCGGCTCTTTCAATGATTACTAAGAAATGCAGCACAGTGTTAATTCAGTTTTCTTTTTAAGATATCAATTTATCCAGGCTCTCTCGCTTTTTTTCATTGTAATATTTACGCTAACCCAAATTCAAATAGTAAACATTTAATTTCAACCATGTCAGTAAATGTTTGTAGTAAACGGTTAAATTAGCAAACTTATTGACTGTTTATATATGTTCTTCTTCTCACTTTTAATTTCTGACAACAGCTGGAGTTTCATAACAATTTTTGTTTTCCATGTTAATCTTATGGAGGAATACGAAACTTCAAAGGGTCCCAGGGCCTTACTCTCTCATTATTTTCCTAAAAATAAAGTTTCCTGCACAACTTCACGTTACGCTCTTTCCAATGACAGCAAAAACATGTCAATCGGTTCAGTAGTTTCGGAGGAGTAATTGTCACAAAACTCCTGCTTGCGTATTAAATAAGTACCTATTAATATATAGATAGATATAACACTACGTTTTTAAATTTCAAAAATTTGTATTTTTGTTTGAATAGCTTGTGCAGGTGTTGTTTAAGTATTACGAATAGGCTAATAGTTAAAGCCAGGTTTCAATGTAAAATTACCCCAAACGCCTTGCACTTGCTATGAAATCAAATCTTACTCCAAGACCCTTACGCTAACAGCTTTTTTGTTGTCGCTACTGTTACGAGTTCGATCCCGAATCGATATATGCCACAAGGTATAAGAATTCATTTGTAGAGGATACAAACCCTTTAGGTTTCTCATCATACAACCTTTACACATGATAAGTTAGTAAACCCATGTAGCTTGTCTAGTTGTAGGGTGTAACTTTGGTCCCTTAGGTCAAGGGTTCAAATCCCGCCAATCACCAATTATACATGTAGTAATGCCAGGACTTTCATGGAGTAATGTGTTAAACTCTTATGGGCGTGAGCCAAGTCCTAGGATATGCAAGTGAGATATTAATAACAGAAAAAGCCAACGTACCATCAAAAGACCTTACCTTAAACTAAGTAGCCTACAGTTGTTGTAAACAATATTTATTTTATATAGGTGACAGGAGTCACGGGGCTATGCTATGACGGAGCAGTTGGTGAGAGAATGGCTAGCAGACTACGCTGCCCTGAGTCCAGCCGAGGTCAGTGTTAAATACGTTCACGTACATAAATACTTATTTTCACTAAGCTTCTTAAGGTGTGGTTGGGGGTACACTTACTGACCACGCCAGGTTTTATGCATTTTAAACTGAATAAACGGTATCAGAAATACATGGTACACTTTCTCCCATTATTCAACAAACTGTCATGGGTAAGCGGTGGGAGTAACTATGAGATTTTATGGGGAATCACAAAAATTGCAATATCTTTAGAACTGTAATTTGTACAGAAATGGCGGTGGTACTATTTTGTTTTGACTTAGGGCCATAACATATTAAATTTTAATTAAAATAGTTTTGCTGTTTTTATGAAAATCCAAGGTGGGTTATTCGTATGGGAAAATCGCCATAAAAATCCAAAATTCCAAAAAATGAAAAACATATCCTGGCAATACTATAAATTAGTACCCATAAACCGTACCGGTACCAATTTTCATAAAAATCGGACCACAGTTATAGTCTGTGGCTCTGTACTCATCCAAACACATAGACACGCAGACTAACATCACTTTGAACCACTTTTTTGGGGTTCAGAGGGGCCCAAAACGGATATTTCCTCCCAGAACTTAAACTTTAACTAAAACAATACATACTGTAAGTTTACTATGTGTAATGGGAGAAAGTTGTCTAACCTTATCTTCTTTAACAGCTTAGTTTTTGTAGTTTTTCGATTTATGGGAAATGTGTTTCAGAACGATAAAAGTCTTTAGGTTTTAAGGATTTGTCCCTGTAGTAGTCTTAAGTAACACAATAGGTACCGTAATGTACTGTAATACAATATTATCCTATTTGCAGTAAAATATGTACTACCATTAAAAATAATAATGTGACAATTTATATCATGTAGCTTAGCCAAAATATTTTTGGAGTCATTGTTTCTGCAGTTATTTTTACTCATAATAATGTTTCCAGTAAACCAACATTCAATGTAAAAAATGATATTCAATTACTGTTTCAAGTTATTTTATTTTCTAATTTTCCCTAGTTACAGCTTGTTTGTCATTTGCAGGTACACACGTTTGCTGTAACTGTTCACCACAACGCAGAGATTATAGCAGCCATCTACAACGTCCTTGAGGAGAGGCACAAATATCACTCAGTGAGTAAACAACTATCTGAAGATCACTTGAATTTGAAGGTTTAAACATTATCAGGGCTAAGACAATAATTGTTAAGTAATTTGATCAAGTCCTTTTTGTTCGTGCAAATCTAAGCCATTGAAATTTTTATGGTTTTTACAAGGGAACGGTCCAAACCCTGGTCTTGTTACTGTCTAACCTTTTGTTAAATAGCTTCATTAATTAGCCCATTGGCAACGATATCTGGGTCTAGGGCAAAGTCCTCTCTCTGCCCCCCTCCCGTACTGCAACGCTCACGGTGAAGGAAGACCCTGTGCTCTGTACGATAAGGATTCCCGCAAAGTACTTGCCATTTGGGCTCCTCCTCACGGGAATGTTGCTGAAAGTCAACAGTCCCGGAAGATCAAATAATTTATACCTGTGCCGCTAGGTCAAAAACTACAATGTTTGCAGTGTCTGTAGATCAAAAATCCCAGAAAGTCAAATAGTACAGTCCGGGCTAAAAGTTTAGTCTATGTTAAAGCAATTGACTTATTGGGAATTTGACCTAATGCAACAGCAGGATTAATATAACGAAATACGGTAAAATACAAGTTCAGTTTCGCTGAGTCAAAAGTGTCGGAAGATCAAAAGCAATAAAAGTGAACGTCGATTCAGTGTAAAGTAGACCTCCTGCAACGCTTACTACACCAACAAAACTCGCTTTTAGTTACTTCGTGTTTTGTCATAATTAGAATAGAGCTAAAATTATCATATTTGGTACATAGCTTATTTATTAATGCTTCTTGCCAACTGTTTGGTCAACACTGTAAATAGGTATAGTTTATGTAATGAAAAGCCTTTCGTCAAAATTTGTGGCATAAAATACACGCAAGGACGATCTGAACATTTCTGGTTATTATATACGTTTGTAAAAGGAGATCCATTTAATTGTAGAACTATTTTATGAGTTATAATGTAGTCTACATATAAACTGTGTAATGTATTACGCCACGGAAGGGTTGAAACCTGTCCAAACTATCATATATATTATTATAACGTAAATGGGGTTTTTTCACGATTCTGAATCAACCAGTCGATGGATTTTCATTAGTTTTGTGTTGAAAGAAAGACAATTTTGAGAACTAGATAATTTCAAAGCCATAATTTAAAATTATTGTCCCAGTTTTTTATAAATTAAGTTTTAGTTTTTAAAAAGTCTAGCAGCCGATGCTAACCTTCTCCAATAAGTCAATGCTTCTAGCTAGCTTTTAGTACATTATAATTTGCTTAACATAACAGCTGTAACATTCAGTATTTGTTACACAAATTCAGCATTTGGAAGAAAATTCAAATACATACTTATGGTTGACTTATTTATACTATGTATGTGTAATGCTGACCATTGATACATTTAATTCTTCGGTACGAGGATGGCAGTTTAATTAAATGTGCATAGTAAAATACAGTAGTAGGATGTTCAAATTATTTTTTAAAGTATTCTTTGTAATCATCGATTTGTTTTAGTCCAATATAACTTGTTTAAAATAACAACTGGTAGAATGTGCTATGTATACTTATAAAAGGCAAAGCCCTCACTGACACACTCACTCTCACTCACGCATCATCACTAATTCTCCCACTTCCCATTTACCTAGGAGGCTGAAATTCGATACACCGATTCTTTGGGCATTAAATAGGAAAACTAAGTAGTTTTTATTATGATCGGGCATTCGGGCTCCGCCCCAGTGGCTCTGGAGTTTCCCATCTTAACCTTATGATTTTTCATATTTAAAAGGAATTAATGAATCATAACAGCTGTGTCAATTTAACAATTTATGACAACAGCTAATTTGCAACCAAAAGCTGAGTGAGCGTTTCGAACGAACTTCAACCTGGAGGTGAGTTAACCCCAAGGCAAGTGAGCTCAGCGAACGAGCTCCAACCTAAAGGTGAGAGAGCGTAGCGAACGAACTTCAACCAGGACTTGATTGAGCCATGCGAACGAGCTAATCTTGAAAATTAATTAGTTTAACGGGGCAAAGCCAGCGGGTACAGCTTGTTATTCTATAGAATTATTAGGTTTTTAGCGAATTTCGCATATAGGGAATAAGCTATTACCGTATAACTCATGGGAACACCTGGACCCGGGACCGATGTAATTTTTCGTTTTGAGTCCCTAGAGGCCAAAAACACCATCCGTTCAAATTCATATATATGTAAGTGTATAAGACATTTTGGGGACTTGACTTTTTCGGGACTCGAGAATTTAGTACTTTTCGAGGACCTGTGCAATTTATTCCATTCCAAATGCAGCGCGTTATCGATCTTCACCCTTGTGTGGGCCTCCCATTCACTGACGGAATGTCTCGTGGCGTATGACGACCGGATATAAATAGTCACTTTAACACTCACTTATCTCGTTATTTTTTTCAGCATATTCGTTGACCCGTCTGCAGGTCTTATGTTGATGGGCTGTCAGAGCGTCTGTTGTAATAACTGGAATTCCTTATGTATGTTTGCTGCTGATTACGGTGAAGTATTGTTAGAAATTCCACCTAATCTTTTAAAGTTACCCATTAAATTCATAGAAATAATATTATTTAACTGTTTGACGAGTACCCCTATTGTATTCAAAATACTCAACGGCCCAATCCAATGTCACGTTTCGTATTTTGTATACTACCGTTAATTACTAGACTTAATTACTAGCTTCATTCCCACTGTTCTTGTGAACTTAACTCTAGATCAGACTGTTTCTTCATCCGCTTCTTCATCAGTTAATTTTTCATCTTAAAATCTAAAAAATATCTTTTTGGTACCTATGTTATCACCCACGGGATCTTTGAATAATTTTAGGCTTAACTGAATCTGAAGTATGTGTTTTGGTGGTTGATCATTGTAATGAATTATATAAGATTAACCTGCATTACACTATCGACAAATTAACTATCAAATATTTATTAAAACACTGAAGCATACTGCAAACGCTGAGTCATACTGCAGCAAAAACAGCCGTATTTAAAGAGCTTAAAGTAGGTCTTTTCACTATTTTCTCCCTAGGAAGTGAAAATCAGCTGATTTAAACTCAGTTGTGAGCTTTGATTGTATGCAATCGCATGTATCGAAAGTATGTATAATTTTTTTCACCACACTATGATGTTTTAGTGGTTTTACATACGTTAATTGGTGGCTGAAAGTTACGTTTTGCTGGCCATGCCAGCTGTCATCGTTATTCGGGGACCGAGCAGGTCCCTAGCAGCGACCACAGAATTAAAATTTTAATTTTAATTCTGTGGTCGCTGGTCCCTAGGGCCGCAAAATTAGCTGCCCGCTTACTTACTTAAAACATGAATGCATATTAAATACACAATCAGTATCCATAGAATTATTTTATTGTCACCGTTGCCTAGCAACAATTTATTTTTATTTTTGCTGATGCCTCGAATTATTTCTTCACATAACCTTAAAGTTGTAGTTGTGCTAACCATCAGTGTGCATTATTATAGAGGTGAATAGTGGCAATAGGGTATAGTGTGGTGCAAAATAGCGTTCGTACCACGGACCGAAATGGTTTTGCAGCTCTCGATCGAGACGAAGTCGAACTATCTCGAGCCGGCAAAACCTTATTTTTGGCCCTAGGTACGAAATATACTATTAAATGGGTTGTAGCTTAATCGGGTTTCAACTTTATTTAATTTACAGTCTGTTTCAAAAGTAGAAAAATAAGCAAATACATTAACAATAATACAACGTTAAAAGTATAGTGATTTACCACTCTCAACACTAGCTGACAAAGATAATTTTGATAACACAGCCGAATCTGAATGGGAGGTTTAATGTCGTAAATGGTGTTGTGATTGTCCAATAAATTTAGTGCAAGATGAGAGCTCGCCTTGTGGTCGGAAACTTGACCAAAAGTATGTATTTTTCCAACTTATCTATATTTACCCTATGCTATAAATAAGACATGTAAATGGAATTTCTTCTATTTGGTTTTATTTTCTGTTTACATTTAGTTGTTATTTCGTTACCTACATGGCAACCCATACGGCCCAAGTTATTTTTAAAATTTTAAATTAGTTTCTTGTGTTTATTTTTGAGCCTATATTAATTTATAAAGGGATTCATCACATCTACAGGAAAATATCTTTCATTTGGTACCAACCGCGTGTAATTCGTTCCAGTAGTATGATCAGGCTAGCTGTCATAAGTTTTGCAAAAGTTGTTTTGTATAAGACGATTTTGAATGATTTTCCAATTTGATTATCTTTTTTCACTAGATTTTGTAATTCCTTCTTTGACTTTTCAAATTCTAAGATTATTATGAAGTGTTCTGTTAGTAACAAACCAAGGTGCGTTGACAATTTTACGTAGCAATTTTGATTGGTATCGTTGAAAAATTTCAATGTTTGATGTACTTGATGATCCCCAAAGTTGGATCCCATAAGTCCAAATTGGTTTTATAACTTTTCTGCAAAGTAACATTATTTTGTGTACTAAGTTTTGATTTAGATCCAAGAAGACAATTAAGCTTAGTTATTTTAAAATTTAGATATTGTCTTTTAGTCCAGATATGTGCCTTCCAATTAAGCTTTGCATCTAAGTGCATGCCCAAGTATTTTATTTCTGTTACTTTAGGGTGGTAAATATTGTTCATGGATACTGGAGGACATGTAGCCAGATTTAGGGTAAAAGTAATGTTTTCTGATTTATTTTCACTAATTTTGAACCTCCATGTTTTAAACCAATGTGAAATTTCATCCAAGTTTAACTGTAAATTTGCTGTAGTTTGAACCGGTTTGTCGTGGACAGATAAAATGGTCATATCATCCGCAAATGTGGCAACGATAGTATTTACAATTTCTGGTAGGTCCGATGTAAAGGGAATATACAAGTATGGTTCAAGTACGCTTCCTTTGGGGATTCCTGATTCTATAGGGTAAAGGTCAGTTAAATAATTTTGATGTTTAATTTGGAAAGTTCTGTTGGTAAGATATGATTTTTAAATATGAAAAACTGAATGGGGTAGCTAAATGTGGCATTCTTGTCAATAGTTCGATATATCGATAGTAATATACACTAACACAATCGTAATAAACGAAATAATTTAATTATATTTACTAAACAGATGCTTGTTTGCATTAGCAAAATAAATAACAATTTAGAAGTCATTTTGAGAAGTTATCTTAGTATTTCTGTTAAAGAAATGACATTTCTTCATAATCTTAACATCTCAAATTACTTTAATACTTTCTTCTGAAATGGCTACCATACTAAATTCAAACTCACATAACAAGAAATTAAATAACATCTAAACATAAATTAAAAAGTTTTACACCACAATTAAAAAAACAAATGTACGATTGCTCTTGCTCATTCTTCGTCAGATTAGGCATAGGCACGAGACCCTCCTTCATTGCGCAGTCTGTAGTCTTGGAGATAAGAGAGATATGCGGTAAAGATAAGCAAGAACTGGAAAGGTCCGTTGTGGGTTTGCAATATTTATCTCAAAATCCAGCGCAAGGTTAACTAAATTTTGGAATTAGGGTCTGAATACGTGATTGGTGAAATCCAGGAGGCAATACTGAACTTGCACTACTTATGTTTTATCGCATTTTTTACCTTATCTACCAAAATTATGCTATTTTCCTTTGGCACTTTAGGGGGAAACCTCTATTTCACCCTGAAAATCACGTTTGGAAATCGAGAAAAGCTTTAGAAATCGGCGATTATAAGCGCTTGAAAAATCTTTTTTTCTTTTAATGGAAGCCTATTTTTTATTATTCGAGTCATTTCAAACTTCTTTTCCTCCTTTTCCTTTTACTTTTTCAGTAAACACATATTTCACCACGAAAAACACGTTTGAAAATCGTTAAAAGCGTTATAAATCATTAATATCGCCACATTTGACTGGTAAGTGTCAATAAAAGAGTGTAAAAGAGTCCTTGGAGCCTAGACGTTGTAACTCATAAAACAATGTAAGAACTACAAAGACAATTTATAATTTAACAATATACTAGATATTTAAATTACAATCACTCTGATGTTTGAAAAAATATTTTTGGACTGTAAATAAATCTCCAGCTGCTGTCTGAAATTAACGTAATTAACATCGCTCTTATGGGGGACAAATCCAAGATGGCTGTTAGCTTTCCTTGACTCCACTGGAGAACAATAAAAAACTACAAAGAACATTTCTAATCTCACACTATACTCGATGTTAAATTATAATCACTTTGGTGTTTGAAAAAATATTTTTGGACGATAAATCGCTCTTCAGCAGCTGTTTGAAATTATCCAAAATGGCCACTAGCCTCCAAGGACTCCCTAAAATAACCTTTAGCTGAGCTCCTCAGCCCTAACCTAAGCTGGGTTTACCCAAAATCGGTAATTTTCGGCACTTTGCTGATCTAAGCATGGGTTAGGTTAGGTTAGGTTAGAGTAAGCTAGGTTGGATTACTTTGGTTTACCCACAAATTGGTAATTTTCGGCACTTTGCTATTTTTTAATAAGTAAGGTAAATTAATAAGTACGCAATTAATAAGTACGGTAAACCATATTACTGCAGAGGCCGGTCTTTATAAGTTATATTGTCTATGAGAGATTTATTTTGGACCTATTTGCATAAGTATGGTGATGTAAATGCAGTTGTCATCGAATTTATAATCATCGATCAGTCTAAGTTTTATTTTGTCAATAAATGTAAATATCCTTTTTGGTTAACAAAGGATGCAACCGAATCTGTAAATTAAGACAAGTATGCGAAAAACTTAAGTTTTCCAACCACCATTATTGCCTTGTTTACAACTATAAAATCGGAAGTAAAAATAACAATTAGGACAGCGTATACTAACTATTTGATTTTTGTTGTGAGTTGTATACAATATCACTTCTTTTTGAAATTATGTCAAGTCCAAGAGACATACATCTAGTTTTGTATTAAAGTCTTCTGTCAAGAACTACACGAATGTAAATGTTACTGTGGACAAGGTAGCTGAAACATTTGCAAATAGGTGTAATAAATTTAAGAATATTGTATTAGTAAAAGTATCATATACATTTGTCATTGATATCACTGTATTAAATAATGTATTACCTAATTATTTGTAGGGAGTAAATTAGTTAGTAGACTATCTATTAATCGATTTGCAAGGTACATTATGAATATTTCATAATGTAGCTTGTAAATCGATTAATGTATTTAAACCAGACGCTCGTCAAATAATGCAGTTCAAGGCGGAAATGTAGTGAGGGATACATCAGGATTAGAATGTGTGTTACAGAACAAGAAACTGATGACAATAGTTGGAATAACTAGTCAATGTCAACGCACTCGATAAAAGCGCGGGATTAAAAAAGGCGCGAATATGTGCAAGTACTACTGTATAACCAACGACAACACCTATGAAAAACCAGACATAAGCTATATTACAACCAGGCCTACGAAAAAGTCAAACTATGTAAATAATGAATCACTGAATATGATTAGACGAAATCACAGAGGTACAAACTATGTTAGATATTTACGTGGTAAAGGAGTGTAGTTTCCTGATAGGTCTAAACAACGTCATCAGTTACCAAATCAATTATTTTTACTAGTTTTAGTCATACAATTGTTCTCATTTAAACTTGCGCTATTATGCTAATTCAACCTAGGGCAGATGTAGTTCCCACAATATATCTATACTTACACGAGGAGAGCGTGGTTTCGGTGATTTTGTAAAGTAAGAAATAATAGATGTAGAAAGAAATGTGTAGATTTTGAACTTTTTTCTTTTTTCATTGATTTACTGTGTTGATTATGCACCACAGTGCTTTGTACTGTAATTATTTTCTGCCATTATGAAAAATTCATTGCCAATATTTCTTTCAAGGTCCCTTGCATTATTTTGCGTGTACTAATATGTACTAGGTGTACAATGCAGTTGTCTGCTTGCAATTTTGAGCGGAGCTATCATAGTACTGTAATCCAATACTTTTGCAAAGTCAATGCTAAATATAGTTCACGTAATTGAGATGTCTCCTACAAGTCCACTAAGTCAATTGTATAATTGTTTCTCATAAATGGGATGACTACTTGTAGTATCCAAAGTCAATGCTTTATCTGTTTCTCTTAAATGAAATCTCTACTTGCAGTATCTAAAGTTAATGATAAATCTATGCTAAAACTATTGCCTTGGGTGTAGTACGCCAGTGTCACGGTGATAACGGCGGGAGTGGTCGTGGTAGGCACGGATGAGTCGTTGTTCTTGCAAGGCTGTTTTTTGCCTGTCTTCTGGCTCAGTCAGCACTTACACCATCGGGAAGAGATAGTACATCCAAACTAACAAAAATAGGTTCCAAGGACCCATATTAGATTTAATACAATTGGCGGCAAACGTTATTGTTGATTAGTATGTTAAATAACAATAAAACTGTTGTAGGAGTTTGTTCCTAACCGTAGGTGCTCTGTATAATATTTAAATCGCTAAAATTATACCCCAACAATCAACGTTTACAATCGTGATACGTAAACAAATGATCCAATAATATGTAAGCCGAAGGATCGTCGTAAATTAATGTCTTTCGTGTAATACAACAATATGATAATAAACAATGTTACTATATCACTAATAACGTGTACGTAGACCGTCGTAATTAGGCTCAAATTAAAATATAATAATGCAATGTCAGTATTAAACAATCTTAATACTTGTGCGTAACAATATTGCTGTACTACAGAGAAACAAGGGTTTTCGAGTCGCTGTTGAATAATAGGACAACAAGAAATTTAATAATAATACGTTAATGAATACTATTACTATTAAACAGTTTCAATCCCAAATATTTTACGGGCAAGCAAGTCGGTTGTATTATGCAGAAATAAAGCCTATAGTAAAATTATGAACGAGGAAACTCAAATAGTAAACCGCACGATTACCGTTATCAAACAGCTGATTGGGCCCCTCTTATCTCTTGCCCATTCATCCAGAGTACAATTGACGAGCTTAAACAGTGTACAGTACATTTCTTTTTACGTACAGGTCTAGAAGGGTAGGTACAGGTCGACTAGCATTTACAATTCTCACCAAATATTTGGTAAACTGAATGATAACTGAAAGATAACTGAATGCTCTGACATGAAGCAGTGTTCTTCTTTACCTATAAAACAAGGTTGACACCTTTCTTCACTGATCACGTAATGCGTGATTTTCTATAAAGTCTTGGAAAAATAAAAGGAAAAATAGATAGACTACAGGTGTACTGTATGTGGTTTACACACAAATATTCATCAAACTGTGTGATAGTTTGTTATAACAATGAACAGTTTGAGAGTATCGTATTGTTTAAGTCGATGGAAAATCTCTGTTGATCCTGTTTTACAAGCAAACCAAAAAGATACAGTAGTCACCACTCTATGCGACATATTCTAGCCAGAAAATTGTAATCGTATGATTCTATAAGCATTGGTAGGATTGCAAAGTACTACACAAACATTATTTCAAGGGTAATAACAGTCACAATTTCCGCTGACTTTAAAAGAGTCAACTAAACTATTATACTAATGGACACACAACTAAATGGAACAACTAATGGAAATTCTCACGATGTACATTCGTTCGATATAAGCATTGAGTATACACGTCAGTACATACGTGTATACCCAATGATATAAGCAACGGTTCTTGCAATTTATTGCTTATTGTTTTTTAGAGTTGTTTTCGGACTTACTCACACTCGTATAAGGTTTTCCACGTTTGTCATTGATAATGTAGCCATGTTGCTTTGAAATGGCGACCATACAAAATGTATGCATTTTAAGCCAAGTATGAATGGAGATGAGTGTGGGATGAGTGGAGCGATCTTGTTGTCCTGTTTGTGACTAAGGCCGACATAATCCTTAGACACAGCTGTTAATTAATAGTGCATACAGTCAATTAATAGCAGCAGAGGTCAAGTTTGGTATCAAATTAAAGGTTTTATTCATAAAAATACATTGCTGCAAACCCAAACTCAAACGAGGATGATGATAATAACGTTAATGATGTCGCTAAAACGTATCGTTTGAAATTTAACAGCTGAAAATAAGTGAAATAGAAAAGGTTTTGGTTAAATCCATCAAATTGTAATTGGACACTAGTAAATACTAGTGCACTTGTTGCTACCTCCCCCCTTCGGTTTCATGTATTCCTCTCAATCAGTTCAAACCTAGGAGGATTAAACATTAATGTTAATTAATGTTAAATCCTCCTAGATTCAAACCTGAAACACCCAGATCGAAACTCGCCTGTCGTTATTTTACCATCGCCTGTTTTTTAAATATATTTTTCAAAAAAGAAATATTATATTGATTTACTTTGGTTTTTAAAAATGTTAACGTTTTATTTTGCTAAAAACTTATGGTGATACGTAAATATTGTGGTGTAGTAGAGTATATTATATTGTAGTTAAGTGTTAAATTTTGAAATTTTAGGGTGAATCGAGATGAATCTTTGTTTATAACATGGGTCTCTCCTACCTTAACATACATACCAAGTTTGATAAACATCGGTTGGAAAAGTGCAAAGATAAATATTTGTATGTAAAAAATACAAAATGGCGGATATCTGGTTAACGAAATTATTTTGGAAAAAATGTTATCCTTGATTTTCTGTTTATTTTGACCCAAGGAATTACTAGGTAAAGTATCTCCCCGCTTATTTTAACACCCTGTTTATGATGTATTCTTATAAGTGAAAAATGTTAGCTGGTAATAAAGAAAGATGTTTTATAAATAATATGAATGTACTGGTGATCTGTATATTCACCTTTTTCTTGTCCTTAGATAAATTAAATTAGATAAATTAAAAGTCCACTCAGCAGTCGCATCGTGTACGATGTAGTTCTTTCCATGCGTTGCGAAATGCTACATTTGCCGTCCTCTTCAACCCAAGTTATCTACTGAACCACTGATTGTAAAAAATTCAAAAAAATATATTTTACGCATTACACTTTTGGCTACAACTTTGCCACAGACAAAACCTCTCTAACCCAAAAAAAAAAAAAAATCTCGCATGCTAACTTTTTCATGTTAGAAATCACGATTTAAAACTATTTCACCATACAAATCATTTTTTATTAATTAGATCGGTAAATAGTTTAAAGTTCCAACAAAATAGTCATCGAGTAGGACTAACCAAGAAGCTCTGTGCCAAATTTCAAAATTTTAGCACAACTTTAAGAACACCAAAACACGAAATTATTGAAGACATGCGTCGAGAGGACTATCGTTGTTTTTAACAGATTATACTTTTGACCTTCCGGCACTGTTGACTCAGCGAAACTGAACTTATATTTTATCTTATTTCGTTATATTAAAACTGCTGTTGCATTAAGTCAAATTCCCAATAAGTCAATTGCTTTAAAATAGACTAAACTTTTAGCCCGGACTGTACTATTTGACTTTCTGGGATTTTTGATCTACAGACACTGCAAACATTGTAGTTTTTGACCTAGCGGCACAGGTTTAAATTATTTGACCTTCCGGGACTGTTGACTTTCTGCAACGCGTCCCTCCTCACTTGTCATAATTCGGGCACAACGGACTAGAGATGAAAGCACAAGGTTGTCCCATAAGTTTCCTCGGTACCTTAATACTCTATGGTTCTTGGGAGAATTGCTAGTAATGAGAACTGAGATGTCGGTAGCAATACTTCAGTACAAACTAAGCTTAGTTTTTTGGTCCGCAGCATCAGATACTACCATCACCGGATTAGAGTTAAACACCAGAATAGTCATATCAATAAATAATCCTGGATTTCAATAGTTTGAAACCAAGTTGTTGCAACAGGTTTAGTTATAACAGTGTTTTAATCGATTCCAGCTGATAGACCCAGTGTGTACTGCACTCTTTGGCTTCTATCGGTCTAGAGAAGAAGATCTACAGAGATTCACGTTGCTCTTCCTCCCCACCCTTGTCTATGTCTACCTCAATGCCGTCGCTCACAGCGAGAGTAAGGTGGGTACAATAATTTATTTCTAACCTAACCTGTAATACCATTTTATGACAAAAGGTTTGTCGTACCTCCGTCAAATAGTCCAACGATTAAGGATGCCCAGCAACTATTATTGTGTTACCCATTATTGTGGGTCTATATAGATTCATTTCACTACACACAATATATGAGATGGAAATAGATATTTTTAATACGTTAGGCCTATCAAATCAGACCTACCTGTTCTTTTTTCTTTGTGGTTAGTGGTGGCCAGCCAATCCAGATACAGTACATTCCCTCATATTTCAGAGTTGAAAAAAAAATAATGTTAGACTTGAACTGGAGTTTGTCGTTGAGGGTTTGTTCGCTCTTGGTTTTTTAATCAACTTATGAATTTTAAACTCCGCTAAAACGTCCATTTTATCCCTTTATGACAGTAATGAACCGGTTGATCAGGTTGATGGCATTAATATTATTGTTACTGTTAATTTGTTGTCACTACCAAAACCTTATCATCCTATCAAATTACCCGACAAGCGACAAGACACAGTAGGATGCTGTCAAACTCTAGAGGTAGCCATGTTCTATTGCACTGTTTGCAAATTGATGTTTTTCGTGCAGAGTTGTCGAGGAGTGGAAGCGCTGCTGGTCGGTATATACAACTTGGAGGTTGTCAATGAGAAGGGACAGCCGAGGGAAATATCATTCCGTCTGCCCTCCCTCGCACAAGCTTCCATATACCACGAGGTATGTCTAGTAGTCTAGTACCTACTATAGCAGTGTTGGTGTGTTGCACCGTGTCCACCAATACAGTGAAATGTCTGAAAAACTATTTGTAAGGAAAAAGTATGATGAAAACTAGTTTAAAAAATAATTTCAGTTTGGTATGGGTTCGTCATATTTGAATATTATGCTAAATCGAAATGATACATTGAAAACATTAAAATCTTAAGCAACAGTTATTTTTACAAAATGAGAGAAAATGTTAAAATAAACAATCCTCTAATTGGGATGGGACTCGCATCTACCCACCCCCTAATCTAAACAATTAGTATTGCACTGTTTTGCCAATAACTTAATGGTTGATTAGGCATTTTTACTTACAGAAAATAAGGCAGTTGAAGAAAAATTTTGGTTAATTGTGCCAATGTAAATAAACTGTTTAAGTAGTTATTTTTTATAGGAGGAGGTGGGAATTCTTTCAGAAATAGAGTATGAGATTACCTGCTCTTTCATCTCCAAGGGCTCTAGCCTCAAACTGTACTGCACTTTTCTCTGTACAGCAAACTTCTTGGGTCTAGGACTTTAAATTATGCCAATAGAGCTTTCCATGATAGGATACTTAGTGATAGGGCACATTATGAGAATTTTATTGCTTAAAGTTTGGTCTGAACCAAAGAGAAGTAAGGAACAGAGGATACACTCCATGGTACAGTCAAGTGGTGTCTAGCACTAGTGATGGTGTCTAGGGCAAAGTCCATCACCACCCCCCGTCCTCAAGTAATACAAAGCTCACGGTGGAGGAAGACCCTGTAGAGTGTGCGATAGGAATTTCTCATAGGGTTTCCTCTGTACTTTACTTCTCTGTGACTGATCGAGACACTTGACACAGTTCCAGGAGTCATATATGCGGAAAGCAGTTTGGTTATTAGATAGTATTATATGTTTTGATTATAGCCGATGAGTCTTGCCCCGGCCTCACTGACAGAGGCTGCACTACGTAGACTAGAGGAGTGTAACACTAAGCTGGTGAGGTGGGGCCCTCTGCCTCAAATGGACCATCTACTAGCTCAGAACAGACTGGTTGTGATGACCGCGCTGCTCTACGTCTACAATCGCAACCTCAGCATGTTGCCCAAGACCGCTTTAGAGTACTTGTGTAAAGTCACGTCCAAGTAAGTGCTATCATTAGGGGACCGCAAGTCTCCTATATTTGTTAAGTCGGGTTAAACCAATAGTTTAACCTACGAAGATGCTAGACCCATATTTTATGATTTGTCCGAGATTGTGGGCGATAATGATGTCACTGTGATCGGGGGAAAAGTTCACAGGTTTGCTATGACTGCGGGAGACGTCCTCAATTTTACTGTGACTGCAGAAGACGTTCATGGCTTTGGTGTGACAGAATAAGATTTTTACGATTTTGCCTTGACCACAGAAGATGTTCTTGATTTTGGTAGTCCATTTCCTTTTTTTTTTTAAAGATGTTGGCGGCCTCTTTTAACCTTGCATTTGCCCGTCCACATAGACTAAGCGCCCGTGCGTGGATCGTTTATAGCAAAGCAAGGAGTGAGCCGGTACAGTACAAAGGTGAACTGTACTGATAAAATGTTATCGGCAGTGACTAGGATCCGAACCCACGACACTACTGCCTTGGAGCCGAAGTCCGCGACGCTACCGACTGAGCCATCGACTCACTAGATGGTGAGTCGATTTCACTTTTATGGTGGTCACTGCAAATTCTCGTACATGTTCCTGGACAGGGCGAAATTGTGAACACCTTCCACTGTCATGGCAAAATCAAGAACATGTGCAGTCATGGCAATACCAATGTGTACTTCCACGAACATAATCTTTGTACTACAAGAAGGCCTTAAAAGAGAACTAACGGAATGCAGTTAATGAATTACTGCCCAACCAATAGGTTATCGGTGATCATTCAAAATTTCCTGGCTTCATACCAAATTTGCGTACATCTCACAGACACAACATTCTTGTAGGATTTCCAGTTTTTTTCAGCTTCCCGGTTGACTAGACATGCTGGTTAGTATTTCAGAACGTGTAACATAATTTTTGTAACCAAAATACAGTTACTTTTTCTCCCCAACCGGACCAAATGGTGGGACTCTGGTTTAAGTTAAAACTTCAAACATGTTTATCTTTGACTGATGTATAATTTTACGCTGATGTTCTGTGTAGGCTGGTGACGCAGGGGTTCAGCAAGGCTGGCAAGAGAGTTTCATACGGGACTGAGGTACCGAGAGTGTTACCCAGAATCCCAGTGTCTTCCCAGATGCTGCAACAGCTTCTGCACAGTGTCTACTACGCAATGTGAGTGAGTAGGGAGAAAACGGGCCAAAACACTCATTACACCAATGATTGTTTTATCTTTAAACTAGCAGAGTACTCGTCCTTCGTACGGGGTTGGCATATAAGTATAAAATGTTTATTGCAGTTATGCTCATAAGCTTTCTGTTTGCAGTGGGGAAGGACACAGTTTGATAACATTTGCTTCTCTAAATTTAAGGTATATGTATTACACATCTACCATTGCCATAATGTTCTACCACTAATAATAAATTATTAAAAATTCGCAAAATATCACAAATTATTAATGAAATTAAAAACATAAACGAACTGTAATCAATCCTTCTTTGACAGTTCTCATTTTGTATCACAGTTTTTTGTTTCTGCTTAGTTCAAATTATATAAGCTGTTTTCATAAATACAAAAAAATAGTGCTGCACCCTGTTGGTAAATCTTGTAATTTTTTAATGCTTTTGCATATCATAGAACAAACCTTTTTATTTGAAACAGCTGACTAAATTCTTTTATTCCCTTTAAATATGAATACTCATAAGGTTAACATGGGGAACTACAGAGCCATTGGGGCGGAGCCCGAAAGGAGTTTTGAGATAAGAATATGCCTATATGTTAATTGGAAATGTAAGCTATCATTATGCTAAATTTCAGCCCAATCCGTCCAGTAGTTAATGCGTGATTGAACTTCAAACAAACGAACAAACAAACACACAAACTTTCACATTTATAATATTAGTAAGATTGAATTACCAACCTATTAGCAAAATGCTTTATACTTACCTATATACATTTGGTATCAGATACACAGTAAACCTTCTCCTTTAGTAAGCAAAACACATTGGATTACAGGTGTAGTCTGTAGCTCTACGTTTTTTTACAGGGAAAATCATAAAAATTATCATACTTTCTGAACTGAAACTTTTTGAGCTTGGGGATGGTTAAAACGACTTAAGCATTACTAAATTTTCAACCAAGATTTTGGACTCATTTTTGTAGATTGATTTTTTTTGTTTTTATGGGAAAATCACCATTAAAAATAAAAAAGTTTAGAAAATGAAAAATACCTGGATTTACCATGTATTACTCAGTACTCACATACTAAATTTGATCAAAATCTGACCACATGCTTGTAGCTCTGTACATATCCACACTCACAAATAACTTTTTTTGAAAACCATATTTTTCCCTAAAAAAATATCAAAAATTGATAATATACCCAAAACTCCAAGGGCTTCTGTATTTTGTACTGGTAAATTTATACTTGAGTATGTATCTTTTTGATTGGATTTGTTGTTTTTAGCCCATACAGCTAATGGCAACTACGGGACCTACAGTTAAGTGGAATCCGGACCACATTTTTATCTTGGTACCAACAAATTGGTCTAATTATCAGGATAGTACTGCGGATAGTCATAGTATTCACTAGTGCAAACGTTAATCCACACCCAGGAAGTATCGCATCCACAGTGCATGCCTATAAATATCCACAATTCGTGACCTCCTAGTAGCTGGATTACAGGACGACGCCACCGTCCCAGTCTTATAATTTTAACGTCCTACTGATGGTGTTGTTTGCCAGGTACAATGACCACGGTTACATGGCTGTCCAAGCCATAGAAGATATCCACCAGAGAGCGTGTTACCAGTGTTACACGGACGTTCTGTTAGTCACCAACGCCATCAAGAACTCGGCCCATTTCATTCACTCAGGTAACTCAACTTTATCGAAAGCGCGACCAATCAAGATAAACACACAACCAAAACCCTGGAGTTCTGAATGTTCATAAATTGTCTTTAAGGTTGAATTATCTCAGTAAAAATATAGGTTTACGTACCTCGTGTCTTCATTTTCATAATCTTTCAACAAACCTTGCAACTGTTGGTTAGCAAATTGTTGATTTCGCCTTAGGTTAAGGAAACAATGTATGAGTTTCCGGCAGAGGTCGGCATCAACAATTGAATTGGTCGTTACCAGCTGATTAGTTGGCAATCAATGCATTACAGTTGTACTTATTTTCTCTCAATACTTGAACCCCAATGGTTCGTTACTTTACCACGCCTTTGCTGTAAAGTGAGAAAACAATGCGGTAAAGTAAATTCTTTTGATTCTAAAATTTGAATTAAATTTGAATAGGTTAAAAACGTTCGTAAGTAAACAAATAAATGCACTCTTTATTAGAAAATACTTTGAAATGTGTTGCAGGACAACCCAGTGATGCTCCTATGGGTATCAGTTTAGCCATTTCTCCAGCCACTACCACCACTACTGTGTCAAAGTCTATGATCACCAACGCTTCCTTCCGCACCAAGAAACTTCCAGGTCAGTGCATAGTTAACTCGCAAAACTCAACCAAGCAATCAGATACCGTATGATTAGATTGATTGCAATTCCAAAGAATAATTGATCCTTTATTTTTTTTGACATGCCAAACTTAAAAATGGTTGAGGGAAATATTTAAATAGCACAGAGGTTTTTGTAACACTTAAGGAAAGTTTGAATAAGATGTATAAGTCAAGTGAGTAAGTTAGAGTGTGTTTCTAGGCTTACATCTTTCATTTGTCGGCTATCAATTAATGATGCTCTAAATTACCCCCATCGCAGAAAACTTGCAGAATAAGCAAATTTTCATTTGTCTGATTGAATTTAAACTCAAACTGTTCCTGTATTTAGACATTTAGGTATTAACACTTCCCTTAAAAACACTTGATTACCTTTCCTGTAACAAAAACCTAACTCGTTGAACCTAATGTTATTTAAATAGGGAATGATGGTTAGGTTTGAGAAAAAAGGGCTTATTGCCTGAGAATAGGGGAGAGAAAGGATAGGATAAGCAGGCTCACCTTAAGAAATTTAGGCATCCCACTTCATTCACTACTGAACACAAAAGAAAACACAAAACAAACACTGGATATTTCAAGGCCACTGGGTCCTTTCTCAACATGGAGAGTCACATTAGATATTTTTAAGGAAAATATCTAAAAAGGGAATGAATCTGAAATTTTTAAGAAAACATTTAATCAAGTAAAAATCCAATCAGGCAAATGAAAATTTGCGTAGTTTGCAGGTTTGACGTGTTAGAGGTATTTTAACTTTCTTCAAGTAGATTAGCTAGAACAAAATTAAATCTCACCCGTCGTTATTTTTCTCAGATAATTCTCCGAGGAAGAAAATGTTTAGGGGTGATTAGCAAGAGCATCATTCCCAAGCCAAAACATTATCAAGTCCAATGAACTTAATTGTCAAAAAGCTACAAAAAATTTAATTAATTGTCATAAGCTTGAAAATGAAATAAATATCTTACTCTTACAACGGATATTTGTTTGTACATAGTAAAAAACATATCAGGGATACAAATGTTTCTTCAATATTGAAGCAATTCTGCTGCATTATAAAATAGTGAAATGGTTTATGATTTCCAAAATTTTGATGTAAAGCAGAGATAGCACGGCACAGTAGATATTCATTGAGTAAGACACAGTTGATATTCATTTAGGAAAGAATAAAGTCATTTTTAGTAAATTTTATAAAAATTAATCCCTGTTGCAGTTTAAATTCAAAACGGTTTTTAAATACGAAGGGTTTTTAAAATTGTAAGTCTCCCAACGAGCTGTGTAACGTCTTGGCCGAGTGAGCTATTTTAAATCTTTTACCAGTACAGTAGAACCTCTTTAATCCGAACCCCTCATTGCTGTACTCTATACACAGTACAGCAGTTCTTTATTGTATACTGTATTTAATTTACAGTACTGTTTATTCACCATGTTTACTACTGTATTAAATAAACAAACACTGTATTTTACTTTATAAAACATTTTTTCACTTTTCCCAAAATAATGTTGATCAATTTTAGCCATGTTTTAGCTATTGTTATGTAAAAACAACAATATGTTCTGTAATCCGAACTATTCAATAGTCTGAACTACCCCTGGTCCCAATTATTGCGGATTAAAGAGGTTCTACTGTACTGTGTTTTTAACTTCTCCCACTACTACTGCAGCTGTATCCTACCATTACGAAACAACTGGACAAATAGTAGCCGAGGTTAATCAATGCTCTAGCCAAGTATGAATCAAGTTTGTACTTAAATACCTCAAGGAAGAGAACCAACTCCTATTTAAATACTTTGTCAGTTGATGTGGATGGAAATGTTCACAAGGAACACGCTGGACTAGTCGAAAATGCAGTATCTGCAGCCGTTTTAAAGATCGTATCTGCATAGCACTGATCGTATGTACACTGAATTTGAGGCATTTACTATAGTCCTCGCCACCTTAAGTTGAGGCAGTCCAAGGCCGCACGGCGTATATCTAGTGCGGCCTTTGGCTGCCTTAACTTAGGGTGGCGAGGACTATAAGCAAAACTGTCGTTATTACTTACTACTAATCAAAAGAGCAGGATCTCCACTGGATTTGCTGTCTCCTAGCTTAGCAAAATCACATGCTGCAGTTATGCTTAGTAGTATGGCCAACGAATACAACCCCTTTAAGAAGCGCAATGCCTTTGTAAAAAATTTAGCCTGGAAATATTTGAATTTTGGATAGTTAATGCACGGCCGTTAGGTAGACTATCGCGAGTACGTGTCCAAGTCAGCTAACTGAGTGAGAGAGAGTGAGTCAAAGGATTTGCTTAGAGCGAGAGAGAGAGAGATAGAGTAGCGTGGCCACCGCGCGAGCGATGCTAGCAGCGGCCGCACCAAGCTCATTTCGGCAGAAAAATTTCAGTCCGACAGTTTGTATTCGAGTGAAAATTTAAAAACGTACGTTTTCAGGAAACACACTTTGCAAATTTTTTTCCCCTTTTTTCAAAACTTTTATAATTTTTTTGATTTCATTAACATTTGAAGTTTCATAAAATGTCCATGGTAACGCAATATCTTTGGTAGTTTTTTTTTAAAAGAGCATCTTTTGTGGAAAAACACAAAATCCTGTCACGACCATAACAGACGTTTAAATGAATATTAAAAATAGTTAATATTATTTTTATAACTATGTTTTGCTATAAACTAATTTACTTTTATGACCATTATACATTAAAAAGGTCACTGAGCTTTTAGTATATTTGGTCTTTCTAGAAAAAAATAAAAAACTCAAAAAAATTGAAAAAAAGCCAATAATATCTTTTTAAGTTTGTATAACTCCGAAAAAACTTACCTGAGACCCGAAAAATCGTTATGTTTGCATAGAGGCGTGCTTCTTTTGTGTATAAAACATTGAAATATGACGATATTTTAATTTTTGAAATTTTTATGACAGAAATCATAAACGTGATGGTCAGGGACAAGCGGTACGGTCGTGAATTTTATAAAAAAATCTAAATCTTTCTAAACAATCCTTTAATTATGCTGTTAGTTATAATAAAAATATGTGTTTCAATTGAACTAAACTGTTCAAATTACAATTATATTAAAATTATTGTCACGACCAAACACACTATAATCCATAAGGCTGGATAGGTCGTGAAAAAACCCGCGATGGTCGTGAAACTTTGGTCGTGAAATTACGTGTTATTTGGCTCTGTTCTGGCGGTAGCTCTGCACCTCATGTTCGAGGATACAAAGTGGACTTCTAGGTTAATCTAGCAATTGAAATATCTTATAAACAAAAATTAACACCATGTCTACTTCATCGAATGACTATGTACGGTCATGGACACACCAAAATTACAAAAAACACAACCTTTCCTGTATTAATCTTGTAATTCCTCCTTTCAACTCGCAACGACCGGCACTACAATCCTGACGTACACCCCGAACTAGTCTCTAAAACCAACTGACTCCATCAACGCCAAGCTTGCCACTGTCGTGCTCCAAAGTTGAAAAATTTTCCCAAATGGTCGTGACGCCAAATCGAGGGACAGACTTATTATGTCATGGTAGTCAGTTTGCAATGACAATAAAATTATAATATGCTCCTTTTTTGTAAGTTTAATAACCATTGATGACATAAAAATATGGCTTTATATATTTCTGCATGAATAATTAGTCTAAAAACAGCGTGAAAGTTGGAAAATGTACCCTAGGGACACGTCATGGTCGTGAATTTCGAGACTTTAAAAATACGAAAAAAATACCCAGAACCTATTTAAAACCAAATAAATGTGTGTAACATGTTGCCCCCATCCCAAAAAATATTAAAACACATAATAATAAACTACAAATCCAGTAGCTACGAAGTAAAAGGCCAGGGACATGAAAACGTACGTTTTTAAATTTTCACTCATTCATTGATATGGCACTCTATCTACAAATATATAAATACATATGTTACTTAGCATAACTTCCACAAGTAGGACATGTGTTTTTATTATCACATTATTTACTTACTACGTTTGCCTTCATAAGTATTAATAAGACTATTGATTGCCGTACCGATTCGGGTGGCATTTCAATAGGCTTTTCATGGTTTCTTTGAAGAACAATATTGGACTTAATAAATCTGGTCAGAGCCCTAGTAGAGTATTAAAATAAAAAATGACTATGTCCATTAAGCCTGTGGTTATATTGGCTCTACTCATGGAAAAAATCAGCTCAATTGGTAAAGTAGTTTTCACGTTATTGACATACTCTAATCACTCATATCTATAATATTAGTTCCTTCCATCCAAGTCATTGACTTGATCAGTAATGCACTTTCCCAGATATATATATTTCATACCAGGCCTACTAAAAAGTCAAAATAATAAAAACTAACAAAAATTTGACTATGGAGTTTCTGCCATAAACAATTCAAATTAGCCGTTTTCATACATTCAAACAAAAAATTAATAATGCTGCACCCTGTTGATATACCTTGTAACTTTATAATGTTATTGCACATTATAGAACCAACTTGTTTAACTGATACAGCTGTTTGGATTCATTAATTACTTTTAAATGAATGCTCATAAGGTTAACATGGAAAACTCCATAGCCACTTGGGCGAAGCCCCAAAGTCCGATCTTCTACATAAATGTATCTATCGACTGGTAAAAATAAAAGTAAAATAGGACCACAGGGAAAAATTCAGCAATATAGTGAACTTGGAATTGAGTTTTTTCAAAATCCACTTTATGTTACTACGACACTTTTCCTTAGCTAGGCAGAATACTAAACTGGGTCAGTTTGCAAAGTGCCATACATATTTTACACGAGGCAGTCAGCGAGCGTTTATCAGTTTACATTGAAACGGTGATTAAAGTTAGGCAAACTTTGCTTGCGGATAGCTTATTTTAAAAGTTACAGGGCTCAACAATGTCCTTGGTAGTCTTAGAGAAGCCCCATAACAGTTTGGATATCTCTCAAGGATAAAACCCACGAACTGCTGGTAAAATTGCCCTAGTTTGGTCAACTAACTCCACTTCAGTGATCCTAGTGCCAAAATGCATAACTACAAAAGTTGTAATTTGTCGAATATCTGTTTTCCAGATGACATTCCAATCCAGATGGCCAAGGCCGAAGGAGATTCCACAGCTCTCGGAGCGATTACGGAAGAGAAGGAGGAGGGGGTAGGTAGTAAAGGCGAGTCAACTCCCGAGATAGCTCCACGACGCAGCTTACCCAAGATGGCCGTCAACTTCGGCAAGAAGACAAAGGAGAAACTCACCATAAAATCCTCGAGTTCCAATCCCAAGTCTAAACCGTTAGTGAACGGTTCCGGAGACCTCTGCGAAGAAGAGAACGGCGACTTGGCTACGGAGCTGACTCCACTCTCGGGAGAAAACGGAACAGAAATATCAACACCCGTCAACTTGCGCAAGTCTAGCGGATCCACGATCGAAATGGAACCAACGCGATCCATGCAAGTCAGTTCCGTTTAATTTAGTGTTAAATATGCATTACTGTGTCATATGTTTACTTTTGATCAAAAATGTGTATCTAAGTAAAGCAATAAGGTGTTCCAGGCGATTTCCCTTATGATGCATTGTTGCTATTCATTTATGCGCTCTTTAGTAAAATATTTCAACTAAATTATTATTTACCCTTCTCTATTTCTGTAATTAGATTGACTTGTTTAAAACGGGGACAGTTGAAAGGATAGTTTGCATGGGTTTCTAAACTGTGTACATCTTTGTGTAAAAACATCCATTCAGTGGCTTAAAAAAATGCGTAGTAAAAGGGTTTTAAAGCTAACACTACTGTACAAAACATAACAAATATATTTATTGCAACAATTCGTTATGACTCTAAAAATCACACGTCAAATGTCTAAATCACATAATTTGAAGTTTCCTCTTGGCGCTTGGAGATGTTAAAAGACTTTTATCTGTGGGATGTTGATTGGCAACGACCTGAAATCAAGAATAGTAAATGTAATAAACAGTTGCAACGATTGGTTATATTCAGTTCACGCAGCTAACGACTAACGGAAAACTGATTTTATAACTACTGTTACTGTTGGATATGTTACAGTATTAAGGGTATTAACAATAATTTCTTTGTCTATTTTCATGTAAAATGTATATTTAGCTAGGAAAGTGTGAGTTTTAAAAACATTTCCCATGCTTGTTTTTTTTTTACAATGTCATGATTTAAAGAATACTATATAACTAATAAATATTTTATTAAATCAATCAAGTCAAACCAATTAGTAATTACAGCAGACTCGAGATTATCCAAGGTAACTTAGCCATATGTACACAGGAATCTCTGTATACAGTGCATCTCAGTTAACAATGTTTATGACGGAATTGGCACACGGAAGGGACTAAGGCTAAAGGTGTAGTGACGTCATATCTCTAGTGGCTAATGTATTCTCTTGAGGCAACACGAATACCGTAACGAATCGTTGTGATTTCAGCGGCGTTCGTGGCATAGTTGGTAGTGTTACGGATTGATGTTCAGGAGCAGGGTGTCTACCAACCGGGAAATCCGGGAAAACCGGGAATTGTACTTAATTTTAGACTGGCCATGAAATGTACGGGAATTGTCCTTAAATATCAGACTATGTCCTTAAATAATTTTTGAGCCGGTGAGTGTTTTTCAACTGTTAAATAAAGCCGTGAGTTAGGTTTGTTCATCTTTATTTACCCTGTGTTCATCTTTATTTACCCTGTGTTCAACTGAATTTCACTTCCCAATTGTTATTTCAACTAAGTTTAGTTTGGAAAATGATGTTGTAACTGATATGACGCTGCCGTTGCATCGTCTGCTTCGTGTATGTTGGCCAATAGTCAATATTATTGCCGTCGTCGTCATAGACTAGAGGCAGTGAAGCAGACGTCATCTTCACAATCACAAGTTCACATTGAATGCTGCAGTTATAAGGTAAGTGAAACTAGGACGTTGTATTTATTATAAATCTTATAATAAGAATTACACAGAAATACCTACTTGATAAATTCTATTTTTGTTCATAATTGGATTGCTTAATAATAATAATGATACGATTTATCGACTTTCTTTTTTAAGTAAAGCTATTAATCATACTCATCAAGTACCATAGTTCTTATCCTTGCAGATGAAGACAATTGTATTTGTTAGTTTCGTCCTAGTGCGCTGGGATCGTGTTTTTTACAGTTTCTTGTTAATTCATTTAAAACCTTGTTTAACCAAGGAAACATCTAATCATATATAATAAATCGTCCCCTAGTTCACATTAAAGCACCAATCATAAAATTAACCCTAATATGATAGATGCATGGCTAGTTCGATACTAGCGCCCGGTTTCACCAACATGAACCATAAACGAAAAACTAACCTCAAATTTAACAATGGGATGGGAAGTCTGAGTTGGTTAGTCTGGTAAAATGAAAATGAAAGGCAATTTTTCAAAACTAAGAAGCTAACTTGCAACGTGAAATTTAGAAAGATAAGCTGAAATCAAAAAAGTGCAATACTTGAACGAACAAGTAGGCTATTAGTATTCGTGGGAAGATCAACTAGCTGGTAAAAAAAAACGGAATTTCAATTTTGTTCGAGTATGGAATAAAACGTCTTTTCTAAGCTTAATGAACAAGATTTTAGGTCAAATATTGTGAATTGTGACTGTGGATACGTTAATTTAGAATTATTAAAGTTAATCTACAACTGAGGAACTTTGCATGAAATGAGGTGTGGTGTGACATGTTACATCTCAATCGGACTAGACTAGGTTAGTTGGAAGATAGTGTGGAGTGGACTAAACTTAAGTAAAAATAGTGCTTCTGTCCGTGTCCTGTGAGTTTGAGTTTGAAAACAAGAACACTAAACTTATGCAGTTCATGTTCATGTAGTAAAGAAACGGTGGTGCAATACGTTAACAAAAAGTGAGTGAGTCAAACTTGTTTAGTATATATTCTTCAAATTTAAGTTATTAGGTGTAGGCATTGCAAAATTGTGGAAAGGTTGCAGATAGGGACAATTCCTTGCCTTGGGCATGACATAGGTTAACCTACGTAATTAGTATGTGTGAGCTTGTAGGGCTACAACTTAATATGACAATAATGTTTGGTAATCAAATAAACGGATGGACCATTGTCCTAAAAGGCAATGAAAAAATGCATGTGAAGGGAGGACAGAGGTGGAATTAAACTGATTTATGATCATATTAGGCTAAGTTTAATGGTATCTCGAAGACTTTCTGCTAACAGTTAAGTTAAATGATATCAGGGTGTTGAGTTAGAATAGGATAAAGGCTATTTCAGTTGTAGGACAATTTAGCTTAGGCCTATTATGATTTCGTTAAGTACGGTTGGTTAGGCTTACATATAACTTAATTGATCACTATCATTACAATTACATCAATCAAAAGTAAGTGAGTCTAATAAATAACTGTATTTGATATTTGATCATTTTGTTGACATACAATGCGTTTTGATTTAGTTTTTTGTGTCAACCAAAGGTTGCTGCTATGTTTGTTTAGACAATTTCCAGGAATGGTTAAACATAGGCTACTATTCCTAAGCTTAATTTTAATGTAGTTGAATCAGATTGTAGCTGGTGGAGTTGCTCAGTAGCCTATCATATTATTTTAACCTTCAATTTATATCTGCCTATATTGACAAAGGTTAATGCCATAAAACAGCTAGGAGTAAGCCTAGGTTTATCTAATTATGTAATCTCTTTATGTAAGTCTAGGTGCAATTTAACAATAAATTTAACAATGAATTTAATATGCCTAAAAGCTAAACTGATATAAACTACTCACTTAATCGAAAAGTAATAGACTAACTTCTTTTTATCATTCAGTTTTCCCAACATTAATTTATTTTCACAAATGTGATAACACTCATTTTTGGGTGCTGGATCATATACCAAAGTAGGCTTACCTAACTTGTGGTACTTTTTCTTTTTAGGAAACCATGAAGCGTTCAAGAGGAAGGTGCAAGTATCAAAAAGACTGGGAGGAAGTATATTCATGGCTGCAACCAGCAAAAGATGATGTATATTCTGCTAAATGTATTATTTGCTCCACCACTTTCACCATTGAAAGCATGGGTAAAACTGCTGTGAAAAGCCACTCATTAGGCAAAAAACACATGAGATTAGAATCAGATGCTAAAAAATCAATGCCTATGGACATCTTTATAAGGCCTAACACTCCATCAGTAGAAGTTATGCCAAGTACATCAAGGCCTACTGAACCCATTTCAACAGCGTCAACTTCCGCCTCCACAATAACTACCCCTCCAGTTCCTACCACCAAAATTATTAGGCCTACATCAAAAATTGATTCATATCTCCATCACAATGATGTCACAAAGGCTGAAATTCTTTGGGCCTGCCAAACAGTCATGACACACAGCTCGCTTAGAGCTGCTGCTAACTATACTAGACTTTTTCCGTACATGTTTCATGATAGTGAGATCGCTAAAAAGATTAAATTACAAAAAGACAAACTGTCCTACATGATAGTTTATGGTCTTGCTCCTTATTTTAAGGGTACACTTGAAGCAGTTATGAAAGCTTCAGAATATTTAGTTTTAGGTTTCGATGAAAGTCTAAACAAAATATCCAATAAACAACAAATGGATTTGGGGGTACGATTTTGGAATCAAGAAGAAAACAGGGTTTGCACTCGTTATTTAACATCAGCGTTTTTAAGTAACACAACTAGTGAAGACTTACTAGAGGCTATTAGAACCAACGTAAACGAAGAGTTTATGGGGAAAATTATACAGCTATCAATGGACGGACCGAATGTTAATTTTAAACTTAAAAGAATTTTTCAAGAAGGAATACAATGTTCGCCTGATTCAGTACAACTTTTAGATTTAGGATCTTGTGGTCTGCACACCTTACATAATTCTTTCAAAACTGGGTTTCAAAAGAGCGATTGGGAACTCATAAGCTTTTTTAGAGCAGTTTCTAACTTATTTTACAAATCCCCTGGGAGACGAGGCGAATTTACCAGAATTACAGGCTCATCGTTGTTTCCTTTTACAGTATGCTCAGTACGTTGGATAGAAAATGGAAAGGTTGCTAGAAGAGTGAAAGATATGTTACCAAACCTACAGAAATATGTAAGTGAAGTGAAGGGAACTGCAAAAGAACCATCTTGTTCCAGTTTTTCAATTATTTGTAAACATCTAGAAGACAAACTGCTAATGGCCAAGATCGCGTTTTTTGAAAGCCTTTGTGACGAAATAGAGCCGTTTTTAACCGAATTTCAGTCTGACAAACCTTTGTCACCATTTTTGTATGGCCAACTATCTTTTGTGTTGAAAAATATTGCGGCAAAGATTGTTAAGCCAGATATAATTGAAGGTAGCGACATAACCAAGATTGATGTCTTCAAAAAGAATGCGGAAAATATTTTTGAGAATCTTTTGCCTGTTAAAGAAATTGAACTAGGGTATGGTACTCGCGCTGCACTTCGACTTTGTCCAACACGTTCAGATAAAGCTCTTTTGCAGTTCCGCAAAGAATGTCGAAAAATCTTAATGCATTTTGTAGCTAAGTTGTTGGAAAAGAGCCCACTTAAATACCCTTTAACAAAAGCGGTAACTTGTTTAAATCCCTCTTTAATCTCCAAAGGAGACACTATGGAAGCCTTAAAGAGTTCTTTGAATGCTTTGTTGCAGGCCAACATAGTGTCTCCCAGACATTGTGAACTGGCGGACAGGGAATATAAACAGCTTTTATCCTCGCCAGATGTATTAAGTGAATGTAATTCTTTTAATAGGCACGAAACACGTTTGGATGATTTCTGGTTCAATTTGATTGGCAGAAAAGAAGAATACATTCATTTATTCAAAGTTGTTAAAGTCCTGCTTTCGCTCTCTCACGGCAATGCTAATGTAGAAAGAGGATTCTCTGTAAATAAAGAAATAATAGTTGAAAATCTTAAAGAAAGCAGCTTAATTGCTCAAAGGATAATATATGACTCATTGGTACTAGCAGGAAATGTAGAAAATTTAAATATTGAACCAAAATTAATACATGCTGTTAGAAACTCAAGTGCCAAGTATAAGGAAGCTTTAGCATTGATGAAGACTGAAAAAGAAAGAACTACCCAAGCTGAAGATGAAAAGAAAAAAGCTAAGCTAAAACTCAAAGAACTTGAAGAAAGAAAAAGAAAGTTATTAGAAGAAGCTGCAATAATTGAAGAAAAAACCAATGAAATAAAGAAAAGGAAGTTGTAATGCAGTTCAGGCATTCAGTTTCATGGAATGTGCCAAAGTTCTTCAATAGTAAGGCTATCAAACCCAGACCAAATGCTTTCCCTTATCATTTGTGTGTTAATATTGGCAACTGGTTAAGCTATGCATTTCACTCTAATGCAAAATTATATTACTTAATTATGAACTAAATAACTAATGGTTGTGACACCATTAATTTAAAATGGTAATCTCTACCATTAAAGTCTCATTAATTTTAATGCACTCTTTAGTTCCATTATTTTTTCAAACAATAACTTGAAAAATAATTGAAATCTGTTATTGAAATTAGATTTTCTGTCTGATGAAACAATTAATCCATTCTTTATAAATGGGCTACTGTATCAAAGCTAAGTTAAATGTTTCAAGGAAGTGCAGCATTTTTATGTGAATCCTTTAATAACTGTTTTAAGTTGTGTTTTTAAACCCTAATGTAAAATCATTTTATATTACCATTTCATTTAATATTTTAGATTTAAATTTGTTAAAAGATGTTATTTATCATCTCAATATTTGTGACAATGTGTTTGCTAGAAACATTGTTATTGGTATCTATGTTTTTTTAGTTAAGTGTTTTTTGTTTTGTTTTGTAAGTTTCTATTAATGTTGATTCTTTCTATCTTAACTTGAATGTGTTATGTTGTATTTAAAAATAAATAATACTATTTTATGTTTAGGGTTTTTTAACAAATAATGACAATCGTTCAGTAGATGGTTTTCTTAGTTTTTATGTGGTTTATAGGTTAAGTGCTAATAAAGTTGATCGTTTTCTATTTAACTTGAATTTGTTAGGTTGGATCTGACAATTCTTCAATAGATGTTTTTCTTAGTTTTTAAGTGGTTCAAAGTTTAAAGATTTTAGGTTTAAACTTAACCAACCAAAAAAGACATTTTGATTCCAGTGTGGTTTTCAACCAAAAATAACATTTTGGTTTGAGTGTGGTTTTCAACCAAAAATGACATTTTGATACCAGTGTGGTTTTCAACCAAAAATAACATTTTGGTTTGAGTGTGGTTTTCAACCAAAAATGACATTTTGGTACCAGTGTGGTTTTAAGATCTGTATTACATTACAAAGGTGTTCCTATAGTAAATTTTGTATACCTACTAAAATAAATATCTACTTTGAAACTTAATACTTGTCTTTTGTTAATAACGTTTTCCCTCAGAGAGAAATACGGTGAAAATTGACTATTACGGCTCGACAAATCAGGAAAATATATTTGGTAACATCAAGGAAAAAGGTCGACAAAGTGTCCTTAAATGTACGGGAATTGTCCATGAATTTTTCATCCAGGAGTTGGTAGACACCCTGAGGAGGTCCCGGGTTCGAATCCCGCTGGCAGCACTAACTTTTTGTCAACAAATTTTTCATATCAGCAAGTTTGGTTGGTTAGGTTAGGTTATGACAGTTTAATTTTATAATACTAAATTTTAAAATTAATTTTATAACTAATTAAAAATTAGAAGTAATCATTAATTAGATTTTTATATTATATAGTTTTTATATTATCAGCAAGTCTGGTTGGTTAGGTTATGTTATGACAGTTTAATTTTAAAAATTAAATTTAATTTTATAATTTTAAAACAATATTTTATAATTAAAAAGTTAATTTTATAACTAAAAATTAAAAAAAAAATAATTTAAATTTTTTCAAATTAGCAGTTCTAGCGGCGAACGCTGACACTACAGGATATGTTAGCCTTAGTCCCTCCCGTGTGCCCCACCGTGTTTATGACTGTTGAGACAAAATTAGGGATGAAGACGTCCCAAAATATTCTGGCAAAATATATTCCTGATCTTTAAGTACTTGTTCCAACTAATTGTTAGGATTTTTGCTGAAGTTACAAGTAAAAATAATGTCGGTGCAATTGTTGGAAAAAGTAACAATAGTGCCCTGAGCAAAGATTACAGTAATTTTTTTGTCAAATATGGCAAAATCTTTACCCAAGATTTTAAAAACAAACTAAAGTTATCCTTGTTGCTTATCCTGCCCCTTTTTCGTCCTGAAAATCAGGAAGGAAATACAAATATTTTCCTTCACAAGAAAGTATAATCCCATCCATCCCTAGACATGCATAATTTGGGAGTAAACAATTTACTGAGTATTTTGTGGGAAGGGGATGAGAAAAAAGATTTGTCTAGGATTCTAAATATAGAAAATTACATCTCGATGTTCTAACATTCAATAGCTGATAAGTTTGCCTCTCGTTTGATGCCCATTCTTTGTGCGACTTCATTGTTTCCAGTAACATCCTCATTACCAGTAGTGTTTTTAAAGTGGAAAGTATTTTGAACTTAATTGATTCGAAAACTTCTTGGATTCAAATTTTTCTCTCCGTTTCTAAAACTTGATGAAATCAGACTCCAAATAACGTGAGTAGTTTGTATATAATTTGAGATATTAAAATTTTTTAGAACATTAAAGTATGACAAATGGGTTCAACGAAACTAATACTCGGGAAACTGGCATATAAACCGCTTGGCAACATATCCCAGTCAAGACCATTGTTTTCTACTCCGCTACTCTCCTACCCCAACAACAACAATGAACAACAATAAAATCAACAGCAACAACAAAATCAACAGCAACAACAAAATCAACAGCAATGAATCTTGCAAAAAAAGGAAAATATGCAAACAATATAGCTAAAAAAGGATATAAATAAACCACAAATTGACTGAATACTTGTGCTTCTAATACTTTGAATTAGTGGGTTTTCAATTTTTTCCCCTTTTGTTACCAAACATTGATGTTTAAATTATCAAGTTTAACCTTATTAGGGATTCACTTATTTATCGGAGTTGGCTATGTGAAGTATGTTATACCGATGCAAGGATTATCATGGGTCTACTGTATTCAATAAAAAATATAATTTGTTATTATTTAGGTGATATAGTAATTTAATTACACTTAGTAATATGTTACCATTCTTGTGTGTTGTTATAGCTTAAAAATCGTCGCTTGCAAGATGAAGGGGTGTAAGTAAAGACCCCTTCATCTTGCAAGCATCGTAATATACCTCCAATTATTTTAATTCACTGGTTATTGGTAGTAACGCTTTTTTTCACTTAGGTTCTAGGTTTGTTTAGATATAATGGTTTGGCTGGTTGTGAAGTGAAAATGGTGGTTGGGTTTGATGGTTAATGAATTATATTTATATATCTAATGTAAACCAGCAAAATTGTAATTCAGTCCTCTACATTAAGTAAAATTACTAGTTTGGACACATTTTACTTATAATTGGTAAAAAGAGAAATCTCTATGCAGATAATTACACTTGTAAGCCTATTTATTGCACACAAAAAGTACAGTAATTTTAAGTGGCAGTCAAGTGTTGAAAGAATCTTGGATGAAACATACCACCTTAGATCAGGGTCCCCACTCAAATTTGATTAAAATTAAATAAATTTTGGAGTCATATTAACATGTATTTTTTATGATGTTGATAAGGGTCAACAATCTTTGACCGGGTACAGATCCACCATAGGTTTGTCCGCTATTTCTTATGTTTATTAACACTTGTCGGAATATTGATACATGGAAAGAGAGAGTTTTATTGCCTATGATTCGCGGGCTCCTCTAGCAGTCGTATCTAACATGGTGGAGGGAAAACAGAACAGATCCTCTGTGAGAGACAAACAGCTGATCAAACAACTTTAACAGAGGGTTTGACATAAATCTGTTTGGTCATAAAACAGTTTTTATCTTTCCTGTAACAGCACAAACCTAAGTACTCAAAAAATCAAATGTTATTTATATGGGAAATAAATATGTCTTGTTTATGGAAATACTTTTGTAAAAATACAACCAGACATATGGAAACTCATTTAGCCTGCAGGTTCGCTGCGACGGGGGTATTATTGGATGTTTGCTTTCTGATATTTGTTCAGGTCCAGGTGATATTGAAGGCATCGTTGAAATTGTTGAGGATTGCAGTCAGTCTGTCTCGAGCTGTTTCTGCAATCTGCGTCCGCTCCAAAAGCGAAGTGGTTTGCATCAAGGCGCTGTCAAGACTCGCTCCTAGCTTCTTATTCTTCTCAATAAATAGTTGATTCCTCTCTACCAGCTCAGAATGTGTAGGAGGACAACATGTGCCAATCTGGTTGGACACTATTTGAAGTCGGAGTTCTTCAATTGTTTGCCTTAGCTTGTTGATTTCCTGCTTCTGGGGATCCTGGTTGACAACAACAACTGGTTTAATCTTGATTTTCCGTGCTCGGTCAGCGTATTGCAGAGTATTGACTGTTTCGTCCAGGTTACTGTCAACTGAACTCAAGCTTACATGAGCGTTAGTGTTGTCACTGAGCGAGTCTTGCAAGGGCCTTGTCAGTTTGAGGTCTCGGTGAGACGCAGCTCCATCGCACAGTGAGGAGACGACGTTGCCCAACATGAACAACTCTTTGTCGATGTTCTCACCTTCAATGAACCGTTTGCCCTTGGCTCTGGTTATCTAAGACCGTTCCGACCCAGCGAGATCTACCAGATGAAATTTGTCATACATTGCGCCACCCTCAAGTTTAAGTTTGCACAATTAAATACAATGTCTAAGCGACCTTGAGAATCAACAATTCCTTGATATCATCAGATTTAAGAATTTATAATAATTGGAATCGGTTAATTTTTTAAGATAAACCACAAACATTCTTGGCTCAATCTTGTTTAAATTCAAATTCACAGGTAATTCCAAATTTCAAGGTTTTCAGTTGAGTGGGTACCCTGTGGGTTATTATCCTCATATAGCTGAAGAAAGTTTTAAGATGTGTTTATGATTAGTCACATTTGAGTGGGTTGATGTTGATGTCTTCTTTTTATTTATTTTTTACCAACAAAAAATTATTATTACTCAGCAGAACAATCTAACAAACTGAAGCTTGTTCTCTGATATACAAAAAATTTTCACCGTTGAAAATTCACACTAAACTACAAAACACATCTGAGCATTAAACATACAAAAACAAGATTCAGATTTTATAAGATTCAATGTTAATGGTTGCACACATTGAGTGACCTCCTAAAATAACGTAGACTTGGAAAATGTCAACATAGTCAGTAGTAATCTGTTACAAAGAACAAATTTAGAACTCGATAATTAGATGGGAAGCATGTTACCAAACCCAAACCATCAGAAATATTGTGAACAGAAATCAAATTTCAGTAAGAGGTGTATTCTCGAGTCACACTTTAGTTTGAGACATTTAGATGAAAGACCAATAACTAAACAGCCAACATTCGCTGTAGACTGAAATTCATATTTTTGTATTTAGGTTTGTAGAACATTATATTTTGTATTAAGGTTGTTACAACTAGTTATTAAAACACAATAGTTGAACCTAAAACTTGTCTTTAATTCTATAACGATATCTTTGCGACACCATTAATGAGGTTCTATTAAACATAGTTTAGAAAATTAGTCTTGAAACTTAGTTTGAGGGGACGTAAGATACATAAGTTCACAGTTAAGTTGTTTATCACGTCTAGTAAGAATTAACAGTATTTTTCATTGGTTTTAAAACATACGCCTACTAAAGTTATTTTAGTATATCAAGTAAATTAATTGTTATTTAAACATGTTTTAATGCAAATTGTTTAGTCGATTTTCTTGTTATAATAAGTGAATCTCTTAAAATATTTTCAACCAAAATTTGACTTTCCATCAGAAGTTATGTGCCTTGAAGTGTAATCCCTATCAGAAATCTTACGCCCCTGATAGCAAAACGAATCCTGTTGTATTACTGATTTTGATTTACTTTACGTTTAAGAATTAATTATTTTTGTTAACAATCCTGTATTATTTATGGTATATTGTATATTTTTAGATAGCACTGTAGATTTGTAAATAATGAATTGTTTAGAGGTAGAATGTTGGTAGGAATATGGGTGGTAAATTTTGTTGTAATCCATGAATTTAAGTGCAATAAACTCGTATTGATTTGTTTGTCTTGTGTTAGTTTGATACGCTCTAAGTGGTTTTAGAATATTTCATATTTGTTTTTTGTATTTTTATTTCATCATGCGCGTGTTTTAAAAATTGTTTGAATGTAAGATAAGTGTTAGTTTGTGTTTTTCTTATGACAATTTTTGTAGGATGAATCAAATTGTGAAAACGTTTTTTTCAAGTATTTGTGTAACTTATTTTAAAGTTAGCCTATTGTCTATTCTATTATGACTTAACAATAAATACAAGGTAAAGGTAAAACATCTCAAAATGACTAGAAAATAACATTTTGGATACCTAGGCCTTATGTATTTGTGATTTACATTTAAATGTAAATGCTTTGCAGGTAATGAAACTTTGCATGTTTTGCCAGTACAGATCTGGTTGCCGACAAATTAACCTTTACATTTTTTTAAGCTAAAGTCCAAACACTATTTTTTTCATGTCATAGTTTCTCCTTTGTACTACAATCTGACGCAGAAAAAATAAATAATTTGATCTATATATAAATTAATCTAAGATGTATTAAAGATAACACAATATCTATTCCAGATTACTTTTTAGGTAGTTTGTTTGTGCTTCCAATTTCGTCTTATGTTAAGAATGAAGTTTTTTAAAACTTTTTTGTAGACTTTTTTGTTTTTAATTTGTATATTGAATCTGGTATAGATTTTTTCGGAAACAAAATGTCTGATTACAGTACTTTAAATAACTTGTTGATTTTTGTAAATTTTATGGAATTATGAAATATGAAACAAATATCCTACTTAAATAGTTTCAGGTCTGAGTGACGTATTAACTTCCAAACTGACGTTTTTTTTTTTTTTTGTACTAGAACGCTAGGCACTACCCTGGGATCGTTTTTCACATTACTTTAGGATAGACCTTGGGGTTGCGGCATTATCACTTAAATAAAATCCATTGGTGATATGGCGGGATTTGAACCCAGGACCGAAGCCCCACGCTAACCACTAGACCAGCTCGTTCCCAAACTGACGTTTATTGTTTATATTTGTCGAATTCAAGAGATAAAAGATTATATTTGACAATCTGACATAGAACTAACAAGACATCTTGAAGATATGTCTCTAACAAGTAACAACATTAAATTATTAAATAATATAATAACTTTTTGTTAAATAACATTATGATACCGAAACTAAAAGAATGTAGGCATAAGTAAAACGGCTAAGCTGGATTTTCCTAGGAGCAGAAGCGAAGCACAAAAACACGGAGAGCGGAGTGTAGAGAAGCAAATTAGACGCGGTTCGCTTTGCTTTTACGAAAAAGTATTATATTACTTGAAACATTACCTTCCCTTTCACACCTAGGAAACTTCAACTTAAGAAAAATTACTCAAGTTAATTAAAAACATCTGTACTTATTCACTTAAAATGTTTGGTTTTTAAACTAATTTTCCAACTATTTTTCAGGTTCACAATTAAGTAGCCTAGGCCTAAACCTTGGTTTATGACCTTCCATTACTACTAAATACTGGACTGGCATTTTTCCAATAGGCCCTCTAAAGCTTTTCCTGAGGTCTTCATAAAAGGTTAGTTTTCACTTGCTACACCCAGTCAATTATTGTTAAATACATTATGGTTATCCGAGAGCTATGTGTCTTCTGGAAAAAATAAATTTTAGTTTTTAACTGTGTTTTTTACATACCAACAGAATCCTTGTAAAGTAGATAGACAAATCTTATTTCATAACCACTCTAGTGCATTTAAAACATTTGGTTGTAAAAATGAATATATTGTAAATAAACTGTTACAGTACTCTCTCTATAGTTGTTGAACCACTCTTCAAACTCAACTCGTCATTCGTGAAATATTTAAGGTTCTGTTATTGTTAACAAATAAATCTATTATTGCATATCAAGGCGTTATGTTTTACCTTATGTACAACTAGCTGTACCCGCGGGCTTTGCCCCGTTTAACTTCATAAGTGAGCTCGTTCGCATGGCTCAATCACGTCCTGGTTGAAGTTTGTTCGCTACGCTCACTCACTTTTAGGTTGGAGCTCATTCGCTGCGCTCACTTGCCTTTAGGTTAGCTCGTTCGCTACGCTAACTCGCCTCCAGGTTGAAGTTCGTTCGCTACGCTCACTCACCTTTTGGTTGCAAATTAGCTGTTGTCATAAATGTAAAAGAAATAATTGTGCTGCACCCTGTTGGTAATCCTTGTAACTTTAATGCTATTGAACATCATAGAACAGAACCAACTTGTTTAATTGAAACAGCTGTTAAGATTCATTATTCCATTTAAATATGAGTACTCGTAAGGTTAACATGGGAAACTTCAGAGCCACTGGGGCGGAGCCCGAGAGTCCGATCAGAATAAAAACAACTTAGTTTTCCTATTTAATGCCTAAAGAATCAGTGTACCAAATTTCAGCCTCGTAGGTAAATGGGGAGTGGGAGAATTAGTGATGAGTGAGTGAGTCAGTCAGTCAGTCAGTGAGGGCTTTGCCTTTTATATATATAGACTAGCTGTACCCGCGGGCTTTGCCCCGTTTAACTTCATATGTGAGCTCGTTCGCATGGCTCAATCACGTCCTGGTTGAAGTTCGTTCGCTACGCTCACTCACCTTTAGGTTGGAGCACGTTCGCTGCGCTCACACGTCCTGGTTGAAGTTCGTTCGCTATGCTCACTCACCTTTAAGTTGGAGCTCGTTCGCTGCGCTCACTTGCCTTCAGGTTAGCTCGTTCGCTACGCTAACTCGCCCCCGGGTTGAAGTTCGTTCGCTTTGCTCACTCACCTTTTGGTTTAAAATTAGCTGTTGTCAAATATATTTAAAAAAAATAATAGTGCTGCACTCTGTTGGTAATCCTTGTAACTTTAATGCTATTGAACATCATAGAACAGAAACAACTTGTTTAATTGAAACAGCTGTTAAGATTCATTTATTCCATTTAAATATGAGTACTCATTAGGTTAACATGGGAAACTCCAGAGCCACTGGGGCGGAGCCCGAGAGTCCGATCAGAATAAAAACCACTTAGTTTTCCTATTTAATGCCTAAAGAATCAGTGTACCAAATTTCAGCCTCCTAGGTAAATGGGAAGTGAGAGAATTAGTGATGAGTGAGTGAGTGAGTGAGTGAGTCAGTCAGTGAGGGCTTTGCCTTTTATATATATAGATATACCTTATGTACAAGTTTTTTTTAATAGGCCTATGTAATCCATCTATCTATCCCATACATAAAATAGGCAAAAAAGAAATTTGTTATCAGAACTCCTCTGTGGTTTTTAACCGATTTTGTTAGCTTATATCTAATTTGAAAGATCTGAATGAGTAGGTGTCATTTAAGGTCTGACATGTTGAAAAAGTTACAGTGGTCCCAGGGAGTAAGCGGTCCAGAGCGTTATCATTGACACGTGCTATTTTTCATTGTTCAGTGCACAGTTGACAAAAAAACAACAGCGAAGCTCTGCTCAAAGATTTTACTACTAATTTTTTCATACACTTTTCCTATACAGCTATAGAAAATAAATATTACTGACATTGGTGTGTTTTTTTTATAACCATGAGTTCAGTACCTATTGCTTACTATTATTTAGCATCTCAGTGTCAATTTGTATTGCTTAGTATTGCCTTGTATTGCTTCAAGACAACAAGATAGGCTTTGAAATCTACAGGAGACCCACTCTAACGGACACAACGGTTAGCAGCAACTTTATTCATCTTCCACACGACTGCAGGCTTTAGATCCATGCTATGCCGAGCATACAAAATCGCACTTAGCGAAGCCAGTAGGAGAAAGGAATTTATGTGTGTCAAAGGATTGCTCAGAAACTCAATTGACGGCGAGGTTTTAACTAAAGCTTTAATTAGACTGTGTGTACTCATTTTAATTTTACATTGTGCTCCTTTTTGCATTAGAATGGACACAGTTCCCTATAATACCAGTTTTCGCAACGACTATCAAAAAGGCGCAAGGACAGTCGATTCGCAGAGTTGGAGTCTATCTTCTAGAACCCGTGTTTGGACACTGCCAGCTCTTTGCTGCTGCCATTAGAGCGAGGTATCTACTGTTATAGAATATAAATGTTTATCAGACCAGTGAGCGCATGCGTTTGTTACAGCTGTTCATTGCAAAATAAAAAGTGTTTACGTTCAATGAGAAATAGATAAATTGAAGGAAGTCCTACCATATATATTGTTGACGCCCATTTGAAAATGGAGGATCTCATAGTGCATAATAACCTTGTAGAAAGCATTTTCGACAGGCCTACTGACGCCCATTTGAAAATGGAGGATCTCATAGTGCATAATAATCTTGTAGAAAGCATTTTCGACAGGCCTACATTACTGTAGGCCTAGCCCAATTTTGGTCAAATACGACTTACAATTTCAAACAGCCAACTGTGACTACTCTTAACCAAAGCTTTATTTTAACAGCCTATATTTAAATTGAAACGAGTGATGTTGCTTTTTTAGTGAACAAGACAATTCGGACTTGATAAATTCGTAATGATATGATACTAAAAAAAACCTTAGCCTATTGCAATACTTGTAGGTTATAGAAAAGTCGTTGTTTCAGATATAAATGTTCTAGATGGTTAAAGAATTTGGCATAGGATCCAAATAGTTCTTGCTTGTTGATGAACATGGCACACAGTACATATCTACTTACAGTTCTACTCATTGTTAAGCAGCTTAGTGCTACATCATTATTAATTTTTTGAGAATATACCTCAAAGTTTAAGCTGTAATTAGATTATAATTTGGCCTACCTTGGTAAACGAGGGTCCATTTTATCAGGTGTGGTACAATGGCGAGCAAGAATGTGGAAAGCTCCTGGCATCAATTCTTCTATGGTTTGATATCTCGTCCGGTGGCTAGGGTGAGTAGACAACCATTCGATATCAGCTTCCTCAGACATTTTTTCCATATTCTTCCAAAAGGCACTAGCTTGGCGAGGATCGTAGCAGGCTCTAACAGACATTTCTAATCCTACTGTGTCCGCTTCTGTCTCAAGCTAACGACTCATTGGCAGCTGGAATAGGATGCTGCTTAAATATTCCGTCAGGTAATGTGAGGAAAGTGCCATTGAGGTAGGGAGTAACGTCCATAGAGCAAGAAGCGGAATAAGCAACAACAACTCAAATAGATGAGTCCTGCTTGCAACTTCACCCGCATGACTTAATAGCGCATGAGCCATCTCGTGAGCCAAGATTGCAGCCAGTTGGTCATCATTACTGACAGCAGCCAACATTCCAGTGAATATAAATATGTGCCCACTAGGCAAAACAAATGCATTTTTCGTATCAATGTCATCAATGATGAATACTTTCCAAGTTCTTTTAGTTCCTGGTAGATGTTTGTTCGCCTGAAGGATTCGGTTAGCCACCCTCAAGACACGATTGTAGTGGTAGCCTGATGTTACAATCTTATTATTGTAGTTCTCTAGCAGAACATCACACTCGATATTCGACATTTGAATTATCTGATTTTCAGAGAAAATCAGGAACTTCTTTCTTTTTGTGATCGGATCTTCCACGAGATGGGAAATGTAATAACCGTACACTGCACCACTTGTGAGAAAAGCTCCTATGGCTAGATTCTTGCGATTTTCTTTCAACCTTTGCAAAATATAATGTCTCTTATTCTTGGGCAAAGATGCCCACCATTTTCTTAATCCTCTACCTGTTATTACGGCGCCAAACTTTAAGAGGCCCCTTAATACTACCCACAGAATTGGAGGGAGTGCTTTGTTGGGTGGAGTGGTATGAAAATATCTTTTGAGGGGTCTTATAGCTGGGGTATGATTTTTAACATACTTGTTGCACGACCCAAAAGTAAAAAGGCTGCTATTATTGATGCTTGGTGTACAAGAGGTTAAGGTTATGCTGTGATGTGTGTGCTTAAGTAGAGGTAATTTATTGCTTACAGAGAAAATATTTTTGTAGCTGTTTTTCATCTGGTTTAGCCTCAAACGGAGGTACATATTTGACAATTTATTCTAAAATATTACATACATACATAACAGTTTCTCTAACCTCTTTCGTTTGATCACACACAGAATGTATTCAATTTGGCATAGCACAATAATAATACTCAACCAACCTTTTTGAGATTTTAATTTTGATTTTACTAACACTTGAGTCTTTTAAATTATTACTAAGATAAATAGGCACAGTATAATTTAATAATAAATAACTATTTCATAGCTACATTTTCAATGTAATGTAGGCCTAATTTAAATTGCAATAATAATATTTTAGGTTATTACGGACAGCTGATAACGACTAGCAGAAAGCAAAAGCTTACTCGCCCAACTCACCACCCAGCTGAGCTTAGTCACCCAACTTTTACATGCAGTCACGATTTAAGGTAAAAAAAATCCATACAACTGTGCAAAACTTAATACTCTTCGCTCTTTGTACAAAAGCAGATATGATTTTGATGATTTATCTTTTCTTTTAAAGTGAATCCAATCCAATTTTAACCTAAGCATAACTTGTATATTGATGTATTGGGTACTAGCTGTATCCGCGGGCTTTGCCCCGTTTTACTTCATAAGTGAGCTCGTTCGCATGGCTCAATCACGTCCTGGTTGAAGTTCGTTCGCTACGCTCACTCACCTTTACGTTGGAGCTCGTTCGCTGCGCTCACTTGCCTTCAGGTTAGCTCGTTCGCTATGCTAACTCGCCTCCAGGTTGAAGTTCGTTCGCTACGCTCACTCACCTTTTGGTTGCAAATTAGCTGTTGTCATAAATTAAAAAAAATAACAGTGCTGCACCCTGTTGGTAATCCTTGTAAGTTTTTAATGCTTTTGCATATCATACAACCAACTTTTTAGTTGAAACAGCTGACTAAATTCTTTAATTCCCTTTAAATATGAATACTCATAAGGTTAACATGGGGAACTATAGAGCTACTGGGGCGGAGCCCGAAAGGAATTTTGAGATAAGAATATGCCTATATGTTAATCGGGAATGTGAGCTATCATCATGCCAAATTTCAGCAAAATCCGTCCAGTGGTTAACGCGTTTACTTGTCACAAACATACATCCATACATCCAAACTTTCTCATTTATAATATTAGTAGGATGTCTATGTGTAATGGGAATTCTCTCCCTCCACCTGGAATAGGCCACGGCCACCTTTAACTCCAGGCCGCGGCCTGGTCAAATTGGCAACATTGCAAAGTAGTGTTGTCTAGCACTAGACGTGCCATAAGATAACATGGCATACAGGTGACACCAGCTCATTAATTCGCGTGTTATTCATTTCAATTAAAATTTATTAACACATTTATTACAAGATTGAAAATAAAACATATAGCCTCGAAACTTTTAACCACACTAAATTAACGGTAATAACCTCAGTTTATATAAGTGAAAACAATTGAAACTACCCATCTTATTAACAGACACTTGAAATAAATTTATACTTCGGTCGTGATATAAGTTAAAATAGTGTAGTTACATGATAGTTTAACCAAGCCAGCTGTTTATTTAGCAAGCAAGAATGGAAAAAGAAGAAGAAGTTTTCACCTAATCACAGTTTCGTTTCGTTTAAACTACAAACAGGAGAAGAACTGAAGAAGAGACAAGACAAGAAGATAATGAAGATATCGCAGATTGGGATTGTTGTTTATTTAATTGTAACTCAGCAGAGAAAGTTTTTCACCATTAATTCTAGGTAATAATTTAGTTTCTAGAGATATTACATATTAGGATCCCGTGGTTATTTTCTCAAGATAATTCCCCCGGTTTTTCCTTTTTTGAGTTTCAGCTTTGACTATTAATACAGTGATTAGGTAGGGATAGATTGATTATGATTAGGACTACATTGCAATCGATTGGATTTGTTTCTATTACATTAACTAGGCCTAGGTATAATCAAGTTAATATATTTGAAGTTAACCTATTTCCATTTGAAATTTTGAAGGTTGAATAACTTACTAAGTTTCCCTTCCACCTAATAGGCTACTATGATGTTTTTGTATGCCGAATCCAAAATTGCACATCTTAGTTTTTGTAAAGAAGTGTCCTAAATTCTAAACCAATTTAGGAATGCATGCTCAAGGTGTTACACGTTTAGTCTGATAATCTGATTTATAGTGGTTTGGATTAGAGGGGTAGGCCTACACTATATCTGTTGGCACAAACAATCAAATGATTAAATATTAATTATTCGATTGTTTAATTCGATATATCAATTTATAATTTCATATAGCGTATATAGGCTCTAAATGCAAAGAATACCAATAAAGGATAACTTAGCCTACTTATATTTTTTTAATTAGGGTCTCAGATTAAGGAAGGTAATGTGGTTCATCAAACCCTAATCCTAATCTTTGCCTTCCCTGATTTGACGTACAGTAGATAACTTAACTTCAACGGATTTAAAATAACAGCATGACAAGGCTGCATCATTAAGACATTGACCTTTAGAAGTTATTCTTCATACTTGCCATTCTGTTAAGTATCAAATGGAATTTTGATCAGCTTAATAAGTTAAGTTCAATTGGATAAGTTAGCCTAGTTTATGACAGTTTAATTTTACAAGCTATCTAAGTTAGGCTTAAACTTAGGCTATAGGCTTATCTTGGCTTTGCAAGAATTTTATTGATCTACATTTCCAACAGAAAAGTTAGACCTAGGCCTATTATAATTCTTTTTATGCAATTTTATCGTATAGGCCTAAGTTAAGAAATAACCTTTTACCGTAGGTCTCGTAGTATGGCCTAGACCCGGGACCAATTTAATTTTTTGTTTTGATGTTTACGGAGGACCAAAACGCCATCCTCTTTAAATTCACATTCCTATAAGTTAATATGTGTGACTGAAGATTCAACTTTTACCCCATAAAACCCCATTCTCATAGTCCGATCAAACTGGTTTGCTAACTCATTATGTACGTTTACATGTTTGTAGCAAGCTAAATCAAAATCGGTTTACTTTTGCTTTAATTACAATATTACTTGAATTTCATGATGGGTAGCCTCTGGACCATACAGCAACAATAATAATGGTTTAATTTACTTCTGTCAATATGGTCCTTGCGTAGTTTGTCACTACTGCAGTTTCACATCATCAGGTGAAGGTCACAAAAAGTTAAAACATTTTCCTCACGTGAAGGTAATGACTTGCCTTCTACCGGCGCCGGACCCCGTGTGTAACGTCTTTAATGTATTGGCCAAGTTTAAATGTTTTTTCGTACCGTTCGTGTGTTATGTGTTTTTTCGGTGTGTTAAATTGAAGACCTTCACGTGAGGAAAATGTTTTAACTTTTTGTGACCTTCACCTGATGATGTGCTCCACGAGCACGAAACTGCAGTAGTGACAAACTACGCAAGGACCATATTGACAGAGGTAAATTAAACCATTATTATTATTAGGCCTACTTGAAACCTTTATAACTTTGCTATCACTTGAATCCAACATTTTTATTTGGTTTTTCGGACACAATTTTGTGTATTGTCTTGTGTTTAGGATTATTTCATTTGTTAGTACTGTAAGTAAAATGAGCATAAGTAACTCTTACTTAAATATCTTAAAATTCGGTATCATTCCTTTTTTAGCCTACTTAAAACTGGGATAATATCACTTTTTATACTTCCTTTTTTTATAACATGGGGTCAAACAAATTTCTTATGGCAATGAGCCAATGATTTATAAGATCTGCTGCCTTTTGTTATAACTTACTTGAAACAAACTCTTGAAAAATTTTAAATTTTATGTTTGCTGCATGGATATGCAGCCTAGGAGTTGTGTGTTTTTTTTTTTTGTAGCATACCAACTAAACACAGTCCCCTGCACTCTGTCTGGATCTGGCAAAGGGTCCATTAACATTAAAAGGGTCTTTGCCATTACAAAGCCCAATGAACATGAATATGTGTGGGCACTTTTAATTTTAATGCACCCGGTTTCGTCTGGTTTAGTCATCTAACAATCCCGATCGTTACAGCCTAAGTTACTTGCTCTAGGCCTACTCCTTTTCCCCAATATTATTTTTACTCTACTCTGTTATAAAAAGATCTTTAACATTTTCCCAGACCCAAAAAAAAAATAAAAATTTCACTGTGTCCTTAAAAGATTACAACTGGCAACAAAACCGACTAATATTCTCTATTTACGTAGAAAATTCATCAAACTTGTCGTTTCAGTTCTCAATTCTATTAGTCATGAGTCCAGATGATTATATAAATGGCTGACCCTCGTAATACTATTTTCAGTAGTGATTAAAGTCAAAATTTACGATGCTACCTTACCTACCCTTCTTGCGTTTGGCTATTTTAGTTAATATCCTATACTCTAATACGAGCAATGTTTGCTTGTATGTATGTATGTATGCTTGCTTGCACAAAGATCTCGAAAACGGCTCCGACGATTTTCTTCAAATTTTGTAAATAGTTTATTTTTAGCCTAAAAACAAGTTTACTGCAGTTATAACTGCCAACAAAAATCTAATTACGTGGAAAAATGAAACTGAAAGTCACATTTTTTTAACATTAGTCTAATCGGTTGCTAAGTAACCATGTTGGTTGAATGAAATAACAAGGAAAAAGTAAACAAAAGACTAGTAAGTTGTAACACATGTGTTCATAAAGGCATCTACCCACAGTGTAGTAGAAATTATAAAATACAGTTCAAAAGCAAAAACATCACTTGTTACTATTGAGCAATGATTATACTGAAGCTTATTCGATACATTGTAGGAAATGTTAACTTAGCAGTGCGGAGTGTGGGATCTATTATTACGATTAGATTAAGGTAGATTTCCCATCCTTATGGAACAGCTGAATCCAATTTTATTGTTAGTTCTGTCCGTCTTCTGTAGATGTCGTGCTTTGTTTACAATTTGTTTCTTGTTATTTCAGTAATTTAAAACCTCGTTTAACCAAATACAGATATTTAATCATAAACGATAACTCGTTCACTATCTTACCGTACTATATTACTATATTACTATCGTTGGCTATATAACCAAAACAGTGAGACACAAATAATGAGAAACTAACCAAAAAATAATATAAACAAATTGTAAACAAAACACGACATCTACAGAAAACCAGACAGAACTAACAATAAAAGTGGCTTCAGCTGTTCCATAAGGATGGTAAGGTATCTGCAATCCTAGAATGCTATGGGAAGATAAGGAAACAGGTCCGCGACATAGGAAGTGGTGAAGGAAGTAGTCAATGCAAGCTATCCTGAGTGCGGGAACTGTTTATGACAAATAGATTAAAGTATCTGCAATTATAAAATGCTAAGGGAAGGTAAGGAAACAGGCCCGTGACGTAGGAAGTGGTAAAGGAAATAGTAAAGGTGAGCGGGACGGAGTGTGGGAACTGTTTATGACGATTAGATTAAGGTATACCCAATCCTAAAATGCTATGGGAAGGGAGGGAAACAGAGGTCCGCGACGTAGGAAGTGGTGAAGGAATTAGTAAAGGCGAGTAGTCCGGAGTGTGGTAACTGTTTATGACGATTAGATTAAGGTATCTGCAATCCTAAAATGCTATGGGAAGGGAGGGAAACAGGTCCGCGACGAAGGAAGTGGTGAAGGCAGTAGTAAAGACGAGCAGTCCGGAGTTTGGGAACTGTTAATGACAATTAGATTAAGGTATCTACAATCTTAAAATGCTATGGGAAGGGAGGAAAACAGGTCTGAGACGTAGGAAGTGGTGAAGGAAGAAGAAGGGCGAGCAGTCCGGAGTGTGGGAACTGTTAATGACAATTAGATTAAGGTATCTACAATCTTAAAATGCTATGGGAAGGGAGGAAAACAGGTCTGAGACGTAGGAAGTGGTGAAGGAAGTAGTGAATGCGAGCAGTCCGGAGTGTGGGAACTGGAAACCAATTGTAACAGTTAGATTTATGTATCTGAAATTGAAATACTGAAATGCTATGAGAAGGGATGGAAACATGTCCAAGACATAGGAAATGGTGAAAGAAGTAGTAAATGCTAGCAGTGCGGGGTGTGGGAAATGTTTGTGGCAATCAGATTAATGTATTTATAATACTAAAATGCTATGGAAAGAGATGAAAATAGTTCCACGGCGTAGGAAGTAGTAAAGTTTAGCATCGCAGATTGTGGGAACTGGGAACCGTTTGTGGCAGATGGATTAATGTATCTGTAATTCTTAAATGCTATGATAAGGGAAGTAAACAGGTCCATGACGTAGGAAATGGTGAAGGAATGTAAATGCTGGCATCGCAGAGTGGGGGAATGATTTTCCCCGAGCAAAGCTCGGTCCCCAGGTACTATTTTTTTTATATTGACAAAACTTGGTCGAACTGGTTAGATGATACCATTGTCTTTAAATACCTCTTTTATTTGTTGGCACTTGTTTCAATAATAGGGATCATTTATAAATTAGCCCTTGACATACTGGTAACTTAGTGTATTGTCTGGGTAGTGTATTGTCAACATTTGACATAGCACACTGTCGTTGGCTCCGTTTATCCACAGTAGGCCTACGTTTATTTTTTATTTAAAAACTAACGACAACTTTAACGTTGGGAAGTGTCTAGTTCTATCAATAGTCAAAGATGATACTAACCAACTTGTGTCATGTTTCAGGTGTGGTGGACGGTGTTGGTGGTTTGAGGAGATACAGCAATGACCCCGGAGAGTTCTCTAGTCTCCTGATGAGGACATGTGATCGCCTTGCGTCCACGGGGCGTTTCAGCACCACAGCACCTGCTTGTCTACTCTTTTGTATCCTACTACGAGCTGTTAGAGAACAAGCTGCCCATATTGGGTGAGTGGATATTTGATCTTATTGGGTCATATGTTTTCAAATTAGTAAGTAGACGGTATGCTTTATGTTCATTGAGAATGGTATAGCATCGTTGGAGATGTACACGAATACATTGTACAAACAGATCAATGTTTAAGTCATATTCTAGCGCGAACTCCATTTTTAGTGTCAAAGGGTCTTTGCAGCATTCAGTCCCTTAGTTTGGTTAGTTGGTCCCTTAGATGGTTGCTAATAGTGAATTTTGAGGTAGGATATACATTTTTTTATGTATTTTACTGTGTGAGTAAAAAACACCAGGACTTAGCCATCATATACAATTAGCCTACACCTGGGTCTAAGTGTTAGCCAAACACACAAAGAAACTTTAAAACTCAAACCTTATGAATTTGAACAAAGAAATGTGTGGCCAATGGCCATGCAATGTTTGTTTTATTGTGATTATTTACAAAACTGAGAATTTGCCTTTGCACCTGTTATGTTTGATTTGCAGCTCTTAATATTTTAATATTGTCTTTTATTTAGCAGTAGGGTTAGATGTTCATTGAAGTTAGGTACGGTACCTAATAAAAGTTCGAGATCGAATATGATGCTGAATATGATGTAGAGATTTGTGAGAAAATATTCAATATTTTGTACACTTATTTCAGAATTTTCCAGGGTGATCTAGGGAATGTGGTGCGTAGAATGTTCTAGAATGGTTAATAACTTTCAAAATGAATATGAATAGTCTTGATGGTAGTTGGTCTATAATGTTCTACAGTAGAGAAGGAATCTAATAGCTTTGTTTTTGGATAAGATCAGCTTGTATTATTGTAACACTACTGCAATGTATTTCTGTAATGACGTTTTAACGTGTAAATTTTATCGGCAAGTCAACCCTCACAATTCTAGGCAGCAATTAGCAGTACAGTAGGTATCTGGCAATTGCTGGAGCTTATATTTTTACAATGTCTACTTGTTGGTTGCCTCGAATAGGAGAGACCATTACAATACTGCTACAATGTTTTAAAATACATTTTGTTTCCTGACAACATTTAAATGCCTTTGTTTGGCTAAAGTAAAGATGCAATATTGTAATACATTGTTAAGGTTCCAGATATCCGTTATTAATTAACCCTAGGAGCGCCCTGGCCTGATTAATGCAAAATTGCTCGGCGCCCTGGCAGTTTTGGCCATTTTGCAGAGGTTTTTTTAAAAATTTGCAGTGCCTAAAGTATTGTTGATAACCTAGTCATATTTATACTTGTTTTGTTCGGAAAAGAAAGGAGATTTAGAATAAAATAAAATTTCAGCAATCCCTGATGGTGGTTTTTTTGCTAAATGTGAAAAAATAAAAAATCTTTAAATTTTTCGGAATAATTTTCAAAAGCAGAGGCCTAGCGTTTTTACACAAAATTTTTACAGACATTCTAAGATATATGAAATGTAGGAAATTTATTTCCCTACATGGAAATGTGATTGATTTGTTTCAAATAATTTTTTTACCAGAATTACGGGGGGAAATACGGAAAATGGGGAAAATCAACGAATTTGCGCAGAACATTTGATACATCAAAATATAACCAGATGTAGCTATACAATTTATATACAAAAGTTGTTATATTACTAAAGGTAACAATACATGTATTCAGAATAACTAGAGAACCCGTGCGGCTCAATGAGCCGCATAGTATGAAACATAATCCCGAGGAGAATGTTATGCTTAAATTAGAGTAATTCTAGTTACATCTTAGAGTTGTTTAAACACTTGTTAGAAACTTTATTTTAAATGTCTGTATTTACGTCGTCAAGGTTCAACTATATTATTTCTGCTCTCAGTTTTAATTGATAACTAACTTCTAATGAATGCTAAACGATCTGCTTCAATTCAAGTTAACATGATGCTACAAAGTTTTTCCAGGATTGTGAAGAAAACTGTTGCCTTACTGATAACCTGTGTTAAGTAATTTATGTTAGGTCATTGTATTTCTTTGATTTGAGACATCCTCCTAATAAAACAAATTTCCTCCGTAGAGAATCCTGAAAAGTGGGGTGATACAGTATCAACCATTTCATGTGCTCCATTTTTTACCCACAAAATCTGGGTTATCAACTGGACAGCCATAATCCGCTTTGAATAGGCTAAAGCAGCAACACCATTGAAAGTTGGTTAACGTATCTTAACGTGTTGTCTGTCAGTCACTGTATTTGCCCCGCATAAGAACGTTATCTCACGTTGTTTAGTGGAGTTTCTCTTAATACCGGTCCAAAAGTTTTGAAAGTATGGATTTATTTGTCGAAATAGGTTGGATAACTCTTGTAGGTATAAGATTTGGATAGCAATTTTCATTTTCTCTTTTAGAACAGCGTATATATTTGCCTCTCCTAAATCATTAAAATAAACTTGACCGTAACTACTCAATCGTTGAATACATAAACACTAATTCCTTCTCTTATGTTTGGTCTTATATTGTCACTAACACTTTCAATATCAAATGAGTTTTTGAAACTTCTTATTTTTGACTTGAAATGTCTGGATTGTGTTGGTGAACTCAGTCAAAAAACTTTGTATAAGTTTGACCGAGGAACTGGCAACATAACCTAGAAGTAAACAATCGTTTGCGTTTTTTCTCAATTGAAGTAGAGCGAGTAATACAAAAGTTTACAATAAAAACATAAGGTCCGCCAAGATTTGGTTTAATCTTACTACTTGAACTTTTCATAGTCAAGGCATTAATATATAGTTTGTACTAAATGTTTTGAAATATCTCGATCTGTCAGTGTCAGAAGTAAACATTTCTTGGATGCATTCATTTGACCTGACATTAGGCAAGTATACTTTACCACAGTGACAACACTATGTGCTTAATATATTTTTTTCACTTCCAAAGTAAGTTGCATAGCAGAACTGGCAAATATTATTCATCTCACCAAGTGAATGTGTATCTGGATGGGTATCTGTTTGACCAGACCTCTCTTTTTCTACTCTCCTCATACGCATAAGATATCTTATTATTAATAATTGTCTCCTCCCGTTTTCAATATTTCTTCTTTGAACTTGAGGCATTTTCCGTTCTTCCAACAAAACTGATTAACTGTTTAACTTGGTCTTAACCTACTGTATTACAAACATTAATATTTACTCTCAAAAAGCTAATGAGTTTCTTTTTATAAACAGCTGTTTTTGGGTTTTAAATTTCTCCTATGTATTTCTTATGGGGAAAACCCGATCTTTGAGAGGGTCTCACGCCCTTCAGAGTAGGAATTTTAAAACTCTAAAACCTTATTGCAAAACTACATATTGAGACGAATCTTTTGAGACCTTAAACGTTGAAATTGGTCCACAAATAAGGGAGGAGTTGCGTTAACAAAAAACGGCTTCACGTATTATATATATAGAATAGATGTCATATTGTACAAAGTTATAACTTTTTTATAACTTTATATGACTTGAAAAACAAAATTTTAGTTTTTCCGAAAACAAAAATTTGTTATTCAAAGTTAGATCTAATTTTTGTACTTTACTATAATATGATAAATATTACATGTAGGAAATATATTTCTGAACAAGAAAATTTACATATATATACAGAAATATAAACAAATAAAAGTTCCAGAAGCATTATTCTGGCATGAGACACACATACGATTGTAGGCTAGGCTATGATTTAGGCATAGCCTATGGCATAACCTCAAAACAATCACCATTTCAATAACACAAATTTTGACATAAATAATAATACTCACCAGGCGTAATATGGATAAATACTACAACTAACTCATACACCACTTGTCAATACACTTCTTTTACACTTAAACACTAACCTCTGATGAAAATTAGCACAGATAATAACGTAACAGCACTGAAAACCTAATTTAGATTCCGGCGAGCAGAACGCAAACAACTTGTTTTTCTAGTTACAACTAATGTGTCACCTGAATCTCAATACTGAAAGGCACCAAAACATAGAGATAGAACGTTTTCTTAGCTTTAAATAGGTATTACTCTCATCACTCTATGTCAATTATCAACATATTTATTCGTGATTTAGAAACCACGGCGTTTTGGGCAAAATAGCCTACTGACAACACAGCTGATTTCAAAAAAATATTTTTCAGACTTCCTAACCTCATATGACAAAGTTCTCTAAATAAAGAACAACTCAAGTTCTTTCCAATGGAACCAGCCACTTCCTGTTTAGGCCAAAATTACGACTTGTACATTTATTTCAAGATAACGTGTTTTACAAGATTTTGCCGACCGGGACTCGAAAATTTTACGCGCGCAAAATATTGTTCAAATTATAATAGGATTTATATTGATCTGTTGGTGCTACGAGGTTCGATTATATATGAAAATAAAAGTTCAGAATCTCTTCTTTCCAACGGTATTAAAATTATTACACTTCTGGATCATTTTCATTGCGTAATAAGCGTTTAAAAAAAAATTGTCCCAATAGCCTACTAGTCGGCGATTGGGCGCCGAGCGCACACATCAATTCGCCGACCTAGTCGGCGAAAGGCGCTCCTAGGGTTAATGTACCTAGGTAAATCATGTACCTATACAAATACCAAAACTATTTTATTTGTTTACTGTAGGGGTGTGCGATGCATCGAAAATGCGATTCGATTCAGCATTTTATTTTATGGCACTACTCTTCTATGCACATACAAAAGGAATTAGATTTTGATTTGATTTGTTTTTAAGGTTGCGAAAATCCACTACACAAGTGACAAGCTTTTGTAGTGCGGCTACCGTGGCCGGAGGGCTCTGCAGTCGTCTCAGTATGGCCACTGCCTGGTTCTTGGAGCCGTGGTGACGATCCTAGGTATGTTGGAAATGCTTGGATTGTTACTTACGTAATAGGGAACTGACTGATTTCAATACAGCATTGCCTATGTATTTGTTTACGTTTGTTCTGTTGAATCTGGCTGTGTAGTTTAAAGCTTTCCTTTTTACTTTCTCCCCCTATAGATGGTATACCTATGGAAAAATTATTGTTTTCATAAAAATTTTTGAGTTTGAAGTTCTTGTGGAATTATCCGTTTTGTGTCCCCTTGAACCTAAAAAATGAGGTTTTCCAATAATGTCTGTGTGTATGTGGATGTGTACAGAGTTTATATTATGTATATAAATATATATATATATATATATATATTGAATATATAAATAATCGAAAACATTATAAACACATTAACTAGTACCCTTTTAAATTCATTGTAATTAACAAATCACATGTTCAACACTTAAGCCATAGTCATGTTTACATTTTATACTTTTTTTGTATTCAAGTAATCAAATAAAAAAAGATTGTATTTGTACAAAATGTAAACATGACTATGACCTAAGGGCTGAAACATGTCATTTGTTAACTAAACTGAATTTATAAGGGTACTAATGTTTTTATTATGTTTTCGATTATTTATGTAGTAGTAGCCCTGATAACAATCATACTTATTATATTGAACTAGCTGTAACCCGCGGGCTTTGCCCCGTTTAACTTCTTAATTTTCAAGATGATCTCGTTCGCATGGCTCAATCACGTCCTGGTTGAAGTTCGTTCGCTACGCTCACTCACCTTTAGGTTGGAGCTCGTTCGCTACGCTCACTCACCTTTAGGTTGGAGCTCGTTCGCTGCGCTCACTTGCCTTCAGGTTAGCTCGTTCGCTACGCTAACTCGCCTCCAGGTTGAAGTTCGTTCGCTACGCTCACTCACCTTTTGGTTGCAAATTAGCTGTTGTCATAAATGTAAAAGAAATAATAGTGCTGCACCCTGTTGGTAATCCTTGTAACTTTAATGCTATTGAACATCATAGAACAGATCCAACTTGTTTAATTGAAACAGCTGTTAAGATTCATTAATTCCATTTCTTATAAGGTTAACATGGGTAACTCCAGAGCCACTGGGGCGGAGCCCTTTTAAGAATTTCGAAACGGGAAATGGTTTACGTCCGATTCGCATACCTACAGAATTTACACACAAAATTTCATAACGATCGGTGAAGTCGTTCCGGAGGAGTTTGCAGACAAACACTGTGACACGAGAATTTTATATATTAGATTAGATATATATATATATATATATATTGATATTGAATATATAAATAATCGAAAACATTATAAAAACATTAACTAGTACCCTTTTAAATTCAGTGTAATTAACAAATCACATGTTCAACACTTAAGTCATAGTCATGTTTATATTTTATACTTTTTTTTGTATTCAAGTAATCAAATAAAAAAAGATTGTATTTGTATAAAATGTAAACATGACTATGACCTAAGTGTTGAAACATGTCATTTTTTAACTAAACTGAATTTATAAGGGTCCTAATGTTTTTATAATGTTTTTGATTATTTATGTAGTAGTAGCCCTGATAACAATCATACTTATTATATTGAATATAATATTTATAAATATAAATATATTTATTTATTTACATAGACATTGTTTATTAAAATGAAAAAGGAAAGAATAGACTGTAAATAAAGACACTGGTATACTAAGTGGTATACCACAATAAAGTCTGTGTGACAGGTTTTGTTTTTTAGGTTATTAGTGCATGCACGTGCTGTCAGTGGCAACACTGGTTGCCCATGACTAATAGGCTCCTTAGTCCGTATACTGCAATGCCCCCCGACTGCCTGGACACTAAAACGATGGAGACATCGGTTGCCGAGCAAAATCACTCCCGGCAACTTCACGGACCACTTTTTCGGTGATAACCCCACGGCTAATAGGCACCATTTGAGTTCATGCCCCTCGACACATTGGCCACCGGTTGCTCACGGCTAATAGCGGCCTAACTCCCACCACTTACTGGTGAAGGTTGCTGACAAGATAATGGGAGAATGTGCCAGATTTCTGATTTTATTTAGAATGTCCCTGTGCTGCAATCACTTTTGTTTTAAACTTTGTCTGGGCATTCAACAATTTTTCAGTAGCTCTAAAGTCCTAAATACACAAATCAATAGGTATAAAATTATATTAGAGTGTTATCACAGCCTTGTTAAAAAAATCATCTAGTTTTGTACATTTACTTTTCCTATTCTGTACAGTTTTTCCTTACTTACGAGCAGAAGCTATGCAACCAAACTTTATAAAATACAACACTGACATTTTTGGAACACATATTAGATTGCCTACCGCTGACGTAAGTATGAGCGGTGGTGAAAGTAGCCTGATAGAAAATAGTCTGATAATTGCAAGTTCAAGAAAACTTTTATGGTTGTGTCATTGAATTTATAAGGTGTGTTATCATTGACTGGGACGGTGGCGTCGTCCTGTAATCCCCTACTAGGAGGTCACGAATTTGTGGATATTTATAAAGATGCACTGTGGATGCGACCCTGGTGTGGAATAACATCCGCACTAATGAGTACTACGACTATCCGCAGTACTATCCTGATAATTAGACCAATTTGTTAATACCAAGGCAAGAATGTGGTTTGGATTCCTGTATAAACTGTATTAATGAACAGCTGTGTCTAAGGAATATGTCGTCCTTAGTCACTAACAAGACTACAAGATTGCGCCACTCATCCTTCACTTATATTTGGGTTAAAATACGCACATAGTGGCGTCCCCATCTTAAATAATTGATCGATTGATTAGTCATACTAAATATATATATATATTTATTATTATTATTGTGAATCTAGCATGTGTCAGCCCAAGATGTTTGGACATAACAAGACATTCAATTTGCCCAGGTCAGTGAGCTGTGTTAGGCTACAGGTAGAGCGAGATCCAGTCAAGATACAGAAAAAAGGTGGCTAACTCCATCGAGTGGATGGCTCGCAACTTAGCGTTGGACGACAAGTTTATCTCACCATTCGCCTAGTTCGCAATGGCCAATGGAATATATGCCACAGGTATGTTTGCCACTTAATAACTTAGTTACTAGGCTTGCTGTACCAGCTAATGTGTGACTGTCGTATAGCAAAATCACAGCAACATGGTTATCATAATTTATCATTGAACTGAAATAATGGATACATTACATATAACCATAGATAAAACATACTACTCCCTTAGTAGATTTATCATCCTTATGGAACAGCTGAAGACAATTTTATTGTTAGTTCTGTACAGTTTACAATTTGTTTCCCGTTATTACAGCCATTTAAAACCTCGTTTAACCAAATAATACGATCTAATCATAAACAATAACTTGTCCCCTAGTTATATAACCAAACAGTAAAGCACAAATCAAGAAATTAACGGAAACAAAGTTTCGTCGACACTAGCGCCTTTGTGTCACGTACATGAACTAGACACGAAAAACGTGCTTCAAAATTTACAATGGGATGAGAAGTCTACTTGTGTTGGTTAGTCTATGATATAACATATCAAACAAGTACTGTAGACATTACATACACAATCAAATAAAACAATGAAATTGAACTTAAGCAAGTTCTAATAATAGTAGTGTTAAATATATTTTTTTAAATTCTAATAATTTGCTTCTTAATCTAGATAAGACAAATTTTATCAGATTTTAAACTCGAGAATCAGGGTATCAATATAAACAAATCATCAAACTCGAAAACACAGAAAACAAGTAAGGATTTAGTCTTGGGATTGGAATTGATAAAACTCTAAAATGGAACTAACGTTGAAAAGTTACTTGTCAAAATCACGTCAGGATTATGCTTTTATGCTTTATCTAGATGGAAACCTTTATGTGAAACTCTAAAAGTTATTTATTTTTCATATATCCACTCAAGTATATCTTTTAGGATTTCACCTTATGGTGCAACTAGTGATTACAATTTGAATTCTATTCTAAAAAAATAAAAGAAAGCTATTAGAATTTTCTGCAATTTAGACTCTGGAACTTCTGTTAAATACCCCCGCCGCAGCAAACCTGCCGTCTAAGCGAATTTCCATTTGGCCGAAATGATTTTCAATAGATCTATTTAAATAACATTAGGTTTAACGAGTACCTAGGTTTGCTGCTACAAGGAAACTAATAAAGTAGTGTGCTTTTAGTAAAATATTGATAGCTTACTATAAAATAAATAAATTTGCCAAGTTTGATCAAAATATATCCATAAACAAGCAAACTACAACATTTTACAATATTCTCCATAAGAATAACATGGGAATTTTAAATTTACCATTTTTTTAGTTTTCTCCGTAACCAATAACCGTACAAAAACACTTTGATATACTGAATTGTTTGTTTTTTTAAGCTCTTTAAGAAGGTTTAGAGAAAAATTGGGAAATTTTGTGTTTTGAGGGTAAGAAGTGAGAAAAACCAATTTTTACCCCATAAAACCCCCCATAAAACCCTGTTCCCATGGTCCGATCATGCTGGATCGCGAACTCATTCAAGTTTATCCCGCCATACACCTTCAAACCAAATTTCATCAAAATCGGATAAAAATTACTCAAGTTATCGTGTTCACGGACACATATATATATAAATCTATATATATATATATATATACATATATAAAAATTTGAACGAATGGTGTTTTTGGCCTCTGGGGACATTAAAATGAAAAAGTAAATCGGTCCCGGGCCTAAGTTTTACCATGAGACCTACGGTAATAGCTACTTCCCTATAGGGAAATTCGCTAAAAAGAGCATTTTATATCAGAAAATATAATCCCTTGTGGTATGTTTTTGAAAAAAATTTATCAGTAAAGAACAGATTTCATGATTTGGAACTAGTTGGGAATAGTCATAATTGAGTCAAAGAGTTTAGTGATACCAACCTCATTTCTCTAACAAACCGGGTCATTTTTGTATAAAAATTCAAAATTCCTCCATTCATTTGGGAAACCTTTATATACCCCTCCCGATAAAAGGTTGAATATTAGGAGGAGCAATACAACTGTTTTCGAGGTCTCAGGCAAAGTGTCATACCAACCAAGAAGACCTTTCTAGTTTCTTGTTATGGTAGTACTAAGTTAAGTTTCCTCGGCACAACCAAATAAAAAGTTAAGAGGATATTGGTAAATATTTTGAAGTAGAGTCTTTTAAGGCTAATGAAAATAAAAATGGCTTTCATAATAGGATGAGATAGAGAGTTTTTTGCAGATATTGGTTGTATCTGATTGCATTTAAAATGGGGTGAGATGGGGCTTCGCTTAACACTTACCATTTATGAGATATTTCAAAATACCCCATTTTGGGGTTCCGTACATAATTGGGATACCAAGAAAAAAGTATATTATACAGTAGGTTTGGTTCCATAAAGCTGGAAAATTAAATCTATATATATAATACGTGAAGCCGTTTTTTGTTAACGCAACTCCTCCCTTATTTATGGACCGATTTAATCGTTTAAGGTGTCAAAAGATTCGTCTTAATATGTAGTTTTGCAATAAGGTTAGATTTTTAAAATTCCTACTCTTAAGGGCGTGAGACCCTCTCAAAGGTCGGGTTTTCTCCATAAGAAATACACAGAACAAATTTAAAAACAAAAAACAGCTGTTTATAAAAAGAAACTCATTAGCTTTTTGGGAGTAAATATTAATGTTTGTAATATTGAGTAGGTTAAGACCAAGTTAAACAGTTAATCAGTTTTGTTGTAAGAACAGAAAATGCCTCAAGTTCAAAGAAGAAATATCACCCCGTTTTCAGGGAGGAGGAAACAATTAATAATAAGATATCTTATGCGTATGAGGAGAGTAGAAAAAGAGAGGTCTGGTCTAACAGATACCCATCCAGATACACATTCACTTGGTGAGATGAATAATATTTGCCAGTTCTGCTATGCAACTTACTTTGGAAATGAAAAAATATACGGAGCACATAGTGTTCTCACAATGGTAAAGTAAACCTGCCTAATGTCAGATCAAATGAATGCATGTGAGAAATGTTTACTAGATTTAATAGTACAAACTATATTAATGCCTTGACTATGATAAGTTCAAGTAGTAAGATTATACCAAATCTTTTTGGCGGACCTTGTGTTTTTATTGTAAACTTTTGTATTACTCGCTCTACTTCAATTGAAAAAAAAAACGCAAATGGATTGTTTACTTCTAGGTTATGTTGCCAGTTCCTCAGACAAACTTATACAAAGTTTTTTGACTGAATTCACCAACACAATCCAGACATTTCAAGTCAAAAATAAGAAGTTTCAAAAACTCATTTGCTCAAAGTTTTAGCGGCAATATTAGAACAAGCATGAGTGAAGGAATTAGTGTTTATGTATTCAAATGATCGAGTTGTTACGGTCAAGTTTATTTTTATGATTCAGGAGAGGAAAATAATATATGCTGTTCAAAAAGAGAAAATGGAAATTGTTATCAAAATATTATAGCTACAAGAATTAGTTATCCAACCTATTTCGACAAATGAATCCATAATTTCAAAACTTTGGGACAGGTATTAAGAAAAACTCCACTGAACAATGTTAGAACGTTCTGATGTGGGGCATATACTGTGACTGACAGACATCACGATAAAATACCAACTTTCAATAGTGTTGCTGCTTTAACCTATTCAAAGCAGATTATGGCGGTCCAGTTGGTAACCCAGAGTTTGTAAGTAAAAAATGGAGCACATGGAATGGTTGATATAATCACCCCAATTTTCAGGATTCCCAACGGAGAAAATTCGTTTGATTAGGGGGATGTCTCAAATCAAAGAAATAAAATGACCCAACTTAAATTACTTAACACAGTTTATCAGTAAGGCAACAGTTTTCTTTTTGAGCGAAGCTCTTTGGGATCAACTTCAATGCAACAAATAAAGAAACATCACTCAATAACGGCTGAACCCATTTTGGCCAAACTTAACAAAATTACTTAGACTAATAGTGAGATGGTTTTTAAACAAACAAATTTCAATTAGATAATGCTAATGCAATTTAAAACGAACTTAAATTTTCAAATTTTTAACATTAGGCTTATGGGACTAAAGTAGCCATGACAGGTTTTTTGTTTACAAGAAAAATGTAAACAAGAGAATCATAAGGTATTTCTGAACTTTCTAGACTTTTCTTTTAAACATTTTTAAACCATTCCTATGATCTTAATAAACAAGAAAATGCCGTTAAAACATTTTTTAAGGCATGGAATTCACTGAAAGTTGAGAAAATATACGGAACTACTTTCTCAATGCGCGGAGTATAAACAAGGAGCGGAGTGATACGGACCGGTGACTACTTTCTTGGGAACCTATTTGTGTTGCCAGCTGATTAGAAACAGCCAATGTTAGAAATCAGGATTTAATAAGCGATATATCGAACCGCATCGAAATCGATATTTAATCCGATAATACCTCACAGGTTATATTATGTTGAATTACATCGACGGTACAGTAAGTTATTTCACTTATTAATAAAACGCAGATTGAACACTGATCTAATTTAGGCATGTGGGGAAGGTAGGTCGGGGTTTATGAGTATTCGTGACTACATTAAGTGTTTTGAAGTAAGGTTAGATTAGGAAGGTAAAGTGTAGGTTATAGGTAGGTGATCGGGTTGTTTATTTGTGTTGCACCATATAATTTTTATCTTTTGGAATAGTTGGTTAAACGGGGAAACGATTTCAAAAATGCTTGCATATGGTCTTAACAAACCATCTACAGTATTCTAGCATAGCATTGACTTTATATAAAGTGAACGATTCTAGCAGGTTACTACATAAAAACCAAAAGAAAAGAACATTTGGATTTGGACCTTTGACCATAGCAAAACTAACATATAATTTATGAAATGTGAAAAGTTGTATATCATTAAATACTATACTGTAATATTAATAATTGTTCGGCAAATCCTAATTTTAATGGCTCGGCTGAAGTGGAATCTGCATTTTGTGAAACAGTAATTTGGTAACAATTCAGTAATTTCAAATGTTGATAACAGTAGCCTATCCTATATAAATACTGTTATTTGATTTCCAAGCCACGGACTACACGTCCAGTTACAACCGTAATAATAAGTAAATAATTAATTACCTGGGCTTATAGAAGTACACTTTTAACCACGGTATGGATAATTGTCTAGGCCTGTCCAGAAGTAGGCTACTAATTTCTAATTATATTATCCACATTGTATATTTAAGGCATGTCTTCCCTTCTTATTATTATTCTGTTTTCACTTAAATCAGCTGAATGCGATATTTACTTATTACTTATGTTTAGGCCTACATTTCAGCCATCTTATTTTATTGTTCAACTAACTGTAACCCGCGGGCTTTGCCCGTTTAACTTCTTAATTTTCAAGATGATCTCGTTCGCATGGCTCAATCACGTCCTGGTTGAATTTCGTTCGCTACGCTCACTCACCTTTAGGTTGGAGCTCGTTCGCTACGCTCACTCACCTTTAGGTTGGAGCTCACTTGCCTTCAGGTTAGCTCGTTCACTACGCTCACTTGCCTTCAGGTTAGCTCTTTCGCTACGCTAACTCGCCTCCAGGTTGAAGTTCGTTCGCTACGCTCACTCACCTTTTGGTTGCAAATTAGCTGTATTGAAATCGCAATAATGTCATAAATGTAAAAGAAATAATAGTGCTGCACCCTGTTGGTAATCCTTGTAACTTTAATGCTATTGAACATCATAGAACAGAACCAACTTGTTTAATTGAAACAGCTGTTAAGATTCATTAATTCCATTTCTCATAAGGTTAACATGGGAAACTCCAGAGCCACTGGGGCGGAGCCGATTGGACGGATCACGAAATTGATGGTGTATAAACCTATTCCATGAAATTCTAAACGTATGTACCAAGTTTCGTGGCAATCGGTTCAGCGGTGTCTGAGTTTATCACTGCCAAATATACCAACATCCTCTTTTATACTTATAGACTAGCTGTAACCCGCGGGCTTTGCCCTGTTTAACTTCTTAATTTTCAAGATGATCTCGTTCGCATGGCTCAATCACGTCCTGGTTGAAGTTCGTTCGCTATGCTCACTCACCTTTAGGTTGGAGCTCGTTCGCTGCGCTCACTTGCCTTCAGGTTAGCTCGTTCGCTGCACTCACTTACCTATAATAAAGTAAAATAAAATAAAATAAGAGTTAATAAGGGTTAAAGAGAAAATCACCAATGGGTATTTCCAAAATTGCTTCGTTGACCAGATAACTTATTTGCCATTTTGTACCTTTTTGTCCTTGAATTGTTCAAACAGATCTTGGTGAAACTTGGTGTAAATGGTAGAAGAGACCTATGTGAGAAAAAAATTACTTGATCCAATTCAAAAGGAGGGGTAGAGTACTACTACTTAACTAATCAGGTTGCCCCTCATTTTTCCTGATTTGCAACTAAAAATCGTAATATTTATTTATCTAATTTTTAAACTTGATGTCGTATTATGGTAAATTATGCGAAATAAAAGTGTTGTTGACAATAGTGTATGTATTTCTTCGACACCTTACACGTTTTTGTACTGAAACCCCTTTGCTCAGTTTGCGAAATAGTTACAAATCAATCTGGTAATAAATCTTTCGAGAAGAATGTGATTCGACCTTGAAGATTTCCGAGAGGCACGAATGGGTGACGCATTTAGTAAAAATAAAAGTTTTGGCGGGGAGGTCCGTACTGATCCGTACCATGATGTACCAGCCTCAGGGGCACTGCCCGGCGCCGGGGCAAGGTCACGGGTTTTGTCTTGGGAGAAAGTTTTGTACAACTATTGCGCAATATTATCAGCTTAACGCATAAGCGGATATTCACATTCTTTAAGTGACTGAATGTTCCTTCAAATTTTAAACAATTTAAAAATCTGTTGACGTTGCTAACTTAGTGGTTACCATTGTGGCCATCGGTGCTGGAGGTACCGGTTCTATTCCCACCGTATCCAAAAAGATTTGAAAGGTTTACACTGCTTGAATGTTAGAATTACTTAATTTAAAATTGCCACAGACATAGACCAATGAGATTAGACCATTTAATTGCATTAATTGAATTTACACGTGGTTTACTAAATACCCATTCCTATGGTAAAATTTGATGACTTTTGTGATATTATTACGTTTAAGAGTGCTGAGCTTGACTAAACAATTTTTCTTCCTTTACAAGGTAAATTATAAATGTTGTGAATCAATCTTTGGTTGAATAAATTTAGTAGAGAACAAGCAATAGGTAGTTGCTATAAATATTTGTTTTGTCAGGTTGGAGTTGTTTTATATTGGTGGAGCAAGAAATCTGGAAGTAAACAGCAAAACGTCCTCAACATTTTTATCAGAAACCAAACAAAAAATTATCTTCTTCTGTACCATGAACATTCCACATTTGGATTGCTTTTAAAGGTTGGCGAGCGAAGCGAAAGTTAAACCAAAAGTCATATACATAAACTGTATAATGTATAGTGTATACTCTATGATTTTATTAAATTTTTTTGTGCCGGGACCACTCTTTCTTTGAGAGGAATTTTAAAACAAGAGATGGTCTGTTTTAGCGAATTTCCCATATAAAAATTCTGTTTGTTTCTACGCCGCTGGTTAAATTAAAACAAGGACAATATGATAACATTTAGCTGTACACAGTGTTCTTATGTTACTAAAATCAATTTAAAAAAAGTTGATATGTTTACTTAGTCAATGGTAAGTGTAAAAATGTAAAGGCAGTGTATGGAACTGAATAATATCCCTGTCGCAGCAAAACGGCAGACTAAGCGAATTTCCATTTGCCTGATTTGATTTTCACTTAAATCTATAAGCATTAAATATTGTTCTTGACATTCGAATGTTGACGATGTTCAGTGCAAACTTTTTCTAGTTTTCGATGTAACAAGTGGTGTTGGCGTAATTAAGGCTTCAGGTTGACTCATGGAATTATTTAATATGATCATTTTAACTCACAATTTTAACTACATTTTAACTACAAAACATATGTTACACGGACTTCTAAACACTGTAGTATTCTGTAGTTTGTGCTGCTATAAGGATTGCTGCAGGTATTGGTATGGAAGGTTTTTAGTAGACTATTTTTATTAGTTCATTCACAAACCAATCAAGTAATTTATTTATTAAGTATCAATAAAATGTAATACAGTATGGTTTATGTAACTTAATAAAATTTTTGAATAACTAGCAGTTACCCACGGGCTTCACCCCGTTTGACTTATTAAGTAAGTATTAATAAAACTACCTATTGATTGGTTAAGTTAAGCTGAAGTAAACAAAACAGAATACAAGCAAAATATCACACTTTAGGTAATAAATTGAAAGAATAACAAAGAAATAAGTACATCTGAGGTATTTTTAATATTAGGTATATAAGAAAATTCGGCAATTTATGAAATAATGGGTAGTTTTGCGCAAGGTTTCTCGTCATGACAAACGTTTTAAGTACCTATATGGTTTATGGGGAGTGACTTTTAGTTTTCTCAAAAGTTCATGGGTACTTTGAGATGTGTGGATTTGTTTTTCAGCTAACACCAGAACATGATTTAAGAGGGACCAGGCCCAAGAGATGCCATGGGTTCCTTTTTATCCTTAATTAGTGCCAACCTCATAAAAAAATTACATTTATAAGTCTCATAAGAATTAATTGACTCTTGAGTTACTTTACTATTCATATCAAGAAAAACTTGAAAAGTCTGATTCAACTTTTGGAAAGAAACTCAAAAACCTAAAAAAAATTAAAAACTTACATGTAACCTGCTTTCAAAGAAGCATATCAACAAAGTCTGTAAATATAGATAGTAAGTTGTATAATAACTGATGATGAATTTGAACTTTGTGTGTTTATAATTTGTCTTTGATTTTTTCGCTTTCTTCTGTTGGGTATATATTGTTCTCTCAGCACTAATGTAAAGGTATTTTGTAAAAAATTAGATGCAACAAAACAGATGATGTGTGATTGGTTTAAGAAATTTCTTCTCTCCATATATTTATACAAACAATTTATTGATGTTTAGTTAGTAAATTGAATGAAAACAAATAATAGTGTAAATAGTCACCTAAATGTTTAAAATATAATTTCAATATAATTTCAATTGGTTTTAAAAACAACCATCTAGTTAAAATTTTAATCCAAACATGACGTGTTAATCAGTTCAGATTTGTTAACAAACAGCTACCGGGAACAAAATAATTACAAAACATTTATATATTGTAATGATCCTTCTGTTTCCATGAAAATATACCAATAAAACTACTGTACAATATTCTCATAATCAACTGTGGTTTAGATTCCACTATAAACTGTAGGTCCCTTAGTTGCCATTAGCTGTATGGGCTATTAAATAACAGCTGTGTGCAGATCGCGCTACTCATCCTACACTCATCTCCACTCATACTTGGCATAAAATACCTACTTTGTATGGTCGCCATTTCAATTAAAAGGAAAGTATTAAAAAAAAACTTAAGAATCTTTGGAGCAGAACCTGTACCTCTTAACCTCTGCTCTTTGAACTGTCAAATTAAAGTATTTACAGCTGAATTCAAATTACAATATTTGTTTATTTAAATTCTTCTAATAGCTCGATAAGCTTAACTTACAAACTTTACAGGCCAGTGGGGCTTAGCCCTAAGGTTAAAGTCAAAACTGAATACGCCTATATGTTAATCGAGACAAAGATGAATCCAACGAATCAAAAATCATTAAAATCGGTCCAGCCGTTCTTGAGTTATAAGTGATGTAACTAACACAACTTTGTTATATATATCTATCTATCTATATATTAATAGGCAAGCACGTTTCTTTAAAACCTTTTTTCTCAGCTCGTGTGCATCGTGGGGTAAATCTACGCATACCATTAGAAAGCTATTTTCCTGTAGGTGTGCAGAATCCCTTTATAAATTTAAATAGGCTCAAAGATAAGCACAAATAATTAGTTTAAAAATTTGAAAAAACTAACATGGATCTTATGCGTTGCCATGCTGGTGACGAAATAACAACGAAATATAAACAGAAAATCAAAACAAATGGAAGAAACTCCAATCACATGTTTTATTTACAGTGTGGGGTGAAAATAGAGAAGTGAGTAAGTTTACATTACATATTTTTGGTCGAGTTTCGACCACTGGACGACCTCTCGTATCTATAAAAGAGGAACTATGTATGTATATACATTATGGACTCCGAAACCGCTCGACAGATTGTGATGAAACTTTCAGGCATTTTTCAAGGATGGTTCGTGTGAAGTTTGGTGCAGATCCGTCAAAAGGGCTCCACCCCAGAGGGGAGGGCCAACGTCGGACATTTTGAACTACAATGTTTACAAATAAATAAAATTTAAAAGCAGATGTTTACTTTCACCAACTGTTTTGTAGGTTTGAATAATCACAACATTCTGTATTAGTCATGATTTGAAATAGTGCCACAATGTTTCTACAAAGTGCAGCACAGAAAACTATTTTACTTTTGAATAAGTCCAAAAATATTAAACCCCAATCGCAGCACACCTGTGCACTCAACAACGTTTAAATTCTCCAATGTTAAATATGTAAACATAAAAACCTTTATCAAAGTATTATAATCAATAAAAGGGATAGCAATGCCTTAATATTTTTTTTATCTTTTGTTCTATACCCACACAATCTAACATAAATTATTAAGCTAATAATAATCGTGCGTGCTATCTCGGGTATTTAACTGCCTCTCAATTTGTCACTAACCCACCACATTACTGTCATTAAAAGAAGGAACTCCAATAATACTAATGTGAAACTTAAATCCACCAAAGCTGTGCAACGTTATTAGACTGACGATTAAAAAAATGACACCAAAATTGATATGAAGCAAAAGTTACCAGTGGTAGGTTTAAAGGAGAAATAGTCTCAATCCCAAGCACACTGATGATTTCATCCGAATTACCCTCTGAATTTAAGCAACTACAATTTCCTTTGTGTCTTGCTTTCGCAATCACCATTATAAGACACTAGGGAAATCCCTGACTATCGTCGGTTTAAATTTATAAAATGCATGCTTTTCACACGGACAACTTTATTTTGCGTGCTCACGTGGTGGTAGGTACGCCTGAAAACTTATATATTCATACAACTAATGAAAAAACAAAACAAATTGCTGTTTTTATTTTTGGTATACACTTTTATTATTCATCGTAAAGAACAAATTGCCATTTAAAATAATAGTTGTCAAGCGCAGCAACGTGTGCCGGGTAACTGATAGTATATCTCTGTGGTATATATATATATATCTCCGAAACCGCTCGACAGATTGTAATGAAACTTTCAGACATTATTAAGCATCTTTCAAGAATCTTTCGAATTGTAGAATATATGTATAGATTATTTATGATATAGAAAGTTGATTTGTGAATTTTATATTTCCTTTCATAATTTAATATGTCTGGAGAGATAATTTATATATTTAAGTAAATCTCCCTAGGAAAGCACTAACCTTGAATTTTGAAAGCCACGGGGCAGAGCTTAGGCCAATTTCAAAGTTAATAGTTCTATAAGAATCCTCGGTACGTAGCTGTAATTTTAAGATATTTAAGCCCAGCCGGTTCATTAGATTTTGCGTTTACCTCGTAGGTACACCACCTCCTTTTTATAATATTATATTATATATATACTAGCAGAGTACCCGTCCTTCGTATGGGGTCGGCATATAAGTATAAAACGCTTATTGCAGTTATACTCGAGCTTTGCATTTGCATTTTCAATGGGGGAGGACACAGTTTGATAAAATTTGCTTATTTAAATTTACGTTATACCATAGTATTACATATCTACCATAGTCATATGGTTCTACCACTTCATCTAAACAATAGAGAAAAATAAATTATTAAAAGTTTGCAAAATATTACAAATTATTCATGAAATTAAAAACATAAACATAACTGTAAACAATCCTACTTTGACAGTTCTCATTGTGTATCACAGTTTTTGTTGCTGCTTGCTGTAGTTATGGTAAATGCAAAACAAATAATAGTGCTGCACCCTGTTGGTAAATCGTATAACTTTTTAATGCTTTTCATATCATAGAACCAACTTTTTTAGTTGAAACAGCTGACAAAATTCTTTAATTCCCTTTAAATATGAATACTCATAAGGTTAACATGGGAAACTGCAGAGCCACTGGGGCGGAGCCCGAAAGGATTTTTCAGGAAAAAATATGCCTATATGTTAATCGGGGATGTGAGCTATCATCATGCAAAATTTCAGCCCAATCCGTCCAGTCGTTAATGCGTGATTGAACTTCAAACAAACAAACAAACAAACAAACACACAAACTTTCACATTTATAATATTAGTAAGATAAACTTAATAGCTAATAATGTGTTACAGGGATGTTGAGGGTCTTAGTGTTGCTCATGGTGTTGGCAACGGCACTAGCAAGCACTGGAAAAAAGCTTAAAAATTCACCGGAGAAACCTCTTACACCCTTTCTGAAAAAATACTACATCATAAACTATGAGAAGAAACACTTCACATTTTTTAGAAATGTCGGAATTTATCAGGATCTATTAAAGGAAATGAACAAACAGAACCGCTGGGTTCTTTGGCTGGTTTTTAAAGATGACAATCTTCATTTTATGCGCCGGCCTTGTTATCCACATCAACTCAAACCGTTGGATACGATGATAGTATTTGGTGAAAATCAGGAAGTGGAAAGAAATGGGACCCCAGTTACTGTCGACATCTCTGTAAAAGGAACTACATTGACAATGTCAAGAATATGCCAAAAAGATTCCAAGAATATAGCTTCTATGGTGACATCCATGACATTCTCCGAGAATGCATTAGAAATCACCAAGACATTCGATTTGAAAGAGACCCGACGTAGAGTTTTTCACAAGCATGAGTATAACAAGCATTACAAGACGGACCTGACAGCAAGATTGAGTGATGAAAAAGAGGAATGCCTGAGAGAGCAATGATGAGTAGCCTCCAGGCAGGTTTGATCAATAAACACTGTTTGATACATGTATTTTTTGTTATTTGCCTGTAAGATGTCCATGTACAAACGCAATATGAATTTAGCGGTAATATTTTGAATGATACGTGTGAAGTCACAGCTTTAGCGGGTTCATAGAACTGTAGTAGTAATAAAACACAAAGCATCAAGAACTTTTGTTCAAGTATGTGGTTGATAGAGTTTTCTCAAAAGTTCATTATCCTCATTAGCTTAGACATATACATAGATGGATTAATGACTGTGACAATGAGTATCGAAATATACATTAGTACCTAAATAAAAATATTAGTACCCCCGCCGCAGCAAACCTGCAGACTAAATAAATTTTAGTCCTGGAAACCTGTTTCCATAAATAAATTTTTTTCTAACGTAAAGGTAGGATTGTTATCCTTTATTTCAAACTAGAATTTTACGCTAATTACAATGCCGCAATTAGTTTTTAAAAATCTTGATCCGTTCTAAAGTTATGAGGACTTTTTATAAATTTATTTTTTGCCCATTTTAACATTGTGCAATGTGCATTTACAAACTAAGACCATAATCTCAAAATAGTCCTCAAAATCTATAAAAAGATAAGTATACACCACCATTCATGGTCGACCTATTTTCACTTGGTTATGACGGATGTTTTTTTTCGGTCGCCATCTTGGATCTTGGATCTTGTTTTCATACAACAAATGTAAAGATAAAAACGTTTCTATTTTGGGTCCTCTTCCCGTTGCAAAGCACGGGTACAACAACAGCTAGTAGGAAATAAACTCGCCTTTGGCTCGCTGGGGGCTCCGCCCCCAGGCCCCCTTTTTTGGTTGGGGGTTGTGGGGATGTTCCTCGGGGGACAGGATTTTGTATGCGAAAATTTTCTGCGTTTGAAACTTATAACTTTGCAGTTGCTAGGTATTTCAGAAAGAGTATATTTTTCCGGAGTGGTTTGGTACCCAGATGAAAATTTACAAAAAATGTCAGCTCCCTAGCTAATCTAGAAGTGACAAAAATGCTTTTTCTGTCACCAAACGCCGATATTTCACCTACTGACGTTTACGTCTAGTTTGCCTGTCATAGCATGCTAATTCTTCATAAGGAATACGTTAAAAAACGAACTTTTGTTATTAAAAATCCGCCATTTTTAATTTTTTTTAGTAGGTAAAAATTATAGAAAGTCACTTAAAGCACTTTACTTTAAATAAATATGACAATTTTAATGGAATATTTTAGTAGAAATCCTGCCAGGTAAATGGAAATTCCCTTAGTCTGCAGGTTTGCTGGGGCGAGGGTATTTCACTTTTGTAACGTGACTTTTCCAATACAGCTTATTTTGAAATTTTGGACATTAATTTTTTACAAGGACATTCAAATAAAATTAATAGAATGTTGCCACACATAATCAAAATTTAATCTGTCCCCACGCCCTATTATTACAATAGTAATAGCAATTGCCTTTCGAATTACTTCTATCAAAAACAATAGTCATTTACACATGTTTCCATTTTGTAATATTATGAAATGTTTAGAGTACCTTAGATTTGTTATCCGGGACCTTGTGACAACATTTAGTAGATTAACTTAAAGGTGTGTGCTCAATATATCACCATTTAGATGGGCCATCGAACAATCTTTGTTCGTATTCAATTCGTGTTAAAATATTTGTACCTTTTAACGATATAACGGAGGATAAGCCATGTGTGTTGATTTGTCCTACGAAAATAAGATTCGTATTTGTAAAAGAAAGTGATAATGATAAGCGTATTTATATTTATAAAGCTACTAAATACACCAAATACAATACACATATACGCTGGCTGAATGCAATACAGATTTTTTTTGCCTGGAATGCTTGGAAGTTTCATGTGACAGTTAATGTATTTGAATTGCTCGAGTCATCATAATTGGGTAGACAGCTTACACGGGGTATGAAAAGTGTCAAGTCCAATGGAAGAGTGAATAATATATCCGCTGAGGCAGTAGGTTATATAGGTCTACAATGTAATAGATGATGATTTATTGAATTTCTCAAATAGGAAATGATCCGAAATAGCTATTACCGCTACTGGAAAATAGGAAAATAGCTATTCCTGGATACTGGACCGAATACTTACTCAATTTGTACGAATTAATGTATATTCATTGTATGTATATTGGTGACACTCCAGTAAGAATCGTCCGATTTCTATGAAATTTTGTACAAACGTGTAAACCTACGTTTATTCGATGCTGAATAAGCAACGATTAGTGTTAATATTAAAATACGAGAAAGAAAATTCTCAACTATCTAACATGCGTGATTGCGGCACATTGTATGATAAAACGTGTTAATTTGTATCTTGAGCTAATAGTGCTAACAAAAGATAGAAGAGATATAGAACAAAATACTATGGGTTTCACCGCACAGGTGCACTCTTACATGTACATAAAAACACATAAAAAAGTACCCAAGGTAAAAGACACTAAAATTATGTAAACAGAATTACTGATTGAATTCGTTATCTGTATTTACTAAACTATTGATACTAACTATGTGATAAACTATTGGCCATACCAAAAATTAACTAATTACCTACTGTATTTGCAATATTGATTACGAGTGTTTCCAAATTTTAATATTAAATTATGTTACCAGCGCTGGTAAGTGGTGGTTTATCGTGCGAGTACGTTAAACGCGAGTAGCGTACGATACTTTGCATAATAATACACAGAATAATTAGCACATTAAACGCATAACACAATTTATTAAGTACATAACAACTGTTTATTTCATCAGCTGACTAAGTGCACGGTAAAAAGGTTTTACGCCACACTACATTATTTTGAAGAACTTCCAACGCAAGGATTTAGTCCAGAAAACAGCTGTTTGCCGCCAGCTTATTTAAATGGGGTTTCATTGCGTACTACTGTACTGCAATGAGTTTTACCAGACACCAATCAGCTGATAACTCTGTATTTATAAAATTTATATGGCAATGAGTGATTATAAACAAAAACATAAGGTTATGACTATAGTGATTTTTTAGTCCTTTAGTTGGTGGAAATATTTAAGGATTTGTACGGATTTAGTAGTATGGCGCAAACTATCGCACGTAACTCGTCGAAAATGTGTTTACGCCACACTACATTATTTTGACGAACTTCCCACGCTAGGATTTAGTCCAGAAAACAGCTGTTTGCCGCCAGCTTATTCAAATGGGGTTTCATTGCGTAATACTGTTCTGCAATGAGTTTTACCGGACACCAATCAGCTGATTATACTGTATTTAGGTGACAGTGAGTGGTTATAAACAAAAACATAACCTCTCACAGTTTGTGACTAGTGATTTTTAGTCCTTTAGTTGGTGGAAATATATAAGGATTTGTAGGGATTTAGTAGTATGGCGTAAACTATCGTACGTAACTCGTCCAAAATGTGTGTACCGGACTCGTATGGTAATCCCGTACTCGACTTCGTCTCGCACGGGAACGACCACACTCGTCCGGTAAACACTTATTTTCAGGACTAGTAACGTAATATACTATTACCGCACTCGACTTTGTCTCGCACGGGAACGACCACACTCGTCCGGTAAAAACCTATTTTCAGGACTAATAACGTAATATAGCCGACTATTACCGTGCAGTGCACGGTAAAAGTACATAACGTTACTTTTCCGTGTTTAGTCACGGTAAATAGCAACTTTCCAGCCTATCAATACCGATGGAAAAGTGAGTATGATGTAAAATTAATTACATTATACTACTTTCTCAGTAATCTTTATTTTGATTGAATCTTTAAAAACGAATGTAAACAAACAAGAACAAGTCGACTGACACAATAACCTGTCGGGCTTTGTTTAGCGTCGCCCTTCCTAAATTAACAAGTCCAGATCTGTTAACGTAGATCTGGAACTTTCCCGTTCAAGGCCGTTGGAGGCCACGTGACAGAAAAAACAAAACACAACAATGGGTGAAATAAACATATGTTCTTGTAGCTTCTTTTGGAGCTATCGAAGGTTTGCACGTAGCGTCAAAAATGTTCTATGCTATGGAATATATCGATTGTATTTTTTCTAATACTGTATTAAAATCCAAGTGCTTGAATAACTCGTTTAGTTTGAAAATACAAACACACAGTCAATAGTTTTACAATTTCTTGAAAGTCTGATTTGTGACACATTATGGTACGGTGTTTTCAGTTTGTTCTATGTTATCACATTCACTAGACGTAGACTCTTTATTCTTTTGTGATATTTAGCAAATATTTGGATTAAACTGAATTTATTTGCGCACGTGCATGCTGGGTAATCCCATTTCCCGATCGTTGCTGAAATAGACTCACTGAGTCCAGTTAAAGTATGTTGAGTCATGAATTTGTTCTACAAGTCACGTTTGGTTTGAACACTATTTGTTGGAAATAAATATCTTGCATGGTGACCGAGCTTTGCTGAGGCTTATGGATTTTATACTCCTCTTTTTGTTTAATACTAGCTGAACCCGGCAGACGTTGTCTTGCCTTTGACTATTTATAATTTAAGTACCGTAACGTTTAATTGTCTTATTGTATATGAAGTGCTTATAACTAAATTAAAATACGTACGACAACTAATGAAACACATATAGTACAAAGGATAACCGATTCTTTATTATTGCTCTTATATTAATGCTAGTGGGTAGACAATATTTTTGGTCTTTCTATTTGGCTCAATCACGTCCTGGTTGAAGTTCGTTCGCTACGCTCACTCACCTTTAGGTTGGAGCTCGTTCGCTGCGCTCACTTGCCTTCAGGTTAGCTCGTTCGCTACGCTCACTTGCCTTCAGGTTAGCTCGTTCACTACGCTAACTCGCCTCTAGGTTGAAGTTCGTTCGCAATGCTCACTCACCTTTTGGTTGCAAATTAGCTGTTGTCATAAATGTAAAAGGCTGCACCCTGTTGGTAATCCTTGTAACTTTAATGCTATTGAACATCATAGAACAGAACTAACAGCTGTTAAGATTCATTAATTCCATTTCTCATAAGGTTAACATGGGAAACTCCAGAGCCACTGGGGCGAAGCCGATTGGACGGATCACGAAATTGATGGTGTATAAACCTATTCCATGAAATTCTACACGTATGTTCCAAGTTTCGTGGCAATCGGTTCAGCGGTGTCTGAGTTTATCACTGCCAAACAAATATACAAACATCCTCTTTTATACTTATAGATAAGTTATAGTCTTTTTGCAGTTTTTACGTTTTTACACATTGAAATACATGCATGATTGATAATTCAGTTCATTTTAGTCTTTTAAAAGTGTGTTTTACATTTGAGTCTTACATTAAAATAGCCCTACATTTTTCGTAGGCCTATGTTTTATCTTTGACTATCAATACAACTAGACATTCCACCCCCATGTTAAATTTGTAGCCAGCTTTTTCATCAAAATCTTCTGTATCCAATGGCCAATGGTTTTATTAAGGCCAGTATTAAAATGCCGTCTCTAAATCGTCCTAACAATGGTAGATGACCTACATTCCAGTTACATTACAATCATATCCTCCATCAAGAATACTTGGTATTAACAATCATAAATTATTTCCAGCAAAGAAAGCTGAGTTTAACCGATTGCAAGGGTTGAAATGAAGACCAATGTTTATGTTGCACAGTTTAATTTAAATGTCAAATTTCCCCTCCTGTTGTTATACTTTAATACTCGTTTTTTTAATAGTTACTGTTTTTTTATAGTTAAATACTTTAACCGATTGTAAGGGTGAAAAATGAAGTCCAATGTTTTTGTTGTAGGCTACAGTTGAATTTGAATGTTAAATTTCCTTTCTCTTTTTTATACTTTAATGCCCTTTTTGGATGTTAATATCAGATTCCAACTACTGTAATATTTTCCTGGTCAAAACTCCGAACCAAGGAACCACCCTTGGTACAGGTTGAGGCAGGCAGTGGAGCAGGGTAGGGGTGCATAATGCACTTCTGGAAGAGGTATCTGAATAACAAGTCAACTGTTGTATTTTGCTAGTTTATCCTAAGCAAGCAATAGTTTAATAAACACTTCTTTAGAAGCAAATCTAAGTACTAATAGTTAAACTTTCTTAAAAAGTTTGATTAGTACTAATTAAAGTTTTCTTTTTGAATACAGAATACATCTAAAAAAAAAGGAAATATTTGAATGAAAATCCATTAGGTAAATGCAAATTTGCTTATTCTGCAGCATAGGGGTAATAAGTTTGTTGGTGTTAGTTGATATTTGTTTAAATATTTCCTTCGTTATAGAATTGTTGATTATTTTTATATAAAAAGTAAACTTGAGTCAAAGTAAAAACACAAAAACGATTTAACTTTAGATTTATTTTACGGTGTTTACACCATTACAATGTGTACATTCATATTATGATTGATAGAAAAAAATGGAGTATCACCATCACTAGAGAGGTGCAGTGGAAGAGAAGCAACAGCAGCAACCCACGGCCCATCTTCCATCTTCTACGGCATAATCAGAGTCATATGCTGTAAACCAGACCAAGTAAAAAGCGGTATGTTAAACATGTTAAGATGTTTATATGTTCACAGATATGTTAAGATGTTAAAATATGTTAAATAAGTTAAGACAATAAGATAGGATAACGAACAAAAGGGTAGTATAGGGTAATGGTGGGAGGAGTAGGTTATAAAGGCTACTGGGTAGTGTGGGATAAAGGATACAGCTGGGGTGCAGCCGGGCAGGATAGGGTACAGCTAGGGCCTGTAGGGCAGGGTAAGGTATAGTTGGGACCAATAACGCAGGGTAGGGTATACAGATAGAACCTGTAGGTCAGAATAGGATGCAGCTGGGGGCGAGCAGGGCACGGTAGGGTACAGCTAGGGCCAGTAGAGCAGGGTAGGGTGCAAATAGGGCCAGTAGCGTAGGTTAGGGTACAGCTAGGGCCAGGAAGGAAGGGTAGGGTACAGCTAGGGCCAGTAGAGCAGGGTAGGGTGCAAATAGGGCCGGTAGCGTAGGTTAGGGTACAGCTAGGGCCAGGAAGGAAGGGTAGGGTACAGCTAGGGCCAGTAGAGCAGGTTAGGGCACAGCTGGGGCTACGTAGGGCAGGGTGGTGGAGTACAGCTAAGGCTGGTAGAGCAGGGTAGGGTGCAACTGCGGCTGGTATGGGGTATAGCTAGGGCCAGTAGGGCAGGGTAGGGTACAGCTGAGGCTAGTAAGGCAAGGTAGGGTGCAGCTGGAAGCGAGCAGGAAAGGGTTGGGTGCAGCCGGGGGCAAGCAGAACAGGGTAGGACCGGTATGGCAGGGTAGGCCAGTATAGCAGGCTAGGGTACAGCTGGGGGAGGGCAGGGCAGCATAGGGTAGGGTACAGCTAGGGCCAGTATAGCAGGCTAGGGTACAGCTGGGGGCGAGCATGGCAGCGTAAGGTACAGCTGGGGGCGAGCAGGGCAGGGTAGGGTACAGACAGGGCCAGGAGGGCAGTGTAGGGTACATCAAGGGCCAGTAGGGTAGTGTAGGGTACAGCTGGGGGCGAGCAGGGCAGGGCAGGGTAGGGTTACAGCTACCTGGATTTGACAAAATCCAAAATTTAGTCAATCATCTTTATTTTTTTCATGTTCTTTTATGTTTCATTCACAGGCAAATGAAAATCGAATAGACCTACTTCAGAAAACAATGGCCCAGCTTTTGAGCTTCTTGGTGGAGGCAAGCCAAAATACTCCAGGTATTACAAACTCTACATTACGGTATCTTACTTTTATTTCAATGGGGTTTTTCATTCCCATCCTGATTGTGGGATGAGAACGGGATGAAATTTGTAAAAAAATTATTATTAAATGAATCAAATTATAAAACAAGTTTTCTAAAATATATATAAATACCTGATGATCATGCATAAAAAAAGTTGGATTAAAATTATAATCCATGATCCTGATCATCCAGTGCAACTGAGGTATATGCCTAACAAAATTGTTTGCAATTCTATTAACATTGAAAATAATATCTACAAATGGGATAAAAACCCAATATTCTCTTCCCAAAAAGCTCTAGGTTCAAACCCTACTTTGAATTTAAATTAATTCTGTCAAAAAAAAACAAACACAAATTGTCCAATTGTATTTTTCTGCTGGGAAAAATGCTTACTAATAAAAGTATTTACAAATCTAAGGCCATGCTAACCCCCAATTCCATTATTGGTGGATGATGACAAAATCCAAAATTTTGTCTATCATCTTTATTTAGTTCATGTTCTTTTATATTTCATTCACAGGCAAGTGAAAATCGAATAGACCTACTTCGGAAAACAATGGCCCAGCTTCTGTGCTTCTTGGTGGAGGCAAGCCAAAATACTCCAGGTATTCCAAACTCCACATTACGGTATCTTACTTTTATTTCAATGGGGTTTTTCATTCCCATCCTGATTGTGGGATGAGAACGGGATGAAATTTGTTTTCCAGTGAATCAAGGAAATCTTAAGATGGTTTTTAGCCCTATATAATTAATGAGGTTTATTGATGAATAACATTAACTCATCTTTTTATGTTGTAATCTATAATATTTGTAATAACAAATTGTATTTGTAAATAAGGTTATTTGTTTATATCGATGCTCACTCTGCTCAATTGGCAGACATGAGGCCGCATACCTAGTAATATACTAGCTGTGTGCCCGTTCTACGTACGGGTATCTTGTAGTCAGTTGATACCTTCTTATATCCAGAACTGCAGTGGTTTGCATGTTAAGTGTGAATTTTTCCAGATGTGCAGGCAAAACTATTTTAGGAATACACATCCTCAATACTAATGTTAAAAGGTCACAAAACAGGTGTTGTGTGCAATACCTATTAAACTCATAGCTCAATAATGCCATCAACTTCTACCCAAGCCGGACACCGTTTATTTAAGGTGGGCGCCTCCTGCCAGCTAAGCCACACATTATTGAGCTTAGTATGGATAGCCAAGTGTGGGATTTGAACCCACACATGTAGAAAGACCTCAAGGCTACAATCGACAGTGTAACCCCGACTGAGCTACCATGCCACCATTGGCCGATTTCAAGAAGTGCCACTATAAGCACAATAGCGCTTGCAGGTGAGATACAACAAACTAACACCCTGAGCTATACTCAAGCTTAGGTTTTAAAAGGTTGATTTACTGTTTGAGAGTCTTGCTATTTAGTGGTTGCCATGGTACATTATTTTTAAACTAACGATTGTAAGTTATATGTTTAAAATGAATTAAAGTGTGTTTGTAATAACTCTCGTTTAAATTAAGGCGTGTTGCCACCAAGAATAAATTAAGAAACCCATTATGATATGTGTACATGGAATTTCTACAAACATTTGTGTCATATTTGGATTTAGTTTAAAATAACATAATAAGATATTTTTATCAAAAACTCTAGAGAATTAAACTGAGAGCTAAGTAGGCCTGATATGACGACCAATTCAGCATGTATTGTGCAAATCCAGCTGTGATGTATGTATGTCCAGGCTCCGTACCTACCCTGGGTGCTGCTGAGATTCTCAGTTCTGCTGGACAATCTGTGGACCTCATGGGGATGATTGTCGGGTGATGCTATTACTTCTTAGGGATGTCTTGCCCCACCAGAACGGAGGATTTAGAATTCTCAAGACCCCTCAGATCTTGTGAGTAGCACTTCACATTTACTACCTACTTGATATAGGTTGATTAAAATTAAACGTGTGATATTAGACTGAGACGATTTTTGGGCTGAATGTGCTTTAAATTTACTCACTTATACAGTCTTCCAGTTAAAGGGGCTACAGGTAGGACAGTGTAGGGTAATGCGGTAACAGGCTAGGGTAGTACCGATAGGGTACTGGGGCTGGTAGGGCACTTTAAACTATTAGAGCTACTGGAGGGCAGTGTAGGGTACTGGGGCTAGAGGTTAGCTGGGGCCAGTAGGGCAGAATTGGGGTACAGCTGGTTGTACCAGAGCAGGGTAGGGTGCAGCTGGGGGCTGGGTAGAGTACAGCTGGGGCGAGCAGGACAGCGTAGGGTGCAGCTAGGGCGAACAGGGCAGTATAGAGTACAGCTGGGTGTAACAGGGCATCGTAGGGTACAGCTAGGGCGAAAAGGGCAGTATAGAGTACAGCTGGATGTAGCAGGGCATCGTAGGGTACAGCTAGGGCGAAAATTGCAAGGTATAGAGTACAGCTGGGTGTATCAGGGCATCGTAGGGTACAGCTAGGGCGAACAAGGCAGTATAGAGTACAGCTGGGCTAACAGGGCAGGGTTTACAGCTGGAGACTGACGGGCAGGGCATCGTAGATTACAGCTGGGGGCGAGCAGGGCTGGGCAGACAGAATGTGCTAGTGACTAAATTTATATTTCTAAAAATTCTATTTCCTACCTTATTTTTGTTGCTGGCCACGTTGATGGGTCATAACAGTTGATATATAGCTCACAATAAGTCCTTCCATTAGTTTGAATTAGTAAAAAAGATTGTGTATTTGACAGAAATTAGCAATTTTGATCAGCACAATCTGTCGGTGGCTCACATCAACTACGAAAATTTTGGTAAAAGAACTGGCTACAAATTTTAACATGGGGATGGAATGTCTAGTTGTATTAATAGTCAAAGGTACCCTGTAGTAACGATTGAAGCCCTGAAGGTAACGATTGTAGTAGGTTAGTTACATGAGTAATGGGTTAGATTTTACTGTCTTTGGAAATTTTGAAATTTTATAATTTATTTTATGTAATTTGATTTTTTGCCAGTCTTTATCAGTAATTTATCAGTAATTTCCATAAACCAGTATTTTTTAACCTCTGCAACCTAAACGTTAGCAGGCAGCGAATCCCGCCAAAATTAGCCTCACTTTCAAGCCAAGTCTGGTCAAACATACTACCTTACAGAATAAGCATACGGGAGGGACTCTGGCTAAAGGTGTGGTGACGTCATGTGGCTAATGTCTTCTCTTGAGGCATCACGATTACCCTAACGAGACGATGTGATTCCAGCGGCGTTCGTGGCATAGTTGATAGCGTTTCGGTCTGGTGTTCAGGAGGTCTCCAGAAAGAAACCAGCCGGGGACATTTACTTTTTGTCAAAGATTTTGCTTTGAATGTGACTACTTCTTAAACTGTACATCTTTTAATAGAATTTGATGCATTTATAATTTTATTTATGAACAGAAAGTTTTTTTTAAGTAAACCTTTTTTTGATTTTTATCTTATATCTTTTTTATATTATCAGCAAGTTTGGTTGGTTAGGTTAGGTTATGACAGTTTATAATTTTATAATACTAAATTTTAAAATTAATTTTACAATTAAAGATTATAAGCAAACATTCATTTGATTTTTTTGTTATATATCTTGTTATATTATCAGCAAGATTGGTTGGTTAGGTTAGGTTATGACAGTTTAATTTTATGATTAAAAAGTTGATTTTATAACTAAACATTATAAATTTTATTTAAATTTTTTCAACTTATCGGTTCTAGCGGCGGACGCTGACACTAATAGAAATGTTAGCCATAGTCCCTCCCGCGTGCCCCACCTACCTTACTGCCAAATTAAAACTAACTTTTCTGTATTTACCCTAAATTAACCTCATCCACGATTAGGTTTAGTCAGAACAACTGTTTATGTTAAAATCATATTTTATTGACACCAGTTTTATACAATTGATAATTCAGTGTGACCACACGGCTGCAAGACAATGGTAGAGGTATTTGGAGTGGACAAATCATGAAGTTCTCGGTTGGGTTGAATCCTGGATGTTGTTAAGTAGTCCAACCGCTCCGATGTTTGTCAAAGTTTCAGTGTCTCACGGAGTTCTGACCAGAGCAGACACTATCTCTCACTCCCTCTCCATATGTGTAGTTATATAACATTTCTCTGGTAACTGGAACAGCATCTAAGGACGCCAAGGAAAAAGAGGTGTCATCATCCATAGCTTGAAACAGGATATGTGCTAAAAAGAACCAAGTTTCTCAATGCATTATGGATCAACCCAACATGGTTCCAATGCATTGTGAGATTGGTTCATCATATACATACACAAAGTTGGAGAGAAAGCTGCATACAACTTTGCGATCTATTTTGCAGATATGTTAATGCAACCATAATATAACTTCCAAGTTCCTACTATTTCAACAGTTCTTTAGGATATAATCTTGAAAACTCCAAAATAACAGTAATAGATATTAGGTTATTTAACTAGTAGGCCTGATATGTTGAGCCATTCAGCATGTATTGTACAACTCTAGCTGTGATGTTTGTCCAGGCTGCTGGGATTCTCAGTTCTGCTGGACAACATCTGGATTGTACTAGTTACTACTTCTTAGAGGATGGCCTTCTCTACCAGAATGGAGGATTTACAATTCTTAAGACTCCTAAGATGTGAGTGGCCCCTTATAATTTATTTATTTATTTATTTATATTTATTTAAATAATAATCACAATCATTATGGTTTGGGGGGTACAGGGGCTATGGGGTAGGGCGTAGAGGTTACGAGGTAGGGTAGCATAGGGAGTAGAGGTTACGAGGTAGGGTAGCATAGGGTACCGAGGTTACGAGAAAGGGTAGCATAGGGTACCGAGGTTACAGGTTAGGGTAGCATAGAGTAACAAGGTTACAGGCTAGGGTAGCATAGAGTACCGAGGGTACGGGATAGGGTACAGAGGCTGTAAAGGCAGTTGGTGGTAGGGAGGGTAGCATAGGGTACCGACGTTACAGGCTAGGGTAGCATAGAGTATCGAGGGTACAGGTTAGGGTACCATAGGGTACAGAGGTTACGGGATAGGGTACAGAGGCTGTAAAGGCAGTTGGTGGTAGGGAGGGTAGCATAGGGTACAGAGGCTGAAAAGGCAGTTGGTAGGGCAGTGTAGAGTAGGTACAGGATACGGGTAGGGCAGTGAAGGTTTAGGGGCTTAAGGGAGAGGCAGTGTAGAGTGCAGGGTAGCAGAGGTAATTAAGGGACAGCAAGGGCTACTGATAGGGCAGTGTTGTGTGCATGACTAATGGTAGGGTGCAGGGCTACTGATAAGGAAGTGTTGTTTGCATGACTGGTGATAGGCAGTGTTGTGTGCAGAGTTGGTAATGGAGCTAATAAAGGGGTAGCGTAGTGTACAGGGGCTGGGCTAGAGCGGTGTTGGGTGCAGGGCTACTGGGGAGGGCAGTGTTGGGCGCAGGACTACTGGTAGGGTAATGTAGGGTAAAGAAGCTAATAAAAGGGTAGCGTAGTGTACGAGGGATACGAGGTAATGGAGTGTTGGGTGCAGGGCTACTGGTAGGGCAACAGAGCTAAGAAAGATGTAGTGTGGTGTAGTGTACGAAAACTAGGGTGTAGGGCTACTGGTAGGGCAGTGTTGGGTGCAGGGCTACTGGTTGGGCAGTGTTGGGGCAGGACTACTGGTAGGGTAATGTAGGGTAAAAAAACTAATAAAAGGGTAGGTAGTGTACGAGGGCTACGAGGTAATGCATATATAGCTGGGCCCAGTAGAGCAGGGTAGGGTATGTCTAGGACCGGTATGGAAGGGTAGGGTATACAGCTGGGCCCAGTAGAGCAGGGTAGGGTAAAGCTAAACCGGAATGGCAGGGTAGGGTATATAGCTGGTGCCAGTAGAGCAGGGTAGGGTACAGCTAGGACCGGTATGGCAGGGTAGGTTATTCTGCTGGGGCCAGTAGGGCTGGGTAGAATGCAGCTGGGGACAAAAGGGGCAGGGCAGGGAAGAGTAGGGTACAGCTGGGGCTATTAAGGCATGGTAGGGTATACATCTAGAACCAGTAGGGCAGGGACCAGTAGAGCAGGGTAGGATACAGCTAGGGCTTGTAGAGCAGGGTACAACTAGTACCGGTGTGGCAGGGTAGGGTATACAGCTGGGGCCAGTAGAGCAGGGTAGGGTATGGCTAGTGCTAGTAGATCAGGGTAGGGTACAGTTGGGGCCAGTAGGCCTGGGTAGAATGCAGCTGGGGGCAAGCAGGGCAGGGTAGGGTACAGCTAGGGCTAGTAGAGCAGGGTAGGGTACAGCTAGGGCCAATAAGGCAGGATAGGGTACAGCTAGTGCCAATAGAGCAGGGTAGGGTACAGCTTGGACTGGTATGGCAGGGTAGGTTATACAGCTAGGGCTAGTAGAGCAGGGTAGGGTACGGCTAGGGCTAGTAGAGCAAGGTAGGGTACAGCTAGGGCTAGTAGGGCAGGGTAGGGTACAGCTAGTGCCAGAAGAGCAGGGCAGGGTACAGCTGGGGCCAGTAGGGCTAGGTAGAATGCAGTTGGGGGCAAGCAGGGCAGGGTTGGGTACAGCTAGGGCTTGTAGAGCAGGGTACAACTAGTACCGGTGTGGCTGGGTAGGGTATACAGCTAGGGCTTGTAGAGCAGGGTACAACTAGTACCGGTGTGGCAGGGTAGGGTATACAGCTGGGGCCAGTAGAGCACGTTAGGGTATACAGCTGGGGCCAGTAGAGCACGTTAGGGTATATAGCTGGGGCCAGTAGAGCAGGTTAGGGTACAGCTAGGACCTGAATGGCAGGGTAGAGTATACAGCTGGGGCCAGTAGAGCAGGGTAGGGTACAGCTAGTGCCAGTAGAGCAGGGTAGGGTACAGCTAGTGCCAGTAGAGCAGGGTACGGTACAGCTAGTGCCAGTAGAGCAGGGTACGGTACAGCTTGGACCGGTATGGCAGGTTAGGTTTTACAGCTAGGGCTAGTAGGGCAGGGTAGGGTCCAGCTAGTGCCAAAAGAGCAGGGTAGGGTACAGCTGGGGCCAAAAGAGCAGGGTAGGGTACAGCTGGGGCCAGTAGGGCTAGGTAGAATGCAGCTGGGGGTAAGCAGGGCAGGGTAGGGTACAGCTAGGGCTAGTAGAGCATGGTAGGGTACAGCTAGGGCCGGAATGGCAGGGTAGGGTCCAGTAGAGCAGGGCAGGGTACGGCTAGGGCTAGTAGAGCAAGGTAGGGTACAGCTAGGGCTAGTAGGGCAGGGTAGGGTACAGCTAGTGCCAGAAGAGCAGAACAGGGGACAGCTGGGGCCAGTAGGGCTAAGTAGAATGCAGTTGGGGGCAAGCAGGGCAGGGTTGGGTACAGCTAGGACCTGAATGGCAGGGTAGAGTATACAGCTGGGGCCAGTAGAGCAGGGTAGGGTACAGCTATTGCCAGTAGAGCATGGTAGGGTACAGCTAGGGCTAGTAGGGCAGGGTAGGGTACAGCTAGTGCCAGAAGAGCAGAACAGGGTACAGCTGGGGCCAGTAGGGCTAGGTAGAATGCAGTTGGGGGCAAGCAGGGCAGGGTTGGGTACAGCTAGGACCTGAATGGCAGGGTAGAGTATACAGCTGGGGCCAGTAGAGCAGGGTAGGGTACAGCTAGTGCCAGTAGAGCAGGGTAGGGTACAGCTATGGCTATTAGAGCAGGGTAGGGTACGTCTAGGACCGGTATGGCAGGGTAGGGTATATAGCTGGTGCCAGTAGAGCAGGGTAGGGTACAGCTAGAACCAGAATGGCAGGGCAGGGTACTGCTAGGGCTAGTAGAGCAGGGTAGGATGCAGTTGGGGCCAGTAGAGCAGGGCAGGGTACTGCTAGGGCTAGTAGAGCAGGGTAGGATGCAGCTGGAGGCGAGCAGGGTATACAGCTAAAACCAGTAGGGCTGGGTAGGGTACAACTAGGATCGCCAGTAGTAGGGTAAGGCTAGGGCTAGAAAGGCAGGATAGGGTATACAGCTAGAACCAGTAGGGCAGGGTAGGGTACAGCTAGGGCTAGTAGAGCAAGGTAGGTTACAGCTAGGACCGGTATGGCAGGGTAGGGTATATAGCTGGGGCCAGTAGAGCAGGGTTGGTTACAGCTAGGACTGGAATGGCAGGTTCAGCTGGGGCCAGTAGAGCAGGGCAGGGTACTGCTAGGGCTAGTAGAGCAGGGTAGGATGCAACTGGGGGCTAGCAGGGCAGGGTAGGGTACAGCTAGGGCTAGAAAGGCAGGATAGGGTATACAGCTAGAACCAGTAGGGTAGGGTAGGGTACAGCTAGGGCTAGTAGAGCAGGATAGGATGCAGCTGGAGGCGAGCAGGGCAGGGTAGGGTACAGCTAGGGCTAGAAAGGCATGGTAGGGTATACAGCTAGAACCAGTAGGGCAGGTAGGGTATAGCTAGGCCTAGTAGAGCAGGGTAGGGTACAGCTAGGGCCAATAAGGCAGGAAAGGGTACAGCTGAGGCCAGTAGAGCAGGGTAGGGTATAGCTGGGGCCAGTAGAGCAGGATAGGGTATACAGCTAGAACCAGAAGGGCAGGGTAGGATGCAGCTGGGGTCCAAGAGGGCAGGGTAGGGTACAGCTAGGGCTAGAAAGGCATGGTAGGGTATACAGCTAGAACCAGTAGGGCAGGGTAGGGTACAGCTAGGACCGGTATGGTAGGGAAGGGTACAGCTAGGGCTAGAAAGCAGGGTAGGGTATACAGCTAAAACCAGTAGGGCTGGGTAGGGTACAGTTAGGGCTAGTAGAGCAGGATAGGATGCAGCTGGAGGCGAGCAGGGTAGGGTATAGGGTACAGCTAGGACTAGAAAGGCAGGATAGGGTACAGCTGAAGCCAGTAGAGCAGGGTAGGGTATAGCTGGGGCCAGTAGAGCAGGATAGGGTATACAGCTAGAACCAATAGGGCAGGGTAGGGTACAGCTAGGGCTAGTAGAGCAGGATAGGATGCAGCTGGAGGCGAGCAGGGTAGGGTATAGGGTACAGCTAGGGCTAGAAAGGCAGGATAGGGTACAGCTGAAGCCAGTAGAGCAGGGTAGGGTATAGCTGGGGCCAGTAGAGCAGGATAGGGTATACAGCTAGAACCAATAGGGCAGGGTAGGATGCAGCTGAGTCCAACAGGGCAGGGTAGGGTACAGCTAAGGCTAGAAAGGCAGGGTAGGGTATACAGCTAGAACCAGTAGGGCAGGGTAGGGTACAGCTAGGGCTAGTAGAGCAGGGTAGGGTACAGCTAGGACCGGAATGTCAGGGTAGGGGATACAGCTGGGGCCAGTAGAGCAGGGCAGGGTACAGCTAGGGCCAGTAGAGCAGGGCAGGGTACTGCTAGGGCTAGTAGAGCAGGGTAGGATGCAGCTGGGGGCGAGCAGGGCAGGGTAGGGTACAGCTAGGGCTAGAAAGGCAGGGTAGGGTATACAGCTGGGCCCAGTAGAGCAGGGCAGGGACGGCTAGGGCTAGTAGAGCAAGGTAGGGTACAGCTAGGGCTAGTAGGGCAGGGAAGGTACAGCTAGTGCCAGAAGAGCAGAACAGGGGACAGCTGGGGCCAGTAGGGCTAGGTAGAATGCAGCTGGGGGTAAGCAGGGCAGGGTAGGGTACAGCTAGGGCTAGTAGAGCATGGTAGGGTACAGCTAGGGCCGGAATGGCAGGGTAGGGTATACAGCTGGGCCCAGTAGAGCAGGGCAGGGACGGCTAGGGCTAGTAGAGCAAGGTAGGGTACAGCTAGGGCTAGTAGGGCAGGGAAGGTACAGCTAGTGCCAGAAGAGCAGAACAGGGGACAGCTGGGGCCAGTAGGGCTAGGTAGAATGCAGTTGGGGGCAAGCAGGGCAGGGTTGGGTACAGCTAGGACCTGAATGGCAGGGTAGAGTATACAGCTGGGGCCAGTAGAGCAGGGTAGGGTACAGCTATTGCCAGTAGAGCAGGGTAGGGTACAGCTAGGGCTAGTAGGGCAGGGTAGGGTACAGCTAGTGCCAGAAGAGCAGAACAGGGTACAGCTGGGGCCAGTAGGGCTAGGTAGAATGCAGTTGGGGGCAAGCAGGGCAGGGTTGGGTACAGCTAGGACCTGAATGGCAGGGTAGAGTATACAGCTGGGGCCAGTAGAGCAGGGTAGGGTACAGCTATTGCCAGTAGAGCAGGGTAGGGTACAGCTATGGCTATTAGAGCAGGGTAGGGTACGTCTAGGACCGGTATGGCAGGGTAGGGTATATAGCTGGTGCCAGTAGAGCAGGGTAGGGTACAGCTAGAACCAGAATGGCAGGGCAGGGTACTGCTAGGGCTAGTAGAGCAGGGTAGGATGCAGTTGGGGCCAGTAGAGCAGGGCAGGGTACTGCTAGGGCTAGTAGAGCAGGGTAGGATGCAGCTGGAGGCGAGCAGGGTATACAGCTAAAACCAGTAGGGCTGGGTAGGGTACAACTAGGATCGCCAGTAGTAGGGTACTGCTAGGGCTAGTAGAGCAGGGTAGGATGCAGTTGGGGCCAGTAGAGCAGAGCAGGGTACTGCTAGGGCTAGTAGAGCAGGGTAGGATGCAGCTGGAGGCGAGCAGGGTATACAGCTAGAACCAGTAGGGCAGGGTAGGGTACAGCTAGGGCTAGTAGAGCAGGGTAGGGTACAGCTAGGACCGGAATGGCAGGGTAGGGTATATAGCTGGGGCCAGTAGAGCAGGGTAGGGTACAGCTAGGACCGGTATGGCAGGGTAGGTTATTCTGCTGGGGCCAGTAGGGCTGGGTAGAATGCAGCTGGGGACAAAAGGGGCAGGGCAGGGAAGAGTAGGGTACAGCTGGGGCTATTAAGGCATGGTAGGGTATACATCTAGAACCAGTAGGGCAGGGACCAGTAGAGCAGGGTAGGATACAGCTAGGGCTTGTAGAGCAGGGTACAACTAGTACCGGTGTGGCAGGGTAGGGTATACAGCTGGGGCCAGTAGAGCACGTTAGGGTATACAGCTGGGGCCAGTAGAGCAGGGTAGGGTACAGCTAGTGCCAGTAGAGCAGGGTAGGGTACAGTTGGGGCCAGTAGGCCTGGGTAGAATGCAGCTGGGGGCAAGCAGGGCAGGGTAGGGTACAGCTAGGGCCAATAAGGCAGGATAGGGTACAGCTAGTGCCAATAGAGCAGGGTAGGGTACAGCTTGGACCGGTATGGCAGGGTAGGTTATACAGCTAGGGCTAGTAGAACAGGCTAGGGTACGGCTAGGGCTAGTAGAGCAGGGTAGGGTACAAATAGGGCTAGTAGGGCAGGGTAGGGTACAGCTAGTGCCAAAAGAGCAGGGCAGGGTACAGCTGGGGCCAGTAGGGCTGGGTAGAATGCAGCTGGGGGCAAGCAGGGCAGGGTAGTATAGCAGGGTAGGGTACAGCTAGGGCCAGTAGGGCAGAGCAGGGTACAGCTGGGGCCAGTAAGGCAGGGTAGGATGCAGCTGGGGCGAGCAGGGCAGGGTAGGATACAGCTAGGGCTTGTAGAGCAGGGTACAACTAGTACCGGTGTGGCTGGGTAGGGTATACAGCTGGGGCCAGTAGAGCACGTTAGGGTATACAGCTGGGGCCAGTAGAGCAGGGTAGGGTATGGCTAGTGCTAGTAGATCAGGGTAGGGTACAGTTGGGGCCAGTAGGCCTGGGTAGAATGCAGCTGGGGGCAAGCAGGGCAGGGTAGGGTACAGCTAGGGCTAGTAGAGCAGGGTAGGGTACAGCTAGGGCCAATAAGGCAGGATAGGGTACAGCTAGTGCCAATAGAGCAGGGTAGGGTACAGCTTGGACTGGTATGGCAGGGTAGGTTATACAGCTAGGGCTAGTAGAGCAGGGTAGGGTACGGCTAGGGCTAGTAGAGCAAGGTAGGGTACAGCTAGGGCTAGTAGGGCAGGGTAGGGTACAGCTAGTGCCAGAAGAGCAGGGCAGGGTACAGCTGGGGCCAGTAGGGCTAGGTAGAATGCAGTTGGGGGCAAGCAGGGCAGGGTTGGGTACAGCTAGGGCTTGTAGAGCAGGGTACAACTAGTACCGGTGTGGCTGGGTAGGGTATACAGCTAAGGCTTGTAGAGCAGGGTACAACTAGTACCGGTGTGGCAGGGTAGGGTATACAGCTGGGGCCAGTAGAGCACGTTAGGGTATACAGCTGGGGCCAGTAGAGCACGTTAGGGTATATAGCTGGGGCCAGTAGAGCAGGTTAGGGTACAGCTAGGACCTGAATGGCAGGGTAGAGTATACAGCTGGGGCCAGTAGAGCAGGGTAGGGTACAGCTAGTGCCAGTAGAGCAGGGTAGGGTACAGCTAGTGCCAGTAGAGCAGGGTACGGTACAGCTAGTGCCAGTAGAGCAGGGTACGGTACAGCTTGGACCGGTATGGCAGGTTAGGTTTTACAGCTAGGGCTAGTAGGGCAGGGTAGGGTACAGCTAGTGCCAAAAGAGCAGGGTAGGGTACAGCTGGGGCCAAAAGAGCAGGGTAGGGTACAGCTGGGGCCAGTAGGGCTAGGTAGAATGCAGCTGGGGGTAAGCAGGGCAGGGTAGGGTACAGCTAGGGCTAGTAGAGCATGGTAGGGTACAGCTAGGGCCGGAATGGCAGGGTAGGGTCCAGTAGAGCAGGGCAGGGTACGGCTAGGGCTAGTAGAGCAAGGTAGGGTACAGCTAGGGCTAGTAGGGCAGGGAAGGTACAGCTAGTGCCAGAAGAGCAGAACAGGGGACAGCTGGGGCCAGTAGGGCTAGGTAGAATGCAGTTGGGGGCAAGCAGGGCAGGGTTGGGTACAGCTAGGACCTGAATGGCAGGGTAGAGTATACAGCTGGGGCCAGTAAAGCAGGGTAGGGTACAGCTATTGCCAGTAGAGCAGGGTAGGGTACAGCTAGGGCTAGTAGGGCAGGGTAGGGTACAGCTAGTGCCAGAAGAGCAGAACAGGGTACAGCTGGGGCCAGTAGGGCTAGGTAGAATGCAGTTGGGGGCAAGCAGGGCAGGGTTGGGTACAGCTAGGACCTGAATGGCAGGGTAGAGTATACAGCTGGGGCCAGTAGAGCAGGGTAGGGTACAGCTAGTGCCAGTAGAGCAGGGTAGGGTACAGCTATGGCTATTAGAGCAGGGTAGGGTACGTCTAGGACCGGTATGGCAGGGTAGGGTATATAGCTGGTGCCAGTAGAGCAGGGTAGGGTACAGCTAGAACCAGAATGGCAGGGCAGGGTACTGCTAGGGCTAGTAGAGCAGGGTAGGATGCAGTTGGGGCCAGTAGAGCAGGGCAGGGTACTGCTAGGGCTAGTAGAGCAGGGTAGGATGCAGCTGGAGGCGAGCAGGGTATACAGCTAAAACCAGTAGGGCTGGGTAGGGTACAACTAGGATCGCCAGTAGTAGGGTAAGGCTAGGGCTAGAAAGGCAGGATAGGGTATACAGCTAGAACCAGTAGGGCAGGGTAGGGTACAGCTAGGGCTAGTAGAGCAGGGTAGGGTACAGCTAGGACCGGAATGGCAGGGTAGGGTATATAGCTGGGGCCAGTAGAGCAGGGTTGGTTACAGCTAGGACTGGAATGGCAGGTTCAGCTGGGGCCAGTAGAGCAGGGCAGGGTACTGCTAGGGCTAGTAGAGCAGGGTAGGATGCAACTGGGGGCTAGCAGGGCAGGGTAGGGTACAGCTAGGGCTAGAAAGGCAGGATAGGGTATACAGCTAGAACCAGTAGGGTAGGGTAGGGTACAGCTAGGGCTAGTAGAGCAGGATAGGATGCAGCTGGAGGCGAGCAGGGCAGGGTAGGGTACAGCTAGGGCTAGAAAGGCATGGTAGGGTATACAGCTAGAACCAGTAGGGCAGGTAGGGTATAGCTAGGCCTAGTAGAGCAGGGTAGGGTACAGCTAGGGCCAATAAGGCAGGAAAGGGTACAGCTGAGGCCAGTAGAGCAGGGTAGGGTATAGCTGGGGCCAGTAGAGCAGGATAGGGTATACAGCTAGAACCAGAAGGGCAGGGTAGGATGCAGCTGGGGTCCAAGAGGGCAGGGTAGGGTACAGCTAGGGCTAGAAAGGCATGGTAGGGTATACAGCTAGAACCAGTAGGGCAGGGTAGGGTACAGCTAGGACCGGTATGGTAGGGAAGGGTACAGCTAGGGCTAGAAAGCAGGGTAGGGTATACAGCTAAAACCAGTAGGGCTGGGTAGGGTACAGTTAGGGCTAGTAGAGCAGGATAGGATGCAGCTGGAGGCGAGCAGGGTAGGGTATAGGGTACAGCTAGGACTAGAAAGGCAGGATAGGGTACAGCTGAAGCCAGTAGAGCAGGGTAGGGTATAGCTGGGGCCAGTAGAGCAGGATAGGGTATACAGCTAGAACCAATAGGGCAGGGTAGGGTACAGCTAGGGCTAGTAGAGCAGGATAGGATGCAGCTGGAGGCGAGCAGGGTAGGGTATAGGGTACAGCTAGGGCTAGAAAGGCAGGATAGGGTACAGCTGAAGCCAGTAGAGCAGGGTAGGGTATAGCTGGGGCCAGTAGAGCAGGATAGGGTATACAGCTAGAACCAATAGGGCAGGGTAGGATGCAGCTGAGTCCAACAGGGCAGGGTAGGGTACAGCTAAGGCTAGAAAGGCAGGGTAGGGTATACAGCTAGAACCAGTAGGGCAGGGTAGGGTACAGCTAGGGCTAGTAGAGCAGGGTAGGGTACAGCTAGGGCTAGTAGAGCAGGGTAGGGTACAGCTAGGACCGGAATGTCAGGGTAGGGGATACAGCTGGGGCCAGTAGAGCAGGGCAGGGTACAGCTAGGGCTAGTAGAGCAGGGCAGGGTACTGCTAGGGCTAGTAGAGCAGGGTAGGATGCAGCTGGGGGCGAGCAGGGCAGGGTAGGGTACAGCTAGGGCTAGAAAGGCAGGATAGGGTATACAGCTAGAACCAGTAGGGCAGGGTAGACAGCTAGGGCTAGTAGAGCAGGGTAGGATGCAGCTGGGGGCGAGCAGGGCAGGGTAGGGTACAGCTAGAACCAGTAGGGTAGGGTAGGGTACAGCTAGGGCTAGTAGAGCAGGATAGGATGCAGCTGGAGGCCAACAGGGCAGGGTAGGGTACAGCTAGGGCCAGAAAGGCATGGTAGGGTATATAGCTAGAACCAGTAGGGCAGGTAGGGTATAGCTATGGCTAGTAGAGCAGGGTTAGGTATACAGCTAGAACCAGTAGGGCAGGGTAGGGTACAGCTAGGACCGGTATGGTAGGGAAGGGTACAGCTAGGGCTAGAAAGGCAGGGTAGGGTATACAGCTAAAACCAGTAGGGCTGGGTAGGGTACAGCTAGGATCGGTATGGAAGGGTAGGGTATATAGCTGGGGCCAATAGAGCAGGGTAGGTTACAGCTAGGACTGGAATGGCAGGGTAGGGTATACAGCTGGGGCCAGTAGAGCAGGGCAGGGTACAGCTAGGGCTAGTAGAGCAGGGTAGGGTACAGCTAGGGCTAGAAAGGCAGGATAGGGTATACAGCTAGAACCAGTAGGGCTGGGTAGGGTACAGCTAGGATCGGTATGGCAGGGTAGGGTATATAGCTGGGGCCAATAGAGCAGGGTAGGGTACAGCTAGGACTGGAATGGCAGGGTAGGGTATATAGCTGGGGCCAATAGAGCAGAGTAGGGTACAGCTAGGACTGGAATGGCAGGGTAGGGTATATAGCTGGGGCCAGTAGAGCAGGGCAGGGTACTGCTAGGGCTAGAAAGGCAGGATAGGGTATACAGGTAGAACCAGTAGGGCAGGTAGGGTACAGCTAGGGCTAGTAGAGCAGGGTAGGGTACAGCTAGGGCTAGTAGAGCAGGGTAGGATGCAGCTGGGGGCGAGCAGGGCAGGGTACTGCTAGGGCTAGAAAGGCATGGTAGGGTATACAGCTAGAACCAGTAGGGCAGGGTAGGGTACAGCTAGGACCGGTATGGTAGGGAAGGGTACAGCTAGGGCTAGAAAGCAGGGTAGGGTATACAGCTAAAACCAGTAGGGCTGGGTAGGGTACAGTTAGGGCTAGTAGAGCAGGATAGGATGCAGCTGGAGGCGAGCAGGGTAGGGTATAGGGTACAGCTAGGACTAGAAAGGCAGGATAGGGTACAGCTGAAGCCAGTAGAGCAGGGTAGGGTATAGCTGGGGCCAGTAGAGCAGGATAGGGTATACAGCTAGAACCAATAGGGCAGGGTAGGGTACAGCTAGGGCTAGTAGAGCAGGATAGGATGCAGCTGGAGGCGAGCAGGGTAGGGTATAGGGTACAGCTAGGGCTAGAAAGGCAGGATAGGGTACAGCTGAAGCCAGTAGAGCAGGGTAGGGTATAGCTGGGGCCAGTAGAGCAGGATAGGGTATACAGCTAGAACCAATAGGGCAGGGTAGGATGCAGCTGAGTCCAACAGGGCAGGGTAGGGTACAGCTAAGGCTAGAAAGGCAGGGTAGGGTATACAGCTAGAACCAGTAGGGCAGGGTAGGGTACAGCTAGGGCTAGTAGAGCAGGGTAGGGTACAGCTAGGGCTAGTAGAGCAGGGTAGGGTACAGCTAGGACCGGAATGTCAGGGTAGGGGATACAGCTGGGGCCAGTAGAGCAGGGCAGGGTACAGCTAGGGCTAGTAGAGCAGGGCAGGGTACTGCTAGGGCTAGTAGAGCAGGGTAGGATGCAGCTGGGGGCGAGCAGGGCAGGGTAGGGTACAGCTAGGGCTAGAAAGGCAGGATAGGGTATACAGCTAGAACCAGTAGGGCAGGGTAGACAGCTAGGGCTAGTAGAGCAGGGTAGGATGCAGCTGGGGGCGAGCAGGGCAGGGTAGGGTACAGCTAGAACCAGTAGGGTAGGGTAGGGTACAGCTAGGGCTAGTAGAGCAGGATAGGATGCAGCTGGAGGCCAACAGGGCAGGGTAGGGTACAGCTAGGGCCAGAAAGGCATGGTAGGGTATATAGCTAGAACCAGTAGGGCAGGTAGGGTATAGCTAGGGCTAGTAGAGCAGGGTTAGGTATACAGCTAGAACCAGTAGGGCAGGGTAGGGTACAGCTAGGACCGGTATGGTAGGGAAGGGTACAGCTAGGGCTAGAAAGGCAGGGTAGGGTATACAGCTAAAACCAGTAGGGCTGGGTAGGGTACAGCTAGGATCGGTATGGAAGGGTAGGGTATATAGCTGGGGCCAATAGAGCAGGGTAGGTTACAGCTAGGACTGGAATGGCAGGGTAGGGTATACAGCTGGGGCCAGTAGAGCAGGGCAGGGTACAGCTAGGGCTAGTAGAGCAGGGTAGGGTACAGCTAGGGCTAGAAAGGCAGGATAGGGTATACAGCTAGAACCAGTAGGGCTGGGTAGGGTACAGCTAGGATCGGTATGGCAGGGTAGGGTATATAGCTGGGGCCAATAGAGCAGGGTAGGGTACAGCTAGGACTGGAATGGCAGGGTAGGGTATATAGCTGGGGCCAATAGAGCAGAGTAGGGTACAGCTAGGACTGGAATGGCAGGGTAGGGTATATAGCTGGGGCCAGTAGAGCAGGGCAGGGTACTGCTAGGGCTAGAAAGGCAGGATAGGGTATACAGGTAGAACCAGTAGGGCAGGTAGGGTACAGCTAGGGCTAGTAGAGCAGGGTAGGGTACAGCTAGGGCTAGTAGAGCAGGGTAGGATGCAGCTGGGGGCGAGCAGGGCAGGGTACTGCTAGGGCTAGTAGAGCAGGGTAGGGTACAGCTAGGGCTAGTAGAGCAGGGTAGGATGCAGCTGGGGGCGAGCAGGGCAGGGTACTGCTAGGGCTAGTAGAGCAGGGTAGGATGCAGCTGGAGGCGAGCAGGGCAGGGTAGGGTACAGCTAGGGCTAGAAAGGCAGGATAGGGTATACAGCTAGAACCAGTAGGGCAGGGTAGGGTACAGCTAGGGCTAGTATAGTAGGGTAGGGTACAGCTAGGAACAGAATGGCAGGGTAGGGTATATAGCTGGGGCCAGTAGAGCAGGGTTGGTTACAGCTAGGACTGGAATGGCAGGGTAGGGTATACAGCTGGGGCCAATAGAGCAGAGTAGGGTACAGCTAGGACTGGAATGGCAGGGTAGGGTATACAGCTGGGGCCAGTAGAGCAGGGTAGGGTACAGCTGGGGCCAGTAGAGCAGGATAGGATATATGGCTAGAACCAGAAGGGCAGGGTAGGATGCAGCTGGGGGCCAACAGGGCAGGGCAGGGTACTGCTAGGGCTAGTAGAGCAGGGTAGGGTACAGCTAGGGCTAGAAAGGCAGGATAGGGTACAGCTAGAACCAGTAGGGCAGGTAGGGTACAGCTAGGGCTAGTAGAGCAGGGTAGGGTACAGCTAGGGCTAGAAAGGCAGGATAGGGTATACAGCTAGAACCAGTAGGGCAGGGTACTGCTAGGGCTAGTAGAGCAGTGTAGGATGCAGCTGGGGGCGAGCAGGGCAGGGTAGGTACAGCTAGGGCTAGGGTATACAGGTAGAACCAGTAGGGCAGGTAGGGTACAGCTAGAACCAGTAGGGCAGGTAGGGTACTGCTAGAACCAGTAGGGCAGGTAGGGTACAGCTAGGGCTAGTAGAGCAGGGTAGGGTACAGCTAGGGCTAGTAGAGCAGGGTAGGATGCAGCTGGGGGCGAGGAGGGCAGGGTACTGCTAGGGCTAGTAGAGCAGGGTAGGATGCAGCTGGAGGCGAGCAGGGCAGGGTAGGGTACAGCTAGGGCTAGAAAGGCAGGATAGGGTATACAGCTAGAACCAGTAGGGCAGGGTAGGGTACAGCTAGGGCTAGTATAGCAGGGTAGGGTACAGCTAGGACCGGAATGGCAGGGTAGGGTATATAGCTGGGGCCAGTAGAGCAGGGCAGGGTACTGCTAGGGCTAGTAGAGCAGGGTAGGGTACAGCTAGGGCTAGAAAGGCAGGACAGGGTATACAGGTAGAACCAGTAGGGCAGGTAGGGTACAGCTAGAACCAGTAGGACAGGTAGGGTACAGCTAGGGCTAGTAGAGCAGGGTAGGGTACAGCTAGGGCTAGTAGAGCAGGGTAGGATGCAGCTGGGGGCGAGCAGGGCAGGGTACTGCTAGGGCTAGTAGAGCAGGGTAGGGTACAGCTAGGGCTAGAAAGGCAGGATAGGGTATACAGCTAGAACCAGTAGGGCAGGGTAGGGTACAGCTAGGGCTAGTATAGCAGGGTAGGGTACAGCTAGGACCGGAATGGCAGGGTAGGGTATATAGCTGGGGCCAATAGAGCAGAGTAGGGTACAGCTAGGACTGGAATGGCAGGGTAGGGTATATAGCTGGGGCCAGTAGAGCAGGGCAGGGTACTGCTAGGGCTAGAAAGGCACCCTGCTCTACTAGCCCTAGCTGTACCCTACCCTGCCCTTCTAGGTCTAGCTGTATACCCTACCCTGCTCTACTGGCCTCAGCTGTACCCTATCCTGCCTTTCTAGCCCTAGCTGTACCCTACCCTGCTCTACTAGCCCTAGCAGTACCCTGCCCTGCTCTACTGGCCCCAGCTGTATACCCTACCCTGCCGTTCCAGTCCTAGCTGTAACCTACCCTGCTCTATTGGCCCCAGCTATATACCCTACCCTGCCATACCGATCCTAGCTGTACCCTACCCAGCCCTACTGGTTTTAGCTGTATACCCTACCCTGCCTTTCTAGCCCTAGCTTAACCGTTCCCTACCATACCGGTCCTAGCCCTGCCCTACTGGTTCTAGCTGTATACCTAACCCTGCTCTACTAGCCCTAGCTATACTGCCCTACTGGTTCTAGCTGTATACCCTACCATGCCTTTCTAGCCCTAGCTGTACCCTACCCTGCTCTACTAGCCCTAGCAGTACCCTGCCCTGCTCTACTGGCCCCAGCTGTATACCCTACCCTACCGTTCCAGTCCTAGCTGTACCCTACCCTGCTCTATTGGCCCCAGCTATATACCCTACCCTGCCATACCGATCCTAGCTGTACCCTACCCAGCCCTACTGGTTTTAGCTGTATACCCTACCCTGCCTTTTTAGCCCTAGCAGTACCCTTCCCTGCCATACCGGTCCTAGATGTACCCTAACCTGCCCTACTGGTTCTAGCTGTATACCCTACCCTGCCTTTCTAGCCCTAGCTGTACCCTAACCTGCCCTGTTAGCCCCCAGCTGCATCCTACCCTGCCCTTCTGGTTCTAGCTGTATATCCTATCCTGCTCTACTGGCCCCAGCTGTACCCTACCCTGCTCTACTGGCCTCAGCTGTACCCTATCCTGCCTTATTGGCCCTAGCTGTACCCTACCCTGCTCTACTAGCCCTAGCTGTACCCTACCTGCCCTACTGGTTCTAGCTGTACCCTACCTGCCCTACTGGTTCTAGCTGTATACCCTACCCTGCCCTGCTCACCCCCAGCTGCATCCTACCCTGCTCTACTAGCCCTAGCTGCATCCTACCCTGCTCTACTAGCCCTAGCAGTACCCGGCCCTGCTCTACTGGCCCCAGCTATATACCCTACCCTGCCATTCCGGTCCTAGCTGTACCCTACCCTGCCCTGTTGGACCCCAGCTGCATCCTACCCTGCTCTACTAGCCCTAGCTGCATCCTACCCTGCTCTACTAGCCCTAGCAGTACCCGGCCCTGCTCTACTGGCCCCAGCTATATACCCTACCCTGCCATTCCGGTCCTAGCTGTACCCTACCCTGCCCTGTTGGACCCCAGCTGCATCCTACCCTGCCCTTCTGGTTCTATCCTGCTCTACTAGCCCCAGCTATACCCTACCCTGCTCTACTGGCCTCAGCTGTACCCTATCCTGCCTTATTGGCCCTAGCTGTACCCTGCCCTGCTCTACTGGCCCCAGCTGCATCCTACCCTGCTCTACTAGCCCTAGCAGTACCCTGCCCTGCTCGCCCCCAGCTGCATCCTACCCTGCTCTACTAGCCCTAGCAGTACCCTGCCCTGCTCTACTAGCCCTAGCAGTACCCTGCCCTACTGGTTCTAGCTGTATATTCATCCTGCCTTTCTAGCCCTAGCTGTACCCTACCCTGCTCTACTAGCCCTAGCTGTACCCTACCTGCCCTACTGGTTCTAGCTGTACCCTATCCTGCCTTTCTAGCCCTAGCTGTACCCTACCCTGCTCTACTAGCCCTAGCAGTACCCTGCCCTGCCCTGTTGGCCCCCAGCTGCATCCTACCCTGCCCTTCTGGTTCTAGCGTTATATCCTATCCTGCTCTACTGGCCCCAGCTGTACCCTACCCTGCTCTACTGGCCTCAGCTTTACCCTATCCTGCCTTTTTGGCCCTAGCTGTACCCTACCCTGCTCAACTAGCCCTAGCTGTACCCTACCCTGCTCTACTAGCCCTAGCTGTACCCTACCCTGCTCTAGCAGTACCCTGCCCTGCTCTACTGGCCCCAGCTATACCCTACCCTGCTCTACTGGCCTCAGCTGTACCCTATCCTGCCTTATTGGCCCTAGCTGTACCCTACCCTGCTCTACTAGCCCTAGCTGTACCCTACCCTGCTCTACTAGCCCTAGCAGTACCCTGCCCTGCTCTACTGGCCCTAGCAGTACCCTGCCCTGCTCGCCCCCAGCTGCATCCTACCCTGCTCTACTAGCCCTAGCAGTACCCTGCCCTGCTCTACTAGCCCTAGCTGTACCCTACCCTGCCCTACTGGTTCTAGCTGTATACCCTATCCTGCCTTTCTAGCCCTAGCTGTACCCTACCCTGCTCTACTAGCCCTAGCTGTACCCTACCTGCCCTACTGGTTCTAGCTGTACCCTATCCTGCCTTTCTAGCCCTTGCTGTACCCTACCCTGCCCTTCTGGTCCTAGCTGTACCCTACCCTGCTCTACTGGCCCCAGCTATATACCCTACCCTGCCATTCCGGTCCTAGTTGTACCCTACCCTGCTCTACTAGCCCTAGCTGTACCCTACCCTGCCCTACTGGTTCTAGCTGTATACCCTATCCTGCCTTTCTAGCCCTAGCTGTACCCTACCCTGCCCTGCTCGCCATACCGATCCTAGCTGTACCCTACCCAGCCCTACTGGTTTTAGCTGTATACCCTACCCTGCCTTTCTAGCCCTACCTGTCTTCCCTATTATACCGGTCCTAGCTGTACCCTATCCTGCTCCACTGGCCCCAGCTACATACCCTTCCCTGCCATTCCGGTCCTAGCTGTACCCTACCCTGCTCTACTGGCCCCAGCTACATACCCTACCCTGCCATTCCGGTCCTAGCTGTACCCTACCCTGCTCTACTAGCCCTAGCTGTACCCTACCCTGCCCTACTGGTTCTAGCTGTATACCCTATCCTGCCTTTCTAGCCCTAGCTGTACCCTACCCTATCCTGCTCGCCCCCAGCTGCATCCTACCCTGCTCTACTAGCCCTAGCTGTACCCTACCCTGCCCTACTGGTTCTAGCTGTATACCCTATCCTGCCTTTCTAGCCCTAGCTGTACCCTACCCTGCCCTGCTCGCCCCCAGCTGCATCCTACCCTGCTCTACTGGCCCCAGCTATATACCCTACCCTGCCATTCCGGTCCTAGCTGTACCCTACCCTGCTCTACTGGCCCCAGCTATATACCCTACCCTGCCATTCCGGTCCTAAATGTACCCTGCCCTGCTCGCCCCCAGCTGCATCCTACCCTGCTCTACTGGCCCCAGCTATATACCCTACCCTGCCCTGCTCGCCCCCATCCTACCCTGCTCTACTAGCCCTAGCTGTACCCTACCCTGCCCTACTGGTTCTAGCTGTATACCTAACCCTGCTCTACTAGCCCGAGCTATACCCTACCTGCCCTACTGGTTCTAGCTGTATACCCTACCATGCCTTTCTAGCCCTAGCTGTACCCTACCCTGCCCTGTTGGCCTCCAGCTGCATCCTATCCTGCTCTACTAGCCCTAGCTGTACCCTACCCTACCCTACTGGTTTTAGCTGTATACCCTATCCTGCCTTTCTAGCCCTAGCTGTACCCTACCCTGCCATTCCGGTCCTAGTTGTACCCTACCCTGCTCTACTAGCCCTAGCTGTACCCTACCCTGCCCTTCTGGTTCTAGCTGTATACCCTACCCTGCTCTACTGGCCTCAGCTGTACCCTATCCTGCCTTTCTAGCCCTAGCTGTACCCTACCCTGCTCTACTAGCCCTAGCAGTACCCTGCCCTGCTCTACTGGCCCCAGCTGTATACCCTACCCTGCCGTTCCAGTCCTAGCTGTACCCTATCCTGCTCCACTGGCCCCAGCTATATACCCTACCCTGCCATTCCGGTCCTAGCTGTACCCTACCTTGCTCTACTGGCCCCAGGTATATACCCTACCCTGCCATTCCGGTCCTAAATGTACCCTACCCTGCTCTACTAGCCCTAGCTGTACCCTGCCCTGCTCTACTGGCCCCAGCTGTATACCCTACCCTGCCATTCCAGTCCTAGCTGTAACCTACCCTGCTCTATTGGCCCCAGCTATATACCCTACCCTGCCATACCGATCCTAGCTGTACCCTACCCAGCCCTACTGGTTTTAGCTGTATACCCTACCCTGCCTTTCTAGCCCTAGCTTAACCGTTCCCTACCATACCGGTCCTAGCTGTACCCTACCCTGCCCTACTGGTTCTAGCTGTATACCTAACCCTGCTCTACTAGCCCTAGCTATACTGCCCTACTGGCCCCAGCTGTATACCCTACCCTGCCGTTCCAGTCCTAGCTGTACCCTACTCTGCTCTATTGGCCCCAGCTATATACCCTACCCTGCCATTCCAGTCCTAGCTGTACCCTACCCTGCTCTATTGGCCCCAGCTATATACCCTACCCTGCCATACCGATCCTAGCTGTACCCTACCCAGCCCTACTGGTTTTAGCTGTATACCCTACCCTGCCTTTTTAGCCCTAGCTGTACCCTTCCCTGCCATACCGGTCCTAGATGTACCCTAACCTGCCCTACTGGTTCTAGCTGTATACCCTACCCTGCCTTTCTAGCCCTAGCTGTACCCTAACCTGCCCTGTTAGCCCCCAGCTGCATCCTACCCTGCCCTTCTGGTTCTAGCTGTATATCCTATCCTGCTCTACTGGCCCCAGCTGTACCCTACCCTGCTCTACTGGCCTCAGCTGTACCCTATCCTGCCTTATTGGCCCTAGCTGTACCCTACCCTGCTCTACTAGCCCTAGCTGTACCCTACCTGCCCTACTGGTTCTAGCTGTACCCTACCTGCCCTACTGGTTCTAGCTGTATACCCTACCCTGCCCTGCTCGCCCCCCAGCTGCATCCTACCCTGCTCTACTAGCCCTAGCTGCATCCTACCCTGCTCTACTAGCCCTAGCAGTACCCTGCCCTGCTCGCCCCCAGCTGCATCCTACCCTGCTCTACTAGCCCTAGCAGTACCCTGCCCTGCTCTACTAGCCTCAGCTGTACCCTATCCTGCCTTATTGGCCCTAGCTGTACCCTGCCCTGCTCTACTGGCCCCAGCTGCATCCTACCCTGCTCTACTAGCCCTAGCAGTACCCTGCCCTGCTCGCCCCCAGCTGCATCCTACCCTGCTCTACTAGCCCTAGCAGTACCCTGCCCTGCTCTACTAGCCCTAGCAGTACCCTGCCCTACTGGTTCTAGCTGTATATTCATCCTGCCTTTCTAGCCCTAGCTGTACCCTACCCTGCTCTACTAGCCCTAGCTGTACCCTACCTGCCCTACTGGTTCTAGCTGTACCCTATCCTGCCTTTCTAGCCCTAGCTGTACCCTACCCTGCTCTACTAGCCCTAGCAGTACCCTGCCCTGCCCTGTTGGCCCCCAGCTGCATCCCACCCTGCCCTTCTGGTTCTAGCGTTATATCCTATCCTGCTCTACTGGCCCCAGCTGTACCCTACCCTGCTCTACTGGCCTCAGCTTTACCCTATCCTGCCTTTTTGGCCCTAGCTGTACCCTACCCTGCTCAACTAGCCCTAGCTGTACCCTACCCTGCTCTACTAGCCCTAGCTGTACCCTACCCTGCTCTAGCAGTACCCTGCCCTGCTCTACTGGCCCCAGCTATACCCTACCCTGCTCTACTGGCCTCAGCTGTACCCTATCCTGCCTTATTGGCCCTAGCTGTACCCTACCCTGCTCTACTAGCCCTAGCTGTACCCTACCCTGCTCTACTAGCCCTAGCAGTACCCTGCCCTGCTCTACTGGCCCTAGCAGTACCCTGCCCTGCTCGCCCCCAGCTGCATCCTACCCTGCTCTACTAGCCCTAGCAGTACCCTGCCCTGCTCTACTAGCCCTAGCTGTACCCTACCCTGCCCTACTGGTTCTAGCTGTATACCCTATCCTGCCTTTCTAGCCCTTGCTGTACCCTACCCTGCCCTTCTGGTTCTAGCCTTATATCCTATCCTGCTCTACTGGCCCCAGCTGTACCCTACCCTGCTCTACTGGCCTCAGCCCTATCCTGCCTTTTTGGCCCTAGCTGTACCCTACCCTGCTCTACTAGCCCTAGCTGTACCCTACCCTGCTCTACTAGCCCTAGCTGTACCCTACCCTGCTCTAGCAGTACCCTGCCCTGCTCTACTGGCCCCAGCTATACCCTACCCTGCTCTACTGGCCTCAGCTGTATACCCTATCCTGCCTTTCTAGCCCTAGCTGTACCCTACCCTGCTCTACTAGCCCTAGCTGTACCCTACCTGCCCTACTGGTTCTAGCTGTACCCTATCCTGCCTTTCTAGCCCTAGCTGTACCCTACCCTGCCCTTCTGGTTCTAGCCTTATATCCTATCCTGCTCTACTGGCCCCAGCTGTACCCTACCCTGCTCTACTGGCCTCAGCTGTACCCTATCCTGCCTTATTGGCCCTAGCTGTACCCTACCCTGCTCTACTAGCCCTAGCTGTACCCTACCCTGCTCTACTAGCCCTAGCTGTACCCTACCCTGCCCTACTGGTTTTAGCTGTATACCCTATCCTGCCTTTCAAGCCCTAGCTGTACCCTATCCTGCTCTTCTAGCCCTAGCTGTACCCTACAAGCCCTACTGGTTCTAGCTGTACCCTATCCTGCCTTTCTAGCCCTAGGGTACAGCTGCTCTACTAGCCCTAGCAGTACCCTGCCCTGCTCTACTGGCCCCAGCTATACCCTACCCTGCTCTACTGGCCTCAGCTGTACCCTATCCTGCCTTATTGGCCCTAGCTGTACCCTGCCCTGCTCTACTGGCCCCAGCTGCATCCTACCCTGCTCTACTAGCCCTAGCAGTACCCTGCCCTGCTCGCCCCCAGCTGCATCCTACCCTGCTCTACTAGCCCTAGCAGTACCCTGCCCTGCTCTACTAGCCCTAGCAGTACCCTGCCCTACTGGTTCTAGCTGTATATTCATCCTGCCTTTCTAGCCCTAGCTGTACCCTACCCTGCTCTACTAGCCCTAGCTGTACCCTACCTGCCCTACTGGTTCTAGCTGTACCCTATCCTGCCTTTCTAGCCCTAGCTGTACCCTACCCTGCTCTACTAGCCCTAGCAGTACCCTGCCCTGCCCTGTTGGCCCCCAGCTGCATCCTACCCTGCCCTTCTGGTTCTAGCGTTATATCCTATCCTGCTCTACTGGCCCCAGCTGTACCCTACCCTGCTCTACTGGCCTCAGCTTTACCCTATCCTGCCTTTTTGGCCCTAGCTGTACCCTACCCTGCTCAACTAGCCCTAGCTGTACCCTACCCTGCTCTACTAGCCCTAGCTGTACCCTACCCTGCTCTAGCAGTACCCTGCCCTGCTCTACTGGCCCCAGCTATACCCTACCCTGCTCTACTGGCCTCAGCTGTACCCTATCCTGCCTTATTGGCCCTAGCTGTACCCTACCCTGCTCTACTAGCCCTAGCTGTACCCTACCCTGCTCTACTAGCCCTAGCAGTACCCTGCCCTGCTCTACTGGCCCTAGCAGTACCCTGCCCTGCTCGCCCCCAGCTGCATCCTACCCTGCTCTACTAGCCCTAGCAGTACCCTGCCCTGCTCTACTAGCCCTAGCTGTACCCTACCCTGCCCTACTGGTTCTAGCTGTATACCCTATCCTGCCTTTCTAGCCCTAGCTGTACCCTACCCTGCTCTACTAGCCCTAGCTGTACCCTACCTGCCCTACTGGTTCTAGCTGTACCCTATCCTGCCTTTCTAGCCCTTGCTGTACCCTACCCTGCCCTTCTGGTTCTAGCCTTATATCCTATCCTGCTCTACTGGCCCCAGCTGTACCCTACCCTGCTCTACTGGCCTCAGCCCTATCCTGCCTTTTTGGCCCTAGCTGTACCCTACCCTGCTCTACTAGCCCTAGCTGTACCCTACCCTGCTCTACTAGCCCTAGCTGTACCCTACCCTGCTCTAGCAGTACCCTGCCCTGCTCTACTGGCCCCAGCTATACCCTACCCTGCTCTACTGGCCTCAGCTGTACGCTATCCTGCCTTATTGGCCCTAGCTGTACCCAACCCTGCTCTACTAGCCCTAGCTGTACCCTACCCTGCTCTACTAGCCCTAGCAGTACCCTGCCCTGCTCTACTGGCCCTAGCAGTACCCTGCCCTGCTCGCCCCCAGCTGCATCCTACCCTGCTCTACTAGCCCTAGCTGTACCCTACCCTGCCCTACTGGTTCTAGCTGTATACCCTATCCTGCCTTTCTAGCCCTAGCTGTACCCTACCCTGCTCTACTAGCCCTAGCTGTACCCTACCTGCCCTACTGGTTCTAGCTGTACCCTATCCTGCCTTTCTAGCCCTAGCTGTACCCTACCCTGCCCTTCTGGTTCTAGCCTTATATCCTATCCTGCTCTACTGGCCCCAGCTGTACCCTACCCTGCTCTACTGGCCTCAGCTGTACCCTATCCTGCTCTTCTAGCCCTAGCTGTACCCTACAAGCCCTACTGGTTCTAGCTGTACCCTATCCTGCCTTTCTAGCCCTAGGGTACAGCTGCTCTTCTAGCCCTAGCAGTACCCTGCCCTGCTCTACTGGCCCCAGCTGTATACCCTACCCTGCCATTCCAGTCCTAGCTGTAACCAACCCTGCTCTACTGGCCCCTGCTATATACCCTACCCTGCCATTCCGGTCCTAGCTGTACCCTACCCTGCTATACTAGCCCTAGCTGTACCCTACCCTGCCCTACTGGTTCTAGCTTTACCCTATCCTGCCTTTCTAGCCCTAGCTGTACCCTACCCTGCTCTACTAGCCCTAGCAGTACCCTGCCCTGCCCTGTTGGCCCCCAGCTGCATCCTACCCTGCCCTTCTGGTTCTAGCGTTATATCCTATCCTGCTCTACTGGCCCCAGCTGTACTCTACCCTGCTCTACTGGCCTCAGCTGTACCCTACCCTTCTCTACTAGCCCTAGCTGTACCCTACCCTGCTCTACTAGCCCTAGCTGTACCCTACCCTGCTCTACTAGCCCTAGCAGTACCCTGCCCTGCTCTACTGGCCCCAGCTGTATACCCTACCCTGCCGTTCCAGTCCTAGCTGTACCCTATCCTGCTCCACTGGCCCCAGCTATATACCCTACCCTGCCATTCCGGTCCTAGCTGTACCCTACCCTGCTCTACTAGCCCTAGCTGTACCCTACCCTGCCCTACTGGTTCTAGCTGTATACCCTATCCTGCCTTTCTAGCCCTAGCTGTACCCTACCCTGCCCTGCTCGCCACCAGCTGCATCCTACCCTGCTCTACTTGTTCTAGCTGTATACCCTATCCTGTGGCCCCAGCTATACCCTGCCCTGCTCGCCCCCAGCTGCATCCTACTAGCCCTAGCTATATACCCTACCCTGCCATACCGATCTTAGCTGTACCCTACCCAGCCCTACTGGTTTTAGCTGTATACCCTACCCTGCCTTTCTAGCCCTAAATTTACCCTTCCCTACCATACCGGTCCTAGCTGTACCCTACCCTGCCCTACTGGTTCTAGCTGTATACCTAACCCTGCTCTACTAGCCCTAGCTATACCCTACCTGCCCTACTGGTTCTAGCTGTATACCCTACCCTGCTCTACTGGCCTCAGCTGTACCCTATCCTGCCTTTCTAGCCCTAGCTGTACCCTACCTGCCCTGCTCGCCCCCAGCTGCATCCTACCCTGCTCTACTAGCCCTAGCTGTACCCTACCCTGCCCTACTGGTTCTAGCTGTATACCCTATCCTGCCTTTCTAGCCCTAACTGTACCCTACCCTGCCCTGCTCGCCCCCAGCTGCATCCTACCCTGCCCTTCTGGTTCTAGCTGTATACCCTATCCTGCTCTACTGGCCCCAGCTGTACCCTACCCTGCCCTGCTCGCCCCCAGCTGCATCCTACCCTGCTCTACTAGCCCTAGCTGTACCCTACCCTGCCCTACTGGTTCTAGCTGTATACCCTATCCTGCCTTTCTAGCCCTAGCTGTACCCTACCCTGCCCTGCTCGCCCCCAGCTGCATCCTACCCTGCTCTACTAGCCCTAGCTGTACCCTACCCTGCCCTACTGGTTCTAGCTGTATACCCTATCCTGCCTTTAGCCCTAGCTGTACCCTACCCTGCCCTGCTCGCCCCCAGCTGCATCCTACCCTGCTCTACTGGCCCCAGCTATATACCCTACCCTGCCATTCCGGTCCTAGCTGTACCCTACCCTGCCCTGTTGGCCTCCAGCTGCATCCTATCCTGCTCTACTAGCCCTAGCAGTACCCTACCCTGCTCTACTAGCCCTAGCTGTACCCTGCCCTGCTCTACTGGCCCCAGCTGTATACCCTACCCTGCCATTCCAGTCCTAGCTGTAACCTACCCTGCCCTGCTCGCCTCCAGCTGCATCCTATCCTGTACCCTACCCTGCTCCACTGGCCCCAGCTATATACCCTACCCTGCCATTCCGGTCCTAGCTGTACCCTACCCTGCTCTACTGGCCCCAGCTATATACCCTACCCTGCCATTCCGGTCCTAGTTGTACCCTACCCTGCTCTACTAGCCCTAGCTGTACCCTACCCTGCCCTACTGGTTCTAGCTGTATACCCTATCCTGCCTTTCTAGCCCTAGCTGTACCCTACCCTGCCCTGCTCGCCATACCGATCCTAGCTGTACCCTACCCAGCCCTACTGGTTTTAGCTGTATACCCTACCCTGCCTTTCTAGCCCTACCTGTCTTCCCTATTATACCGGTCCTAGCTGTACCCTATCCTGCTCCACTGGCCCCAGCTACATACCCTACCCTGCCATTCCGGTCCTAGCTGTACCCTACCCTGCTCTACTGGCCCCAGCTACATACCCTACCCTGCCATTCCGGTCCTAGCTGTACCCTACCGTGCTCTACTAGCCCTAGCTGTACCCTACCCTGCCCTACTGGTTCTAGCTGTATACCCTATCCTGCCTTTCTAGCCCTAGCTGTACCCTACCCTATCCTGCTCGCCCCCAGCTGCATCCTACCCTGCTCTACTAGCCCTAGCTGTACCCTACCCTGCCCTACTGGTTCTAGCTGTATACCCTATCCTGCCTTTCTAGCCCTAGCTGTACCCTACCCTGCCCTGCTCGCCCCCAGCTGCATCCTACCCTGCTCTACTGGCCCCAGCTATATACCCTACCCTGCCATTCCGGTCCTAGCTGTACCCTACCCTGCTCTACTGGCCCCAGCTATATACCCTACCCTGCCATTCCGGTCCTAAATGTACCCTGCCCTGCTCGCCCCCAGCTGCATCCTACCCTGCTCTACTGGCCCCAGCTATATACCCTACCCTGCCCTGCTCGCCCCCATCCTACCCTGCTCTACTAGCCCTAGCTGTACCCTACCCTGCCCTACTGGTTCTAGCTGTATACCTAACCCTGCTCTACTAGCCCGAGCTATACCCTACCTGCCCTACTGGTTCTAGCTGTATACCCTACCATGCCTTTCTAGCCCTAGCTGTACCCTACCCTGCCCTGTTGGCCTCCAGCTGCATCCTATCCTGCTCTACTAGCCCTAGCTGTACCCTACCCTACCCTACTGGTTTTAGCTGTATACCCTATCCTGCCTTTCTAGCCCTAGCTGTACCCTACCCTGCCATTCCGGTCCTAGTTGTACCCTACCCTGCTCTACTAGCCCTAGCTGTACCCTACCCTGCCCTTCTGGTTCTAGCTGTATACCCTACCCTGCTCTACTGGCCTCAGCTGTACCCTATCCTGCCTTTCTAGCCCTAGCTGTACCCTACCCTGCTCTACTAGCCCTAGCAGTACCCTGCCCTGCTCTACTGGCCCCAGCTGTATACCCTACCCTGCCGTTCCGGTCCTAGCTGTACCCTACCTTGCTCTACTGGCCCCAGGTATATACCCTACCCTGCCATTCCGGTCCTAAATGTACCCTACCCTGCTCTACTAGCCCTAGCTGTACCCTGCCCTGCTCTACTGGCCCCAGCTGTATACCCTACCCTGCCATTCCAGTCCTAGCTGTAACCTACCCTGCTCTATTGGCCCCAGCTATATACCCTACCCTGCCATACCGATCCTAGCTGTACCCTACCCAGCCCTACTGGTTTTAGCTGTATACCCTACCCTGCCTTTCTAGCCCTAGCTTAACCGTTCCCTACCATACCGGTCCTAGCTGTACCCTACCCTGCCCTACTGGTTCTAGCTGTATACCTAACCCTGCTCTACTAGCCCTAGCTATACTGCCCTACTGGTTCTAGCTGTATACCCTACCATGCCTTTCTAGCCCTAGCTGTACCCTACCCTGCTCTACTAGCCCTAGCAGTACCCTGCCCTGCTCTACTGGCCCCAGCTGTATACCCTACCCTGCCGTTCCAGTCCTAGCTGTACCCTACTCTGCTCTATTGGCCCCAGCTATATACCCTACCCTGCCATTCCAGTCCTAGCTGTACCCTACCCTGCTCTATTGGCCCCAGCTATATACCCTACCCTGCCATACCGATCCTAGCTGTACCCTACCCAGCCCTACTGGTTTTAGCTGTATACCCTACCCTGCCTTTTTAGCCCTAGCTGTACCCTTCCCTGCCATACCGGTCCTAGATGTACCCTAACCTGCCCTACTGGTTCTAGCTGTATACCCTACCCTGCCTTTCTAGCCCTAGCTGTACCCTAACCTGCCCTGTTAGCCCCCAGCTGCATCCTACCCTGCCCTTCTGGTTCTAGCTGTATATCCTATCTTGCTCTACTGGCCCCAGCTGTACCCTACCCTGCTCTACTGGCCTCAGCTGTACCCTATCCTGCCTTATTGGCCCTAGCTGTACCCTACCCTGCTCTACTAGCCCTAGCTGTACCCTACCTGCCCTACTGGTTCTAGCTGTACCCTACCTGCCCTACTGGTTCTAGCTGTATACCCTACCCTGCCCTGCTCGCCCCCCAGCTGCATCCTACCCTGCTCTACTAGCCCTAGCTGCATCCTACCCTGCTCTACTAGCCCTAGCAGTACCCGGCCCTGCTCTACTGGCCCCAGCTATATACCCTACCCTGCCATTCCGGTCCTAGCTGTACCCTACCCTGCCCTGTTGGACCCCAGCTGCATCCTACCCTGCTCTACTAGCCCTAGCTGCATCCTACCCTGCTCTACTAGCCCTAGCAGTACCCGGCCCTGCTCTACTGGCCCCAGCTATATACCCTACCCTGCCATTCCGGTCCTAGCTGTACCCTACCCTGCCCTGTTGGACCCCAGCTGCATCCTACCCTGCCCTTCTGGTTCTATCCTGCTCTACTGGCCCCAGCTATACCCTACCCTGCTCTACTGGCCTCAGCTGTACCCTATCCTGCCTTATTGGCCCTAGCTGTACCCTGCCCTGCTCTACTGGCCCCAGCTGCATCCTACCCTGCTCTACTAGCCCTAGCAGTACCCTGCCCTGCTCGCCCCCAGCTGCATCCTACCCTGCTCTACTAGCCCTAGCAGTACCCTGCCCTGCTCTACTAGCCCTAGCAGTACCCTGCCCTACTGGTTCTAGCTGTATATTCATCCTGCCTTTCTAGCCCTAGCTGTACCCTACCCTGCTCTACTAGCCCTAGCTGTACCCTACCTGCCCTACTGGTTCTAGCTGTACCCTATCCTGCCTTTCTAGCCCTAGCTGTACCCTACCCTGCTCTACTAGCCCTAGCAGTACCCTGCCCTGCCCTGTTGGCCCCCAGCTGCATCCCACCCTGCCCTTCTGGTTCTAGCGTTATATCCTATCCTGCTCTACTGGCCCCAGCTGTACCCTACCCTGCTCTACTGGCCTCAGCTTTACCCTATCCTGCCTTTTTGGCCCTAGCTGTACCCTACCCTGCTCAACTAGCCCTAGCTGTACCCTACCCTGCTCTACTAGCCCTAGCTGTACCCTACCCTGCTCTAGCAGTACCCTGCCCTGCTCTACTGGCCCCAGCTATACCCTACCCTGCTCTACTGGCCTCAGCTGTACCCTATCCTGCCTTATTGGCCCTAGCTGTACCCTACCCTGCTCTACTAGCCCTAGCTGTACCCTACCCTGCTCTACTAGCCCTAGCAGTACCCTGCCCTGCTCTACTGGCCCTAGCAGTACCCTGCCCTGCTCGCCCCCAGCTGCATCCTACCCTGCTCTACTAGCCCTAGCAGTACCCTGCCCTGCTCTACTAGCCCTAGCTGTACCCTACCCTGCCCTACTGGTTCTAGCTGTATACCCTATCCTGCCTTTCTAGCCCTTGCTGTACCCTACCCTGCCCTTCTGGTTCTAGCCTTATATCCTATCCTGCTCTACTGGCCCCAGCTGTACCCTACCCTGCTCTACTGGCCTCAGCCCTATCCTGCCTTTTTGGCCCTAGCTGTACCCTACCCTGCTCTACTAGCCCTAGCTGTACCCTACCCTGCTCTACTAGCCCTAGCTGTACCCTACCCTGCTCTAGCAGTACCCTGCCCTGCTCTACTGGCCCCAGCTATACCCTACCCTGCTCTACTGGCCTCAGCTGTATACCCTATCCTGCCTTTCTAGCCCTAGCTGTACCCTACCCTGCTCTACTAGCCCTAGCTGTACCCTACCTGCCCTACTGGTTCTAGCTGTACCCTATCCTGCCTTTCTAGCCCTAGCTGTACCCTACCCTGCCCTTCTGGTTCTAGCCTTATATCCTATCCTGCTCTACTGGCCCCAGCTGTACCCTACCCTGCTCTACTGGCCTCAGCTGTACCCTATCCTGCCTTATTGGCCCTAGCTGTACCCTACCCTGCTCTACTAGCCCTAGCTGTACCCTACCCTGCTCTACTAGCCCTAGCTGTACCCTACCCTGCCCTACTGGTTTTAGCTGTATACCCTATCCTGCCTTTCAAGCCCTAGCTGTACCCTATCCTGCTCTTCTAGCCCTAGCTGTACCCTACAAGCCCTACTGGTTCTAGCTGTACCCTATCCTGCCTTTCTAGCCCTAGGGTACAGCTGCTCTACTAGCCCTAGCAGTACCCTGCCCTGCTCTACTGGCCCCAGCTGTATACCCTACCCTGCCATTCCAGTCCTAGCTGTAACCAACCCTGCTCTACTGGCCCCAGCTATATACCCTACCCTGCCATTCCGGTCCTAGCTGTACCCTACCCTGCTATACTAGCCCTAGCTGTACCCTACCCTGCCCTACTGGTTCTAGCTTTACCCTATCCTGCCTTTCTAGCCCTAGCTGTACCCTACCCTGCTCTACTAGCCCTAGCAGTACCCTGCCCTGCCCTGTTGGCCCCCAGCTGCATCCTACCCTGCCCTTCTGGTTCTAGCGTTATATCCTATCCTGCTCTACTGGCCCCAGCTGTACCCTACCCTGCTCTACTGGCCTCAGCTGTACCCTACCCTTCTCTACTAGCCCTAGCTGTACCCTACCCTGCTCTACTAGCCCTAGCTGTACCCTACCCTGCTCTACTAGCCCTAGCTGTACCCTACCCTGCCCTACTGGTTCTAGCTGTATACCCTATCCTGCCTTTCAAGCCCTAGCTGTACCCTATCCTGCTCTTCTAGCCCTAGCTGTACCCTATCCTGCTCTTCTAGCCCTAGCTGTACCCAACCTGCCCTACTGGTTCTAGCTGTACCCTATCCTGCCTTTCTAGCCCTAGGGTACAGCTGCTCTACTAGCCCTAGCAGTACCCTGCCCTGCTCTACTGGCCCCAGCTGTATACCCTACCCTGCCATTACAGTCCTAGCTGTAACCAACCCTGCTCTACTGGCCCCAGCTATATACCCTACCCTGCCATTCCGGTCCTAGCTGTACCCTACCCTGCTATACTAGCCCTAGCTGTACCCTACCCTGCCCTACTGGTTCTAGCTGTACCCTATCCTGCCTTTCTAGCCCTAGCTGTACCCTACCCTGCTCTACTAGCCCTAGCAGTACCCTGCCCTGCCCTGTTGGCCCCCAGCTGCATCCTACCCTGCCCTTCTGGTTCTAGCGTTATATCCTATCCTGCTCTACTGGCCCCAGCTGTACCCTACCCTGCTCTACTGGCCTCAGCTGTACCCTATCCTGCCTTTTTGGCCCTAGCTGTACCCTACCCTGCTCTACTAGCCCTAGCTGTACCCTACCCTGCTCTACTAGCCCTAGCAGTACCCTGCCCTGCTCTACTGGCCCCAGCTGTATACCCTACCCTGCCGTTCCAGTCCTAGCTGTACCCTTTCCTGCTCCACTGGCCCCAGCTATATACCCTACCCTGCCATTCCAGTCCTACCTGTACCCTACCCTGCTCTACTGGCCCCAGCTATATACCCTACCCTGCCATTCCGGTCCTACCTGTACCCTACCCTGCTCTACTGGCCCCAGCTATACCCTACCCTGCTTTACTGGCCTCAGCTGTACCCTATCCTGCCTTATTGGCCCTTATTGGCCCTAGCTGTACCCTACCCTGCTCTACTAGCCCTAGCTAAACCCTACCTGCCCTACTAGTTCTAGCTGTATACCCTACCATGCCTTTCTAGCCCTAGCTGTACCCTACCCTGCCCTGCTCGCCTCCAGCTGCATCCTACCAGCTGTACCCTGCCCTGCTCTACTGGCCCCAGCTGTATACCCTACCCTGCCATTCCAGTCCTAGCTGTACCCTACCCTGCTCTATTGGCCCCAGCTATATACCCTACCCTGCCCTTCTGGTTCTAGCTGTATACCCTATCCTGCTCTACTGGCCCCAGCTATACCCTACCCTGCTCTACTGGCCTCAGCTGTACCCTATCCTGCCTTATTGGCCCTTATTGGCCCTAGCTGTACCCTACCCTGCTCTACTAGCCCTAGCTAAACCCTACCTACCCTACTAGTTCTAGCTGTATACCCTACCATGCCTTTCTAGCCCTAGCTGTACCCTACCCTGCCCTGCTCGCCTCCAGCTGCATCCTACCCTGCTCTACTAGCCCTAGCAGTACCCTGCCCTGCTCTACTGGCCCCAGCTGACCATGCCATTCCAGTCCTAGCTGTAACCAACCCTGCTCTACTGGCCCCAGCTATATACCCTACCCTGCCATTCCGGTCCTAGCTGTACCCTACCCTGCTCTACTAGCCCTAGCTGTACCCTACCCTGCCCTACTGGTTCTAGCTGTATACCCTATCCTGCCTTTCTAGCCCTAGCTGTACCCTACTACTGGCGATCCTAGCTGTACCCTACCCAGCCCTACTGGATTTAGCTGTATACCCGGCTCGCCTCCAGCTGCATCCTACCCTGCTCTACTATCCCTAGCAGTACCCTGCCCTGCTCTACTTGCCCCAGCTGCATCCTATACTGCTCTACTAGCCCTAGCAGTACCCTGCCCTGCTCGCCCCCAGCTGCATCCTACCCTGCTCTACTAGCCCTAGCAGTACCCTGCCCTGCTCTACTAGCCCTAGCTGCACCCTACCCTGCCCTACTGGTTCTAGCTGTATACCCTATCCTGCCTTTCTAGCCCTAGCTGTACCCTACCCTGCTCTACTAGCCCTAAGCTGTACCCTACCTGCCCTACTGGTTCTAGCTGTACCCTATCCTGCCTTTCTAGCCCTAGCTGTACCCTACCCTGCTCTACTAGCCCTAGCAGTACCCTGCCCTGCCCTGTTGGCCCCCAGCTGCATATTACCCTGCCCTTCTGGTTCTAGCCTTATATCCTATCCTGCTCTACTGGCCCCAGCTGTACCCTACCCTGCTCTACTGGCCTCAGCTGTACCCTATCCTGCCTTATTGGCCCTAGCTGTATTCTACCCTGCTCTACTAGCCCTAGCTGTACCCTACCCTGCCCTACTGGTTTTAGCTGTATACCCTATCCTGCCTTTCTAGCCCTAGCTGTACCCTACCCTGCCCTGCTCGCCCCCAGCTGCATCCTACCCTGCTCTACTAGCCCTAGCAGTACCCGGCCCTGCTCTACTGGCCCCAGCTATATACCCTACCCTGCCATTCCGGTCCTAGCTGTACCCTACCCTGCCCCTACCCTGCTCTACTAGCCCTAGCTGTACCCTACCCTGCCCTACTGGTACAGCTGTATACCCTATCCTGCCTTTCTAGCCCTAGCTGTACCCTACCCTGCCCTGCTCGCCTCCAGCTGCTCTACTAGCCCTAGCAGTACCCTGCCCTGCTCTACTGGCCCCAGCTGTATACCCTACCCTGCCATTTCAGTCCTAGCTGTAACCAACCCTGCTCTACTGGCCCCAGCTATATACCCTACCCTGCCATTCCGGTCCTAGCTGTACCCTACCCTGCCCTGTTGGACCCCAGCTGCATCCTACCCTGCCCTTCTGGTTCTATCCTGCTCTACTGGCCCCAGCTATACCCTACCCTGCTCTACTGGCCTCAGCTGTACCCTATCCTGCCTTATTGGCCCTAGCTGTACCCTGCCCTGCTCTACTGGCCCCAGCTGCATCCTACCCTGCTCTACTAGCCCTAGCAGTACCCTGCCCTGCTCGCCCCCAGCTGCATCCTACCCTGCTCTACTAGCCCTAGCAGTACCCTGCCCTGCTCTACTAGCCCTAGCAGTACCCTGCCCTACTGGTTCTAGCTGTATATTCATCCTGCCTTTCTAGCCCTAGCTGTACCCTACCCTGCTCTACTAGCCCTAGCTGTACCCTACCTGCCCTACTGGTTCTAGCTGTACCCTATCCTGCCTTTCTAGCCCTAGCTGTACCCTACCCTGCTCTACTAGCCCTAGCAGTACCCTGCCCTGCCCTGATGGCCCCCAGCTGCATCCCACCCTGCCCTTCTGGTTCTAGCGTTATATCCTATCCTGCTCTACTGGCCCCAGCTGTACCCTACCCTGCTCTACTGGCCTCAGCTTTACCCTATCCTGCCTTTTTGGCCCTAGCTGTACCCTACCCTGCTCAACTAGCCCTAGCTGTACCCTACCCTGCTCTACTAGCCCTAGCTGTACCCTACCCTGCTCTAGCAGTACCCTGCCCTGCTCTACTGGCCCCAGCTATACCCTACCCTGCTCTACTGGCCTCAGCTGTACCCTATCCTGCCTTATTGGCCCTAGCTGTACCCTACCCTGCTCTACTAGCCCTAGCTGTACCCTACCCTGCTCTACTAGCCCTAGCAGTACCCTGCCCTGCTCTACTGGCCCTAGCAGTACCCTGCCCTGCTCGCCCCCAGCTGCATCCTACCCTGCTCTACTAGCCCTAGCAGTACCCTGCCCTGCTCTACTAGCCCTAGCTGTACCCTACCCTGCCCTACTGGTTCTAGCTGTATACCCTATCCTGCCTTTCTAGCCCTAGCTGTACCCTACCCTGCTCTACTAGCCCCAGCTGCATCCTACCCTGCCCTTCTGGTTCTATCCTGCTCTACTGGCCCCAGCTATACCCTACCCTGCTCTACTGGCCTCAGCTGTACCCTATCCTGCCTTATTGGCCCTAGCTGTACCCTGCCCTGCTCTACTGGCCCCAGCTGCATCCTACCCTGCTCTACTAGCCCTAGCAGTACCCTGCCCTGCTCGCCCCCAGCTGCATCCTACCCTGCTCTACTAGCCCTAGCAGTACCCTGCCCTGCTCTACTAGCCCTAGCAGTACCCTGCCCTACTGGTTCTAGCTGTATATTCATCCTGCCTTTCTAGCCCTAGCTGTACCCTACCCTGCTCTACTAGCCCTAGCTGTACCCTACCTGCCCTACTGGTTCTAGCTGTACCCTATCCTGCCTTTCTAGCCCTAGCTGTACCCTACCCTGCTCTACTAGCCCTAGCAGTACCCTGCCCTGCCCTGATGGCCCCCAGCTGCATCCCACCCTGCCCTTCTGGTTCTAGCGTTATATCCTATCCTGCTCTACTGGCCCCAGCTGTACCCTACCCTGCTCTACTGGCCTCAGCTTTACCCTATCCTGCCTTTTTGGCCCTAGCTGTACCCTACCCTGCTCAACTAGCCCTAGCTGTACCCTACCCTGCTCTACTAGCCCTAGCTGTACCCTACCCTGCTCTAGCAGTACCCTGCCCTGCTCTACTGGCCCCAGCTATACCCTACCCTGCTCTACTGGCCTCAGCTGTACCCTATCCTGCCTTATTGGCCCTAGCTGTACCCTACCCTGCTCTACTAGCCCTAGCTGTACCCTACCCTGCTCTACTAGCCCTAGCAGTACCCTGCCCTGCTCTACTGGCCCTAGCAGTACCCTGCCCTGCTCGCCCCCAGCTGCATCCTACCCTGCTCTACTAGCCCTAGCAGTACCCTGCCCTGCTCTACTAGCCCTAGCTGTACCCTACCCTGCCCTACTGGTTCTAGCTGTATACCCTATCCTGCCTTTCTAGCCCTAGCTGTACCCTACCCTGCTCTACTAGCCCAAGCTGTACCCTACCTGCCCTACTGGTTCTAGCTGTACCCTATCCTGCCTTTCTAGCCCTTGCTGTACCCTACCCTGCCCTTCTGGTTCTAGCCTTATATCCTATCCTGCTCTACTGGCCCCAGCTGTACCCTACCCTGCTCTACTGGCCTCAGCCCTATCCTGCCTTTTTGGCCCTAGCTGTACCCTACCCTGCTCTACTAGCCCTAGCTGTACCCTACCCTGCTCTACTAGCCCTAGCTGTACCCTACCCTGCTCTAGCAGTACCCTGCCCTGCTCTACTGGCCCCAGCTATACCCTACCCTGCTCTACTGGCCTCAGCTGTATACCCTATCCTGCCTTTCTAGCCCTAGCTGTACCCTACCCTGCTCTACTAGCCCTAGCTGTACCCTACCTGCCCTACTGGTTCTAGCTGTACCCTATCCTGCCTTTCTAGCCCTAGCTGTACCCTACCCTGCCCTTCTGGTTCTAGCCTTATATCCTATCCTGCTCTACTGGCCCCAGCTGTACCCTACCCTGCTCTACTGGCCTCAGCTGTACCCTATCCTGCCTTATTGGCCCTAGCTGTACCCTACCCTGCTCTACTAGCCCTAGCTGTACCCTACCCTGCTCTACTAGCCCTAGCTGTACCCTACCCTGCCCTACTGGTTTTAGCTGTATACCCTATCCTGCCTTTCAAGCCCTAGCTGTACCCTATCCTGCTCTTCTAGCCCTAGCTGTACCCTACAAGCCCTACTGGTTCTAGCTGTACCCTATCCTGCCTTTCTAGCCCTAGGGTACAGCTGCTCTACTAGCCCTAGCAGTACCCTGCCCTGCTCTACTGGCCCCAGCTGTATACCCTACCCTGCCATTCCAGTCCTAGCTGTAACCAACCCTGCTCTACTGGCCCCAGCTATATACCCTACCCTGCCATTCCGGTCCTAGCTGTACCCTACCCTGCTATACTAGCCCTAGCTGTACCCTACCCTGCCCTACTGGTTCTAGCTTTACCCTATCCTGCCTTTCTAGCCCTAGCTGTACCCTACCCTGCTCTACTAGCCCTAGCAGTACCCTGCCCTGCCCTGTTGGCCCCCAGCTGCATCCTACCCTGCCCTTCTGGTTCTAGCGTTATATCCTATCCTGCTCTACTGGCCCCAGCTGTACCCTACCCTGCTCTACTGGCCTCAGCTGTACCCTACCCTTCTCTACTAGCCCTAGCTGTACCCTACCCTGCTCTACTAGCCCTAGCTGTACCCTACCCTGCTCTACTAGCCCTAGCAGTACCCTGCCCTGCTCTACTGGCCCCAGCTGTATACCCTACCCTGCCGTTCCAGTCCTAGCTGTACCCTATCCTGCTCCACTGGCCCCAGCTATATACCCTACCCTGCCATTCCGGTCCTACCTGTACCCTACCCTGCTCTACTGGCCCCAGCTATATACCCTACCCTGCCATTCCGGTCCTACCTGTACCCTACCCTGCTCTACTGGCCCCAGCTATACCCTACCCTGCTCTACTGGCCTCAGCTGTACCCTATCCTGCCTTATTGGCCCTTATTGGCCCTAGCTGTACCCTACCCTGCTCTACTAGCCCTAGCTAAACCCTACCTGCCCTACTAGTTTTAGCTGTATACCCTACCATGCCTTTCTAGCCCTAGCTGTACCCTACCCTGCCCTGCTCGCCTCCAGCTGCATCCTACCAGCTGTACCCTGCCCTGCTCTACTGGCCCCAGCTGTATACCCTACCCTGCCATTCCAGTCCTAGCTGTACCCTACCCTGCTCTATTGGCCCCAGCTATATACCCTACCCTGCCCTTCTGGTTCTAGCTGTATACCCTATCCTGCTCTACTGGCCCCAGCTATACCCTACCCTGCTCTACTGGCCTCAGCTGTACCCTATCCTGCCTTATTGGCCCTTATTGGCCCTAGCTGTACCCTACCCAGCTCTACTAGCCCTAGCTAAACCCTACCTACCCTACTAGTTCTAGCTGTATACCCTACCATGCCTTTCTAGCCCTAGCTGTACCCTACCCTGCCCTGCTCGCCTCCAGCTGCATCCTACCCTGCTCTACTAGCCCTAGCAGTACCCTGCCCTGCTCTACTGGCCCCAGCTGACCATGCCATTCCAGTCCTAGCTGTAACCAACCCTGCTCTACTGGCCCCAGCTATATACCCTACCCTGCCATTCCGGTCCTAGCTGTACCCTACCCTGCTCTACTAGCCCTAGCTGTACCCTACCCTGCCCTACTGGTTCTAGCTGTATACCCTATCCTGCCTTTCTAGCCCTAGCTGTACCCTACTACTGGCGATCCTAGCTGTACCCTACCCAGCCCTACTGGATTTAGCTGTATACCCGGCTCGCCTCCAGCTGCATCCTACCCTGCTCTACTATCCCTAGCAGTACCCTGCCCTGCTCTACTTGCCCCAGCTGCATCCTATACTGCTCGCTCTACTAGCCCTAGCAGTACCCTGCCCTGCTCGCCCCCAGCTGCATCCTACCCTGCTCTACTAGCCCTAGCAGTACCCTGCCCTGCTCTACTAGCCCTAGCTGCACCCTACCCTGCCCTACTGCTTCTAGCTGTATACCCTATCCTGCCTTTCTAGCCCTAGCTGTACCCTACCCTGCTCTACTAGCCCTAAGCTGTACCCTACCTGCCCTACTGGTTCTAGCTGTACCCTATCCTGCCTTTCTAGCCCTAGCTGTACCCTACCCTGCTCTACTAGCCCTAGCAGTACCCTGCCCTGCCCTGTTGGCCCCCAGCTGCATCCTACCCTGCCCTTCTGGTTCTAGCCTTATATCCTATCCTGCTCTACTGGCCCCAGCTGTACCCTACCCTGCTCTACTGGCCTCAGCTGTACCCTATCCTGCCTTATTGGCCCTAGCTGTATTCTACCCTGCTCTACTAGCCCTAGCTGTACCCTACCCTGCCCTACTGGTTTTAGCTGTATACCCTATCCTGCCTTTCTAGCCCTAGCTGTACCCTACCCTGCCCTGCTCGCCCCCAGCTGCATCCTACCCTGCTCTACTAGCCCTAGCAGTACCCGGCCCTGCTCTACTGGCCCCAGCTATATACCCTACCCTGCCATTCCGGTCCTAGCTGTACCCTACCCTGCCCCTACCCTGCTCTACTAGCCCCAGCTGTACCCTACCCTGCCCTACTGGTACAGCTGTATACCCTATCCTGCCTTTCTAGCCCTAGCTGTACCCTACCCTGCCCTGCTCGCCTCCAGCTGCTCTACTAGCCCTAGCAGTACCCTGCCCTGCTCTACTGGCCCCAGCTGTATACCCTACCCTGCCATTTCAGTCCTAGCTGTAACCAACCCTGCTCTACTGGCCCCAGCTATATACCCTACCCTGCCATTCCGGTCCTAGCTGTACCCTACCCTGCTATACTAGCCCTAGCTGTACCCTACCCTGCCCTACTGGTTCTAGCTGTATACCCTATCCTGCCTTTCTAGCCCTAGCTGTACCCTACCCTGCCCTGCTCGCCTCCAGCTGCATCCTGCCCTGCTCTACTAGCCCTAGCAGTACCCTGCCCTGCTCTACTGGCCCCAGCTGTATACCTTATCCTGCCTTTCTAGCCCTAGCTGCACCCTACCCTGCCCTGCTCGCCCCCAGCTGCATCCTACCCTGCTCTACTAGCCCTAGCAGTACCCTGCCCTGCTCGCCCCCAGCTGCATCCTACCCTGCTCTACTAGCCCTAGCTGTACCCTACCCTGCCCTACTGGTTCTAGCTGTATACCCTATCCTGCCTTTCTAGCCCTAGCTGTACCCTACCCTGCCCTGCTCGCCTCCAGCTGCATCCTACCCTGCTCTACTAGCCCTAGCTGTACCCTACCCTGCTCTACTAGCCCTAGCTGTACCCTACCCTGCTCTACTAGCCCTAGCAGTACCCTGCCCTGCTCTACTGGCCCTAGCAGTACCCTGCCCTGCTCGCCCCCAGCTGCATCCTACCCTGCTCTACTAGCCTTAGCAGTACCCTGCCCTGCTCTACTAGCCCTAGCTGTACCCTACCCTGCCCTACTGGTTCTAGCTGTATACCCTATCCTGCCTTTCTAGCCCTAGCTGTACCCTACCCTGCTCTACTAGCCCTAGCTGTACCCTACCTGCCCTACTGGTTCTAGCTGTACCCTATCCTGCCTTTCTAGCCCTAGCTGTACCCTACCCTGCCCTTCTGGTTCTAGCCTTATATCCTATCCTCCTCTACTGGCCCCAGCTGTACCCTACCCTGCTCTACTGGCCTCAGCTGTACCCTATCCTGCCTTATTGGCCCTAGCTGTACCCTACCCTGCTCTACTAGCCCTAGCTGTACCCTACCTGCCCTACTGGTTCTAGCTGTACCCTACCTGCCCTACTGGTTCTAGCTGTATACCCTACCCTGCCCTGCTCGCCCCCCAGCTGCATCCTACCCTGCTCTACTAGCCCTAGCTGCATCCTACCCTGCTCTACTAGCCCTAGCAGTACCCGGCCCTGCTCTACTGGCCCCAGCTATATACCCTACCCTGCCATTCCGGTCCTAGCTGTACCCTACCCTGCCCTGTTGGACCCCAGCTGCATCCTACCCTGCTCTACTAGCCCTAGCTGCATCCTACCCTGCTCTACTAGCCCTAGCAGTACCCGGCCCTGCTCTACTGGCCCCAGCTATATACCCTACCCTGCCATTCCGGTCCTAGCTGTACCCTACCCTGCCCTGTTGGACCCCAGCTGCATCCTACCCTGCCCTTCTGGTTCTATCCTGCTCTACTGGCCCCAGCTATACCCTACCCTGCTCTACTGGCCTCAGCTGTACCCTATCCTGCCTTATTGGCCCTAGCTGTACCCTGCCCTGCTCTACTGGCCCCAGCTGCATCCTACCCTGCTCTACTAGCCCTAGCAGTACCCTGCCCTGCTCGCCCCCAGCTGCATCCTACCCTGCTCTACTAGCCCTAGCAGTACCCTGCCCTGCTCTACTAGCCCTAGCAGTACCCTGCCCTACTGGTTCTAGCTGTATATTCATCCTGCCTTTCTAGCCCTAGCTGTACCCTACCCTGCTCTACTAGCCCTAGCTGTACCCTACCTGCCCTACTGGTTCTAGCTGTACCCTATCCTGCCTTTCTAGCCCTAGCTGTACCCTACCCTGCTCTACTAGCCCTAGCAGTACCCTGCCCTGCCCTGTTGGCCCCCAGCTGCATCCCACCCTGCCCTTCTGGTTCTAGCGTTATATCCTATCCTGCTCTACTGGCCCCAGCTGTACCCTACCCTGCTCTACTGGCCTCAGCTTTACCCTATCCTGCCTTTTTGGCCCTAGCTGTACCCTACCCTGCTCAACTAGCCCTAGCTGTACCCTACCCTGCTCTACTAGCCCTAGCTGTACCCTACCCTGCTCTAGCAGTACCCTGCCCTGCTCTACTGGCCCCAGCTATACCCTACCCTGCTCTACTGGCCTCAGCTGTACCCTATCCTGCCTTATTGGCCCTAGCTGTACCCTACCCTGCTCTACTAGCCCTAGCTGTACCCTACCCTGCTCTACTAGCCCTAGCAGTACCCTGCCCTGCTCTACTGGCCCTAGCAGTACCCTGCCCTGCTCGCCCCCAGCTGCATCCTACCCTGCTCTACTAGCCCTAGCAGTACCCTGCCCTGCTCTACTAGCCCTAGCTGTACCCTACCCTGCCCTACTGGTTCTAGCTGTATACCCTATCCTGCCTTTCTAGCCCTTGCTGTACCCTACCCTGCCCTTCTGGTTCTAGCCTTATATCCTATCCTGCTCTACTGGCCCCAGCTGTACCCTACCCTGCTCTACTGGCCTCAGCCCTATCCTGCCTTTTTGGCCCTAGCTGTACCCTACCCTGCTCTACTAGCCCTAGCTGTACCCTACCCTGCTCTACTAGCCCTAGCTGTACCCTACCCTGCTCTAGCAGTACCCTGCCCTGCTCTACTGGCCCCAGCTATACCCTACCCTGCTCTACTGGCCTCAGCTGTATACCCTATCCTGCCTTTCTAGCCCTAGCTGTACCCTACCCTGCTCTACTAGCCCTAGCTGTACCCTACCTGCCCTACTGGTTCTAGCTGTACCCTATCCTGCCTTTCTAGCCCTAGCTGTACCCTACCCTGCCCTTCTGGTTCTAGCCTTATATCCTATCCTGCTCTACTGGCCCCAGCTGTACCCTACCCTGCTCTACTGGCCTCAGCTGTACCCTATCCTGCCTTATTGGCCCTAGCTGTACCCTACCCTGCTCTACTAGCCCTAGCTGTACCCTACCCTGCTCTACTAGCCCTAGCTGTACCCTACCCTGCCCTACTGGTTTTAGCTGTATACCCTATCCTGCCTTTCAAGCCCTAGCTGTACCCTATCCTGCTCTTCTAGCCCTAGCTGTACCCTACAAGCCCTACTGGTTCTAGCTGTACCCTATCCTGCCTTTCTAGCCCTAGGGTACAGCTGCTCTACTAGCCCTAGCAGTACCCTGCCCTGCTCTACTGGCCCCAGCTGTATACCCTACCCTGCCATTCCAGTCCTAGCTGTAACCAACCCTGCTCTACTGGCCCCAGCTATATACCCTACCCTGCCATTCCGGTCCTAGCTGTACCCTACCCTGCTATACTAGCCCTAGCTGTACCCTACCCTGCCCTACTGGTTCTAGCTTTACCCTATCCTGCCTTTCTAGCCCTAGCTGTACCCTACCCTGCTCTACTAGCCCTAGCAGTACCCTGCCCTGCCCTGTTGGCCCCCAGCTGCATCCTACCCTGCCCTTCTGGTTCTAGCGTTATATCCTATCCTGCTCTACTGGCCCCAGCTGTACCCTACCCTGCTCTACTGGCCTCAGCTGTACCCTACCCTTCTCTACTAGCCCTAGCTGTACCCTACCCTGCTCTACTAGCCCTAGCTGTACCCTACCCTGCTCTACTAGCCCTAGCTGTACCCTACCCTGCCCTACTGGTTCTAGCTGTATACCCTATCCTGCCTTTCAAGCCCTAGCTGTACCCTATCCTGCTCTTCTAGCCCTAGCTGTACCCTATCCTGCTCTTCTAGCCCTAGCTGTACCCAACCTGCCCTACTGGTTCTAGCTGTACCCTATCCTGCCTTTCTAGCCCTAGGGTACAGCTGCTCTACTAGCCCTAGCAGTACCCTGCCCTGCTCTACTGGCCCCAGCTGTATACCCTACCCTGCCATTACAGTCCTAGCTGTAACCAACCCTGCTCTACTGGCCCCAGCTATATACCCTACCCTGCCATTCCGGTCCTAGCTGTACCCTACCCTGCTATACTAGCCCTAGCTGTACCCTACCCTGCCCTACTGGTTCTAGCTGTACCCTATCCTGCCTTTCTAGCCCTAGCTGTACCCTACCCTGCTCTACTAGCCCTAGCAGTACCCTGCCCTGCCCTGTTGGCCCCCAGCTGCATCCTACCCTGCCCTTCTGGTTCTAGCGTTATATCCTATCCTGCTCTACTGGCCCCAGCTGTACCCTACCCTGCTCTACTGGCCTCAGCTGTACCCTATCCTGCCTTTTTGGCCCTAGCTGTACCCTACCCTGCTCTACTAGCCCTAGCTGTACCCTACCCTGCTCTACTAGCCCTAGCAGTACCCTGCCCTGCTCTACTGGCCCCAGCTGTATACCCTACCCTGCCGTTCCAGTCCTAGCTGTACCCTTTCCTGCTCCACTGGCCCCAGCTATATACCCTACCCTGCCATTCCAGTCCTACCTGTACCCTACCCTGCTCTACTGGCCCCAGCTATATACCCTACCCTGCCATTCCGGTCCTACCTGTACCCTACCCTGCTCTACTGGCCCCAGCTATACCCTACCCTGCTTTACTGGCCTCAGCTGTACCCTATCCTGCCTTATTGGCCCTTATTGGCCCTAGCTGTACCCTACCCTGCTCTACTAGCCCTAGCTAAACCCTACCTGCCCTACTAGTTCTAGCTGTATACCCTACCATGCCTTTCTAGCCCTAGCTGTACCCTACCCTGCCCTGCTCGCCTCCAGCTGCATCCTACCAGCTGTACCCTGCCCTGCTCTACTGGCCCCAGCTGTATACCCTACCCTGCCATTCCAGTCCTAGCTGTACCCTACCCTGCTCTATTGGCCCCAGCTATATACCCTACCCTGCCCTTCTGGTTCTAGCTGTATACCCTATCCTGCTCTACTGGCCCCAGCTATACCCTACCCTGCTCTACTGGCCTCAGCTGTACCCTATCCTGCCTTATTGGCCCTTATTGGCCCTAGCTGTACCCTACCCTGCTCTACTAGCCCTAGCTAAACCCTACCTACCCTACTAGTTCTAGCTGTATACCCTACCATGCCTTTCTAGCCCTAGCTGTACCCTACCCTGCCCTGCTCGCCTCCAGCTGCATCCTACCCTGCTCTACTAGCCCTAGCAGTACCCTGCCCTGCTCTACTGGCCCCAGCTGACCATGCCATTCCAGTCCTAGCTGTAACCAACCCTGCTCTACTGGCCCCAGCTATATACCCTACCCTGCCATTCCGGTCCTAGCTGTACCCTACCCTGCTCTACTAGCCCTAGCTGTACCCTACCCTGCCCTACTGGTTCTAGCTGTATACCCTATCCTGCCTTTCTAGCCCTAGCTGTACCCTACTACTGGCGATCCTAGCTGTACCCTACCCAGCCCTACTGGATTTAGCTGTATACCCGGCTCGCCTCCAGCTGCATCCTACCCTGCTCTACTATCCCTAGCAGTACCCTGCCCTGCTCTACTTGCCCCAGCTGCATCCTATACTGCTCTACTAGCCCTAGCAGTACCCTGCCCTGCTCGCCCCCAGCTGCATCCTACCCTGCTCTACTAGCCCTAGCAGTACCCTGCCCTGCTCTACTAGCCCTAGCTGCACCCTACCCTGCCCTACTGGTTCTAGCTGTATACCCTATCCTGCCTTTCTAGCCCTAGCTGTACCCTACCCTGCTCTACTAGCCCTAAGCTGTACCCTACCTGCCCTACTGGTTCTAGCTGTACCCTATCCTGCCTTTCTAGCCCTAGCTGTACCCTACCCTGCTCTACTAGCCCTAGCAGTACCCTGCCCTGCCCTGTTGGCCCCCAGCTGCATATTACCCTGCCCTTCTGGTTCTAGCCTTATATCCTATCCTGCTCTACTGGCCCCAGCTGTACCCTACCCTGCTCTACTGGCCTCAGCTGTACCCTATCCTGCCTTATTGGCCCTAGCTGTATTCTACCCTGCTCTACTAGCCCTAGCTGTACCCTACCCTGCCCTACTGGTTTTAGCTGTATACCCTATCCTGCCTTTCTAGCCCTAGCTGTACCCTACCCTGCCCTGCTCGCCCCCAGCTGCATCCTACCCTGCTCTACTAGCCCTAGCAGTACCCGGCCCTGCTCTACTGGCCCCAGCTATATACCCTACCCTGCCATTCCGGTCCTAGCTGTACCCTACCCTGCCCCTACCCTGCTCTACTAGCCCTAGCTGTACCCTACCCTGCCCTACTGGTACAGCTGTATACCCTATCCTGCCTTTCTAGCCCTAGCTGTACCCTACCCTGCCCTGCTCGCCTCCAGCTGCTCTACTAGCCCTAGCAGTACCCTGCCCTGCTCTACTGGCCCCAGCTGTATACCCTACCCTGCCATTTCAGTCCTAGCTGTAACCAACCCTGCTCTACTGGCCCCAGCTATATACCCTACCCTGCCATTCCGGTCCTAGCTGTACCCTACCCTGCCCTGTTGGACCCCAGCTGCATCCTACCCTGCCCTTCTGGTTCTATCCTGCTCTACTGGCCCCAGCTATACCCTACCCTGCTCTACTGGCCTCAGCTGTACCCTATCCTGCCTTATTGGCCCTAGCTGTACCCTGCCCTGCTCTACTGGCCCCAGCTGCATCCTACCCTGCTCTACTAGCCCTAGCAGTACCCTGCCCTGCTCGCCCCCAGCTGCATCCTACCCTGCTCTACTAGCCCTAGCAGTACCCTGCCCTGCTCTACTAGCCCTAGCAGTACCCTGCCCTACTGGTTCTAGCTGTATATTCATCCTGCCTTTCTAGCCCTAGCTGTACCCTACCCTGCTCTACTAGCCCTAGCTGTACCCTACCTGCCCTACTGGTTCTAGCTGTACCCTATCCTGCCTTTCTAGCCCTAGCTGTACCCTACCCTGCTCTACTAGCCCTAGCAGTACCCTGCCCTGCCCTGATGGCCCCCAGCTGCATCCCACCCTGCCCTTCTGGTTCTAGCGTTATATCCTATCCTGCTCTACTGGCCCCAGCTGTACCCTACCCTGCTCTACTGGCCTCAGCTTTACCCTATCCTGCCTTTTTGGCCCTAGCTGTACCCTACCCTGCTCAACTAGCCCTAGCTGTACCCTACCCTGCTCTACTAGCCCTAGCTGTACCCTACCCTGCTCTAGCAGTACCCTGCCCTGCTCTACTGGCCCCAGCTATACCCTACCCTGCTCTACTGGCCTCAGCTGTACCCTATCCTGCCTTATTGGCCCTAGCTGTACCCTACCCTGCTCTACTAGCCCTAGCTGTACCCTACCCTGCTCTACTAGCCCTAGCAGTACCCTGCCCTGCTCTACTGGCCCTAGCAGTACCCTGCCCTGCTCGCCCCCAGCTGCATCCTACCCTGCTCTACTAGCCCTAGCAGTACCCTGCCCTGCTCTACTAGCCCTAGCTGTACCCTACCCTGCCCTACTGGTTCTAGCTGTATACCCTATCCTGCCTTTCTAGCCCTAGCTGTACCCTACCCTGCTCTACTAGCCCCAGCTGCATCCTACCCTGCCCTTCTGGTTCTATCCTGCTCTACTGGCCCCAGCTATACCCTACCCTGCTCTACTGGCCTCAGCTGTACCCTATCCTGCCTTATTGGCCCTAGCTGTACCCTGCCCTGCTCTACTGGCCCCAGCTGCATCCTACCCTGCTCTACTAGCCCTAGCAGTACCCTGCCCTGCTCGCCCCCAGCTGCATCCTACCCTGCTCTACTAGCCCTAGCAGTACCCTGCCCTGCTCTACTAGCCCTAGCAGTACCCTGCCCTACTGGTTCTAGCTGTATATTCATCCTGCCTTTCTAGCCCTAGCTGTACCCTACCCTGCTCTACTAGCCCTAGCTGTACCCTACCTGCCCTACTGGTTCTAGCTGTACCCTATCCTGCCTTTCTAGCCCTAGCTGTACCCTACCCTGCTCTACTAGCCCTAGCAGTACCCTGCCCTGCCCTGATGGCCCCCAGCTGCATCCCACCCTGCCCTTCTGGTTCTAGCGTTATATCCTATCCTGCTCTACTGGCCCCAGCTGTACCCTACCCTGCTCTACTGGCCTCAGCTTTACCCTATCCTGCCTTTTTGGCCCTAGCTGTACCCTACCCTGCTCAACTAGCCCTAGCTGTACCCTACCCTGCTCTACTAGCCCTAGCTGTACCCTACCCTGCTCTAGCAGTACCCTGCCCTGCTCTACTGGCCCCAGCTATACCCTACCCTGCTCTACTGGCCTCAGCTGTACCCTATCCTGCCTTATTGGCCCTAGCTGTACCCTACCCTGCTCTACTAGCCCTAGCTGTACCCTACCCTGCTCTACTAGCCCTAGCAGTACCCTGCCCTGCTCTACTGGCCCTAGCAGTACCCTGCCCTGCTCGCCCCCAGCTGCATCCTACCCTGCTCTACTAGCCCTAGCAGTACCCTGCCCTGCTCTACTAGCCCTAGCTGTACCCTACCCTGCCCTACTGGTTCTAGCTGTATACCCTATCCTGCCTTTCTAGCCCTAGCTGTACCCTACCCTGCTCTACTAGCCCAAGCTGTACCCTACCTGCCCTACTGGTTCTAGCTGTACCCTATCCTGCCTTTCTAGCCCTTGCTGTACCCTACCCTGCCCTTCTGGTTCTAGCCTTATATCCTATCCTGCTCTACTGGCCCCAGCTGTACCCTACCCTGCTCTACTGGCCTCAGCCCTATCCTGCCTTTTTGGCCCTAGCTGTACCCTACCCTGCTCTACTAGCCCTAGCTGTACCCTACCCTGCTCTACTAGCCCTAGCTGTACCCTACCCTGCTCTAGCAGTACCCTGCCCTGCTCTACTGGCCCCAGCTATACCCTACCCTGCTCTACTGGCCTCAGCTGTATACCCTATCCTGCCTTTCTAGCCCTAGCTGTACCCTACCCTGCTCTACTAGCCCTAGCTGTACCCTACCTGCCCTACTGGTTCTAGCTGTACCCTATCCTGCCTTTCTAGCCCTAGCTGTACCCTACCCTGCCCTTCTGGTTCTAGCCTTATATCCTATCCTGCTCTACTGGCCCCAGCTGTACCCTACCCTGCTCTACTGGCCTCAGCTGTACCCTATCCTGCCTTATTGGCCCTAGCTGTACCCTACCCTGCTCTACTAGCCCTAGCTGTACCCTACCCTGCTCTACTAGCCCTAGCTGTACCCTACCCTGCCCTACTGGTTTTAGCTGTATACCCTATCCTGCCTTTCAAGCCCTAGCTGTACCCTATCCTGCTCTTCTAGCCCTAGCTGTACCCTACAAGCCCTACTGGTTCTAGCTGTACCCTATCCTGCCTTTCTAGCCCTAGGGTACAGCTGCTCTACTAGCCCTAGCAGTACCCTGCCCTGCTCTACTGGCCCCAGCTGTATACCCTACCCTGCCATTCCAGTCCTAGCTGTAACCAACCCTGCTCTACTGGCCCCAGCTATATACCCTACCCTGCCATTCCGGTCCTAGCTGTACCCTACCCTGCTATACTAGCCCTAGCTGTACCCTACCCTGCCCTACTGGTTCTAGCTTTACCCTATCCTGCCTTTCTAGCCCTAGCTGTACCCTACCCTGCTCTACTAGCCCTAGCAGTACCCTGCCCTGCCCTGTTGGCCCCCAGCTGCATCCTACCCTGCCCTTCTGGTTCTAGCGTTATATCCTATCCTGCTCTACTGGCCCCAGCTGTACCCTACCCTGCTCTACTGGCCTCAGCTGTACCCTACCCTTCTCTACTAGCCCTAGCTGTACCCTACCCTGCTCTACTAGCCCTAGCTGTACCCTACCCTGCTCTACTAGCCCTAGCAGTACCCTGCCCTGCTCTACTGGCCCCAGCTGTATACCCTACCCTGCCGTTCCAGTCCTAGCTGTACTCTATCCTGCTCCACTGGCCCCAGCTATATACCCTACCCTGCCATTCCGGTCCTACCTGTACCCTACCCTGCTCTACTGGCCCCAGCTATATACCCTACCCTGCCATTCCGGTCCTACCTGTACCCTACCCTGCTCTACTGGCCCCAGCTATACCCTACCCTGCTCTACTGGCCTCAGCTGTACCCTATCCTGCCTTATTGGCCCTTATTGGCCCTAGCTGTACCCTACCCTGCTCTACTAGCCCTAGCTAAACCCTACCTGCCCTACTAGTTTTAGCTGTATACCCTACCATGCCTTTCTAGCCCTAGCTGTACCCTACCCTGCCCTGCTCGCCTCCAGCTGCATCCTACCAGCTGTACCCTGCCCTGCTCTACTGGCCCCAGCTGTATACCCTACCCTGCCATTCCAGTCCTAGCTGTACCCTACCCTGCTCTATTGGCCCCAGCTATATACCCTACCCTGCCCTTCTGGTTCTAGCTGTATACCCTATCCTGCTCTACTGGCCCCAGCTATACCCTACCCTGCTCTACTGGCCTCAGCTGTACCCTATCCTGCCTTATTGGCCCTTATTGGCCCTAGCTGTACCCTACCCAGCTCTACTAGCCCTAGCTAAACCCTACCTACCCTACTAGTTCTAGCTGTATACCCTACCATGCCTTTCTAGCCCTAGCTGTACCCTACCCTGCCCTGCTCGCCTCCAGCTGCATCCTACCCTGCTCTACTAGCCCTAGCAGTACCCTGCCCTGCTCTACTGGCCCCAGCTGACCATGCCATTCCAGTCCTAGCTGTAACCAACCCTGCTCTACTGGCCCCAGCTATATACCCTACCCTGCCATTCCGGTCCTAGCTGTACCCTACCCTGCTCTACTAGCCCTAGCTGTACCCTACCCTGCCCTACTGGTTCTAGCTGTATACCCTATCCTGCCTTTCTAGCCCTAGCTGTACCCTACTACTGGCGATCCTAGCTGTACCCTACCCAGCCCTACTGGATTTAGCTGTATACCCGGCTCGCCTCCAGCTGCATCCTACCCTGCTCTACTATCCCTAGCAGTACCCTGCCCTGCTCTACTTGCCCCAGCTGCATCCTATACTGCTCGCTCTACTAGCCCTAGCAGTACCCTGCCCTGCTCGCCCCCAGCTGCATCCTACCCTGCTCTACTAGCCCTAGCAGTACCCTGCCCTGCTCTACTAGCCCTAGCTGCACCCTACCCTGCCCTACTGCTTCTAGCTGTATACCCTATCCTGCCTTTCTAGCCCTAGCTGTACCCTACCCTGCTCTACTAGCCCTAAGCTGTACCCTACCTGCCCTACTGGTTCTAGCTGTACCCTATCCTGCCTTTCTAGCCCTAGCTGTACCCTACCCTGCTCTACTAGCCCTAGCAGTACCCTGCCCTGCCCTGTTGGCCCCCAGCTGCATCCTACCCTGCCCTTCTGGTTCTAGCCTTATATCCTATCCTGCTCTACTGGCCCCAGCTGTACCCTACCCTGCTCTACTGGCCTCAGCTGTACCCTATCCTGCCTTATTGGCCCTAGCTGTATTCTACCCTGCTCTACTAGCCCTAGCTGTACCCTACCCTGCCCTACTGGTTTTAGCTGTATACCCTATCCTGCCTTTCTAGCCCTAGCTGTACCCTACCCTGCCCTGCTCGCCCCCAGCTGCATCCTACCCTGCTCTACTAGCCCTAGCAGTACCCGGCCCTGCTCTACTGGCCCCAGCTACATACCCTACCCTGCCATTCCGGTCCTAGCTGTACCCTACCCTGCCCCTACCCTGCTCTACTAGCCCCAGCTGTACCCTACCCTGCCCTACTGGTACAGCTGTATACCCTATCCTGCCTTTCTAGCCCTAGCTGTACCCTACCCTGCCCTGCTCGCCTCCAGCTGCTCTACTAGCCCTAGCAGTACCCTGCCCTGCTCTACTGGCCCCAGCTGTATACCCTACCCTGCCATTTCAGTCCTAGCTGTAACCAACCCTGCTCTACTGGCCCCAGCTATATACCCTACCCTGCCATTCCGGTCCTAGCTGTACCCTACCCTGCTATACTAGCCCTAGCTGTACCCTACCCTGCCCTACTGGTTCTAGCTGTATACCCTATCCTGCCTTTCTAGCCCTAGCTGTACCCTACCCTGCCCTGCTCGCCTCCAGCTGCATCCTGCCCTGCTCTACTAGCCCTAGCAGTACCCTGCCCTGCTCTACTGGCCCCAGCTGTATACCTTATCCTGCCTTTCTAGCCCTAGCTGCACCCTACCCTGCCCTGCTCGCCCCCAGCTGCATCCTACCCTGCTCTACTAGCCCTAGCAGTACCCTGCCCTGCTCGCCCCCAGCTGCATCCTACCCTGCTCTACTAGCCCTAGCTGTACCCTACCCTGCCCTACTGGTTCTAGCTGTATACCCTATCCTGCCTTTCTAGCCCTAGCTGTACCCTACCCTGCCCTGCTCGCCTCCAGCTGCATCCTACCCTGCTCTACTAGCCCTAGCTGTACCCTACCCTGCTCTACTAGCCCTAGCTGTACCCTACCCTGCTCTACTAGCCCTAGCAGTACCCTGCCCTGCTCTACTGGCCCTAGCAGTACCCTGCCCTGCTCGCCCCCAGCTGCATCCTACCCTGCTCTACTAGCCTTAGCAGTACCCTGCCCTGCTCTACTAGCCCTAGCTGTACCCTACCCTGCCCTACTGGTTCTAGCTGTATACCCTATCCTGCCTTTCTAGCCCTAGCTGTACCCTACCCTGCTCTACTAGCCCTAGCTGTACCCTACCTGCCCTACTGGTTCTAGCTGTACCCTATCCTGCCTTTCTAGCCCTAGCTGTACCCTACCCTGCCCTTCTGGTTCTAGCCTTATATCCTATCCTCCTCTACTGGCCCCAGCTGTACCCTACCCTGCTCTACTGGCCTCAGCTGTACCCTATCCTGCCTTATTGGCCCTAGCTGTACCCTACCCTGCTCTACTAGCCCTAGCTGTACCCTACCCTGCTCTACTAGCCCTAGCTGTACCCTACCCTGCCCTACTGGTTTTAGCTGTATACCCTATCCTGCCTTTCAAGCCCTAGCTGTACCCTATCCTGCTCTTCTAGCCCTAGCTGTACCCTACAAGCCCTACTGGTTCTAGCTGTACCCTATCCTGCCTTTCTAGCCCTAGGGTACAGCTGCTCTACTAGCCCTAGCAGTACCCTGCCCTGCTCTACTGGCCCCAGCTGTATACCCTACCCTGCCATTCCAGTCCTAGCTGTAACCAACCCTGCTCTACTGGCCCCAGCTATATACCCTACCCTGCCATTCCAGTCCTAGCTGTACCCTACCCTGCTATACTAGCCCTAGCTGTACCCTACCCTGCCCTACTGGTTCTAGCTGTATACCCTATCCTGCCTTTCAAGCCCTAGCTGTACCCTATCCTGCTCTTCTAGCCCTAGCTGTACCCTATCCTGCTCTTCTAGCCCTAGCTGTACCCAACCTGCCCTACTGGTTCTAGCTGTACCCTATCCTGCCTTTCTAGCCCTAGGGTACAGCTGCTCTACTAGCCCTAGCAGTACCCTGCCCTGCTCTACTGGCCCCAGCTGTATACCCTACCCTGCCATTACAGTCCTAGCTGTAACCAACCCTGCTCTACTGGCCCCAGCTATATACCCTACCCTGCCATTCCGGTCCTAGCTGTACCCTACCCTGTATACTAGCCCTAGCTGTACCCTACCCTGCCCTACTGGTTCTAGCTGTACCCTATCCTGCCTTTCTAGCCCTAGCTGTACCCTACCCTGCTCTACTAGCCCTAGCAGTACCCTGCCCTGCCCTGTTGGCCCCCAGCTGCATCCTACCCTGCCCTTCTGGTTCTAGCGTTATATCCTATCCTGCTCTACTGGCCCCAGCTGTACCCTACCCTGCTCTACTGGCCTCAGCTGTACCCTATCCTGCCTTTTTGGCCCTAGCTGTACCCTACCCTGCTCTACTAGCCCTAGCTGTACCCTACCCTGCTCTACTAGCCCTAGCAGTACCCTGCCCTGCTCTACTGGCCCCAGCTGTATACCCTACCCTGCCGTTCCAGTCCTAGCTGTACCCTTTCCTGCTCCACTGGCCCCAGCTATATACCCTACCCTGCCATTCCAGTCCTACCTGTACCCTACCCTGCTCTACTGGCCCCAGCTATATACCCTACCCTGCCATTCCGGTCCTACCTGTACCCTACCCTGCTCTACTGGCCCCAGCTATACCCTACCCTGCTCTACTGGCCTCAGCTGTACCCTATCCTGCCTTATTGGCCCTTATTGGCCCTAGCTGTACCCTACCCTGCTCTACTAGCCCTAGCTAAACCCTACCTGCCCTACTAGTTCTAGCTGTATACCCTACCATGCCTTTCTAGCCCTAGCTGTACCCTACCCTGCCCTGCTCGCCTCCAGCTGCATCCTACCAGCTGTACCCTGCCCTGCTCTACTGGCCCCAGCTGTATACCCTACCCTGCCATTCCAGTCCTAGCTGTACCCTACCCTGCTCTATTGGCCCCAGCTATATACCCTACCCTGCCCTTCTGGTTCTAGCTGTATACCCTATCCTGCTCTACTGGCCCCAGCTATACCCTACCCTGCTCTACTGGCCTCAGCTGTACCCTATCCTGCCTTATTGGCCCTTATTGGCCCTAGCTGTACCCTACCCTGCCCTGCTCGCCTCCAGCTGCATCCTACCCTGCTCTACTAGCCCTAGCAGTACCCTGCCCTGCTCTACTGGCCCCAGCTGACCATGCCATTCCAGTCCTAGCTGTAACCAACCCTGCTCTACTGGCCCCAGCTATATACCCTACCCTGCCATTCCGGTCCTAGCTGTACCCTACCCTGCTCTACTAGCCCTAGCTGTACCCTACCCTGCCCTACTGGTTCTAGCTGTATACCCTATCCTGCCTTTCTAGCCCTAGCTGTACCCTACTACTGGCGATCCTAGCTGTACCCTACCCAGCCCTACTGGATTTAGCTGTATACCCGGCTCGCCTCCAGCTGCATCCTACCCTGCTCTACTATCCCTAGCAGTACCCTGCCCTGCTCTACTTGCCCCAGCTGCATCCTATACTGCTCTACTAGCCCTAGCAGTACCCTGCCCTGCTCGCCCCCAGCTGCATCCTACCCTGCTCTACTAGCCCTAGCAGTACCCTGCCCTGCTCTACTAGCCCTAGCTGCACCCTACCCTGCCCTACTGGTTCTAGCTGTATACCCTATCCTGCCTTTCTAGCCCTAGCTGTACCCTACCCTGCTCTACTAGCCCTAGCAGTACCCTGCCCTGCCCTGTTGGCCCCCAGCTGCATATTACCCTGCCCTTCTGGTTCTAGCCTTATATCCTATCCTGCTCTACTGGCCCCAGCTGTACCCTACCCTGCTCTACTGGCCTCAGCTGTACCCTATCCTGCCTTATTGGCCCTAGCTGTATTCTACCCTGCTCTACTAGCCCTAGCTGTACCCTACCCTGCCCTACTGGTTTTAGCTGTATACCCTATCCTGCCTTTCTAGCCCTAGCTGTACCCTACCCTGCCCTGCTCGCCCCCAGCTGCATCCTACCCTGCTCTACTAGCCCTAGCAGTACCCGGCCCTGCTCTACTGGCCCCAGCTATATACCCTACCCTGCCATTCCGGTCCTAGCTGTACCCTACCCTGCCCCTACCCTGCTCTACTAGCCCTAGCTGTACCCTACCCTGCCCTACTGGTACAGCTGTATACCCTATCCTGCCTTTCTAGCCCTAGCTGTACCCTACCCTGCCCTGCTCGCCTCCAGCTGCTCTACTAGCCCTAGCAGTACCCTGCCCTGCTCTACTGGCCCCAGCTGTATACCCTACCCTGCCATTTCAGTCCTAGCTGTAACCAACCCTGCTCTACTGGCCCCAGCTATATACCCTACCCTGCCATTCCGGTCCTAGCTGTACCCTACCCTGCTATACTAGCCCTAGCTGTACCCTACCCTGCCCTACTGGTTCTAGCTGTATACCCTATCCTGCCTTTCTAGCCCTAGCTGTACCCTACCCTGCCCTGCTCGCCTCCAGCTGCATCCTACCCTGCTCTACTAGCCCTAGCAGTACCCTGCCCTGCTCTACTGGCCCCAGCTGTATACCTTATCCTGCCTTTCTAGCCCTAGCTGCACCCTACCCTGCCCTGCTCGCCCCCAGCTGCATCCTACCCTGCTCTACTAGCCCTAGCAGTACCCTGCCCTGCTCGCCCCCAGCTGCATCCTACCCTGCTCTACTAGCCCTAGCTGTACCCTACCCTGCCCTACTGGTTCTAGCTGTATACCCTATCCTGCCTTTCTAGCCCTAGCTGTACCCTACCCTGCCCTGCTCGCCTCCAGCTGCATCCTACCCTGCTCTACTAGCCCTAGCTGTACCCTACCCTGCCCTACTGGTTCTAGCTGTATACCCTACCCTGCCATTCCAGTCCTAGCTGTACCCTACCCTGCTCTACTGGCCCCAGCTATATACCCTACCCTGCCATTCCGGTCCTAGCTGTACCCTACCCTGCTCTACTAGCCCTAGCTGTACCCCACCCTGCCCTTCTGGTTCTAGCTGTATACCCTACCCTGCTCTACTGGCCTCAGCTGTACCCTATTCTGCCTTATTGGCCCTAGCTGTACACTATCCTGCCTTTCTAGCCCTAGCTGTACCCTACCCTGCTCTACTAGCCCTAGCAGTACCCTGCCCTGCTCTACTGGCCCCAGCTGTATACCCTACCCTGCCGTTCCAGTCCTAGCTGTACCCTACCCTGCTTTACTGGCCCCAGCTATATACCCTACACTGCCATTCCGGTCCTAGTTGTACCCTAGCTGTATACCCTACCATGCCTTACTAGCCCCAGCTGTACCCTACCCTTCCCTGCTCGCCCTAGCTGTACCCTGCTCTGCCCCTTTTGTCCCCAGCTGCATCCTATCCTGCCCTACAGGTTCTAGCTGTATAACCTACCCTGCCATACCGGTCCTAGCTGTACCCTACCCTGCCCTACTAGCCCTAGCTGTACCCTACCCTGCTCTACTAGCCCTAGCCGTACCCTACCCTGCTCTACTAGCCCTAGCTGTACCTTACCCTGCCCTGCTCGCCCCCAGCTGCATCCTACCCTGCTCTACTAGCCCTAGCAGTACCCTGCCCTGCTCTACTGGCCCCAGCTGTATACAGTACCCTGCCATTCCAGTCCTAGCTGTACCCAACCCTGCTCTACTGGCCCCAGCTATATTATACCCTACCCTGCCATTCCGGTCCTAGCTGTACCCTACCCTGCCATTCCGGTCCTAGCTGTACCCTACCTGCCCTACTAGCCCTAGCTGTACCCTACCCTGCTCTACTAGCCCTAGGCGTACCCTACCCTTCTCTTTTAGCCCTAGCTGTACCCTACCCTGCTCTTTTAGCCCTAGCTGTACCGTACCCTGCCCTGCTTGCCCCCAGCTGCATTCTACCCTGCCCTACAGGTTCTAGCTGTATACCCTACCCTGCCATTCCGGTCCTAGTTGTACCCTACCCTGCTCTACTAGCCCTAGCTGTACCCTGCCCTGCTCTACTGGCCCCAGCTATATACCCTTACCTGCCATACCGATCCTAGCTGTACCCTACCCAGCCCTACTGGTTTTAGCTGTATACCCTACCCTGCCATTCCGGTCCTAGCTGTACCCTACCCTGCTCTACTAGCCCTAGCTGTACCCTAGCCTGCCCTTCTGGTTCTAGCTGTATACCCTATCCTGCTCTACTGGCCCCCCTGCTCTACTGGCCTCAGCTGTACCCTATCCTGCCTTATTGGCCCTAGCTGTACCCTACCCTGCTCTACTAGCCCTAGCTGTACCCTACCCTGCTCTACTAGCCCTAGCTGTACCCTACCCTGCTCTACTAGCCCTAGCTGTACCCTACCCTGCTCTACTAGCCCTAGCTGTATACCCTACCCTTCCATACAGGTCCTAGCTGTACTCTACCCTGCTCTACTAGCCCTAGCCGAACCCTACCCTGCTCTACTAGCCCTAGCTGTACCCTACCCTACTCTACTGACCCCAGCTGTATACCCTGCCCTGCCATACCGGTCCTAGCTGTACCCTACCCTGCTAGCCCTAGTGTCTAGTAGTACTGGCACTAGCTGCCCTACGCTGCCCTGCTGGCCCCAGCTGTACCCTGCTCTGCCCTACTGGCCCTAGCTGTAGTCTACCCAGCCCCAGCTGCACCCTACCCTGTCCTACTTAGCTAACTCTGATTTAATTGCCTTTGTACACCAAGCTACCCCTTTATTAGCTCCATTACCCTTCACTCTTTGCATCCACTGACTCTACCCCTTTATTAGCTTCATTACCCTACACTACCCTGGCAGTAGCCCTGCACCCTACACTGTATTGGTTCCATTCTGCCCTGTTACTTAGCCCTCTAAACAACACTGCCCTACCCCATGGATTTGTTTATTAGCCTGCACTACATCCCTTAAGCCCCTAAACCTTCACAGCCCTACCCGTATCCTTTACCCTAAGCTGCTCTTGCTCCAAAACTCTACACTGCCTGCCCTACCACCAACTGCCTTTCCCTGTACCCTATCCTGTAACCTTGGTACCCTTTGCTACCACATGGAAGCCCCTGTACCCCAAACCATAATGACTGATTATGAGGTCCACTCACAAGATCTTAGGAGTCTTGAGTATTGTAAATCCTCCATTCTGGTAGAGAAAGCCATTCTCTAAGAAGTAGTAACACAGCCGTACAATCCAGTTGTGTCCAGCAGAACTGAGAATCCCAGCAGCACCCAGAGAGCCTGGACAAACATCACAGCTAGAGTTGTACAATACACGCTGAATGGCTCAACATATAGTTAAATAACCTAATATCTATTACTGTTATTTTGGAGTTTTCAAGATTATATCCTAAAGAATTTGTTGGAATAGTAGGAACTTGGAAGTTATTTTATGGTTGAATTAACCCAACTGCAATTTTAACTTGTCTGCAGCTTGCTCTCCGACTTTTAACTTTGTGTTTGTATATGATGAACCAATCTCACAACCATGATAGGTTGATCCATAATGCATCGAGAAACTTGGTTCTTTTTAGCTCATTTATCCTCCTGTACTGTTTCAGGCTATGGATGATGACACCTCTTTTTCCTTGGCGTCCTTCGATGTTGTTCCAGCTACCGGGGAAATGTTACAGAGCTACTCACATGGAGAGGTAGTGAGAGAAATAGCGTCTGCTCTCTGGTCAGAACTCCGTGAGACACTGAAAGGGAAACTTGGACAAACATCGGAGCGATTGGTAGGATCCAATCCAACCAAGAACTGTACACTCCAAATGCCCACATTTGTCTTGCAACCGTGTGGTCACACTAATTATCAATTGTTTAAAACTGGTGTCAATAAAAAATGATATTAACAAAAACTGTTGTTCTGACTAAACCTAATGAGGTTATTTTAGGTTAATTACAGGAAATAAATTTGACAGTAAGGTAGGAAAGTGAGGCTATGTCACAGCTAACTGCTGATTGGCAGGATTCGCTGCCCGCTAACATTTAGAGGCGGTTTGGGAGCTCGAGCCCAGCTAGTACGCGCCTAGTGTTAGACGCGCCTAACTTTAGTCCCCGGACCAAAAACCAAGCTTGGGAGCTCGCGCCTAAGTTGAAATGGTCGTAGATCAAGTCTGAGTTGCAGCGCGGCTAGATGGACAGGAAATCGCGGGGAATTCAGGTTTTCACGTTGGCAACGGCCACTGCAGAACACGTTACCGTTGACAACAACAAAAGATGGATACAATTAAAGATGGATACAATTTTATCTTGGTTTATCAATGGTGGCTAATTAGTAGACTATGGTGTAAGTTTCTGCCTTGTACCATTGCAAAAATGTAGTTTTGTAAGATCGTTGTTTTACATCCCAATGACTGAAGAACCATAATTCTTTATTTTAAATTCTTTTAAGATCTAACTTTATTTTCACTTTACGGTTTATAATTATTTAATCAGTTGTCTTTAAGTACTACTATAGTTCGGCCGCTTATACAGCAACCTGCGTGCTAATGCTAACCAATGCTGGAGGAGGTCGCTATCTAAGCACAGTTGTCTTTAAGTAATACATCTTATGAATACGTACAGAGCAACATAGGATTCTGAAAATCAATATGATTTCTTTCAGAGATCAAAAACATTAGGTAATCATTTAATAAAGAATACCATGTGTGTTGAACGGTAACATCTGAAACTCAGTTTCATGCAATAAAAAGCTTCAAAATTAAACAGTAATTTCCGAGTATAATATATATATATAGGGGTATTGACGGAAATAAAAAAAAATAAAAGTATTTGAAGTAATTGCGGAGGATTTGATTGTGTGAAGCCAAGGTAAATGTAAAATATATCTTTTAATACTTACAAAAAAAAATTTTTTTCAATTAAAAAAATATTAAACATGACACTTTTTTATCTAATTTTACTAGGGAAGTATCTATTACCATAGGTAGCACTTAGTTCCGGGACCTATATACTTTCCCATTTTGAAATAAAATAAATTTAATTGAAAGTCCTATTAGGTTATTGTAAATTCGCTTAGTCTGCAGGTTTTCTGTGGCGGGTTATTGATATACTGTATATATTTTCTTATACTCCAAATAATCTAGGTACTCCATTTTTATGTAAATAGCACTTGGTCAATGACATTGAACTGAGCTCAATCACAACGCAATTAAAAGAAAACGATTATTACTGTGAGCTATTTGCAGTTTTTTTTTATGTTTTGTTTACTATCTCTTCACTCTTTCGTAGGGGGTGAGTGGGGGGTATGTATGCGGTTGCTAATTTTTTTCTAGCTAATAAAATATTTATAATTAAGGTATGGGTGCTTATAACCAAACTCTCAGTTGAAAGAAATTCTATTTAGGGTCCATATTTTTATTGCAGTTAACAGTAAAAACAAAAACCAAATAATATTTCGTTAAATTTAGCTTCCTGCAAGATTTTTGTTTTATTTTGAACAGAAACCTAAAAAAAACTGTTATCAAATATACTTTGAGAGTAATGAAATTGTTTGGAATTCCATAACGAATTCCAATATAACATTTTTTTAGTTAATATGTAAACAATTAACTAGCTAATGAGGTAATACCGGCATGATGTCGACTTAGACCTGCCCCCTGGTAGGACTAAAGTTGGGGACTAAACTCAAATCAAATCAAATAGTTCTAACTAAAAATTAGTCACTCACTAATTTTTATGACGGAAATATATCCCTTAGTCCCGAAATTGGTCTCCCAAACCCACCGAGACTATCTCTTAGGCTGGCGTCTATCTACTTGACTCCCAAACCAACAATTTTTAGGCGCGAGATTATCCCTGCACAAGTTAGGCGCGCGCCTACCTGATCCCGAGCTCACAAACCCGTTTTCGAGGCGGCAGCTTAAAATACCGGAAATATCCGGTTTTAGTCGCGGACTAGCGCTAATACCGAGCTCCCAAACCGCCTCTTAGGGTGCAGGGCTAAAAACATACTGGTCTATGGAATACTATGTATACTGATACACCCCCATATAGACTGGCAAAAAACCAAATTGCAACTTGGTACATAAAGTAATTTTTTAAATTTCAAAGTTTCCAATTTCCAAAAAACAGTAAAATCTAACCCATGATTCATGTAACTACCCTACCCACTTCTCAGAATTATACTGAAAAGATGAAAGAGGTGTCATTTTGCAGCATTTCTATGCTACCTGTATCCTGTATCCTACTCTATCCTGTAGCCCCTGTACCCTACACTGATCTACCCACACTGTCCTACCTATAGCCCCTGTTAACTGAAGAACTGTATGAGTAAGTAAAAAAGACTTACATTAAGGGCCGGTACATACACACCGACTTGGACGCATGTGAGTACGACTGTTCGTGTCGTGCTGGCATACGACAAAGTCGTGTTACCTCACGACAGTTGTCGTATCGGTATACGACTCAGCAAACACAACAGCGAATTCTACTGGCTTTAGGACTACTAACCCAGGCATACAGGCATACAACTATGTATAAACAGAATGAATGTGTATGGAAAGTTTAGTCGTTGCTACGTAAAAAAGTTGTTTTGAAACACTTTGCAAAAATAAACAATAATTTAAGTAATGCTATTTATGTACATTTCATTATACATCCTTAATTCGTATAATTATATGTGTTATCAGTTAAGGTAATGTTAATTTTGGTAAATTTTTGTTGCCCTTTACAATAAGTTACCGTTACAATAGTTATTTTTGTAAATGTACATACAGAAAACTCTCTCTTGTTCGGCCACCTCGGGACCGGACTACCGGCCGGACTACAAAATGGCGGGACTATCCGGCTTTAATGTCAAAATTTATAATGCCCTATTTAATGCATCACCTATGGTAAAAAATCAACAAAGACGTTGTTTAATGTTGAGCTATTTGAAAAATTACAATCATTCACCTATTTTGAAGTAGCCTACATAAATTTATTAATACTTGACTTAACCTCTCACAACCGTTAATTGCCATGATAACATCTTGGAAAACGTCTAAAATCACAAAAAAGTTGGTTTTTGAACGTTTGTTATTTAATAATTAAGTGTCACAGACCAGTTTTAAATAGCTAAAAACCCAGCGTGGCACCCCGCAGTCGTGTCCCGAGACGCACTAGTGTGTATACACCGACGCGACAGCCGTATAACGCCATGTCCCGCTACGACTCAAAACAGTCGTGAGCCCGTACGACACGATTTGCCTGTCGGACCCCCAGTCGGTGTAGGGCGCGACTCGAAATTTGTCGTCCACGACTTTGACACCTCCACGACTGCTGTCGCACTAGTGTGTACACCCCCATGCGACTTCCATTGCCTACTTTGTTTCTCTACTTATCGTGCAGATATACAATTTCTTGAGTCGTACAGGGGCACGACAAAAGTCGGTGTGTGTGTACCGGCCCTAAGTCCAAAAATGGTCTTAAGGTTGGCGCACACAGAGACAGACGGACTCACGCAGACAGACGCTCCCCATGTTGTATGTGGCAACGCACACAGGAATCCGTCCATCTGCCGGAGTCCGCTGGAGTTTGTGGACGGATTTTTTTGAATCGCCTCTCAAAAGTACCCCTGCAGACTTTTTCTGCTGCACATGCGCAAAAAGGGTTTTTCTTCCCGGACACTTCTTCTTCACACTGCCACTACGTGCGCTGTAGTTTGTTTACTAAGGGAGTCCAACCCACCTGGAGACTGGGAATTTTTCGTAATATTTGATAAGTGGGGGGAAATTTGTGAATTTTGTAAAGAACCGAGAAATTTAAATGTTTCAATAATAGCCGCATAAACCGCCCAATATCAACGATTTCCTTGCTTTGCGTAGTTGAAATCGCTTTCGCAGGGTAAACTATTACGTTGCTGCGATCGCAAGTAATGATCACGGCCGTTTCCGTCATCACGGTAAATCATCACGAATTTCTTCACCTTTGCAAGATAATTTCAAATTTTGCGCCGATTTCACGATACATGTCCGACACCATAAGTAATTACCACGGATTTTGCCGCGATCACGGAAAACCATTACTAATGTTGCCGTGATCACAGAAAATTATATAAAATTCTACTGCTTGAAAGTTATGCCCACAGAAAGTTAAAAATCGTCACAGAATTCGCAGAAGGGTATGTAATAATACTAGCAGGTTTAAATAAGTAGGCCTAAGCTTTAAACTTTTGAGCTATAAGTTTTGTCCTGGAAAACGTCCAATGAGTTTTATTTCGATGGCTAGATACCCTATAATTACATCACCTACTTGTGAGGGACTGACATCCCGATCTGTTTCTTTTTTTAGTTTTTACAAGGTGAAGGACGGAAAGGATAGTTTGTCTGCTTGCGGACTCCTGCAGCTGTGTGCGTTATAAAAAAATCTGTCCGTCTGCAGGAGTCCGTTCTCATGAGTCCGTCTGTCTCTGTGTGCGCCGGCCTTTAGACTGATTATCAAATACATTCATTTTAACTTTAACACACATTAATAACAAGAATAGTGCTAATAGAATAAAAGTGCTACTCACAAGATCAGAGGAGTCTTAAACATTCTACATCCTCTGTTGTGGTGGGGAAAGACATCCTCTAAGTAGTAGCAAAGCCGTACAATAATCCCCATGAGGTCCATCCAGATGTCCAGCAGAACTGAGAATCCCACCAGCACCCAGGGTAGGTACAGAGCCTGGACATACATACAGATGGAGTTGCACAATAATATGAACACAATAACACAAATTAACACAATAATTAATGGCTCTACTTATCAGGCCTATGTTTAAATAACCTAATATCTACTGAAATGTTGGAAATTTTCATGATTATTTCCTAGAGAATTAATTGTTGAAATAGTAGGAACTTGGAAGTTATTTTTCACCACACTATGATGTTTTTGGCTGTATTACATACGTTAATTGGTGGCTGAAAGTTACATTTTGCTGGCCATGCCAGCTGTCATCGAAATTTGGGGACCGAGCAAGTTTTTACAGGCAAAATCAGCTGTCCGCTAACTTAAAACATGAACGCATTTTAAATACACAATCAAAATCCATAGCATTGCAATAGAATTGTGTTAAGGCACCGTTGCCTAGCAACTATTTATTTTTATTTTTGCTGATTCCTCAAATTATTTCTTAACATAACCTTAGAGTTGTAGTTGTGTTGACTATCAGTGTGCATTATTATAGTGGTAAATAGTGGTAATTTTTTTTTTTTTTTTTTTTTTTTTTTTTTTGCTAGGCACAAGTCTGGGATTGTTTTTCACATTACTTCAGACTAGACCTAGGGGTTGCGGCATTATCACTTAGATAAAATCCATTGGTGACTTGGCGGGGATCGAACCCGGGACCTCAGAGACTGAAGTCCCGCGCTCTAACCACTACGCCAGCTCGCTCCCCAGGTGAATAGTGGTAATAGGGTATAGTGTGGTGAAAAATAGCGTTCGTACCACGGACCGAAATGGTTTTGCAGCTCTCGATCGATTTAAGTTCGAGACGAAGTCGAGAACTTAAAAACTATCTCGAGCCGGCAAAACCTTATTTTCGGCCCTAGGTACGAAATATACTAATATGGTTGTATGACTGTTGTACACACACTGCAACAAAGGTTGCAAACTTTTAACTTGTCTGCAGCTTGCCTTCAAATTTTTGTATTTGTACATGATAAACCATTCTCACAATGCATAGAAACCATTTTGAGTTGCATTGAGAAACTTAGTCCTTCATACTTTAAGAATACTAGCTATGTCATAGTGCCCAAAAATGGGGCTTGTCTATTACAAAATGTTAATACGGTAATTCAATAACATATCAAAATATACTATTTACCAGTAACCCAGGTTTCAAGGAAGATTGTGTACTGATACTATCCATAAAGACTGAGAAACTACCAAATTTACACTTGACATGTCAAATAATTTTAAAAAATTTCACCTGATTTAAGTTTTTTAAACTGAAAAAATTACCTGTTTGTCTGCCAACTACTCTACCACTTCTCAGAATTATACTGAAAAGATGAGAAAGGTGTAATTTTGCAGCATTTTATATGCTCTCTCTATAAATGTTTAAGAAGTAGTGATACAAATATATTTTTTTTTATTTAAAAATTTAATACCATTACAAATGTTTGTTAAAAGCCCATGTAGACCTATAGTTTGTCAATTGGTGGTACAAATATCATAATGGTTTTTTTGTTGGGTGGACATGGTGATACACCTTTGTTGAAAAAATAGCTACTACACAAACACAGTTTTATTTATTTTAAACATAACCAGTTACAAAAAAAAAGGATGTATTATGGAAAATATTCAATGCTAGACTCTTAGGAGTCTTTGAAGCCTAGACGTTATAACTCATAAAACAATTACAAAAGTAGGAAGACAATTTGTAATCACACAGTACACTAGATATTTCAATTACAATCCCTTTGGTATTTGGCTGAAGTAAAAAAAAATAACAGTACTCTTATGGCGGGCAAATCCTAGATGGCCATTGGCCTCCATGGACCCCCTTGGAAAACAATTACAAAACTACAGTGAAAATTTCTGATCGCACAGTGCACTAGATGTTTAAGTTACAATCATGGTATTTGAAAAATAATTTTGGATGATAAAAAATAACCCTTCAACAGCTTTTTGATATAATTCAAGATGGCCACTAGCATCCAAGGACTCTTAAAGAAAGAGAAAATGTGTACTACTTGTAAAAGTCAACAAGAAAGTTTAGTGCAACTCAAGAGTCAAGAGACAGACGGACTCACGCAGACAGACGCTCCCCATGTTGTATGTGGCAACGCACACAGGAATCCGTCCATCTGCCGGAGTCCGCTGGAGTTTGTGGACGGATTTTTTTGAATCGCCTCTCAAAAGTACCCCTGCAGACTTTTTCTGCTGCACATGCGCAAAAAGGGTTTTTCTTCCCGGACACTTCTTCTTCACACTGCCACTACGTGCGCTGTAGTTTGTTTACTAAGGGAGTCCAACCCACCTGGAGACTGGGAATTTTTCGTAATATTTGATAAGTGGGGGGAAATTTGTGAATTTTGTAAAGAACCGAGAAATTTAAATGTTTCAATAATAGCCGCATAAACCGCCCAATATCAACGATTTCCTTGCTTTGCGTAGTTGAAATCGCTTTCGCAGGGTAAACTATTACGTTGCTGCGATCGCAAGTAATGATCACGGCCGTTTCCGTCATCACGGTAAATCATCACGAATTTCTTCACCTTTGCAAGATAATTTCAAATTTTGCGCCGATTTCACGATACATGTCCGACACCATAAGTAATTACCACGGATTTTGCCGCGATCACGGAAAACCATTACTAATGTTGCCGTGATCACAGAAAATTATATAAAATTCTACTGCTTGAAAGTTATGCCCACAGAAAGTTAAAAATCGTCACAGAATTCGCAGAAGGGTATGTAATAATACTAGCAGGTTTAAATAAGTAGGCCTAAGCTTTAAACTTTTGAGCTATAAGTTTTGTCCTGGAAAACGTCCAATGAGTTTTATTTCGATGGCTAGATACCCTATAATTACATCACCTACTTGTGAGGGACTGACATCCCGATCTGTTTCTTTTTTTAGTTTTTACAAGGTGAAGGACGGAAAGGATAGTTTGTCTGCTTGCGGACTCCTGCAGCTGTGTGCGTTATAAAAAAATCTGTCCGTCTGCAGGAGTCCGTTCTCATGAGTCCGTCTGTCTCTGTGTGCGCCGGCCTTTAGACTGATTATCAAATACATTCATTTTAACTTTAACACACATTAATAACAAGAATAGTGCTAATAGAATAAAAGTGCTACTCACAAGATCAGAGGAGTCTTAAACATTCTACATCCTCTGTTGTGGTGGGGAAAGACATCCTCTAAGTAGTAGCAAAGCCGTACAATAATCCCCATGAGGTCCATCCAGATGTCCAGCAGAACTGAGAATCCCACCAGCACCCAGGGTAGGTACAGAGCCTGGACATACATACAGATGGAGTTGCACAATAATATGAACACAATAACACAAATTAACACAATAATTAATGGCTCTACTTATCAGGCCTATGTTTAAATAACCTAATATCTACTGAAATGTTGGAAATTTTCATGATTATTTCCTAGAGAATTAATTGTTGAAATAGTAGGAACTTGGAAGTTATTTTTCACCACACTATGATGTTTTTGGCTGTATTACATACGTTAATTGGTGGCTGAAAGTTACATTTTGCTGGCCATGCCAGCTGTCATCGAAATTTGGGGACCGAGCAAGTTTTTACAGGCAAAATCAGCTGTCCGCTAACTTAAAACATGAACGCATTTTAAATACACAATCAAAATCCATAGCATTGCAATAGAATTGTGTTAAGGCACCGTTGCCTAGCAACTATTTATTTTTATTTTTGCTGATTCCTCAAATTATTTCTTAACATAACCTTAGAGTTGTAGTTGTGTTGACTATCAGTGTGCATTATTATAGTGGTAAATAGTGGTAATTTTTTTTTTTTTTTTTTTTTTTTTTTTTTGCTAGGCACAAGTCTGGGATTGTTTTTCACATTACTTCAGACTAGACCTAGGGGTTGCGGCATTATCACTTAGATAAAATCCATTGGTGACTTGGCGGGGATCGAACCCGGGACCTCAGAGACTGAAGTCCCGCGCTCTAACCACTACGCCAGCTCGCTCCCCAGGTGAATAGTGGTAATAGGGTATAGTGTGGTGAAAAATAGCGTTCGTACCACGGACCGAAATGGTTTTGCAGCTCTCGATCGATTTAAGTTCGAGACGAAGTCGAGAACTTAAAAACTATCTCGAGCCGGCAAAACCTTATTTTCGGCCCTAGGTACGAAATATACTAATATGGTTGTATGACTGTTGTACACACACTGCAACAAAGGTTGCAAACTTTTAACTTGTCTGCAGCTTGCCTTCAAATTTTTGTATTTGTACATGATAAACCATTCTCACAATGCATAGAAACCATTTTGAGTTGCATTGAGAAACTTAGTCCTTCATACTTTAAGAATACTAGCTATGTCATAGTGCCCAAAAATGGGGCTTGTCTATTACAAAATGTTAATACGGTAATTCAATAACATATCAAAATATACTATTTACCAGTAACCCAGGTTTCAAGGAAGATTGTGTACTGATACTATCCATAAAGACTGAGAAACTACCAAATTTACACTTGACATGTCAAATAATTTTAAAAAATTTCACCTGATTTAAGTTTTTTAAACTGAAAAAATTACCTGTTTGTCTGCCAACTACTCTACCACTTCTCAGAATTATACTGAAAAGATGAGAAAGGTGTAATTTTGCAGCATTTTATATGCTCTCTCTATAAATGTTTAAGAAGTAGTGATACAAATATATTTTTTTTTATTTAAAAATTTAATACCATTACAAATGTTTGTTAAAAGCCCATGTAGACCTATAGTTTGTCAATTGGTGGTACAAATATCATAATGGTTTTTTTGTTGGGTGGACATGGTGATACACCTTTGTTGAAAAAATAGCTACTACACAAACACAGTTTTATTTATTTTAAACATAACCAGTTACAAAAAAAAAAGGATGTATTATGGAAAATATTCAATGCTAGACTCTTAGGAGTCTTTGAAGCCTAGACGTTATAACTCATAAAACAATTACAAAAGTAGGAAGACAATTTGTAATCACACAGTACACTAGATATTTCAATTACAATCCCTTTGGTATTTGGCTGAAGTAAAAAAAAATAACAGTACTCTTATGGCGGGCAAATCCTAGATGGCCATTGGCCTCCATGGACCCCCTTGGAAAACAATTACAAAACTACAGTGAAAATTTCTGATCGCACAGTGCACTAGATGTTTAAGTTACAATCATGGTATTTGAAAAATAATTTTGGATGATAAAAAATAACCCTTCAACAGCTTTTTGATATAATTCAAGATGGCCACTAGCATCCAAGGACTCTTAAAGAAAGAGAAAATGTGTACTACTTGTAAAAGTCAACAAGAAAGTTTAGTGCAACTCAAGAGTCAAGTGTAACATCGAATTAGGTATATCACTACTTCAGTCAGTGTTTCAATTTTCAATACAAATTGTTTGACTTATTGCATATCCATAGTTGTGGGATTAGGAATTTTTCCTTTAATAACATTGCAACAACTTCGCTTATTATAAATGCCAATGTTTTGATGAAAAAAAAATTCAATCAGATTTAATTTGCTTATTGGAGTATATCTCTGAGTCTAGCGTTCGGTCTGTGTCCTAAGAGCCTTAACACGTTCAGTGCGGGAGGCATTCCAACAGGCGCTCGCCAATGGCGGCGAGGCCTGGGCGAAGCCCTGGTGCGGTACCGTAACAGCGAAAGCAATTGGCATTCAAATATTTCAATCTGACGAATAACAAAAGAGCAGCAGCGGTTGTACTACGTTAGCCCGAGATTGGACGTAGTTCCCTAAAACACCCAAAGGTAGCAGCACTGCCTGGATCAGTAGTCAGTGGCTTTCTAATATGGCTTGAAGAGAGAAAATCCCCGAAACCGGGACAAAAGCATTGTCAGACAGTATTTTACGGGAAATTTTAGTATCAACCTACACCAAAATAAAGCTCACATTCTAAGCTAACAGGCTAGCAACGATTTTAACGTTCCCCGGCAATGGCTGAGCTCATACTGAACTAATGTAGTGGGGGTTGCGCAACTACATCAATTGATGTAGGCCGCTTGTGGTGCGACTACATCAATTAATGTAGTCAGCACTGAACGTGTTAAGTACGGGTCACATTATCAGTGGCTGACACCAGCACCACCAAGCAGCGGCTTTTGCATGGGTCACACTAGGCTGCTTGTCATCCGCTGGTGATCGTGATATTGACAATGTGTGAGAAGGAGCAGCTTTCAAGTTTTGCAACAACTCACTGTAAGCTGCTTATTTGACCGTTACTTTTTCTTTAAAGAAACGTCCCACAAGCACGCATAGTTTTAGAATAAATTTAAGAAATCAATAACCTACTTCCCCTACAACTTAAGCTCAGTAATTTCTACGCTACTAATTACTACTTTTAATCGCCTAGTTCAAAGCTCAGTTTTTCTCGCCATTTCGTCCTTGGGTCCTCATAAACCAGCACTTAATCTAATATTGAGGATAGGATGTGTGTGAAAGAGAAATATTTTTATTAAAATATGCTTAACCGCAAGAAGAGGCGTTAGTGGACTAGGCCTTGGATACAAAAAAAGGAACAGTTAAGAGCTTCTTCAATACAATTTGTATCCTGTACCCACCACTGGCTTCAGTACTGTACATGCCCTACCAGCTCGTGTGCCCTATACTGCCCAAACAGAATATCTACTCTAGGCTGCCCCATTAAGCCCCTATTATACGTTACCCTACTAGCTCCTGTACCCCTATTAGTAGCCCCATACTGTACAATGTTACTATTTGTATCCCCTGTTAACTGGAAAACTGTTAGAGTTAGTAAATTGTAGTTACACACAGCCCAAAAATAGTCCATGTCTATATTGTAAAAAACGCACACAGAATAGTGACTAAATATAAGTGCTACTCACTCTTGAGGATTCAAAATCCTCGGTTTTTGTGGGGTCCAGACTGGAATTAATCCACCCAGATCCACATTTAAACGAAAAACGTACTGATTCCATTTCCCAATAGCTCTCACGAAAACCCTGCTCAGCGTAAACCAGCTTTGATGGGTCTTGAACTAACAGATTAACTACATTTTCATATTCTAATTAACCCTCGCCATTATTTGATGCCTGCAACAACTTGCCCTAAGTTAGATATCGATAATTGTAAAGTTTAATTTAGTTACATAACTTAATTTATTGTTGGTTGAAGTTGGCTAATTTAGAAAAGATACCCCTTAACCCCCTTTTTCCCCCAAAAGACTAGTTTCCTAAACACTCATTATTACTACACTACTAGTACTTTACCCAAAGGAGAGAAGTCAGATGATTGCATGCAGGAGGTTGGGCCAAGACAAACCTGCTTGCCAGCGGTTGGTCGTTTTCCGGCCGGAGCGCTAGTATCGGTCCGACTAGGGCTGTCTGCTTGCCTTTGGATCAGCTGATGGGGTTGACTCTTACCTTATTCTATAATAATTGTTGGCGGTGATGTGGGTTATTCCCACATTTTGGTGGATAAATTTGTCCTCTAAGTAGTAGTAGCAGCAATGCCTCATCCCCATGAAGTCCACAGATATGGTGGCCCAGCACGACTTAGAATCCCAGCAGCACCCAGGGAAGAGACCTGGACAAACATACATTACAGCTGGAGTCGCACAATACATACTGAGCTGCTCTACATATCAGGCCTACTTAGCTCTCAGTTAAATTACAATTTATACTGATATTTTTTAGTTTTCAACAATAGATACTTGAAACTTTTTAAATATTAGGAATATAAAAGTTATTTTGTTATTGAATGAAAATACACTAGAAAAAAGATTGCAAACTAGTGTTATCAACTTGCATACGTGAAACACAATGCATTGTCCATCATATTATTAGCACTAAATTAAGTCTACCTTGCCCTCACCATCTCCTGTATTGTGTCAGGCTATTATTGACACCTCTTTTTCCTTGGGATCTTCAGCTGTTACACAAATCACTATTCCACAGAGAGACATTGTTCGAGTGACCGGGGAAATGTTACGGAGTAATTTCCCCACGCTCAAAAATTGTTACAAATTGTTTGACTTATTGCATATCCATAGTTGTGAGATTAGGAATTTTCCTTTAATAACATTGCAACAAATTCGCTTATTATAAATGCCAATGTTTTGATGGAAAAAAATTCAATCAGATTTAATTTGCTCTTTGGAGTATATCTCTGAGCCTAGCGTTCGGTCTGTGTCCTAAGAGCCTTAACACGTTCAGTGCGGCAGGCATTCCAACAGGCACTCGCCAATGGCGGCGAGGCCTGGGCGAAGCCCTGGTGCGGTACCGTAACAGCGAAAGCAATTGGCATTCAAATATTTCAATCTGACGAATAACAAAAGAGCAGCGGCGGTTGTACTACGTTAGCCCGAGATTGGACGTAGTTCTCTAAAACACCCAAAGGTAGCAGAACTGCCTGGATCAGTAGTCAGTGGCTTTCTAATATGGCTTGAAGAGAGAAAATCCCCGAAACCGGGACAAAAGCATTGTCAGACAGTATTTTACGGGAAATTTTAGTATCAACCTACACCAAAATAAAGCTCACATTCTAAGCTAACAGGCTAGCAACGATTTTAACGTTCCCCGGCAATGGCTGATCTCATACTGAACTAATGTAGTGGGGGTTGCGCAACTACATCAATTGATGTAGGCCGCTTGTGGTGCGACTACATCAATTAATGTAGTCAGCACTGAACGTGTTAAGCATGGGTCACATTATCAGTGGCTGACACCAGCACCACCAAGCAGCGGCTTTTGCATGGGTCACACTAGGCTGCTTGTCATCCGCTGATGATCGTGATATTGACAATGTGTGAGAAGGAGCAGCTTTCAAGTTTTGCAACAACTCACTGTAAGCTGCTTATTTGACCGTTACTTTTTCTTTAAAGAAACGTCCCACAAGCACGCATAGTTTTAGAATAAATTTAAGAAATCAATAACCCCCTACAACTTAAGCTCAGTAATTTCTACGCTACTAATTACTACTTTTAATCGCCTAGTTCAAAGCTCAGTTTTTCTCGCCATTTCGTCCTTGGGTCCTCATAAACCAGCACTTAATCTAATATTGAGGATAGGATGTGTGTGAAAGAGAAATAATTTTATTAAAATATGCTTAACCGCAAGAAGAGGCGTTAGTGGACCAGGCCTTGGATACAAAAAAAGAACAGTTAAGAGCTTCTTCAATACAATTTGTATCCTGTACCCACCACTGGCTTCAGTACTGTACATGCCCTACCAGCTCGTGTGCCCTATACTGCCCAAACAGAACATCTACCCTAGGCTGCCCCATTGAGCCCCTATTATACGTTACCCTACTAGCTCCTGTACCCCTATTAGTAGCCCCATACTGTACAATGTATCCTGTACCTGTATCCCCTGTTAACTGGAAAACTGTTAGAGTTAGTAAATTGTAGTTACACACAGCCCAAAAATAGTCCATGTCTATATTGTAAAAAACCACACAGAATAGTGACTAAATATAAGTGCTACTCACTGTTGAGGAGACGAAAAACGTACTGATTCCATTTCCCAATAGCTCTCACGAAAACCCTGCTCAGCGTAAACCAGCTTTGATGGGTCTTGAACTAACAGATTAACTACATTTTCATATTCTAATTAACCCTCGCCATTATTTGATGCCTGCAACAACTTGCCCTAAGTTAGATATCGATAATTGTAAAGTTTAATTTAGTTACATCACTTAATTTATTGTTGGTTGAAGTTGGCTAATTTAGAAAATATACCCCTTAACCCCCTTTTTCCCCCAAAAGACTAGTTTCCTAAACACTCATTATTACTACACTACTAGTACTTTACCCAAAGGAGAGAAGTCAGATGATTGCATGCAGGAGGTTGGGCCAAGACAAACCTGCTTGCCAGCGGTTGGTCGTTTTCCGGCCGGAGCGCTAGTATCGGTCCGACTAGGGCTGTCTGCTTGCCTTTGGATCATCTGATGGGGTTGACTCTTACCTTATTCTATAATAATTGTTGGCGGTGATGTGGGTTATTCCCACATTTTGGTGGATAAATTTGTCCTCTAAGTAGTAGTAGCAGCAAATGCCTCATCCCCATGAAGTCCACAGATATGGTTGCCCAGCACGACTTAGAATCCCAGCAGCACCCAGGGAAGAGACCTGGACAAACATACATTACAGCTGGAGTCGCACAATACATACTGAGCTGCTCTACATATCAGGCCTACTTAGCTCTCAGTTAAATTACAATTTATACTGATATTTTTTAGTTTTCAACAATAGATACTAGAAACTTTTTAAATATTGGGAATATAAAAGTTATTTTGTTATTGAATGAAAATACACTAGAAAAAAGATTGCAAACTAGTGTTATCAGCTTGCATACGTGAAACACAATGCATTGTCCATCATATTATTAGCACTAAATTAAGTCTACCTTGCCCTCACCATCTCCTGTATTGTGTCAGGCTGTTATTGACACCTCTTTTTCCTTGGGATCTTCAGCTGTTACACGAATCACTATTCCACAGAGAGACATTGTTAGAGTGACCGGGGAAATGTTACGGAGTAATTTCCCCACACTCAAAAATTTCCGGCGCTGACTCTCGGGATTCGGTGAGACCCTGGAGAATGTACTTGGGCAGTCCACGGATCGGTTGGACAACTTAGTGACGCATAGGATTCATTTCTACCCAGAACCTCCAATACATGATTTTTCCTGTAAAATATGTCTATCATAAAATTGCCTTGCAATGGATGTGCGAGAGATGAATTTCCCAAATTCCTCCGGAGGAGTCCTTTTAGGATCCTTATCAGTCTTTCCCAAAATCCTCCCCACCAAGGACTTGCAGGGGGAATGAACTTCCACACAATCGCATTGAGGGTGAATGTATTTTGGATTTCAGTCCAGTTCAGAGACTTCAGATTCTTGTTTAAACTAACAAAATTTGTGCCATTATCTGAATAGATAACAGGATGTAACCTTTGCTCAATTTGGTTAGTTCCCATTTTTAAGGCATTTACACTCAGGAAAATTGACATATTATTTTATTGACTAAACCCTGTGTCGGATTGGTTATCTAAGCAAGAATACTCTCTTTGTATATAAATAATGTAAAAAAATGTGATATTAACTCAAACAGTTGTTCTGACTGAACCTAGTTGTGAATTAAGTTAATTTAGGCTAAGTACATGCAGATTAATTTATTTTTGACATTGAGGTTAATACATTTGTATTGCGTCCATGACCTTGGCAGGAAATTGGTATTCCGATATATATAATATAGCCATCAAGCCATAGCCATATATAAGTTAAGCCATATTATATACTGACCTTGGCTTAAAAGTGAGGTTATGTCACAGCTGACAGCTAATTTTGGCGGGATTACTCATCTGTCAACACTGAGAAAGCACACGCTTAAAACCTACTGCTTTCTCATTGGCAGGTTACCGAATCGGTACGCCTACTGTTTGATAAACCAATCAATGCTTAGAAACCATGTTGAATAGTTTCACAATGCAGATAAGAGACATGCAGGTCTGAAATCCCTCTGTACCCTATTCTTGCCTCACCAGTAAGCTTTAGTACTATACAGTACTCTACCAGCTCTTGTAATCTATGCTACCCTACCATAGCCTCAGAACCGTACACTGTCCTACCCGTAGCCCCTATTAACTGGAGAACTGTATGAGTAAGTAAATTTGAGTTACCTTCAGTCCAAACTTAGTCTTGGTCTAATTATTTTAAAATACGTTCATTTAACATACAATTAATCAGTGCCTGAATATAAGTACTACTCACAATGAGGAGTCTTGAAAAATCTAAATCCTCCGTTTAGGTGTGGAATCCCCTAAGAAGAAGTAGCAATGCCCGATAATCTTCCTACTGAGGTCCACCCAGATAGGGTTGTCCAGCAGAACTGAGAATCCCAGCAGCACCCAGGGTAGGTACGGAGCCTGGACATACATACATCACAGCTGGAGTTGCACAATACATGCTGAATTGGTCGACATATCAGGCCTACTTAGTTCTAAAATTAACCCTACGGAGGTTGGGAAAAAATTATTTTTGATCTTATTTAAAAATTAAATCCTGACATTTAAAAATGTGTTGAAAGCCCATATAAAAATATCATAATGAATTTATTATTTTATTTTCTTCTAGAGGATAGTACAACACACCTTGATTTTAAAATATAGGACTTAAACACAGTTGTTTTGTTAATTTTATATGACTTGTAAAAGATATCCAAAAACTGGATGTGTACATATTATGGAAAAACTTCAATTAAGACTCTCAAAGAAATAGTAAATTTACTATTAAAAGTTAACAAGAAGGTTTAGTGCTACCTAAGAGAAAAGTGTACGGTAATACAAAATGTGGGTATGGTATGTTACTACAGTCAATGTTATTACTTTAGTGATAAACAACAATTTATCATACAAGAAAACAATGTTTGGCTCATAGCATATCGATGTTTGTGGGGTAGGGGCTGTTCCTTTAATAGTAGTTTACGCAACGATCGTGTGAAGATTAATTAGGTATATTAATAAATATCGTGTTAACATCCCAAGTAGAAATTTAAACAAGAATACAATGTTTGGCTCATAGCATATCGATGTTTGTGGGGTAGGGACTGTTCCTTTAATAGTAGTTTACGCAACGATCATGTGAAGATCAATTAGATATATTAATAAATATTGTGTTAATATCACAAGTAGAAACTTAAGGTACGAGCATTGGCGAGTGTCTTTAAAAACTTTTACAAGACTTCTACAAGTTTTGTTGAGACTATTTACGCGAGTTGCATAATGCATACACTACTTTACCTACGACAGTGTTTTAATTACTAAAAATCACTACTCATAACTTCTAAGAGAGGTTATGTTTTCGTTATAACCACTCATTGCCACTGATAGTGATGGAATGAATCAGGTACTAAACACTAATTGCACCACTCATTAACAATTAAATTGCCCTGAACAGCTGATTAGTTGAAGTTCAAAGCATTATAATTTACTTCTTTCCTCTTAATTCTTAAACCTTATTAGTCTGTTACCCATGTTGTTAAGTAAAAAAAAAATTCTGTTAAGTAAGTAAACAATGCTGTTAATCATTTTTGAGAGTGAGTGTGTGTGAACGCCTACAAATGAAGCAGATAGTGTTATCAGTTGGCCTCATCCTTGTTGTACACTCTTCATTATTTAGATTGGGAATGTGGATAAGAATTAAAACAAAATTTTGGAAATAGCATGATGTATGATGTTGTCCATGAAATGCCTCATCTAAATGGAATTTTTTATACAAATTTAAATTATAGTATTTTTTTAATTTGTTTGTTTATGTACTAAAGGATTGTTAAACATCACAGAGAGCAGGTGTCATCCTTATATATAATACGTGAAGGTGATTTCTAAGAAACACTACTCCTCCGTTAATAATGGGCAGATTTTTACAAATGGCGTGTCAAAATTAAGTATTTTTTTGTGTATACGCCCCCTTTCACCAATTCCTGTAATAAAAGGTCTCGGGCTTTGTCCCATAGGCTATCAAACATCCCAAAGTATTTATCATAAAGAAAAGATTTTGTTTACTTAAACAGATGAATAATTTGTATTATTTACAGCTGTTCATAGTAAACACATGATACAAACTGACAAGAGCGTTCGTTTTCAGAGTGAGTTTGTTAATAGTTTAAAAAACTGAAGTGGATTGATTGATTACATTATCTTTGAGTTGACTCTTTTAAGTCATCGGTAAATATGGATATTATTCGTTTTGAAATAACGCCTGTAATACTTTGCACTTGTTTTTTTATATTAAGCTAGGCTGGTTAAATGTTTATTTTTAGATTATTAATAATTAATAATAATATCTAAGGTTCTTACCGTCAACGCAATCAGGAGTAATATTCCACTACGGCCGTTACTTCAAATTATGCCGAACATATTCAACAGTATTGCCATGATTATTCCGACATAAACAGTTTAGAAATACTACATATCGGCAATAAAAGTCACAAACTTAATTGCATCGAAAATTTCCATATCTACAGCAGTACAGCCAAAGAACCCAACTTAGTAATTAACTCCCAAACAAATTCAGCAGCCAATCCAATTTTTGAGAGAATAATAGAAATTAAACAGAAAAGTAATAATTTGAGTAGATAAGGTTGGCACACCGTGTTATTAGCTGTTCCAGTCATCCACGTAACTCCTGCAGTGACCAGAATTGAACAGTCGGTCATCAGTTTTCAAGCCGTGCACGTGCTCTAAATGTTTTCGTGTGTCCGTCCTGTACATATATGTGTTTTATTTATTCAACCCCTGACGCAATGCAAATGAAGAAAACTCGTGTTAAATGTGACAAGACTATAGTTTAGTGTACCACTACGCACCTGACGATGGAGTCATCTCCGAAACGGCCGTAGTGGAATATTACTCCTGATTGCGTTGACGGTAAGAACCTTAGATATTACTAGGAATGCGGCCTCAGGTCCGCCAATTGAGCGGAGTAAGCAAGCTTTGATAAAAACAAATAACTTTAATTTGTTTTCATGATTCAAATTGAATACATGATGACGTCACCATAGCAACAATCCAATTGAATTCTCGTGCTTGGGTGGAAGAGTTAAAGGAAATATGAATCCAGTCAGCTGTTTCTATTAGGTCATTGATTTTTACTTGTATATATGAGTACTTGTCGCTGATTTAGTTAGTTAGTTTTACAAGTACTATGAGTACTTGTAAAACTGTGTGTTTGTAATAGCATAAAGATAAGTATTATTTTGTCAATATCCTAATGTTTGTTTGGCTCCCATTTATGTAATAGGCTTATAGGTTTCCTTCTCATTTTCTCTAACTAAAACATTTAGCCAATTAGTAAACTTTGCTCAGCGAACAGAATGACAGAAGAAGGTGACTATATATAGCAATACCATAGTCAATGGTAACCACAGGAAATAAGGCGTGGCTAATTTCACGAGCTGATGATGTCCTGAAAAAGATGGTGGTTGCCGCGACGCTGGTGGCATTGCATTGGTGATGTTTGTGCTAGCTCCACCCCGTTGCCAAAATAGGCCTACTGTACTCAATAAATAGATTAGATTTTAAAGACGGCACTGGATATAGAATTGATTAATTAAACAAGAATATATTTATTCCTCATGCTAAATTACAGCATGATTAAGTAAAATACTGTATATGCATAATAAACTACTGTACAACAAAATTATTAAAATCATATATAAAAGACGTTTTTATATTAGACTATGGCAATTTAATTTGAGAACCTGCACTGTGTTGATGTAAAGCCTATTTATTGGGTTGTACTAAATTTCCAACCTGACATAAAAATGCCAACATGCTGTTCTGTTAGCTGTAATAATTCATCTTATAGTATTACGGAAAAAATAGGAATATTATATCAAGCTGATTTTATAACTAAACTCCCGTACAGGCCAAGCAGTCTAGGCTCTACTTTTTGTAATTATTACCTTATTATCTTCATCTTTTACCCAAAAGGGATTGATGGCGTCAGACTTTCAAATAAAAAATATATACATTTAAACAAACAGGCATAAATTACTGAACATATATTTACAACATTGGCATGTGTAATTGTAACTGTGTCTGTATACCTGCACAGAGAAAATTACTTCCACACTTATAAGTTATAAATTGGACAACACAAGTTAACAAGTTTAGTTAAATATTTAATTATAATAAATAGCTATAACTGAACTTCTGTATAGGCCTAGCAGTCTAGGCATTAGGCCTACGCATCGTAATCGTAACTGTTCAAGCCTAACCAATTATTTACACGCCTTAGTTTAAGTGGACTTCTATAAAATCTTAGGTAATTATTTATTTATTGTAGTCGCAACTGGACTTTAGTGTGCAAGCCCAGCAAATAACTGTATTTATTTAGGATAGGCTACCGTTAATAATATTTGAAAATAATGAATTCCTGCTTCGGAAATACAGTTTCTATAGTTTTCAATTTGAATACTCTCTTTTACTGTTTATAAACTAAGCACCTGGAGACAAAATCATTCCCCATTCTGCGATGCCAGCCTTTACTACTTCCTTCACCATTTCCTACGTCATTGTTTCCTTCCCTTCTCATAGCATTTAAGTATTACGGATACATTAATCTAACTGCCACAAACGGTTCCCACACTCTGCGATGCTAAACATTACTACTTCCTACGTCGTGGACGTGTTGTCATCTCTTTCCATTGCATTTTAGTATTTTAAATACATTAATCTAATTGCCAACAACATTTCCCACACTCCGCACTGCTAGCATTTACTAATTCTTTAACCAGTTCCTATGTCTTGGACATCTTTCCATCCCATCTCAATATCTCATAGCATTTCAGAATTTCAATTTCAGATACAGAAATCGAACTGTTACAATTGGTTTCCAGTTCCCAGACTCCACAGTGCTCGCCTTTACTACTTCCTTCACCTCTTCCTACGTCGCGGACCTGTTTCCCTCCCTTCCCATTGCATTTTAAGATTGCAGATACCTTAATCTAATCCTTATAAACAGTTCCCACACTCCGGACTGCTCGCCTTGACTACTTTCTTTACCACTTCCTACGTTTTGGACCTGTTTTCCTCCCTTCCCATAGCATTTTAAGATTGTAGATACCTTAATCTAATCGTCATAAACAGTTACCACACTCCGGACTAATATTTACCACAAAACTAATAACAACAATTAAAAGAAATAATATGCTTGGAATAATTCGGTAAGGCCGCCAGAAATTATGCCAATCGGTGTATTGTTAATCAACGCTTAATGTTATTCATCGGACTCCTTTTCTTTTGTACTGTCTTTTGTAAATTGGCCATATGTGCATGTGCAAGCTGAGGTGCCCGTGGGTACAGAATGTCGAGTCACATACGCTACGATTCTTTGTTTACATCTACGTTGTTATCTCGTAACCATCATGGCAACTCATAAGACTCATGTTAAACATTGCAAATTTTATGTCGGTCTTAAATTGTACAGGTATCATCAATTTGAAATTTGTTTGTTTCGAAACATCAAAAATATTTGTCGTAATACCCCTGGTAAGTTTGGATTCAATATGTTCAGCCGTTATTGAGTTAATTGATTACATAGTTTGCATAAGGTCCGATCTCAAAGAGCTTCGCTCGCTTCGCTCGCTCCGCTCAATTATTATATTTTCACGCAATCTGCCACACTCAAGAATATTAATAATTTTTTCTACTGACCACACAACTTGATAAAGTGGTCAGTTATATTTCCAATATTAAAATTGTTTTTTACTTTGTAATTTTTGGATGGAAATAAAATCATTGATTCATAGGTACCTGCAATCACAGGAGATGCTCATAAATTTGTTAAGGTCATAGAAGATGTAAACTATTTTTCCACTATTGCGGATGATGATGACATTCCTGTGATCGCAAGAGATAATATCAATAGCGCCCTGATCACCGATCACAGTCACGATGTGTCATCTGTTTTATAACAGTACAATAAAGCTTGAAATTTCTTTTACTCTTCACAATTGCCGTTTTGCATGAATTTATTTAGAAGATTTAAAAAAACCCAAGTTTCCCTTGTTGCTTGTTGAGAAAAATCCTATCTCTTTCTAGTCTCAATAATCGAGAAGGAAATAAAAATACCCGATCTAAAACAGTTCTGCCAATACCTTGTACATTATATATGTTTAGTTAAATTGTTTACTCCATAACTTAACAAATTATAATTGCTAAGTTGTAATTATGCATATAAAATCGTAAAATGCCTCTGGAATCAGGGTATTTTTATTAGGTGATTCATTCCAAAAGGAGTTGAAATATTTTTGAACCTAGAGTGCTCCACATGTAAACCGCGGGACTGAAGATTATCAAGATCGGCCTCTATAAAGGAAGATGAGGTTTTTGTTTTGTACATGACATGTAGTGGTACCAACCTGTGGAATGCAAGCAGCACAGCACCAGTGAGTCAGGTCATCTTCTTCTTCTTGTTTGTTTGTAAGGTTGGTCACCCTGTCAACAGATTTGTTCAGTGTCGCGGTTTAGAGTGTGATTTTGTTGCCTTAACAGTGATCCAATAACACACTCAACATTTAGGTAGTGGACTAAAGTGATGGTTGCAGTGTAGGGTTGGTTTATGCAGGATGCACGTTCTTACCTAAAACAGCAGAGATAATCTCAAATTGTTTAAATTATAAAGATATAAATATATAAATATTTCTTAAAAAAAGTAAAATTCACAACAACGTGGATAACCCAAGTTTGAAACACCTAAAATAGCAAATAAAGACACTCATGCAACAGACAATAAAAACATCTTCATCCGTAATTTCTTTAAGAAATACATATCAGCCTCAAAATACATAGCATACAAATTTACTCTTGCTTTCTTCATTCAACTAAACCACAGAGAAGCAAAATTTAGAGGATACATGCTTTTAGGACAAACGTGTGCTTTTAGCTCTGGTGGGAGGGGGGTGGGGGGGGGGTGCCAATGTAGAAGTAGCGAACTAGGAAGAGCCTGATCAGTGATGGCCACATAGCATATTTGTACAGCAGTTGTAGCGCATAGAGTCGTCCTACCGCGAGAGCACTGTATTAGGTAATGGCAAGGGGAGGAAAGAATAGCAGAAGGGATGACCAGAGAATTTGCTCTGGACACTAGCGACTGGTGTGGTGCTAGATATCCCCTAAGTGTACCATTGAATGTATCCAGTGGCGTAGATAGCCTCTTGTCATGGGGGGGGGATACTGGGGGGCAGGGCCGGATCTAGGAACCGCGAAACCCCGCAATGCAGGGGGGCCCAAGCCCTTAGGGGGCCCAAAGAGGTCTATAATTTAAAATTATTTTAATGCATATAAACATAATTGAACAGGACGGTAAGTTTAGTTTTGACAAATATTGTCAATATCAAAGCTAAAGTTAAAATTATTGAGTACATTTAGACCTACTGATTTTAGGCCTACTCGTCAACAACTTGGGACCTCGCCGTAGACGTAGACAGTTTAATCTGTGGTTAACTGTCTCTTTCAGTCAGTCCAGTCTGTATGCTCAGCTCAGTCCAGTCAGCTCGTCAGCTGCAGTGCACGCTTCACAGATCCACTACAGTCCGATCGACGTGCACGTAGTTAGTGTCAACTTAGTCAACTATCAGTTGAGCTGAGCAATAAGTCTGTAGTACAGGCGGGACTTATAATAACCTCTGTAGCGTTATCTAACGACCTCAGGGCCGGCGAGAGCTGTCACGGGCCTCTGAGCTGAGCGATCCCCGGCCCCCTATTTTCCCGATTTAGTGTCTAGCCGCCTCCGTGCCGTTTTGTTAAACATTTAACAATATATCTAAAATGCATGATTTAATTCTCTTGCTCATAGTTGCAACTTTATTCCACTCAAAAATTACTATGTGAACTGAAAAACCATGATTTTAGCAGATTACATGTACAGAAAAGTTTTCACATTTGACCAGGCCGGGTCCCCTTCAGAGCCCAGGGCCCCGGGGCTTTGGCCCCTCTGCCCCACCCTCTGGAACCATGATTTGTATGTAGGCCTATATATCTTGAAAATAGTGTAAAAAGAAACTAAGTTTAAATTGAGTCGTTTGTTTATTATTTTACCTTATTATTTATGCTTGCAATTCTTTATGTAAAAACCTTTTACTTTTTTGTACAATATGTATTTTATAATTTGTAAACCTATTTGAAAGGCTAAGAAATCCTATTGACATAAGAATAAAAAAGCTTTATTTGAAGTTTGCTGTTTTGTTTTAAGTTCATAAATTTACAAAATTACGCATTTTAATGAAAATGTTTTTTACAAACAGGATCAATATTTTATCTTTAAAATAGCGTTAAAATTCAGTTTCAGCTACTTATATTTTAAACATTTCCCCCCCCCCCCTCCCGCAAATAAGGCCTCCCTGCTATTGACGCCAGCTTTAGGGGCCTTTGGAGGATTTTTGCAGGTGGGCCCATATTTTGTAGATCCGGCCCTGCTGGGGGGTATGGAATACCCCCCAGCAAGGAAGGGGGGTCCGGGGAAAATTTGAGAAAATAGCTTCCCTAAACACCATTTTTAAGCGTTTAGGAAGTGAAATCTGGTGTTAATACTTAATAGAATTTTATGCAATTTTGTTGCAACTTTTTGCTTTAATTGCAGGTGGACTAGTTTTTTATTACATTTATTTTTAAAGTACTTAGGCTAGGCTTTTCGTTATATGATAACATTTAACGTTATGTTTCTCTATCCTTTAACACTGAATATTTTGATTAATATGTTTACGCCACACAACACTATTTTGACGCACTTCCCACGCAAGGATTTAGTCCAGAAAACAGCTGTTTGTCGCCAGCTTAATCAAATGGGGTTTCATTGCGTACTAACTACTGTACTGTAATGAGTTTTACCAGTGACCAATCAGCTGATTATACTGTATTTGTGTGGCAATGAGTCTTTATAAACAAAAAAAATAACCTCTCTTAGAGATTACGACTAGTGATTTTTAGTCCTTTAGTTGGTGGTCATATATAAAGATTTGTAAAGATTTAGTAGTATGGCGTAAACTATTGTATGTAACTCGTCCAAAATGTGTGTACCGGACTCGTATGGTAATCCCGTACTCGACCTCGTCTCGCACGGGAACGACCACACTCGTCCGGTAAACACTTATTTTCAGGACTAGTAACGTAATATACTATAACGTGACTTGGCCTATTTTTAAAAAAATATTTCAAAGGCGAGTAATAAAATCACTTAACTTCGTTGTTCCATTGCCACACCAGCTAACGCCTTCAAATATTTCTTTTCGGGGCGAAAAACCCGAACAGTTTACTTTACAGACACTCATGAGACACCAAGGAATACGAAAATCATAAAAACACACTGGCACAATAATTAACACCAGACGACAGATCAAGCGTAGTGTGGGTGACGGGGTAGAGGAGGAGGGTGTCGTCGATGGGCGGTTGAACGCGGAACGTCCGGTGACTCACGTCTGTTTGGCGCGCAAATATCCCACCCCACCACTGCTACCGGCATGTAGTTTATCTGTTTCCATTTATTCATCGATAATGAAAGCATACGTACAAACAAAAAAGCTTAGTACAATTGGCATGGCATTTGATTAACTATTTTGTTGCTCACGTTAAAACGATTAATTTCAGGTAGGTGGAAAAGGTGAAGTGGTGGCGGAAGGGGGAGGGGCGGATAGGCTGTTGACCTTCCGTGACTTGTGTCTGTACTCTGTTTCGGCGCAAAAGCCATACTACTTTCACTGGCATTGCAGTTTATTTACGGTTTATTGATATTGAAAGTATACTTACGAAAAACAAGCTTAATACAATATAGAAGTAAAATTAAAAAGATTCACTATTTCATTGCATACGTTAAAACATTATTTTTTAAATGTTATTACAATTTTTTTACCCATTATAGGTTGAAGGGGGGGGATATATCCCCCTGATCCCCCCCCCCCCCCCCCCGTATCTACGCCACTGAATGTATCCTCTGTATTTTGCTTCTCTGTGAATAAACTAAGTAGAAAGAAGAATACCTTAGCACTATTTGCTATGATGATTGCACCAAAAGACTGTTCAAATCAAATCCAGCTGATTTTAAAGACTTGTTTTGGATACGATAAATAATTATTTTTAGCGAATTTCTCATATACAGTAGACTTGCTCTTATCCGGACTCCTCGGGACCGAGGCCAGTCCGAATAATGGGTTTTCTGATTAAACCGACGTCCCCAAAAACTCGTTAAAACAGACTGTTTTAGACACGTGATCACTGGTTTCAAATCTTTCCCACGAGAACAGTCGTTTCAGTACTGCCCACTTCCTGCCGTTCTAGTCCGGTTAAACAAATGTGCTGATAAAAATTGTCCGGTTAAAGAGATGCCATTTCCGCTGAGTGTAGTCCGGTTAAAAGGTGTACGGATAAGGGGAAGTCTACTGTAGGGAATAAGCTATTACCGTAGGTCTCATGGTAAGACCTACGGTCAATTACATCTTTATCAAACCCGGGACTGATTTACTTTTTCGTTTTGGGGTCCCCAGAGGCCAAAAACACCATCCTTTCAAATCTATATGTATATATGTGTGTGTGTCCGTTACCGCGATAACTCGAGCAAAAATTATCCGATTTTGATGAAATTCAGGTACAAATGTGTAAACCTACATTTATTTGAACGAGTTGGCGAACCAGTCTAATCGGACTATGGGAAGGAGGGTTTATAGGGGATTTTATGGGGTGAAAATTGATTTTTCTCATTTTTTACCTTAAAAACACAAAATTTCATAATTTCTCTCCAAACCATTTTGTAAAGCTTAAATAAAGAAATAATTTTGTATATTGAAGCGTTTTTGTATGCCCAATGGTTACGGAGATAATTTAAAAAATTGTATATTTAAAATTCTCAGGTTATTCTTATGGAGAATAAATAAACTGTTGTAGTTTCCCTGTTCATGGATATATTTCAACCAAATTTGGAAATTTGTTTATTTCATACTAAGCTATCAACATTGCAATAAAAAACACACCTCAATATCTTCCCTGTAGTAGCAAACCTAAGTACTAACTTAAATTAATGTTTTTTAATAGGAAATAAATCTGACAATTTTTAGGGAATATTTTAGTAGAAATCCAGCCAGATAAATGGACATTCGCTTAGTCTGCAGGTTTGCTGAGGCGGGGGTATGTTTTATATGTTTCCATAGTTACCTCATTAATGATCCCTAACTTTTGTACTTACCACACGCTTATAATTTAATCTAAAAAGTAACACGTAAAATTAAAGGATAATTTAAATCTCCATTACCCATTTCTTTCAAATAAAACTATTTATACTTCGCAATGAAACAAAGACAAATGAAATGTGTTGGTTATTTTATACAATGGTTCTCAGTTTGTTTGCCAGATCAAATAGGCAACAAGATAGGGGGGGGGGGGGTGTAACACCAACTATAAGGAATTTTTTCAACCACACATTAAGGGTAGTCCGACATCCATAAGAGCTAATGTTAACTTAATGACACATACTCCAAGTTTGAAAAGAGATGTCTTAATTTTTTTATTGTTTAAAAGATTAAATAATTCTCTTAGATTAAATTTTCTCTAGTTCCCTATATGAGCTTTTATTTTTATTTTTATCCAAAATATTTTAAAATATAAAAAAAAAACAACTACTGAAAGTCGACTTTTTATTTTAAAAATTGTTGTTACTAGGCAACAAGAACTGGGGCGGTTGTAGGAACTAGGATTTAGCATGGAAAATGCCATGTAAAAGTTTCATACTGATAGGATAAGTAGTTTTTGAGGGTATGTGTCACCAATTTTAAAAAGTACAAGTTTCGGGAAATCGACAAAAACCATGGACGAGTGGCGATTCTATATACTGTGATTCTATATAGCGTACAGCGTTCAGGCCTGTTTTATTTATTTTATTTTGGGATTATATATGTAAATAAATAACAAGGGTGCATATCACTGGAAACAGAATAGTCTAAAGAATTACCAGGGCCAGCGAGAGCCGTCACGGCCCCCTGTTTTCCTGATTTAGTGTCCAGCCGCCTCCGTACTGTTTTGTTACACATACATAACAATACATATCTAAAATGCATCATAGTTTGATAAATTCTTGTTGTCTCAGATGCAATTTTATTCTTAATTAAAAATTCCAAGTTAAGTGGAAAACCATGCTTAAATGTTTTGACTTTAGCAAATTACATATACAGTAGAACCTCTTTAATCCGAACCCCCGTAATCGGAACGTCCACTAATCCGAACCCCTCATTGCTGTACTCTATACACAGTACAGCAGTTCTTTATTGTATACTGTATTTAATGTACAGTACTGTTTATTCACCATGTTTACTACTGTATTAAATAAACACTGTATTTTAATTTATAAAACATTTTTTTCACTTTTCCCAAAATAATTTAGATAGATTTTAGCCATGTTTTAGCTAATGTAAAAACAACAATATGTTTTGTAATCCGAACTATTCACTAGTCCGAACTACCCCTGGTCCCAATTAGTTCGGATTAAAGAGGTTGTACTGTACAGAAAAGATTTTTCCATTTGACCAGGCCCTTCAGAACCCAGGGCCCCGTGGCTCTGGTTCCCCCCTGCCCCACCCTCTAGCCGGCCCTGAGAATAACAAACATTAAAAAATAAAAAAATTGTTCATGTTATACTGCCCTTAATGGTACATGGTTATTTTCTAATAGCCTACCTACCTACCTAAGCCAGGGCCGCGTTAAGGGTCAGTGGAGCCCTGGGCAAACCCAAAAGCAGCGCCCCCTTTTTTCCTAGTGCAAGCAGGCGGTGGTTGAGGGGCACCCGGTGGACGCCCCCAATCCTCCGGCGCCCCTGGGCATATGCCCAGCCTGCCCGTTTATAAAAGTGGGCCTGACCTTAGCACCTCCTTGCCCACTGAATGTTTTAGGCCTCATCAACGATGCCTCTCCCCCGCTCTATCTTCAGCTGCCTCGGGGGTGGTCTCCAATACTGCTTGGTCCCTCTGCTCCTGGCTCTTCCTTCATATATTTTCTAATAGGCCACACTAAAATAAGAATAAACTATAGAGCACATTTTATGGAGATGGTTAAACTTGAACTATTGAAAACCTTGCTATTTTAAAACAGCCACAAGTTTTGACCAATCAAACTGGGCATCAAAATTGTCCGAAAAGTACTTATATCGTTTAGCTATTAAACTGTTTTGGGAACAAACCTAAGTCATTTGTGCGCCAGAAGCTATGGTAACCGCAGCACTGATGACGGTCTAAGATGATGGTGTCAACAAGACCGGGGAAGACGATGATGGTGTCAACAGGATAGTGAGACAGGTTTTGGATTTTTCCGCGGCATTATTGACGATTCGGATAGTTGGAGTTCAGATACCGTAATTGGAGTTCTATATGAGCGAGACTAGTTCTAGTTCAATCCTTATAAGTTAGCGACTCAATTCACTAGTATATCAGTGAATATACTATGGTACTATGGTATACTATGGTGGTATACTATAGTGTATACTATACACTATGGTGGTACTATACTATATACTATGGTGGTATGAATAATACTACTGGTATTAATACCTATTAGTAATCTTAAAAAGTACGAGGAGTTTAAGAGTCAACTTGCCTGTAGCAACTATCGTCCATCGACTGTTGAGTATCAACAGGAGTTGGGTGTAGGAAACAAAGTGATTAGGCTACATCTTCAACAACAGAAGACCACGTATGGAGACAACCAGTTCCAATCAGTGCGAGACCACCACCTCCTAGTGCTGCGTGGGCTTGGACCACACCCTGTGAATAAAACCGGTCAGTCTTACAATACTTCAAACAAAATATACAAAACAATATTTATGAATCTTGAGCTTACCAGTATTTCAAACTAAATTTTAATGCCAAATTACACAGAAGTTTTTGATATTAGTGAGGATGGGAGGGGAAGTCCAACCGGATACAAAAAACACATACCTACACAAAAAACTATTTTGTGTTACTATTTCACTATTTCACTGTTACTGACAGCATTTTATTTTTACAATAGGGTTCGAGTTGAATAGAGAGTAGATTAGGCTTGAAAACAACTTCCTACTTTCAAAAGTAATCCTCCCTTAATTTTTAAATGCTGTCAGTCTCAATAAAATATTAATTAGGTACATTTCTTTTGCTTCCTTGAGCCAGATATGAACTCTTGCCAGTTCATGTAAGGCCTTGTGCTCTATATAGTATATCCATGTAGAAGTTTCTAAGTCATTATCCTTTAAAATTCATTGGCATACCAAAATGTTACTACGGTAGGCTACCTGATTACACACAGGAATTCCTATTTTTTGCTCTTTTAAGTGACTTAAAAAAAATAAAACCTCCTTAAATTCATTATCATGTTCTCTTAAACTACTGATATTTCTCCTAGAAAAGAGTGGAAGGCAATGTGCAATTACCTAACGTCTATTTGAACCGATCGTAAACGACACAGTAGCGACACTTTAACTGACACAAACCATTTAACTTTATAACTCTCATTGGTTCTTGAAATATTTTGCTTTCCAAAAGAGGCTAGGTACCAAAAACTAAAAATACACGCAAGACAGAACAGTTCTGTCGAAGAATGCCAGAGCGCATTAGCGGGGGGACGGAAATGTTCAGTCCAAGTAAGTTACATATGTCAGTGGGTTAAATTTTATCCTTAAATTTATGTTAACAGTTGTTGCTTACTGCAGCCATAAGAATTTGCCACCAAATCACAAAAATAGTCGCACCATAGCATTAAATGGTTAATTAAGTGCAAAAATGCAATGTAAAAATTTGCTCAAAATAAATAATAACTGCTAAATCTGGGAAGACGTGTCTCAACGTTTTTAATTAAAGGATATAAATAATTTTGTTTAAAGTAAGGATAGATCAAATCAAGTTAGGTAAGCGTACCTTACAATTAACTTACTGTAGGTGCTGTTTAACTTACCCAACTTCTTCCCACTGCATGTAAGTTAATAAGAAAAGCGAGTAATTAACGGTGGTTGCTTGAGCTCTACCGTGACACATATAATTCCCCAACCAAAATAATTCCATTCCGCCTGACCCATTTTTCTCGCTTGAACGACAAACAAACTTCTTTGAAACCTGACACTCTCTTCTTCAGGATCGTTTTAATCTCTTCTGAGATGTTTTTCTTTCATACCTTCTATCGAATAGTTTTTCAGCAGTAAGACACTGAATAAGACAAACAGCAACACCAATCTTGCGATATGCTACTTCCATGAAGTTATCACAGTTATTAGGGGCGTTGGTTTTGATCACAATTAGCCCATGAGGACATTAACACGACCTCAGATGTAGCCATTTGGTCTGAACCTGAAAAAGAGATTAAGATTTAGTAGCAATCGAGTCCCTGATTTAAACGACAGAATGGTTGTGAAAAATTAAACACAGCACAATTATGCCCTATGGTCAGCAACACATTGCGCTGTACAATGAAGATAAATGCTAGAATATTGATAAACAAAGACTTAGGCTAAAGCTTAAACTTACTATGTGACTTGTCAAGCTAAATTGTTCTATTGTTTGGTAAAATTTATGACAACAGCTAATTTGCAACCAAAAGGTGAGTGAACGAACTTTAACCTGGAGGTGAGTTAGCGAAGCGAACAAGCTAAGCCTGAAGGTAAGTGGGCGCAGCAAACGAGCTCCAACCTAAAGGTGAGTAAGCGAAGCAAACAAACTTCAACCAGGATGTGATTGAGCGATGCGAACGAGCTCATCTTGAAAATGAACGAGAATTTGTCATAAAACCACATTAGGACAGGGCGACGTCTATCGGGCCAGCTAGTAATAACTAAAATTTGTTGATTTAATATGTTGTTAAAGCTGGTTGTCAAGGAATTCTTTTTCTGAGGAGAATGAAAGGCAATCAGCCTTGGGCTATGTTTTTCAATTGGTATTATAGCCTAACACAATTGGTGGTTTACAGTGGTAAGCTAACTTGGTGTTCTATTATATTTTTAGTAAGTTACTGTAATCCTTTAAGGATACTGTGTCTATGACAAGGAAAAATAAAATCCTATTCAAAGTGGGTTAGTTTTTGCCATTTACAGATTAAATAAGCTGTTAATCACAATTACGAGTCAGGCTAGGGATATCTTAGGTTAAACTGTCAAACTCATGGCCAACACTTGGGTACACTTCCATATCTGTTGGCACAAACAACCGAATGAGTAATATTGATTATTCGATTGTTTAATTCCATATATTGTTTGGTTGGTTAGGTTAACCTTACCTAACTAACCAAACGATATATCGAATAATCGATATATCGATCGATATTTTCATTCGGTTGATTGTAACAGATATGGAAGTGTACCCTAACACTTTTTGGTACCCATAAGTTAGCGATGTATTGTTGTGCAACATACTTTGCCTTTGAAATTATTTATTTATTCATACCAACAGTCAAACCAATACATTAAGCACAAAGAAGAAATTAAGCACAAGTTTAAGCTTACGATTAAAAAGGCTTATTAATTTAGGTTAGGTTAGATTGGTGTGATGGCTAACTTAGTGGTTAGCATCTTGGACTAACTTGGTGTGAAAAAGAAGGGTTTGACCACCAGCACACTAACAAATCATAGGCCTACAGTTAAGACAGATTTCCCAAAAACCATTTATGTAAGTATCTAAATTTGGGTACACTTCTATATCTGTTGGCACAAACAACCGAATGAAAATATCGATCGATATATCGAAAAAATGCTGCAGACCTAACATAAACGTTGACAACAAATTTCAGTTAGGCTTAGGGTAGTCTATCTAGAAATATACCTAACCCTAAATGTATTTGGTTTATAAAAATTGTTTCTAAAAAGGTATATATTAGTGGTAACATATGCCTAAACTTCTTTCATTTTGTAGTTAAGTATAACTTACTGTTGTAAGCTTGAAGATAATGTTAAAAATTAACAGTAGGCTACTTATAAGGTTTGGTACACATACTAACTAACTTTAATGGCAGTTAGCCTAGCCTATTACAAGATAGTGTAATAAGTTAAATTTTAACTTGCTATACATTCATGAGAAAGTGAAAATGTTAATAAAAAAAACAAAGATGACAACGGAATGTATCATTGTTTTAGATAGGCTAGCCTGTGGCCACATAAAAGTTGTGATTAATAAATGACTAAGCTAACTATTTTATTGACTATTATTTCGTGGTGAATATATAATTAAATTTGTAAACTAGCATAAAAATAGCACTAACTTATCAATGTAAATGAACTAACCTTGTATTTTTGCCAGTCATTATTAGAATTTGAGTTGCCTCTCGGTCAGATTCATCCAGAAGATGATTACAATTACAATCATCATTCGATTTACAAGTTATATTACACTTACTTTGCACTTTGATAATTCTTAAACAAACTCAACAGTCAACACAACAATGAGAATGAGAATAATGTCTTGTCATTTCTTGTCAGTCACTATTATCACTTGTCAGCTGGAGCTGGTTCACACTTCTTCTTTAGCTCTTACTAAAAAAAAATCCAGCTGTATTTGATGGGCCACTTACGTTACTCTTTAGCTGTGTAGCCACTGAGCTGTCAAGAGGTGTACCATTGATTAAAGTTTACGGCAGAATTTCTTGAGGGGATTTCATGGAAGTGGTAGTGATTGTAAAATTACTTATTAATTCAAAATTAATAAAATACGACCTTTCTACGGTATAATTCTCTATATAGGAAATACACTACGAAATTGAATCTGGGGTACTTAAGTGAAGTCATTAGTTTTGGTTACACATCCACATTCAGGTTTAAAACATAAAGGGTATCATAAAAACGAGTAATGGGCATTTTAGCGAATTTTCCTCAAGATACATACTTATTCTTGATACTTGTCCTTAACCCTTGACCGACGACGTCGGTTAGATTGCGTCAGAGGCACATTAACATATGTACTATTAATTACCATCGATCTCTATTATTATAGAGATCGATGACTATTACTTATTGTTTAAAACTAGAAGTATGTAGCTAAGCTATTACCGTAGGTGGCATGAAAAATATCTAGACCAGTCGACCCGTGGCCAATTTTCTCTTTTTCATTTTGATATCCCCAGAGGCCAATTTGTATTTGTTTGTGTGTGTTCATGAACGCGATTTTTGGTCCGATTTTGATTAAATTTGGCTCGAAGGTGTATAGCGGGATAAACTTAAATGAGTTCGCGAACCAGCAAGATTGGGACACGGGAACGAGGTATTTTGGGGTTTTAAAATGTACAAAAATCGTTTTCTTTTCCCTTAAAATATGAAAATTCCATTTTTCATTATAACAATCATGTAGCTGGATTTCACTTTCCTACTCAAACGTGCCGTTGCCTTGGTTGAGGTTTGCTGCTTCGGCGGCCTTGAACATCTGGTTTATCGGTTTATCACACATATGTCGCCGTGGTCCGGATATCAGTCCTTACGAATCACTGCCCCTTCCACCGCAGTGATCAACGTGGTGGCCTTCCATCCCTAGTCGCCACCCCCGTAATTGCCTCGCTTTATTCAGCACACGACATCCAACGAGCCACTTGGGTTCCATGTCGTTACGTCTATAGATATCGCGTATTTTCATGCGGCTAAGAATGTTACGATTTAATAATATGAAGTGACATACAGCTGTGCGAAGCTTCAGTTTTTCACAGATTGCTTAGCTTGAGATTTTTTTTTTCAAAATATAATAACGTTACTCTAGTATTTCGTTACCTACCTTTTTAAAGTACATCATACGTTCTTATAAGAACATAAATATTTGTTTTAGCGAATTTCACCGGTGGGAAGTAGTTATTTTGCCTTTGCAATAAAACTATTAAATATATCTTTAACAGTTTTAAATAGAGATATACATTTTAAAATTTAAAAATAGCATTTACACATGTCACTAATGAGGCCTTTAAAAAATACTCATTTACTTATTATTCTAGTATAGAATAGATTGTGAATAAATACTTGTAAAAAAAAAAAAAAAAAAAATATTTTTGGTTTTATTTTGACCCATAAAACAGTTTCTGGAGTTTATCTTTTTGTTTACAGGACCGGTATATATAAAGATATACATGATTCAAGGACAAATAAATATGATCCTGGTTTCATGGAAAAGATACTGGAAATATTCCGCTATTATCTGGATACTTTAACAAATGGTCAAGAAAAGTAATGCAATCTTTACTTACTGGAACCTTTACTCTTTCTTGCTTTTTTTTAAAGTAAGTTCAATTAAAACTTTACCCAAGCATAACCTGTATATTCTACAATCCAAATCCATTAAGTAAAATTCTTATCTGATTTTACTGATCTGGAATTGACAAAAATGGGGGTATTTGCACAATACCTTCTACAAACAGAAATCTGCGATGGACTTACATACCTACACAGTATTGTAATTTATTTTTTGTATTGGTATTTTAACATTGCACACCCACTTACACTATTTTAGGTGAAGACTTTACTTATAGATCTCTTAAACTGTTTCAAGTAATCTTTCTGATCAATTGAGGTTCGAGTGGCTGGGTACATTGACTTTCGCGTCGTATGATCAACAACTCGGCCATTTTCCTCTCCAAAGTCCTGTACCGTTTTTTGTAGTGAGGATGTGTAGCCAATATCTCAAACCCCTCTATCTCTCCAAGACTTTCCATATTCTTCCAGAACACTATCGCTTGTCGAGGGTCAAAACACGCTCTAGCTGCCATTTTAACGCCCACCACATCTGCTTCCATTTCGATCCGTCGATTTTTCGGAAGTTGGAACAGAACCATCTTTATCGCCTCGAAAGTAAAGTGTGCAGAAAAGGCGAGCAAGTCAGGGAGTAGAGCCCAAATCATTAATATCGGAGGAATCGATAGCATTTCTATAAAATGCGCTTCACTGAAAGCTTCTGCAGAATGGTTCAAGAGGGTATGCGCCATTTCGTGAGCGAGCACTATTGCTAGCTGGTCTGTGTTTTCTGTCACTTGTAATATGCCTGTGTAAATGTAAATGTGTCCACTTGGGAGCACAAAGGCGTTTTTTCTGTCTAAATCGTTAATTATGAAAACCTCCCACTTTTTGTTCAATCCTGGTAAATGCTTATTGGACTGGACGATTTGTTTGGTAATATTTACTACTGTGTCATAAAGTTGACCTGAAGTTGTGATTTTCTGCTTTAATCTCTTCATTATATACTCGTTCTCCATTCTAGCAATTTTGTTAGTTTCCTCTTTTGAAATTAAGAGAAACTGTTTCCTCTTCGTTATCGGATCTTCTTCCAAGTGGAGAAAATAGTACAAAGAGGTAAAGCCGCTAAACGCGAATGACCCTATCCAGATTTTAGCTCTGTTTTGTGTGATTTTTTCGGCAATTTGTTGTTTTCTAGTAGGTGGGAGGTTTGACCACCATCGCCTTAATGACCTTCCTACAACCACTGCTGTTATTTTCAATGTGAACCTAATAACAATCCACAGTACTGGAGGAATACTTCGCTTTGGGACTGTCGTATGGAAATTGCTCCTGTGAAACTTAAAGTGATTTTGGAATTCAAGTACATTTTTTATGCAGCTTCTTGAAGTTGTGCCAAAATAGATGTTACTGATTCCTTTTGAACTGCTGACTAAGTTGTGTGCTGTTTTAGGTAATGGTACGGTACTGTTTTTCACTTTGAATAAACTGTATCTTCTACAACAACGAATTATGAAAGGTATAACTGTATTGGACATTATAACGTGTTACTGGAATTTTTAAAATATGAATACATTTAAACTGTAACTAGAGATTTTGTAAGTGTTTGATGTGTAACCTATTTGTGTTTACAGATATGTAATGTAAATAAATAGTGATGAAAATGTTGATGTTTTTGTTTATAAGTATTAGTCAGCTGGTAGGGAAACATGGAGTAAGAAATTATTTACCAATGAGTACGAAGTCGTTATTTATGTAAATAAGTTATTTTAGTCAAAATTTGTAGTCTTTGGTTAAAAAACGTATTGTTTCCAGCCACTCCTAAAACAGGGAATTGTTAAGGTATCAAATACTTCAATGACTCCCGTTATTATCCTCCCTGTACTTTAAGTATCGTACTCATTCAAACAACTTTAAATTATTTTGTAAATAATAGGAAAAATTCTGACAATTTTAAGGAAACATTTGAGTGGAAAACCAGCCACGTAAAGGAAATTTGCCTAGTCTGCAGGTTTGCTGCGGCGGGGGTATATTACGTCCCACCATGACGTCCTACTACGCTCTACGCCGGAACCGTTTTTTACACATTACGGTAAGGCATTGAGGATCGTGGCATCATCACTTGATGAAATACATTTGTGATTGGTGGGATTTGAACCTAATCATCCCAAGTACCAACTGAGTTGATTTGATTTGTCCATTATAAGCCGATCATCGATAAAGTACGGTGTACGATCCATCCACCCATCCCCACCATTGAGGGGACACAGACTACAAAGTTTAATCGTTTCATGTGACGATAATAAGCCAATCATCGGTCTCAGGTAAGAGACACGACTCTCGGCTTTTCAAAGAGAATTAAAAGTTAAATTATGATGAACGTGTGAATTAAAATGTGAAAACCAAGCGCGTTAGTCATACACTAGCTACTCAAAACTCCCTGCGAGTATCGAAAGATACAGAGGACTCATAGTAAACTACCCCGGCTTTATATCGCAATATTGCCCTTTGGTTTATAGTTTGTAAATGTGGGTCTTTCTTTTAGATAAATGTTAATTTGTTTTTGTACCTTAATAATAATATAAATAAATAAATAAACTTCGAAGGATTCAGCTTGATATGTTTTAGTGACACCTGGCGGAGACTAGACGAACTCTCTATGGTTTTGGTGGTGACACCTAGCGGTGAATAGTAGAACTGTTGTGCGCCTCGGCAGTCGGCACTTCTAGTTCTAGTGAATTTCCACCGAGCGAATTTCCATTTACCAGTCTGGTTTTCTAATAAAATATTCCCTTAAAATAGTCAGATTCATTTCCTATTTAAATTACATTAGGTTTGCTGCTACAGGGAAGGTGTGTTTTGCGGGATAAAAATTGGGTTTTCTAATTTTTGACCCTCTTAACAAAAAATTTCCCAATGTCTCTAGACTTTTTTAAAGAGCTTAAAAAAACAAAAAAATTAATATATCAAAGTTTTTTTGTACAATTATTTGTTACGGATAAATTGCAATAAATTGTTTTTTTTTTATCCATGTTATTCTTATGGAGAATATTGTTAAATATTGTAGTAGTTCGCTTGTTTATGGATATATTTTGATCAAACTTGGTAAATTTATAATTTTATACTAAGTTATTAATATTCTACTAAAAAAAACACTTTTTACTCTCCCTGTAGCAGCAAGCCTCGGTATTCGTTAAACCTAATGTTAATTAAATAAATTTAAATGAAAATTAATTCAGGAAAATGGAAATTCGCTTAGTTTGCAGGTTCGCTGCGGCGGGAGTGTTTTGAATTAAAGCCACAACTAATTTGAACCAATCAGCAACAAAAAACTGTGATACACAATGAGGACTTTATTATTTTTTAGGTGCAGCGGTAGATCATTATAGCTATGGTAGATGTGCTATACTATAGTACTGTATACTGTAAATTAAAAGAACTAAATTTTCTTAAACCGTGTCCCCTTCCATTGAAAACGCAAAGCTCGAGTATAACTGCAATATTAGTTTTATTCTTATACGCCAACCCCGTACGAAGGACAGGTACTCTGCTAGTAGGGAATAAATCAGACACTGAAGGGAAAAGTTGAGTGAAAATCCAATCAGAAAATTGTAGTCTATGTTTGCTGCGTCAGGGCATTGACTATACACCTCTAGAGGTGTATAGTCAATGGTCAGGGGTATTCAATTCAAAAACCAATACAGTGTCGCGCCGGATTGTAAGCGCGCGTGCTTGTGTGTGTGAGTAACAGCTGACGCGGCTGTTGCTAGGCGCCAAGTAGTGTACGAGGTTGTCGGTTGCTGCACCACTCTGCTCCCCTGATACAAAGACCGCCAATTCCAGACAGCCGGCCGCATGGCATTGACTCCGACGCATGCGCATCTCTAACTCCCCCTCCCCCCACCACTCCTCGCCCATACATACACCGTCCCCCGTCCACGTCCATGGTCCTTGGCAATGGCAATGGCAATGGCAAAGACGAGCAAGGGCATGGCCAAGCTTTCGGCAATGTTTGTAGATTCTGTTTTATTGTTAGGTTGTGTTTTTAGAGTTCATGAAAGAAAATTTATTTTAATTTTGGGTAAAACCTTTAGGCCTTACAATTACTTTAGGCCTTACTTAATAATTAAACTAGGATTTAAGGCGCTTTTTACACTAATTTTTTGGCACTGTGGTTTTGAAACTAAGGTATTCGACATTGTTTTATGGCGAAACACGAAACAGTTGAGTTATTTTCTATTATTTTTTTATTTTTGTGAAAGGAGGGAAATGAAGTTGCGTTACCGGTGTCAATAAATAATATGATATAATAAGATTGTGATGTTTTCATGATCCGATACGCAAACTTACTACGATCTTGACCACTAAAACTCGAGTTCACTGATCTTTTCATCGACAGAATTTACTAAATTGCACGATCGGAATATTTTTTATCCGCTCCTGCACCACAATGTGTCTTGAACACCTCCTTTTTACCGAGTCGATAGACTAAACAACTAAATTGTCATACAATTTGGATAAAATCAAAAGCCAAGCCACAAAGGCATCGAACAGTGAGAATGTCCTTTGTGAAAAACACTGAAAAAATCGCCTGGTCATGGCAAGCACTACATTAAAAATACGTTCTCAATTTATTAAAAATATTTTCACATGGACAAAAATAATAGTCTAGATGATCCAATTTCATCCCTGTTGTTTAAATAAAGATAACACATGATTAAGTTTTTCGGTCCAAAATTAAAATATTATGGAGGCTACAAAATTAATATTTGTGTCCCTAGTAGTAGCTCCTACTAGGGACCAAAATAAGAATATAACTAGAAAAATAAATTAAATGTTCACGATTTAGAGAAAGCTTTAAAAATTGGTATGTTGTATAGAATAGCTGAGCCAGCTGTACCACCACATCACAGCATCCCAGCGGCGAGGCAATAGCCAGGCACCTACCACCCTCTGCTCTCCTGATACCCGGCGTGCAGTGTTGATGGAATTGTGACGTTTTGTAATGTTTTGACAGTCCCCACTCCCCCCACCCTGTCATCTCACGTGGTCAACTAACTGACCAACGATCTTACCAGTCACACTGGTCATACCCATGATATATATATATATATAAACATACCTGCAATAATTAAATGACACCGAACCACCCTTATGAGAAAACTTATGAGAAAATCTATTAAAATTGTAAAAAATATCATATTTAATTATTTTTAAACTTAAAATAACCAAACAGAATTATAAGTTGATTGATTCTTAAATTACAATCGTACAATGCATTTCACGATTTAATTCAGTAAAAATAATTGAATTTGTGAAAATTATCAATTTGATACTTAACTTAAAGATTTAATTAAATTGATTGTGTGTAAGGAATGGCAGCGACAAACGGGTATGATCCGCGTACATTGAGTATTGCGGGGGAGGGGATGTGTCACTCATATATGACGTGTGCATTATAATTCATAACGGACAATGTTTGGAGAGCCAGGCAGCATAAGGGCGTAGGAACCCCGGGTCGGCGAGTTTTGGCGGGTAACCCACATTGTTGGTCCCTGCCAGGGGCGTTCAAAACCACAGTGCAGCCTCTATTGTTGTACGTGTGTAATCATTAGACAGGTACAGTTTTACGTTTGAACATTTATTCTGTTGAATTTGTGAACAATGCAGGAATGCCTACTGAGCAGTACTATGATAAATACGTATATACTTAGAGTTGAATATTTTTCGCAAGTTACGAACAATTTGTAAAAAATTAGGTCGTTTAAATTAGGCGAATAAAACATTGAAAGAAGAAAGAAGGGATAGGTTATGGTTTAAAATATTAACCAAATTGAGCTGTTAAAGTAATAACAATTATTCTTTCTGTACAAAGAAAAATCTGATCTCCTTCGTCGCTGAAAATGTTAAAAAAATCTTATTTATACTAATCTTCCATTCATAATTGGATTACAATACTTTAATTTCGTCCCCAGCTATTTAAAATGATATGGCCCCTCTCCAATTCCGATTTATTTGTTTAGATATTTTAAAAATATTTTCGTAAACTGTGGGTGAGATGTAGTAAATATTACTACAGTTCACTAAACACAATAGCCGAAATAATACAATAACCTAAATCGTCTACGTCACACCAAATAATTGCCAAAAACAGGCAGTAAATAGTATAAAAATTAAAAGGTCTAAGCTCTAATGAAGGCGGTCAGGGATGGGGCCTTCATGTGACCAACGAAAACCGCACAAACCTTATTCATTGACAGCAGCTAAATTCATCCCCGATCACTTTAATTTAAACAAACTATTATGATTAACCAGTCTGTTTTATGAATGGTGGACGATACGAATGGTAGGGTTAACACGATCAGCTGTTACGTGACACAACGTTTCTGCTACGCTCTGCTACCCTGATACCAGCTGCGGCACAGTAGGTCCGGAGTGGCTCCCCACACGCCACACGCCCTCTAGCGGCTCTCTCATTGGCTGACCGGTCGACTGGACATCGCCAGTGGGAGTGAGGAGTCGTCGCTCTGTCCACCCTGACTGACCACTCCTCGCCGTCGTCATCGACTTCTCCGGAGATTTACAACAAATTGAGCGGGCTCCAAGTTTTTAAATTAGCGTTCGCGTAGAGCTGCGTTATCTCAGAATGTTTGGCTCGTAATAATTAAGTTAGTGGCCCCTAGAAGGGGAAAAATTATCCGTTTATAAATTTTCAATTTACAACATGATTAAAACGGATGATTTCTACTCAAATTATCGAGCACAATAATCTGTTTAATTAAATTTTATAAAAACGTGAAAACCTGGTTTTTTTTCCGAAAGAGTTCGCGAACCAGCATGATCGGACTATAGTAACGGGGTTAAGGAGTAAAATTAGGGGTTCCCATTTTGTTCCTTCAAATCATACATAAAACCGTAGTTTATTTCTTAGCCAATTTGTAGAGTTTGATAAATTATTTAGTACTGTATATTTGTATGTCTAGTTTAGTTAAAGGATAAAATTTAAAAAAAAAACGTAAATTTAAAAGTTTCATGTTAATTAGGATCATTTAACTGTTGCAGTTTGCTTGTTTATGGATAATTTTTGTTCAAACTTGGTAAATGTGTTTACTACCAAGCTATTTATTTACATTTAATTAAAAAAAACTCGTTCTCGCAAACATAAATTCTCGTTAAAGCTTATGTTATTAAAATTGGAAATAAATCTGACAACTTTAAGTAATGCCACTTGATTTAACTTTGATTTAACCAACTTGATTTAAAATGCTACGAAATGGAAATCTATTTGGTCTGCAGGTGTGCTGCGGTGGGGAGATTTAAATTTAGTTTAGTTTAACCTAAAGGTTAACTAACAACAATGAATTTCGAATTTCAGACAATGATGTCTCTAGTTAGGTTTTTATCGCAGTTTGGCCAAATACTCGGGCTCGGGAATATATTTATTAGTAAGATACACAAAAGAGCGTCATCGTTACTCGCACGATTGTGTGTGTTCTGGGCTCAACAAACCCGGTGCCGCAAGTTGCCACAGTTCGGCACTGAAGAATCAAACGCTACCAGGAGAACAGAACGAGGTAGCAATGATATCAACCATCACCCGCTCCTTGTGTATATTCTCAGTCTTTTACTGTCACGTGCTAGATCAGGGGAGGGGAGAGTTCTCTTTCAGTTTGTATAATTATTTTTTATTTATCTATCAGATAAAATAGAAACCCCACGGGACTCCGGTCTCCGCGGTGCCGGGTTCAAATCCTGCCGATCACCAATGATTATTATGTATAAGTGATAACGCTGCGAACACATCAAAGCGTGAAGTAATGTGGAAAACAATTCAAGTTAGAAGCTTGAGGGTAAAAAGTAGTCCAATTTACTGAAATTCCGGATTGATTAACATCACCTTGTGAAGAAAGAGAGAGTTATCTAGCGAATGTTTGGTTTATAATAGATTTCATCGTATTTATAAACGCCAGGACTGCGTATCTTGCCATCCCAAAAGTGTGCCCTAGATTATCCCTTTTTTGCGATCCAACAGCCCTACATACTAACAATTATTTTGATTGACTGCAATGTGCTAACACATAGAAAATTTATCGGTGCAGGTAATATGTTACTGTAGCAAGGAGGAAACTCGTCACTTCAGGGAATTTGTCGACGCAGGAAATCTGGAATTTATGGTTGCAGAGAAATTATTGTTTCAGGAAATTTGTCGTAGCAGGGAATTTTTTCGTAGAAAATTTATCGTTGCAGGGAATTTCTCTTTGCAGGGAATTTAGTCGCCGGTGCAGACAGTTGGTAGCAGTGGCCGTCAGGTGGCGCGGCTGCAGTTCAAACTCGCGACCGTCGTGCCATTGCCATCTCGCGGTTCGCGGCGCAGTGTGCGAGTGCGCGTCCGTGTGTTTAGTGCGGTCGACAAGACGAGATGTTCATCTGACAAATCGTAGACATGTCATCCAACCACGCCGTCATGAACGACTCCAAAGAGAACAGAACAATCCCCGAGCTGCCGGACTCACCAAAATCTTCGAAAAAGATTCACGATTCGATTAAGACCGACTTCGTCACAAAATTAGCGGAATCGATCCAAACGCCTAAATTGACTCCGAGGAACACACAGAATTTGACTCAGTTGAAAATCGCTCCGGAGATGAAAAACGGGAAGATACCACCTCCTTCACCATCAGCGACCCCTAGGACTCCTCGGAACGTCCTGGGAAAACCGGAAGAACGACCTCTTCTGGGACCGTCACAGAAAATAGTCATAGTACCTCTGGGGAAAAGCGAGGGAAGAGCTCAAGTTCAAGTGACGGTGGGAAGTACTAGCAGTGACTCCAGCGACGGAAAAGGGACTCCCCCGAGGAAACGAGCGATGAGTTCGGGGAAAAGAAGACCAGACGTTGTCAGACCGAGGGAACCTGGCGTGAGGATGTCACCGAGTCTAAAATCTCTGAGAGGACCTGCAGAGCTGGGGAAGATTCGGTGCAACGCCTCCTGGGCGAGCTTTACCTTCCCGGACCCTTCGTCGACCATGGGACGTCCCTTGAGTGACGTAGTGTCGGTCCGGTCACTGGCGTCCATCGGGATGGGGTCCACGGACGGGAAGAAATTGACGATCCGGAGGGTACCCACGTCTCCCACGGAACTGCTCAATATTGTTGAACCTAAGAAGTGAGTAGAGTATTGATATAGGTATTAGAATAAAACATATCAGTGATTTGATTCGACACTCTTTTTTGACTCAGTAGGATTTATCAGTTTTTTTCAATAACTATAGGCTAATATTGTATTTCTTACATTTTTTCTGGGAGCGAGCTGGTCTAGTGGTAGAGCGGTACTTCGATCTCGAGGTCCCGTGTTCAAATCCCGCAAATCACCAATATTTTAAGTGATAGGCCGCAATCTTTTAGGTTAAGGTGTGGGAAAAATTGCCATGCTAGAGCCTAGTTTGAAAACGTTTTTCTTGCATACGCGTTTCGATCTTTAAGCAATCATCAGTTATGTAAACACATTATGTTTGTTTGTATCAGTTAGAAAAAAAAAAACAAAACGAAAAACACTATACTGGACCATTTAATCTGTGCTACAAATCATACATAAACATGGAATATGAAAATGTTCGTATTTGTTGTTACATAAAATGCATAATGTTTGGTATTAGATCCTGGTAATTTATAGTCTGTATGGTGGAACCTGTCTCCTGACCAGGTCTACCTGGTGACGGTCCATGCCAGTCCCAGACGAAGGGCCAGGAGACAGGTCCCACCATACAGACTATTGAAAAAAAATAGATCTTTGCTAACTAATTCCATCTCTAATATTACCTCGACTTTCAAATTTTGATTTGTGAATTATGTTAATCTTACCTGTTCTCATGTCCATTAAGATATTTACGATCGTTTCGTTAAGCTACCTTTTCACTTATCTATATCACCCCACAATCGATAAACAAAAATATTAAACTAGCACTTAACGTGTCATAACTAAAAACATAAACAAGGTAATAGCAGTTAAACTGTCAGATTAGTTAACATCGCCAATGTCTACATTTGCCAATTTTACAGGGTGTGTCAAATTTTCAACCATGTTAGGTAACTCGAAACAATGAACTTTAACAACAATCGCAGGTGTTAGACATTATCGCGTCCGTGATATTATGTCACATTCGTACTTGAACGACGTTAATGTAAACAATATAATGAGCAAACCATGGGTTGCACGTCCGCTATGTTCTCCATCTAGGAAAACGTGTATTAAATAATTCTCAACCGTCGATTTAATACTTAATCTGAAATTACGATAGTAGGTATTTGTAAGAACAGTGTATAGGTTCCCTGCCACAGGGAAGGTAATAGTTTACTATAAAGTAAATACATTTACGAAATCTGATCAAAAATATATCCGTGAACAAGCAAACTACAACAGTAAACGTTTTCTCCGTTATAATAACGTAAAGAATTTAAATCTACATATTTTTTATGTTTGGGGGGGGATAGGGAAACCCTATTTTTTATCTCCTTAAATATTCCCACAGTTGAAAGTTCCCATAGTCCGATCATACACTGTTTCGCGAACTCGTTTACAAATTGTAGGTTTACAAGTTTGTACCAAACATTCCATCAGAATCGGAAATTTTTCACTCGAGTTATTGTGATAACGAACACCTAAACGATGTCTGTTGGCGTTTTTTGGCCTTGAGGGAAGTCAAAACGAAAAGTAAATCGGTTCCGGAGACTTTGCCATGAGACCTACAGTAAAAGATTACTCCCTTAGGAAATTCCTTAAAACTAATAGGGTAAATATAATGTTAGACTGTGTTCTTTTAAAATGAAATCGGCTACAACTGGTGCACTTATATTAGGCTACCGCTTCAGTATTCCAAAGTCAAAATTATCTATTACGTCTATTAAATCAATAAACCAAATAAAACAAATGGGTATTTTTATAGTGTGTGGAAATATAGCTGAACCTATACTTTCTTACGTTATCAAAATAGGTGGACCAACAGTATAAGGTGGGACCGGAATTATCAGGTTGCTAATTATTTGATCTTATCGTGTCAGGAACAAACAGACAAACTATGTAGGGTTGTGCAACCTTAAACCTTACATGTGCTGGAGAAGTTTTTGAGTTTACATCCCATCGTAAATTCTATTAAATTTCAATGACGAAAACTTTCCCTTATATCGCCCTTCCTTTTAATTTTCGGAATTCAATTGTTTAAATTTGAAGGATATATTAAAAATAAATCGGTTGTTGTCCTGATAACATGGCTTATCCATAAGCACATTTCAAACAAATTTATCGAATGTCATGATGATAGAACATTGTTTAACATTAATACAATATAACCTCGATAACATGTAGACTATCTCAAGGGGATTTTCAAATAAGACTTGGTATCAAGGTTGACTTACTATCAAGGTTTACAATAACACGTGTATAGGGATGATCTATATATTAATTACATAAGCCGATTCTTTGCGTCAAAATATTGTTAAAATGTTGTTTGGTTGAAATCATAGCTACACGTAGTCTAGCAAGTTAGCATTTCAGAGCAATCGTGATTTTTTTTCGTTGGAGAATTTTAATTGCCTTTGAATGTCAACGAACTCAGATTCTTCTGCAACAACTGGTTTGATTCAGGTCAACCTATAAGTTTTTCGTCGTCCCAAAATTTCCAGAATATTTGTCGTCTGTAGCATATTGTAAGTATATTTTTTCAATATTCAAATTCCAATAAAAATGTCTGTAGAAAATATGATACTTTATTACTTTGTTCGGACGTGTAAAAGGGTTGTTAGTTTGTTGTTTGGTGGTCGTCTGGATTTTATATTAGAAAGTGTTCGAGATTTTAAACATATTTTAGTAATATACAAGCGAAAATCAAAAGAACCGAGTTTTAAAGTTTTATATTAATCTTAATTGAATATGTTAAGATAAGACAGAAACTAACTGTAAAATTAAATCATGAATATTTGGCTATATTAGATGGCATGCAATGTAAATAATTGTGATGCTTTTAATCAGGATTCAATGTTAGGTTGAGAAACAAAATAAAATTTCATAGGCCCTTTTCTGGTAATATAAAAATTAGGTATAAAAACTCTATACATACCCAAATTAGAACTCTTACTTAGGTTACGTAGAAATAAAACTGTATTATTTTGTCTGGCTCCACTTTGTATTCATAGAGGAATATATTTTATGCGATTATTACAACAGATTATGTATTAGAATCGAAATCGGTAAGTTACCGAATACCATTTGCACGACAGATGTGCAAACTTCATAAGTAATTCCCTTACGTGCGATATGGTTATCTAATTTTACTGCCATATGTGGCTCTTCATATCTTAATCAGATATTTTAATTAAATCACGTTGTTTATTTATTTTATTCATCTATATATATGAGAGTACATTATTTGTGCGACAGTTAACTTGGCCGTCACGCCAGTTGATTGTCGTTTTAATGTAATAATAAATACGAAGGACCACTTTGTCGACAAGCCGTTTGTTTGGCGATCGTTTGGAACGACGGTCAACTGGAATTACGACCAAATAGCTTGATGGACAACTGGACGGTGGGGACCCATATCTAAATTACCTTCCATATTAATCTTTAATTTGTCTTATGAAATAAATCAATACAATAACGGAAAAAAGTAAATTCTTGTTGTACAATTGCTTGTTTTATCTCACGGTTGAGTTAAATATTTATCGTTATCGTATTTCATCCCGAGATAGCCGAATAATTGTTTAAAACTTTACGTCTCTGAATTTTTGGAGGTACGACATTAAACCCAGTATTTTGATAACGTAGTTTTCTTTGAAATCAATAGACCTGACTAAACAATCTGCAGGTCACAGTCGACCAGTCCACTTTAGCAAGCTCAGCACAATCATTAACCTCCACCTCGTAGAGGTATTTAAATTTGATTTGAAACACGTGATCTGCAATCGTGACGTCTGACGTCATGTCAGATTTGGGAATGTTGCTGCTAATTTGTCTACGTGGGGAATTTTTAGTTAATTCCCCTACTAAGGGATAGCCTGTGGTACATTCAATCCCATTACCCTCCCTAGAGAGTCCTGTGGGTCATTTTACTCTTTTTACCGTACACAGAGTGAGCCTTTGGGACTTTTCACGCCCATTTCCCTACACAGGGAGAAACTTTGGGGCTTTTCACGCTCATTTCCCTACACAAAGAGTCCCTGGTGGGAATTTTTATGTCCATTTTCCCTCACAGAGAGTCCCTGGCGAGACTTTTCATGCTCATTTCCCCACACAAAAAGTCCCTGGTGAGACTTTTCACGCTCATTTCCCTACACAGAGAGTCCCTGGTGAGGATTTCACGCTCATTTCCCTACTCAGAAAGTGTCTGTGGGACATTTCACACCCATTTCTTTAAGCATGGAGTGCCTTTGGGACTTTTCGCGATCATTTCCCTACACAGGGAGAACCTGTAAACTTTTCACGCTAATTTTCCTACACAAAGAGTCCCTGGTGGGAATTTTCACGCTCATTTCCCCGCGCTGTTCTGCAGCTCGTGTGTGTGTTTAGCCTACAAACACTGATATCAGTCAGGGCCTTGCAGATAACATCACTGTCGTCTCTCACCTTGCCTTATCAGCTGACATCTGCCCAGGTGTCCAAACCACATCAGCTGTCTACATTCCTATAAAACTGTTTACATGACATCCTGATAGCTCGAGAGGATTTAATTGTAGTCTGAACAGGGAAATAATTGGTGCCTAAATTCTATTGAGAACTACTTGAATATTAATATCGTTCTGAAAATGAATGGGTGGGACATAATATCCAAAATTGTTGTTTTGGTTTTAGTACTCAATGGAAAGATGTTAAGTGAATTAATGCATTCATTCATTCATTAGAGAAGGCCTCCGGTGTTGTTTCATTTTGATTGTATTGCTGTGTTGTATTATGTTAAGGATAATTTAAATTGTCTTATTTTAATTTTGATGATTAGTATGAGTCCTTAAAATGCTGGAATGAGATTTAAATATTACATATATTTCCGTGCAAGTGGTGTTAACTTTGGACACTTTAAAGTTAACTGATAAGTGTGTTAGTGGAAATCGTTTACGGTATTTATAATTCAAAACTATATAATCGTTTCTCATCTTTTATGCGGAAATTACTTTGTATTAATAGAAGGAGAGGGAGGTAACTAATGAAGGTTTTATTAGTCAAGGATTCTTCTAAGAACATAATTATCAAACTGTAAAAGTGTTTAGAAAGTAATACAGTATGTTAGAAAATAAGTTGTTTATAGTCCCCATTTGGTCATGATGACGGAGGGAAATATTGAGTTATTCTGGCTACAAGGTTGGTAGCAGTGGCCACTCACGCACGTAGGTTAGGTTAATAGTTCTAATCATGTCATCTGCCGTTGTTGGCCAATAAAATAGGCTATTCTTCAACGTGCGTCGCCATTCATAGAGTAGCCACTGCCACTGATATACCATAACCATATTATGGTACCCATAACCATATTATGGTACCCATAACCATATTATGGTACCCATAACCATATTATGGTACCCATAACCATGTTAAGGTACCCATAATCATGTCATGGTAAAGTCAATGCCTCTTCTCATGGGTAATTTGTATAGCCTATATTCAATAGTTTGGCCAATTTTGACATCATATTTTATATAGTTTTTTATTTTTATTTTAAAACCTGGAATTTAAGAAAAAAAATATGTCCTGTTAGTACAATAGGCCTACTATTAATGCACAAAATCTAATTATTTTCTAAACTGAGCCCAGATTTTCCTTACGAATTAGCTAATGTTGAATGAACGTTATAAATAATTGATTGTTGTATCTTTAACTTTGGTTGTAAAGTACTTCATATTGTGGCATTCTCTTTTTGCTTAGGTAACATGTACGAATCAAAATTATATTTTTAAAAGTTGGTGAGTTGTAATTACTGTATCTATTGAGAAAAACATGAATTTCCAGATTTTAGTACCTTTTATTGACATTTATGTGGCTCCAAAATGTTCCTCAATCAGAACGTGTACCACTTTGTTAGGTAAAGGAGGGAAAAATCATTAAAAATTAAAAATTTGTAACAGGTATCACGACTTTTAGTATGTTGATGTTTTACTATTTTAAAAACAGCAAATATCATGAACCCATGTAGACCCTACCTTGTTTCAGGCAAATTCGCAACAATTATTAAAAACAAGGTTTAGAATATTCCTAAAATAATTTAATATGGTACCAAAAGTTTTAATAGATCCAATAAATATTACAATGGTATCTATTAATCAAGTGCTTCAATAAAATATAGCCTTTTAATTACCCGCAATAACACTCGATGATTTTTCAACGGAAATTTTATTGAGTGCTATCAGTCCGGAATTAATGCTTACCTATAATAAGTTAATTGCCCGTTTAACACTACTCGACTGAAGTGGGCCTAATGTCAGACACTTTTGTTGATAGTAGTTATCACTACAAGTAGCTGCTTATCAATGGTGATAATGGCTTGTAGCTCCTGCCTCATACTCAATTATTATCATAATTATCACCCACCCTTATGAAATTCAATGACATTTATTGTCCCAGTACGCTTTGAGTCCAGGTTAGTTTTCACTTTACTTCAGACTATATCTAGGGGTTGCGGAATTCACTCTTATCAAATTCATTTGTGATTTGTCGGGATTTGATCCCGGGACCTTTAGGACCGAAGTCCCGCGCTTTACCACTAGAAAAGCTCGCTCCTCGGATATAGTGACCTAAACCATTGTGGAATTTATATCGTTAGTAAACTCAAAGTAATTAGGACTTTTTAATACTATTTTTCATCTCTATCTACGCCATTAACATTTTTTTACGTTTTGGAAAGGAACGATCCAAACCCTGGTCTTGTCTAACGTTGACAATTTGTTAGATACCATCATTAATTCATAGCCAAAAACGAATTGCATCTGAATCCAGTGACGACCTCGCTTTCATAAGGTTTTAAACAAAAAAAATCAAATATAAATTTTACAAACATTAGCTAGAATCACTAGAATTAAGCCAGGCCTATATGTAAACCCGTGTAACGTAAACAAATATGGAAAGATTAATTACTTACATTGTTGATTAAATTCACTAAATTCTCACAATTATTTAAATGCTCCGCGTTTTGCCAGATTATATACACTGTTTACAAAGTGTAACAAACCTATTTCATTTCGTATGACAAAAAATCAGTATCATACTTAGTTCAATAATTTAACACAGTAACCTAATTAATATCACACCATAGTTTCGTGTTAGGTACGTGCAGAAAAATCAATGATAGCCGATACAGAATAATCTAACAAAGAATTGATTCCAACAATTACAACTATCTAGGGTCAAAAGCCACTGTAATAACTTAGAATGCAATATCTGTCCAATAACTCGCAAGAAGTCAATTAAGATTTACTTTACAGCTAAAGATCAGCAGTTCATCACAAATCATAATTCGTTCGTTCAGAGTAAAAAGCCCTTAACAATTATCATTGTGTACACAAAACACACAAAACGTTTAAACACCCCCGCCACGGCAAACCTACAGACTTCGGGAATTTCAATTTTAAATTATTACATTTTTACTAAAATATTTCCTTAACGTTTCAGAATTATTTAACCCACATATAAATTACATGAGGCTTAACGATTTGTATAATTACAAATTACATGTTGTAATTATGTTACAACATGAATTACTTAGTTTTGTTGTTACGTGGAAGGAAAATAGTTTTTTAGTGAAATCTTAATAGCTCATAATAAAATAGCTAAATTTGACAAATTTAATCAAAATGTATTTATAAACAGGCAAACTACAACGATTTATTTCTTCTCCATAATCATAAAATGGGAATTTTAAAGGCACCGTTTTTTTTTTATATTCTCCTTAACTATTAATCATACACATTAATATTATCATTTTGTTTTGAGCTCTACAACCTTTTTTCAAAAAAAGTAGCGGAAATAATAATGGAAAAGCCAATTTTGCCCCCATGAAATCCCCTATCCAGTTCCCATAGTTGAGTTCGAAATATTCTATAGTTTTTCGTGCACTCGTTTGTTTAAACGTATGTTTACACGATTGAACAAACATGGATCTTTACTCAGAATTAACTTGCTCACAGGATGCATATACGAATTTAGCCTAAATTTTTATTTTATTTTTATTTTTCACGGGTCTAGGTTTTTTATGCCTAAGGCAATAGCGTCTTCCCTATAGGGAGAAATCGCTAGAACTATCTAAACTAAGATTTATCATTTGATAAAGAGCATGAAAAAACTATCTTTGATGTAAATAGGCAAACAGGACTTATTTCCATGTAGCTGCGCAGTTCTGGAGTGCATGGTGTGGTGTTTTTCGTCGTCATCTGCTGTAAGGATGTTATCAATTATTAGTGACATTGTACCGACGGCCACTGATACAACACTAACAATCGAATTAAACGATCACTTGGCATTTTCGGTTGCTATTGCTTCGACCTGTCTGGCAGTTGTTATCTATTTTAATAAATGTCTACAACGCAAATCTCTATAAATATATAGCAACAACTACTTATACCTGTTGTAAAATCGTTTTTCGCATACTGGTAGACTATTGTCATTTTTTAAAAAATTACTTTGTTAATTTAATAGCGAGGAAAGTCGTAAACAATATATTAACATAGTATTCATTAAAGTTATAACCGTCCATTCAATCAATCAATCAATCAATGAGATGGGGACGCCACAGTGTAGAATGGTGTGAGATGATTTGTGTAGCTTTGTTACTGACTAAGATCAGCTGTTTAATTAGCCATAATCATTGATAAGCCCAGTTATAAGGAACAGCTGGGTACAGTTTCGAACCATAAATAACCAACTGACTTTTCTCAGGATCGAACCGGCGACCGTTGAATGTCAGGCGAGCGTTATAACAAATCTGATACCCGATGTATATTTTCATTAGTTTAGGCTAATCCCAAATATATTACTATTTTGGTTCTTGGTTTGGCTAACCATCTGACGTATTTGATACATGAATTTTTGAGGGAAACAATAAATTGCGCAAACTTTTATAATTACAATCTTGGTAGGCTATTGATTTATATAGACCTACATGAAAATATATCAATTTACTTAACTGTTTACGCGTTAAGTAAGTTGGTATATTTTTTAATCGAGATTTTTCAAGTAGCGAGGTCAAATTTCCGTAATTATTCGCCAATAAATTATAGTTTCCGATAACTCGACAGTTTCAAAGTATTCTGTCAAGTTTTTACGAGACATAATCACCACCGCAGTCTAGCGGATATATTTACGAGCGTTTGTCTTGCAGATAACCTCAAGCTTATGACCTCATCGTAGATATCTGCATCTCTACTGCGCGTCTGAGCGTCATATGGTAAACAATAACACTGAGCAGTACAAATGAGAGGTTTAAAATCGCTATTATTCTAGTTGATATTTTTTTCCGTTGTACGGCTACTATGCATAGTGAATAACTTAACTGTGCCACAATTATATTTGGCATCCTTCACTCATATTTGGGTTAAAATACGCACCTAGGTGGTATCCCCATCTCAACGATTGACAATTGATTGATAATTGATAATTTAATTGTTATCTCAGAAACTTAGATTTTAGAGAAATTTAACTATTTTCTTAAGACATAAAAATATGAATTCCTCTTTTTCAAGAATAATTAATATTTTTTATTGAATACCTTTTTTCTCCCCAGTTACTCATTTAGGTTACAGCGGGTTACACTACCGGATAAAAATTTTTTTGCTGTGTATATTCTGCATCCTATAGCTCATTAACTACTAGGTTTGAAGAAGAAATAGCAAGATAAAAGAAGGCTTGAAATCGCATCTACATTCTAAAAATATTATACGATACTCGTACATATAAAACAATTCGAATTTTTATTTTTCAAAAATAGTCGCAAACAATTGTGGATAACTTTAAAATATGTTACAAAGCACCCTGTGTTTTGTGGTATTTTTTTAAGAATATATATGTAATTTTAAGACCTATTTCTCTTAGCATTTCCTCTTCAGACTTACTTGTTTAGGAGCTATAATATAGGATGCAGAGTGTGTGCATAGCAAGCCACTTTTCCAGATTTAACACGCTGTAGCTTCTAAAAGAGTGGCAAACAAATTAAATATTAAAAGCTTTTTAAAATTTAATTTATTTTCTTAAACCCTCATAAAATACAAGGTAGTAAATTTACAATATTTTAGTTAGCCGCCATATTTGAAAATGGCGGTCATTCTTGAAAAAGTGGAATTAGTATTTTTTATGTAATAAGTAAATAGTTGTGAAGTTCTCCGTGTAATAAATAGTTTTCTCTAAATCGAATAGTTTCTTAGGAACCAATGGTGGCAAGTTGAATTGTTCACCGTGTATATTTTATACGAAACAATACAAAATCCCAAATTATGACGCATACTACAGATTATACACTCGAAACATGTTAAACAGTGAATACGTGTGGCATCGTCCCCAATTACCTCCTTGAGAAAATACTGTTGCTAGTGTAATTGATAAATAAGCGAAGGCGCTCGACGCAAAATACACACACAGGGGTAGCTGAATTGCTGTCTGCCCCTTACTGATATAAAAATACCATGTTATAATCAAATCGTGCGTTACTAAACATCATTTAGGAGACAACTGTTGAGTAAGGAATATCTAAATAGCTTTAAACAAGTGAGTAAAGTTAGATTGCATTTTGGCGAAAAGAATTCATATTCATTATTTATATTTAGGTAAAAGTACCGGTATTTAGAATTACAGAACTGTTTTTCAAAATGTTAAATAAATACCACCACTGGGGCAAACCTGCCTACTTACCGAATTTCAATTTGCCTGATAAAAAATGTTAATAGAATAGTATAAAATGAACCAATTTGCCAAATAAGATCAATATATATTAAAAAACAAGCAAACTACAACAGTTACATATTCTTCATAGGAATAACATGGACATTTTCAATTTACAACTTCGTAACCAATTAAAGTACATAAACGCTTCAAGATTCTAAAATTATTTCTTTTATTGAGCTCACTTGTTAACAGTTTTCAAGCTAATTTATAATAACTACTGTATTGTAGTGACGTCCAATGTCCAATGCCAGTAACTTTTTTTTTTAATTTAATTCATCCCATTAAAATCACTCTGTACTCTAAATTATCAGCACTAGGTAAGATTATCCTAATGTTACGTTATAATCTTAGGATTAACTTATTATATCAGTTTAGCTTTAGCTAAATTAACACGATAACCTGTTATGTAAATCACACAAGTTTAAATTAAAATACATATTCAAACTGTAATACTGATTCCTATAAGTTCACAGTTGAATAAATGATTCTTTCCGTAATTTCGTACAATAAAGTTCAAATATTTAACTAGACATTTCAGCAATGAACATAATTTGTTTTAGTGGTTTATAGAAATACCTTTAGGTTATTGAAATCAGAGGTTACTCTTTGTAACTTTTCTTTTTTCGCCCTATACATTCTAAGATATTTTTTGCAACTTCATCAGCAAATACAAATCAAACCTTGATTTTTAACCTTACACTTTATGTGTAAGGACAGCTTGGTTTTTAAGTGCAAAAGTTCGTTGGAGTTAGAACATAGAAATTATCTTCGCGGACATAAGTTAGAAATTAGAGTATAAATATACAGTAGAAACTCAGTAACAAGACTGTCAATAGCAAGTCACCCTTGATAACAAGTGTAAATTTCCAATAATTTTAATTTTGTACACATTTAATTGCAAACCTCGATAAGAGGTATATTAAGTCTTATTTGATAATCCCCATGTTTACTTGCTATCGAGTTTCTAATGGATAATAATGCATTGTTTTACCATGCATTACTTAGATGTATGATAAAGCAATAAATTAGTTTCCAATCGCCAATGGATTTTATCTCAGTGATAATTTACATATTTTATGTCATACGGCAAACGCCAATTTCAAAGATTAACACGCAAACAATAAATTAAATCACGGGTTTTCATCTAAGCTTAACTTAACCGTACTTATAATATTGATCCCAACATGACGAAGATGCAAGACAAGTATTAATTTCGCATCCCTCTAGGCATAGCCTGAAGTAATGTGTTTGAACTTAGTTTAAGGCGGCCATGGTAAAACGGTTTCGTGCTACAACCTAGCGTACTAGGATGTAAATGTGGGACTTAAAAAATAAAATTATTTTATTCTTTACCAAGTTTTAACCAAAACCGCCATTTTCTGTGACTACAACTCCCTTGGTTACTGAGGTGGACTATACATAGAAGACTCCAATCTGAAGTTCTGAGACCCATCGTACAGTGAAAGTTTACTTTCGTTTTAAACACGTGTTCTATTCGCCTCGGGTGCAAGCAAGATTGCCAATCTTCATAGTAATCTAACATCGCACATATATTTACCTTTCTGCATGAAATTGAGTCTAAACACGATAATTCATTTCGAGAATAACTATTAGTTTTGCCAATACCAACTTTTTAATACACGCTTCATCAACCTACGATGTTTTTAGGCTAATAATTCTTGTATATTTAAAGATTAATGAATTTTCTACATATCATTGAGTTTATATTTTTGATCATTTACAGTATGAATAAAGGGGGTTCTCGCTGTTTATGATTGTAGCTTTAAAAGCACAACTAGAATGATTAGTGCATGCCTTAATGTAGAAGGTTGCTGGTTTAATGCTGTACTGAGAAAATTTTTATGTTTTTTAATGGTTCTAAACTGGGCAAAGTTACTATAAGAGTTACTATATCCGCTTGGGTACTATCAAGGTCATAAGCTTCAAATCAATGGTTAGGCAAAAGAAAAAACTGATCGTAGTCAATAGCAAAACTACATATCACCTTTGACTACATTCTGGCCTTTCTCCGAAGAGGCATAACTCCGAAAGACTCTCTAAAAGAAAAGTTTTTATAGCATTGCTTTTTAGATTAATGAATAATGCGCAATGCCTGACCGGTCACATTTTTCCATGCATTTTCCATTTATTTCGGAGTAGTGATTTTCGGAGTTATGTCGCACTCCTGAATTCCCTCCCCAAGTGGAAGTGGGAAGTACAGGTCACGTATTGTAGGCATAACTCCGAAAGACTCTAAAAAGTTTTTATTGCATTGCTTTTTGGATTAACGCCTTTCAGTGCAGTGTCCAAACATTCTTTCCGTGCCTTTTGCTTTTTCGGAGTAGTATTTTCGGAGTTATGCCGCACTCCTGAATACCCAAGGTCCACCAAGTGGAAGTAGGAAGTACAGATCACGTATTGTAGACACGTGATCATTTCAGTATTCATCAGTGGCTGAATGGCTTATCAGTATGTAATCTGATCGATCAGGATGTCAACCGTACTTGTTGCTCTACACCTGTCTTGAATTGATCGACTTGCGACATAACCTGCACAGTGCACACCTCTCCGCTGTGAAAGGTGATCTAATTAACATTGGTGGTTGGATGTGCAGTGTGCACTATCGATTTGGCTTTGAAGAGGTTTTTTATTGCAGTAAAATTGTGTATATTCGATGGTTACTTGTTGGATAATTTGGATGAAGTCATGCTTTACGTAATCAAACATTTTAAAGTATAATCTGTATGATGGAACCTGTCTCCTGACCCTCTGTTCTCTGGGACCTTTTGGTTTGGAGGACCAGGTGACAAGCTCCATAATACGGACTATAATTTTGAGCCAAGAATGCTGAGCGTAGGTTTTGCAAAATGGAAAAATACAAAACATTCTTAACTTTTTCATAAGAATTTGGTACATGGTTTTAGTTACGCAAAAAGGATGAATGGATTTCCAATATGAGCGCATCCTACAATTTATACAATTCGCATATCAAACATAAATAATTGAACAAAATATTTTTATCTAATCCTATTTAACAGATTTTGCCATACCAAATCGATGCCCATTTTCAAAAAGTTAAGACAAAACAGGAAGCATTTTTTTGATTGTGGCCATTAACAAGACCAAAACAAGATAACGAGGAAAAGGTAATTCTATTGAATATGGCAAACAATAATAAAAAATTTTACCTAGAGAATTTATTTAGACCATTACCTTCAGTTTTTGCACAAATCTTGCAGTTCTTTACCCTTTGAACCCAGTTATACCCTGATTAAATTCACTAACTTTGGGTTTGTGTTTTTGAGTTTCTATACCAATGCTTTTTCAAGGGTTGGCCAAAACGTTAGTCTTGTTTCTATCAAACGTCAACCTTATCTCCGATACTACCAATGATAACCCAATGACAATTGGAATCTGTGTCCAGAAACGATCTCGCGAATCGAACCCATCAATATGTTTATATATCGATGATCGAACCAGTGTCCTTTATATTTGACGGTAAACTCTATAACCGCTCGGCAACCCAGACAACATGCAGGTTATCCTAGATATTTATTGTATCTAATAAATTCCAATGGTTGTTTACACTTCTAAAAATCCCACTGACATTGACCTAACAAAATCAAGGTCACGACATCGGGGTGTGATTGCCAACTGGTACAAGGACTGCGACTGGGGCATCCTCGCAAACTTGAGCAGTAAAAAAAGTCGGTTGTATATCCGAGATCCGAGAACATTCTCTTTCAAGACTATTTTACTATTTAGATAGTTTTACCAAGCCTAAGGAAGGACTTTGAGCATCCTTGTCATGGAGTCATTACATAGCTTTTTTTAGTTGGTTGGATTTGAACCGTAAACCCCAAAACAGAAGACATTCTATAACCCTTAGAACTTGAACATCAGCCTTGCGATCTCGTATACTTGTATACCCCGGATCCAGGGGTATAAATATAAAATATTTAATTTGTCTTATAATAGTTTTACAGACAGTTAAAACCTCACCATTTCAGTAACCCCACCGTTACTTAACCATGGGATAAGTTTAAGTTTGATCTGAAAACCCTGTATTTCAGATCCAAAAGTCTACTACAAATTACAGCATCGAAAATGATTGTCATAAGGCGAATTTCATTGTTTGGTCTTTAAATTCAAAGAGTTAGAAAGCAAGAATTCGCATAAAGCACTAATTTCGGCAGTATAATTTAATCAACTCGACGGTGGTAATTATTTTCGGGGGTCCTAACCTCACTAACTGGATGTATTCTCGTACACCTCCCTAGCCACCAATCTAGTGGACCCTCTTTCCCTTTATTCGACTATAAATCAAATTTGCGCGGGAGGATACGTCCATCAGCCGTCAGGACTTGCACAACACCCAGCTGATAGCATCAGTGGAACCAGCTGACTATGGTTTAGCTATAGAGGTTATGTTTAGTAAAAAATAATGTTTGGATTTTCCAGAATAGTCGTTTCTGTTTAGATTTTATGGCACTGTTTGTGCTTTCGTTACAGTCCGGGACTTCGGTTCATCGGGGACCAGGTCCAAACACCGCGATCAATAATAGGTTTGTTTTTCGATAGTACTACCACAGACTATATATTCAATAAATTTTTCTTTTTCAATATTTAATTCTTTCGTCTATGGCACTACTATCTTATGGTTCGAATCACATGCAAGTCAAACAACCAAAGCATGACAACTAGAAGTACTAAATACTTGTGTGGGTGAATTAATTTAAACGTGTATTTTGGGAGAGTTTAGTCTTAGAGTTGGAGATGTTACATAATTTTAGCTTGTTACTTGGTGTTCTAATTTCTAACTTAAGATTCCAGGACGATATTTGTTATCAATGGATAATAATCTGAGCTTATTTATTTATGTAGCATTTGTAACCGAAGTATTTGAGTGGTTAACTAAATTGTTAGGCCTAGTAAGTCCATCTGATTAACAAGTTTATCTCAAACATTTCATGGAATATTATTTGGGTAGGTTAAGTTTATTTGAACTTTATTTTCTCTACACTCAATACTGTACACATCCTTAATCGTTAGTATTATAATAAAAGTTAGCAACTTGTTTGACTAAATTTCGTTGAAACCTTTTTAGTTCACCATTATCACCTAAATATGTAAACGTGGTTAATGAGGAGTATGATCCTATCAACATTTTTTGGCTACTTTTAACGACCGCCCAACAAGGAAGATAGGCTCACTATTGGCGATAACCTGCTTTTTTGACAGTTGATTCCAGTGTTTAGTTTGTTTTTACAAAATTCTGATGACATTTGTCTACTGAGTAAGTTTACTCAGGTTTATAATGTGAGTACAGTAATGTTTTAAGTCTTTTATCCAGACCAGTGGCATTTATTAATGTTTTTTTATAAGGGAACGGTCAATACTCTGGTCTTGTTACAATCTAACGTGGTAAACGTTTGTTAGGTAGCATCATTAATTGTTAGCATGATGTGAAATGGTATCTGGGTCTAGTAACGTACTCACTTGGAATCAAAACAACGACCTTCAGATTTGAAGGCGAGTCATTTTCAGTCACATTCATACAACATCTATATGGTTTTTAAAGTTCTATAATTATGTCGACTGTGGAAAATATTTCGTGTTAGAGTCCAGTTAGCTCATTAAGCGAAAGTTAATTTTTTTTCAAGTTTTAAAGGAAGGTCAAGTGTGTGCACCATGTCCACCCTCCATTGTGTTAAAGACGCGCCTTCTGTCAATCTAGTGATTACTACGTCTACGTCACTCACGCAACTAAATTATATACAGATACGATATTCACGTAACACAATTGAATTGAATACATACCTATTGTCCACAAACGCAGTCATAAACTCTACCCAATTTCGCGTTTAATCTTTTAGTTTCAGTACGGTTAGCATGTAAGATATAACTGTCTAGTACGGCCGAAGATGTTTGCAGTAGGTTAAAGCGATGAAATATGGTCAACAATTACGTAGCAACTAAGATATGCTGGTTCGAAAATCTGAACGTTTCTTTAAATCCTATTGGTCAGGCCGCTGGGTATTTAATCCAGTAGATCCATTAAATTCTGGAAAATGGATTCTAATTTTAATCCAGCGAAGGATGAATCGCGCCCGTTCAAGATGGGTACGATAACCATAATCTCTCGGTTACCCAACTATAGTCTGTAAGATGAAACTTGTATCCTGGCCCTTCGTCTATCTGGGACTAACCTACGCCCATTAGCCAGTCCCCAGGTAGATGTACTCATCATAAAGACATCAAAGATTCATGAACGTGTGATTATACTGTAGCAAAAACGCTTTTTACAAAAGACAAACCAACCACAATTTTTTTAAGCTTAAGAAGCTAACTAAAAAGAAAAACAATGCCTGTAAGTTACAGAATAAACCCCAAAAGTGGAAATAAAAATACACGAATCAATACAATGCACTAAAATAAAGAGGAACAGCTTAGAAACTGTTTAAACACAAACTAAACACAACAAAGGTAAAGATCGGTTTCTTCAACCACCTTCCGCTACAATACGCCACCACTTTGTCTACAATTGTCCATTGATGTAGATTAGCGGTATTGTACGTTAATGCTGATCCTAATTGGCCATTAGCTTTAGGCACTCACTACCGCCAGTGTTACGGTCGAGTTACCATCTCAATAGTCAATCAACGCCACCGTTTCTTGGACCTTAGACAACACATTTTAGAGGTTAAGGACTAACAAGAATGTGTTATCACAATCAGTGAAAATATTCAACATGTAGTGCAGTAAAAATAAGAGAAAAATTCCATAAACCTAAAAAAATTAGCACAACCGGGGAATTTGGTACAGATGTTGGGTGTACCTTCCTTTTGAACATACTAAAAGTCCCCTAAAATTGAAGCTGTGCTACGGCCGCCATTTTGGAAAATGGCGGCATATTTCTGTATTTTTCGCTATAGTGACTTTATTATTAGAGATACAGGAAAAAGCTAAATATACAAAATGTAGGTAATCTAAAAATACACATTTTTTGTATTTACCATCTTTCTCTAAACCCAACGGTTTTTGAGTTATTTGTTATTAAGTATAGATAGTTTTTTTCTATTTATCAAAAATAGGTGAAACACATGGAAATTGTCCGTTACTTTCTAGGATTATGATAATTTATCCTATTTAGTTAAATAGTGTGATACTATAAAATCTTAAAATTTAAGCTTATTTTATGAGTAAAACAACTATGCCACAGCAAACCTGCAGACTCAGCAAATTTCCTTTTGATTGGATGTTTTATTAATTGTATTTAAATAAAATCAGATTCAACAGGTACCTAGGTTTGCTGCTACAGGTAGGTTATTATAGTGTGTTTTTTTAGTAAAATATCAATAACTTAGTAAAAAATAATTAATTTTCCAAGTTTGATCATAATAAATCTATAAACAAACAAACTGCAACAGTTAACTAATTCATAATAATAGCATGGTAGCTTAAGATTTACAATTTACAAATTTAAATATACAAATTTTGGTTGTGTTTACTAAAAATATGGCGATTATTCGTCACGATTCGAATACTAACCAAAGGGGTTTTCAAAAGGAGATGAAGTAAGTAATTTAAGTACTGTAATATTAACTCGTACCAAGTATCGGAAATATTGTATGGAGTGAGGAAATCAACCATATTTTGTAAACTAGTCATATTAATATTTTATACTCATTTGTACCCATTTAATAAATTAACATTTTAATATTTTGATGGCACTACCACTATCACCCTGATATCAACTAAGTGGGATGAATAATTGTCGTAAACCTTGAAAGTAACCGTCGATTGCGATGGGTTTTACCGATTTTTGATAAATAAAACTAACTATACCATGCTTATTTAGTCACCAACATGAACTAGACACGAAAAACACCCTTCCAAATTTACAGTGGGATGTCAAGTATAGTTAGTTAGTTAGTGTGGTGGTGCCATCAAAATACTAAAATGTTAACTATTAAATGGATAAAAAATAAGATAAAATTTTAATATGACTATTGCGTACTTTACAAAATATGGTAGATTACCTTACTGCATACAATATTTTCGGTGCTTGGTACGAATTAATATTACTTAAATAACAGGCTCCATCTCCTTTTGAAAACCCATTTGGTTAATATTCTAATCGTGACTAATAATAGCCATCTTTTTAGTAAACACAACCAAAATTTGTATATTCAAATTTGTTTATTGTAAATTTAAAACTCCCATGCTATTCTTATGAATTAGTTAACTGTTGCAGTTTGCTTGTTTATAGATATATTTTGATCAAACTTGGAAAATTAGTTATTTTATAGTAAGGTATTGATATTAAAAAAAAAAAAAAACTATAATAACCTTCCTGTAGCAGCAAACCTAGGTACCTGTTGAACCTAATTTTATATATATACATTTTTTAATAAAACATCCAATCAAATGGAAATTTGCTGAGTCTGCAGGTTTGCTGTGGCGGAGTTGTTTTACTCATAAAATAAGCTTAAATTTTTAGATTTTATAGTATCACACTATTTAACTAAATAGGATAAATTATCATAATCCTTGAAAGTAACGGTCAATTTCCATGTGTTTCGCCTATTTTTGATAAATAGAAAAAACTATCTATACTTAATAACAAATAACTAAAAAACCGTTGGGTTTAGAGAAAGATGGTAAATACAAAAAATGTGTATTTTTAGATGACCTACATTTTGTATGCTTAGCTTTTTCCTGTATCTCTAATAATAAAGTCACTATAGTGAAAAATACAGAAATATGCCGCCATTTTCCAATATGGCGGCCGTAGCACAGCTTCAATTTTAGGGGACTTTTAGTATGTTCAAAAGGAAGGTACACCCAACATCTGTACCAAATTCCCCGGTTGTGCTAATTTTTTTTGGGTCAAAACATATTTTTACTGTACTAATGTTTGGCCTTACAATCAATTACATTTTAAAGAGGGGTTCGAGATGAAATGGTACCTTTCTATTTCATTTGTGCATGGAACACTTTTACCAAAAGTGAGGGCGATTGACAAATCTTTCCTGTTCCCACTAATCAAAATGTTAGTTGGATAATTAACTTTTTATGCACATTTGTTAGGGATTTTCTTCCAAATCACTATACTCTGTATGATGTAACGTGTCTCCTGATCAGGTCTACCTCGGGTCCAATGGTTTAAGGTCCATGCCAATCCCACACAAACGGAGGGCCAGGAGACAGGTTCCATCATACAGTCTGTACATATTTTTTACAAAACACTGTTATGAGTCATAATATCTGGGAGCTCAAGGTTGGTAACCTTGGCAACTCGGCGTTGTTATCTACGCGGAACAAGATTCGTTTTCTGAGAAGATGGGGGGGTACAATTAAAGGAGCAGACACGAGACACTGTAATTTCCTAAAGAAAAAGGTACTCAAATACCTGCGGAAAAAGAAGTTCCATTGTTTCATACGTGTATGAACGGCATGTTACTAATTGCTTCCAAGGTGTACTTGCAAAGTTTAACTCTCTCGCTCGATTTCTATTAGGGTAATTTATGGTTATAGGTTAGCATCTTATCTTTCTTCCTGCTTCTGTCAGCGTCAACAGCTGTTTACTTTTGAGGTTAGGTTGAACGTGTTCTTCAGTCGGACGGGCGGGACGGGCGTTGCTGACTCGAAGAAACTTTGGTTGACGACGCGTTTGCACCGTTTTGGTCGGCGAAAACCGCTGGCGTCTTTAAAGTCAACTATCTTTGTGACCGCACTTTTCTGAGAACTGTTGTGTAAAGGTTCTGTCTTCGCTGTTGAACAAGAATGTTTCTGTCTTAGAGGGATACGTTGTTATTTTCTGTAGATACGTAGGAAGATTTTTATGGGAAACGAAGTGAGAGCCACATATAGTTATCGAGTGAGGCAATAAAAAATCGAAATTCACCAAGTGGGCCCCAGGCCCAAGTCAGTCCCAGGTAGTGGAAGTACAGACTATAGTCCAAATTTAAACACAACCTACGACATTCTCATTAAGAGCCTCATAGTTTGTTGAACTCTGTGAGAAGTTTTTTTTCTGGCACAAGTTGAGCTGAGGTAATTATAAGGTAATTGACATTCGCAGCGGCTGATGAGTGGGATGAATATCTAATGTGTTGAACCCACGTCCTTGTGTCCTGTACCTACGATATCCTGAGCCCACAGCTCGGCAAACACAATTCAGGAGGCATCGCGTCGAAAAGCTCAAATCCGGAAGGCAGCATCGTAACACAAATTTGGAATAATGTCTCTGGTATAGTGCCTTCAGCACTGCCTAGACATTCACAATATTTCGGAGCAGTGGCGTAGAGACGCCTATTCTTCGGATTAATGTTTTTTTCGGATCCTAACCTAACCTAACCAAACCAACCTTACCTAACCTAAACCAAAACCTAAACCTAACCTAATTTTGACAATGCTTTTCGCAGCAATGCGTGCCGGTGTACTGTATTGGACCACGCGTCCAAAAACATAATCGTCCTAATAATGTTAGAAATATTTTACATTACGATAGGTGGAGTAAATAAAACCATCGACTAAAGTTGGTTTTATTTATTATCTTCTTAATGATTAAAAATAAAAAAAGTTTGATAACTGGTTTGAGTAGAGGAAACCAAGACCGGAAAAATAAGCTTGTGTTGAAAATTAAAAAACTAAAAATATAGTTTTTACAGAAGCTTAAAAGTTAAAAAGTGTTTCTATTCACCCCATTTTACGGTATGTTTTATTGGTAGCATAGGCCGTGGCGAGACAAAAGTGGCAACGCCACAGACCCGTCCTACTACCAGCTGTTTTACTAACATAGCGAGCGTCCACGCAATGTTTGTGTTTACACGTCTGTGTTATAACCATGGCAATAGGCCGGTGCGACGTTGCCAAAGGCACCACTAGAAAAACTTGCCACACACCAACGCTATAGCCTGTTCACAGACATTCCGTCTATTAAACCACCTGTGGTTAATTTGTTAATCGAAAAATACTATACTGAATGAGCGACTTACTAAGTGCGCTGCTATCGAAATTCTATTTTCTTCCATACTTATTTTGTTCTTTGATAGTACATCTAATTATGCTACAAATAAATTACAACAAGTTGTCCTTATTAAGTTGACAGGTAACAAAATCGACGAAAATCAGTTAACTTTCATTAGTATACTGGCATAGTTCAACTATTCATTTTATTCAAAGTTTAAACCTAGCATCTGGTTTGAATTACTAAATGCTAGGGTTTATTTGATCGTAATACAATGAAACAGAAATAAAATTCTATGAAACTCAAGGCCCAAAATGTCAGGTCTATTATTTAATTCTGCGAGTTGAAGCGTAGACAGGATCTTATGATGGAGGCACTGATATCATCAGCAATAGTTTACAGTGAAGGACGAAGGGATACAAGGGGCATATAGTCTGTATGATGGAACCTGTCTACTGACCCTCCATCTATCTTCGGATAGTCCCAGGTTTACGGAGGGTCAGAAGACATGTTTCATTATACAGACTCTAGTCAGTGTGACATGTTCTGATGGCATTTATTTGTCTTTGGTGTATCATATGATTGTGCCATTACTGCCATTTAACCAAAAATTTACGTGCTTAACAAGACCAGGTTTTGGACCGTTCTGTTGCCATGAATTTCAATATTGTATTGCCTTACCCGATAACTATCGTTTCCCATAAAAAATCTTCCTACGTATCTACAGGCAATTAGATAACGACGTATCCTTCCAAGACAGAAACATTATTGTTCGCTAAGACAGAACCTTTACACAACAGTTCTTGGAAAAGTGCAGTCACATAAATAGTTGACTTCAAAGACGCCAGCTGTTTTCGCCGACCAAAACAGTGCAAACGCTTCGTCTTCAAAAGTTTCATCGAGTCAGCAACGCATGTCCGACTCCGACTTAAACACGTTCATCATAACCTCAAAAGTAAACAGCTGTGGACGCAGACAGAGGCAGGAAGAAAGATAACATGCTAACAGTAGATATAATACCAGAATATGACCCCACTTTCGGCGTTTTAGAGGCACTTTTAGGGCACTTTTTATAGGGGAAAAATGAGAAAAAATGGAAGAGCTTTTTTTGGCCACTATTTTTAAAGACCCAGCTCTCGACCTATACACCCCTATATAAATTTTCTACTTTTGTTAATACTAAAAATCACGTCTGGAAATGGTGAGCTTTTTATGGCCACTTTTTTAAAGACCCGGCACTCGGCACGCGAACTCGGGTGCGCTCCCGACCCATAGGCACACTTCTGATCCCCAGCGATGACAAACTAAAAGTCTTACGAAAAAATGTTGAAACAAAAATTGAGGAACATCTAATCATCTATACTTCTTCCACTGAAAGTTTTTCTCTGATTGAAAAATAAAAAAAATCCTCGCTTACTCACTTTTTCATGTTTACTCAAAGTAACCTTTTTATATTTTCCTTAATTAATAATTACACACTGGCACAAATTAAATTATATTTATATTGTATTAAACAGTAGTTCATGTAGAATTTTAATATATAAATTTCATGCTATAAATATTTTTATTAGAAGCTAGACCAATGTGTAAGTGATAGGAGGTGCATCACTTTGAACATCATCACGCCCCCGACATTGCCGTGCTGGCAACACCTGGAGTTTGAAACCATTGCTATTGCTGAAATTATATTATAACACATTTACATACAAAAGAAACTGGTAAATGGTTTTAAATTTTTAAACTTTTTTATGCTGTATTATTATGTAGAAGGCCATGTAGTATGTAGGCTGGAATTTTAGCCGTTTTGTTGTATATCAAGCCTTTTTGAGATATAAATATTTTTAAACAATAAAGCAGACCTTTATTCACTAATGCTGATATTATATTACAATGCATTGGCATACAAATGAAAACGGTTTGATTTATTTGTACTCATATAAAATAATATAATTCTTTTGAGTTATAGGGATGTCTGGTGATTAAATCACAAATTAAGAACATTTATAATGGACTTTTAAAATAATGGAATTAAGTATAGACTTATAACATTTTCATGATAACTGTTTGATTTATTTGTACTCATTTAAAATAATGTTAAAATAGTATTTGATTTTTATGTTGTATTATTGTTTTTTATCAAAAGTTGAAACCAATGTAGTGTGCCTAAATGTTTATTTACTGTTTTTCTGTATCTCAAGCCAATAGATAGAATAGGACAAAGAGGTGTTTTTGGTGTTTTACCTATGAGAATAACATGGGGAGATTTTAAGCCACTTTTTAAAAATCGTGCTTACTCTCTATACATTTCTATGCAAATGTCCATCTCCAAAAATATTTCCAATCCCCATTAATTTTTGTATCATGTGAGTTTTGCACCAGTTGGTTTGAAATATTTATAAATATAACGTGTTGCTGGAATCGCCTTAAATGGCAAGAAACATGTAGTCTTGGGACCTCTGGTAAAATATTGGAGTTTTCCTAGTTTGGACTAAATATTTTTGAAAATTGAAAAAAAAATATGTTTTTTACTCAACTATTTTAGCGTCTTGAAACATGTATTACCGAAGAATCAGGCAAATATTTCGTGCCGAAATTATATTTTACCTTACGTGAGAACTTGGAATCATTATTTAAACTCAGTCCTGCTCCACAGTATAATTGCAGGCTTGCTTCTCGTCCCAAGTGGTGAATTGTGTACAGTTTATGTGTGGTGCAAAGACTGGTTTCTCTTTTTAGTTGTGACCAGCTCATTCCTAAGATGCTAGATGGTATCCACTTTGCCTCTGAACATAAGCAAATTGTAATCTTCAGTTTAGGACTTAAAGTTAATGTCGGATGTGATGCCTCTTTGATCAGAAGTTTGGGTTGTGATTAGCTCAACCCCTATCACCAATATCAGCATAGATCCATTGAACTATTATGTGTTATTGTACTTTGTGCTGATTAATATGTGTTTGGTAAATTAGCATGGCACAACACACAATCCCACATCTTGCTAATTGTAGTTGGTAGTTTAGGTGGTCAAAGTAGAAGTAGGGAGCATTGACTTTCTACAATCATGATGAGATATCCAGCCAGAGCCTCAGACTGCAATAAAAAAATAGATGAAAATGCAAACTCTAAAGGCCCCGACCGTGTTTCATACTTCCAGGCTGGAACAACCTTTACTCGGAATATTGTATATAAATTGTTTGTATACATAAGACTCTTGTAGTGAATGTACTCTTCGATGAAAAGACAAAATAAAGATGAAAAACTACTTTACGCAAAGAAGAGAAAGTGATTGTGAAGGGTAGCTATAAACAATCGTATTTTAGTGAGCAATGAAAGTTGCTATAATTATTGGGATTGTTTTGGATAAGTTTATAGATATGCATTGTGTTTACAGGAATTAATCATAGTGGGGATGCCATTTACATCGAGACATATTGATTTTGTTAAAGTGATAAAATGAAGACCATGATAGTGGTGGATAAAGATTTTAATTGTTGAGCAATTGATGTGAGAAGGAGTTTCTTGTTAAACAATAACCTGGAAAACCAATACAACATAATGCATTGTCATCCCTCATTGGTATTGTACCTTACAAGCTCTTTTGTTCTTTACTCATTTTCAAAAACATATAAATTACAAAATAAGCCATTTGTTGTTTATTTTACTGTTATGTATTGTAAGTTTATATATTGAAATAAATGGTTAAATAAATGTAAGTTGAAAAATGAGCCTTATTTTGTCACTAGTTTATTTACATTGATTTGAATCACATTTTTGAACTAACAGATGATTAAATTATTAATTGCATAACATTTGAAACATAGAGATACAACATTTATATTATTAACTGGAAACTATAGATCTATATTATTGTATGAACATAATTTCTGTATTTCATATATGTAAAAGCAATGAGACCATGCTAAATTACAGAATTCAATAACAAAGGAAGTTGATATTGTGCTATATACCTGAGGGTGTAAATATAGAGGTGGGTATTTCCATAGAGACCTAATGATGAATCAGAATGTGAAAGTTCTATGGTAGAAATATCAAGAAAGCAAGAGTGATCATCAGAGGTAACATGGTCATTAGGGAATTCATAGAGAGGGGTCAGTCAGGTTGAACTAGTATATTGCAATGATTCATCCAATATAGAAACAATAGTTACAAATAACCAGAACCAATCACTGAATATTGTAGTTAGTCTTCCTATCCTACTGTTAAAATATGAAACTCATTTTTACATGAGTTAGTGAGTTCATGCCCGGCAACATGAGTGTAATAATGGTTCCAAATGTATTTATCTTATTTTATGGTAGATTTCATTGTGTATACTTACTCTATGGTAAAACTCTTTGAGATCATTTAATATTTAACACACTTAGATTAGTGAATAAATCATCAAAGTGTGATATAAATATGCTGGGTGAAACGTATTAAAACTTGCTATTATGTGTTATTGTACTTTGTGTTGATTAATATGTGTTTGGTAAATTAGCATGGCACAACACACAATCCCACATATTGCTAATCGTAGTTGGTAGTTTGGGTGGTCAAAGTAGAAGTAGGGAGCATTGACTTTCTACAATCATTATCAATTAATTTTATCAATTAAAGGATTGTCAAATGTCTCGGTTTTGCTAACTATGACCTGGTGTCCCGAAAAGGGCTCTTAAGACCATAAGATGACTATACATAAAGTTTGGACTATTGAATGTGATGTGAATTTCACATAAATTTCACACTATTTTCACACATTTCACACCACTATTATGATGTGTTGTGCCTGCATGGGTGTGTTGAGCCATGGATATCATAAACCACAAAGCTATAAGGACGTATGCTAGAACTGATCTAACCTCTGCCAAACCCTGAATACGAGCCTGGAGGCACAGACTTCGGACCAAGGATCAATAATTGTAAATAGACAAACCTGCATGATAGGATATAGAACACTGAAAAATGCAAATGTTAGAAACTTTAGTCTTTTACTTATTTAGTCTTACCATCCTCTGTTTTGGAGGAAACTGCCTTACAACCAACATGATGAAGATTGTATTAATACTCATGATCTTGGTCATTATAAAATTGATCAAACATAAATCTGTATTTGCCATTATTCATAGACCTTTCCTTGTCTATTATGAAAAAGCCATCAAACACTGGTGGTAAAGACTTCTATATTGATTAAAAGTCATTATTAATATGATTGTTAAATATAAGGTTTTAAATTTATATTGCCTTGTTTGGATAATATTAGAAAATGTACGTTATCGCATAATTGTTTGTGTACTTTCTAAGTAAAAGCAGTTAATATTTTTATGTTGACCCATTGAGAGAAATTGTATACTATTTGTACTATAAAAGGTCTATTCATGCATATCAGTCCAGTAAAAGTTCTGTTATAATCCAGTCATAGGTCAGTCTCAATTGCATCCATAGTTTCTCAGTCAACCTGTCAGTCATTTGGTTACAGTCTGTTTTTTAACTCTTCATTAACCGATGTTATATAACATTTTTTATTTGAAACACAATATTCTATAAAATTTTCATTGGCCAGTTTTTGTTGATTGTTATAAACTGTACTTGATATACAAACACATACGTTGTCATCAGTCAGGCGTCCAAACAATTAAAAAATATCGTTGAGAAGAAATCGGTTGTTGTATTTAACAACATAAAGGTCGATTCACAAACGGTATGTAATAGTTTAATCACGTCACAGTGTATACAGCAACTGACTGTGACTGTGATGTGAATTTGATTAGTTGTGTGTAATGTGTGAAAATAGTGTGAAATTTTTTAAATTGCTTCCAGTTTATATGTTGTCATTAAGCAAGCGTTTAAAAATCCAACAATATCGTTAAAAAGAAACCAGCTGTTTTATTTGACGACATAAAAATCAATTCACACATAACACGTCACAGTTCAATCACATCAGTTACGACACAGTGTATACACCAACTGACTGTGACTGTGATGTGAATTTGTGTGTACTTCGTCACACAAATTTTACACAAATTTCACATATATTTTCACACATTTCACACAACTATCATGATATTGGTGGTTGATAATGGTGTATACACTGTGTCGTAACTGATGTGATTGAACTGTGACGTGTTATGTGTGAATTGATTTTTATGTCGTCAAATAAAACAGCTGGTTTCTTTTTAACGATATTGTTGGATTTTTAAACGCTTGCTTAATGACAACATATAAACTGGAAGCAATTTAAAAAATTTCACACTATTTTCACACATTACACACAACTAATCAAATTCACATCACAGTCACAGTCAGTTGCTGTATACACTGTGACGTGATTAAACTATTACATACCGTTTGTGAATCGACCTTTATGTTGTTAAATACAACAACCGATTTCTTCTCAACGATATTTTTTAATTGTTTGGACGCCTGACTGATGACAACGTATGTGTTTGTATATCAAGTACAGTTTATAACAATCAACAAAAACTGGCCAATGAAAATTTTATAGAATATTGTGTTTCAAATAAAAAATGTTATATAACATCGGTTAATGAAGAGTTAAAAAACAGACTGTAACCAAATGACTGACAGGTTGACTGAGAAACTATGGATGCAATTGAGACTGACCTATGACTGGATTATAACAGAACTTTTACTGGACTGATATGCATGAATAGACCTTTTATAGTACAAATAGTATACAATTTCTCTCAATGGGTCAACATAAAAATATTAACTGCTTTTACTTAGAAAGTACACAAACAATTATGCGATAACGTACATTTTCTAATATTATCCAAACAAGGCAATATAAATTTAAAACCTTATATTTAACAATCATATTAATAATGACTTTTAATCAATATAGAAGTCTTTACCACCAGTGTTTGATGGCTTTTTCATAATAGACAAGGAAAGGTCTATGAATAATGGCAAATACAGATTTATGTTTGATCAATTTTATAATGACCAAGATCATGAGTATTAATACAATCTTCATCATGTTGGTTGTAAGGCAGTTTCCTCCAAAACAGAGGATGGTAAGACTAAATAAGTAAAAGACTAAAGTTTCTAACATTTGCATTTTTCAGTGTTCTATATCCTATCATGCAGGTTTGTCTATTTACAATTATTGATCCTTGGTCCGAAGTCTGTGCCTCCAGGCTCGTATTCAGGGTTTGGCAGAGGTTAGATCAGTTCTAGCATACGTCCTTATAGCTTTGTGGTTTATGATATCCATGGCTCAACACACCCATGCAGGCACAACACATCATAATAGTGGTGTGAAATGTGTGAAAATAGTGTGAAATTTATGTGAAATTCACATCACATTCAATAGTCCAAACTTTATGTATAGTCATCTTATGGTCTTAAGAGCCCTTTTCGGGACACCAGGTCATAGTTAGCAAAACCGAGACATTTGACAATCCTTTAATTGATAAAATTAATTGATAATGATTGTAGAAAGTCAATGCTCCCTACTTCTACTTTGACCACCCAAACTACCAACTACGATTAGCAATATGTGGGATTGTGTGTTGTGCCATGCTAATTTACCAAACACATATTAATCAACACAAAGTACAATAACACATAATAGCAAGTTTTAATACGTTTCACCCAGCATATTTATATCACACTTTGATGATTTATTCACTAATCTAAGTGTGTTAAATATTAAATGATCTCAAAGAGTTTTACCATAGAGTAAGTATACACAATGAAATCTACCATAAAATAAGATAAATACATTTGGAACCATTATTACACTCATGTTGCCGGGCATGAACTCACTAACTCATGTAAAAATGAGTTTCATATTTTAACAGTAGGATAGGAAGACTAACTACAATATTCAGTGATTGGTTCTGGTTATTTGTAACTATTGTTTCTATATTGGATGAATCATTGCAATATACTAGTTCAACCTGACTGACCCCTCTCTATGAATTCCCTAATGACCATGTTACCTCTGATGATCACTCTTGCTTTCTTGATATTTCTACCATAGAACTTTCACATTCTGATTCATCATTAGGTCTCTATGGAAATACCCACCTCTATATTTACACCCTCAGGTATATAGCACAATATCAACTTCCTTTGTTATTGAATTCTGTAATTTAGCATGGTCTCATTGCTTTTACATATATGAAATACAGAAATTATGTTCATACAATAATATAGATCTATAGTTTCCAGTTAATAATATAAATGTTGTATCTCTATGTTTCAAATGTTATGCAATTAATAATTTAATCATCTGTTAGTTCAAAAATGTGATTCAAATCAATGTAAATAAACTAGTGACAAAATAAGGCTCATTTTTCAACTTACATTTATTTAACCATTTATTTCAATATATAAACTTACAATACATAACAGTAAAATAAACAACAAATGGCTTATTTTGTAATTTATATGTTTTTGAAAATGAGTAAAGAACAAAAGAGCTTGTAAGGTACAATACCAATGAGGGATGACAATGCATTATGTTGTATTGGTTTTCCAGGTTATTGTTTAACAAGAAACTCCTTCTCACATCAATTGCTCAACAATTAAAATCTTTATCCACCACTATCATGGTCTTCATTTTATCACTTTAACAAAATCAATATGTCTCGATGTAAATGGCATCCCCACTATGATTAATTCCTGTAAACACAATGCATATCTATAAACTTATCCAAAACAATCCCAATAATTATAGCAACTTTCATTGCTCACTAAAATACGATTGTTTATAGCTACCCTTCACAATCACTTTCTCTTCTTTGCGTAAAGTAGTTTTTCATCTTTATTTTGTCTTTTCATCGAAGAGTACATTCACTACAAGAGTCTTATGTATACAAACAATTTATATACAATATTCCGAGTAAAGGTTGTTCCAGCCTGGAAGTATGAAACACGGTCGGGGCCTTTAGAGTTTGCATTTTCATCTATTTTTTTATTGCAGTCTGAGGCTCTGGCTGGATATCTCATCATGATTGTAGAAAGTCAATGCTCCCTACTTCTACTTTGACCACCTAAACTACCAACTACAATTAGCAAGATGTGGGATTGTGTGTTGTGCCATGCTAATTTACCAAACACATATTAATCAGCACAAAGTACAATAACACATAATAGTTCAATGGATCTATGCTGATATTGGTGATAGGGGTTGAGCTAATCACAACCCAAACTTCTGATCAAAGAGGCATCACATCCGACATTAACTTTAAGTCCTAAACTGAAGATTACAATTTGCTTATGTTCAGAGGCAAAGTGGATACCATCTAGCATCTTAGGAATGAGCTGGTCACAACTAAAAAGAGAAACCAGTCTTTGCACCACACATAAACTGTACACAATTCACCACTTGGGACGAGAAGCAAGCCTGCAATTATACTGTGGAGCAGGACTGAGTTTAAATAATGATTCCAAGTTCTCACGTAAGGTAAAATATAATTTCGGCACGAAATATTTGCCTGATTCTTCGGTAATACATGTTTCAAGACGCTAAAATAGTTGAGTAAAAAACATATTTTTTTTTCAATTTTCAAAAATATTTAGTCCAAACTAGGAAAACTCCAATATTTTACCAGAGGTCCCAAGACTACATGTTTCTTGCCATTTAAGGCGATTCCAGCAACACGTTATATTTATAAATATTTCAAACCAACTGGTGCAAAACTCACATGATACAAAAATTAATGGGGATTGGAAATATTTTTGGAGATGGACATTTGCATAGAAATGTATAGAGAGTAAGCACGATTTTTAAAAAGTGGCTTAAAATCTCCCCATGTTATTCTCATAGGTAAAACACCAAAAACACCTCTTTGTCCTATTCTATCTATTGGCTTGAGATACAGAAAAACAGTAAATAAACATTTAGGCACACTACATTGGTTTCAACTTTTGATAAAAAACAATAATACAACATAAAAATCAAATACTATTTTAACATTATTTTAAATGAGTACAAATAAATCAAACAGTTATCATGAAAATGTTATAAGTCTATACTTAATTCCATTATTTTAAAAGTCCATTATAAATGTTCTTAATTTGTGATTTAATCACCAGACATCCCTATAACTCAAAAGAATTATATTATTTTATATGAGTACAAATAAATCAAACCGTTTTCATTTGTATGCCAATGCATTGTAATATAATATCAGCATTAGTGAATAAAGGTCTGCTTTATTGTTTAAAAATATTTATATCTCAAAAAGGCTTGATATACAACAAAACGGCTAAAATTCCAGCCTACATACTACATGGCCTTCTACATAATAATACAGCATAAAAAAGTTTAAAAATTTAAAACCATTTACCAGTTTCTTTTGTATGTAAATGTGTTATAATATAATTTCAGCAATAGCAATGGTTTCAAACTCCAGGTGTTGCCAGCACGGCAATGTCGGGGGCGTGATGATGTTCAAAGTGATGCACCTCCTATCACTTACACATTGGTCTAGCTTCTAATAAAAATATTTATAGCATGAAATTTATATATTAAAATTCTACATGAACTACTGTTTAATACAATATAAATATAATTTAATTTGTGCCAGTGTGTAATTATTAATTAAGGAAAATATAAAAAGGTTACTTTGAGTAAACATGAAAAAGTGAGTAAGCGAGGATTTTTTTTATTTTTCAATCAGAGAAAAACTTTCAGTGGAAGAAGTATAGATGATTAGATGTTCCTCAATTTTTGTTTCAACATTTTTTCGTAAGACTTTTAGTTTGTCATCGCTGGGGATCAGAAGTGTGCCTATGGGTCGGGAGCGCACCCGAGTTCGCGTGCCGAGTGCCGGGTCTTTAAAAAAGTGGCCATAAAAAGCTCACCATTTCCAGACGTGATTTTTAGTATTAACAAAAGTAGAAAATTTATATAGGGGTGTATAGGTCGAGAGCTGGGTCTTTAAAAAAAGTGGCCAAAAAAAGCTCTTCCATTTTTTTCTCATTTTTCCCCTATAAAAAGTGCCCTAAAAGTGCCTCTAAAACGCCGAAAGTGGGGTCATATTCTGGTATTATATCTACTGCTAACCCTGCTAACCTATCACCATAAATTACCGCAATAGAAATCCGACGAGAGAGTTAAACTTTGCTAGTACACCTTGAATTTGAAGCAATTAGTAACTTGCCGACCATTCGCGTATGAAACAATGGAACTTCTTTCTCCGGAGGTATTTGAGTACCTTTTTCTTTAGGAAAATACAGTGTCTCGTGTCTGCTCCTTTAATTGTAACCCCCCCCCCCACATTTCTCAGAAAACGAATCTTGTTCCGCGTAGATAACGACGAGTTGCCAAGGTTACCAACCTTGAGCTCCCAGATATTATGACTCATAGCAGTGTTCTGTAAAAAAGATGTACAGTCTGTATGATGGAACCTGTCTCCTGGCTCTCCAATTATGCGGGACTGGCCTACGAGGTAGACCTGATCAGGAGACAGGTTTCTTCATACAGGGTATAGTGATTTGGAAGAAAATCCGTATAAATGTGCACAAAAGGTGAACTATCCAAACGACCTTTTTGATGGTTGCGAACAGAAAAGACTTGTTCATCATTCTCACTTTTGGTAAAAATATTCCACACACAAATAAAATAGAAAGGTAACATTTCATCTTGAACCCCTCTTTCAAAACGTAATTGATTGAAAGGCCAAACACGTTGAATATTTTCACTGTCTGTGATAACACATTCTTGTTAGTCCTTAAACTCTAAAATACGAGCACCCATATCAAAAACATGCCCAATTAAATCCCAATAAAGATAATCACTGAATTATCCTAATACGACTGACATTTCGAGGGTTTTATCAACTAATTATCTACTTTTATGACACCTCAAGAAGTATTGAACACTTAAGAGTTGTTGAATCTGTCAGACAGCATGTCAATGCCTCTTATTTGAACATTTTTAGGTGGAGAGTAATGATAATATCAAACTGTTCGTCAAGTAATAGCTGGGACACAGAAGTGTAAGTCAGTGAAAGTTTAACTTAAAATCAACATCATTAACGTCTGGGGTTCAGCTTGTCAAGTTAGTGCACGAAACTGGGGTCGTGGGTTCAAATCCGGATGATCATTAATAAGTTCACGTGACTACTATAATGAAGTGATTCGGTTCTGACACACGTGAAATTATTTCACTAACCTCACTGCCAAGGTAAATCTCGTGATTTCCTACCCTACAATAACAAGACGAATGTTTGCCTTAGCGATCTGTCGCTAAACTGATTATACCTCGCCATTACTTAGCACTTAAGTGTAGCAAACACTCGAAAGCTAGTAAGGTGTGAAACTTCTACAATGAAGGACTCCGTAACTTCTCGGTGTTCCTCGTCACAATCGTCGTGTTCTCCGTCAGGTCTTCCCGCCTTTCCGAGACTGCCGCGGTAAGTACATATACAGGGTGTTCAAAAAAGGTGGGAACATAATTTACGTAGTGATTCCTTGGTTCAGAATAATGCACAAGCCTCGGTTGACGTGCTAGGACCCTGAGCTTACCCCTCTCAGAATAAAATAAGGTCAAAATAGTTTATACAAACATAATTATATCCTATTTTGTTTCGTTTTGGGGGGTCTTCTCCTTTGCAGTTTGAGCTAGAGCATCGAGATTCTGCAAAAACGTTCATCTTATTGGCCACCATCTTTTTGAAAAATGTGAATAAAATCTCACTTGAACATAAACTCAGATATAACCACTTCGGAACCCATACTCCTAAATCAATAGCGATAAAATCGATATGAATATTTCATCAATATCAACGCAGTAGAGGAGACATCAAACATGCGTACAACAGTCTTCAAACACGCACAAAAGCATAGGAAGTCTACTTTCAGTATCCAAAGTCAATAGTATCGTAGATCGAACAGTTATATACTGGTAGAATTTCAAGGATCGCACACACTCTCAGTCCAGTTAAAACCAGATCAGAGTCCTTGGACAGGACAACACCTTCAGTTAATAACGTCAAGTTTTGCATTTGTTGAGAAAGTATCTTGGTATGCGTCGCTACAACCAGAGATATCCATAGAAAATGCATTATAATTATTTCTCACCGGAATGTTCTTTATTTGCCCCAGGAGTAAATAGTTGATACATTGTTTGGGGTGAGTTCAAGAAGAGGGCCGCCACTATTAAAACTTGCCTTGTGCAAATTAAGGTTAGGTTATGTACGAATATTTTAGGCTATGTTAGGTTTAGGATAGGTTATGTTGGAAGGGGACGAAATCTAGGCCCAGGCTTCTTAGCTAGCTGTAGACTAAAAAACACACAGCTAGAACAAATTATCTGGGCTTGGACTAGTTTGGAGTTTTACTACGGTATACTGTCGGTACTGTATTTCAAACATGCTGTTGGTCTAAGGTTGGTTCGGTTCCGTATATTTCTATGGCTGGGTATACCGTTTTCCAGCTAGGGATATTCCACCCCAAGACAATTCAAAATGGCTGCCAGTGGCACTAAATCTCCTTGAGAAGTGCTACCTCCAGATATTCTGAAGTCCATACTCTTCCAGCTTTATTGTGTATGATTAATGGAAAATACGCACAAGATAGGTTAGGTTCCTTCACAAAATATGTCTAAAAACATAATTTCTTTGTATTACAAGTATATTACATTGCATATCTCCAATTCACACTTTCATTTGTATAGGGTAAATAGTGGGGTACTTCACCTTGAAATGACCCATGGTTTGTGCTATTCGTCACACCTTTAGCCACACTCATTAATCTAATTCTCGCATTTCCAAAAACAACTAGAAAGAGCTTATTTCCTCACCAAAGTGCCCAAGTTTTATTTATCTAGATTGCCGAGATTTGCAAGAATTCGGTAAATGACTAACGTTCCACCAATCTCGCCGCGGGTTTGTTTTGGTGTCGAGTGACGTCATCTTATCATGTAACAGTCTCATGACTTCGCTCAGTCTCGACTCTGGCTGCTCTCAGTGAATTAATTACAATACTAAGAATCTGCGTTTGATCCAATACAGTTATTGCTTTCATGTGTGGATTCCATAAAAGATACTCCTCGGTAGTCAAGTGCTTGGTAAAGAGAGATGCAAGTAAAACTTGTAGAAGAAAGCGTGAAATAATTTATTCGACTGTAAATACTAATAATTTATTTGTCTATGTTATATACATTTTAATTACGACCCCGACATGCCATGGTGCGTATTTTAAGGCAAATGTGATTAAAAGATGGCTGTTGAATGAATGAAATTATACCTTTGTTGCTGACGACGATCAGCTGATTATTATTTGCTCAATCCCAAAATAGTTTTTTTTAATCCCAACGATCACGGACTGCAGGGTCCAGTTTCGAATCATTGATTTTGACATTCTTGAAGATCGATTTACACAAATATATACAGGGTGATTGATATAAGTGTGCCAGCCGTTTTATTCGAAAACTATAAGAGATATCAAAGAAAGCAAAACGGTAAGTGCCTTGGATTTTTTATTAAAAAAATTGTAGTCGAGTCAAAAAAATTATTTTAGCCACCATTTTTCCAATATGGCCGCCAACTTTGATTTTTCTTATGGAACACCCTGTATTTTATGATGTATCCTGGTAGTAAATGTAATTTTAAGACGATTTTTATTCTTGTGATTTTTTTCATAAACCTAACCGTTTCAAAGATAATAATGGTTAAAGTTTTGAAATTTCTGCATGAGAAAGAGTTTCGATAAAGGCCTAAGCAAGCATGACAGCTGTTTTATTTGAAAACCATTCAAAATTTCACAACTTAAACCATTATTATCTTTGAAACGGTTAGGTTTATGAAAAAAATCACAAGAATAAAATCGTCTTAAAATTACATTTTCTACCAGAATACATCATAAAATACAGGGTGTTCCGTAAGAAAAATCAAAGTTGGCGGCCATATTGGAAAAATGGCGGCTAAAATATTTTTTTCGACTTTACTACAATTTTTTAAATAAAAAGTCCAAGGCACTTACCGTTTACCTTTTTTTGATATCTCTTATGGTTTTCGAATAAAACGGCTGGCACACTTATATCAATCACCCTGTAGGTTGATGTTTTCCTTGTGCCACCCGCTAAAATGTTGACAGGTTGTATCCATACTTTTGCCTAACCCTGTATAAATGTCTACTACAGTCTGCATGATGTAACCTGTCTCCTGGCCCTCCTCATGGGACTCGTCCGAACTAATGGACAGTGTACACACAGGTATATGGACTAGTAGACAGGTTCCGTCAGACAGACTATTACCACTGGATGTGTAGCATACACCATAGTCAGCTGCAACTAGCTTTGCCAAGGTCTTTCCGGTTGAGCGATGGACCTTACCAAACCATGGATGCCACCGAGTCTATGCGCTTTATCCTAACAACCATGTATATTGATAGCTAAATCGGCATAAACAGTAATATATTAATGCAAAAAGTTTTGAGAAGAAACTTTTTGACGTGTATAAATGTCGTGTTTAAGTATAACATGTAAAATGGGTAACTTTTGGCCATTTGCATTCGATTTCATCGAGGAATTTGGCTAACAATTTTCAAGATCTTGTGGTATTAGGTAAAGAAGACTTTAAATACATAGATTACATTTAAATTAAATTGAGCACATTTAAATTACCCAGCATTACGGATCCCGGCTTTTCACCTTATATAACTTATATGTACTAGTTTATAAACGAGGGGGAGCGAGCTGGCGTAGTGGTTAGAGCGCGGGACTTCAGTCCCTGAGGTCCCGGGTTCGATCCCCGCCAAGTAACCAATGGATTTTATCTAGGTGATAGTGCCGCAACCCATAGGTCTAGCCTGAAGTAATGTGAAAAACGATCCCAGGCTCGGGCCTTGCGTCCTAGAACAAAAAAGTTTATAAACGAACTCCGAGATATGAAGGATTTCAATGTAGTAGACTACAGTTACAGTATATTGAACTATCTTATCTTCCACTTAATTCCTTCAGATGAAAATGGGTTGATTCTTCTTACCCTTAAATGCTACCACATTCATCTAGATAGCGGTCCCAGTCATTTAACGTTTGATAATAGGTTGAGGTATTTTTTTAGCAAAACGCCTTGAATTCACTCAACCATGATCCATGGGGGGAGTTCTTCCCCCAAGACCAGCTCTGACGATCGATTTGCACGTCGAAATCTCTTCGGAACCCCATCAAGGGTTCTTCTTTACTTTCAGCGGGTCTTTCAAAAGGAGGGACGCCCCAATCAAATTTTTCCCAATGCAAGTTAGGTTAGGTCAGGTTAGGTTAGGTTGGGTTTGGCTACATCACTTTACATCACCTTCACAGGGCATATTTCAATGGGCTTAAATAGAATTTGAAAACATCTACCAGCACAGGCGAGAGGAAGATGAGATTTATCAGGATGCCTTCTTTTACAGCCACTCTAGACCATTTACAATAGACCCTTACACCTCTAGCCTCTTTAGACCCACATCAAGTGATCTCTAACATCAGTCTCTTTTGCAGGTTGATCGACGACGACGACCTGTCGTCCTGCACCTCCTACACGGGGACGTTGAGCGACGCAGGCACACACTACCGTCCCCGCAGAGACCATTGGGCCAACAAGCTGCAGTTCATCCTCGCCTGCGTCGGCTACAGCGTCGGCCTAGGCAACCTGTGGCGCTTCCCCTACCTCTGCTTCAAGAGTGGAGGAGGTCAATATTCTCTTGTTCATGTGTGTAACCACTCCACGACCGTACCATTGCAGATTAACTCGTGAATATACGTGGGCTAGATGCGATTGTAGGGATGAAGTTGAAATTTTGCGTGTTTGTTGTTGGCGCACAAGTACCCTGAGGTCTTTTCAAGAGGGTCGTTACTGTTAAATTTTGTCCTATGAAAATGGACGTAATGAAAGCGAACCTCGTCAAACCTAACCTAACCTAACGTAACTCGACCTATCCTAAACGATCCTAACCTGACCTGACTCAACTTAACCTAAACGAACCTATTTCATGATGGAATGGCCTCTGGGTCGTCTGAATTAACGTATAGTGTAAAATACCTTGTCACTGTCCAAATTAGTTTGTTATGACTACAAAGGATCGTTTTGGACAGTAATAAACCACTAAACGTTAAAATAACCTAAACCTAACTCAATCCAACCCAACCTGAATCAACCTAACCTAACCTAACTTAACTGAACCTAAAGTGACCTAACCCATCTTGTACTGGGCAAATTTTACTAGTGACGATCCTCTTCTTGAAAATATCCTTTCTGCTGGTATTTTACCAGTACAATTGAAGTTATAAATAGCCAAAACGAACGGTATGGCAAATTAAAAGAAACGGATGTCAAAGAAAGAAGGTCGACCACTACATCAATCACTGATGAGGTTGCGAATTCCTTGATGACTCAAGCAGAGCCTAGGACAGTCTCGTTTGTGATCATTCACTAGAACTGAATACAGTTCATTCACCTGACACCTGGGGATGTCTTGTGTGTGATGATCATTCATTAGTTGAAAATACAGGTTTGAGGTTTCACCTGGGACTGGATTGAAAGTATTGCAACAATTATACAAACAAGACAGACTAGAGGGATTTCTCTTGAGTAGTAGTATACTGTTTGATAACCATCGGTAAAAAAAAATTATATAAAAAAATCGACGGGTTAGGGCTTTTTAGCCAGGGGAGATACTTTACCCTCTGTAGACTTGAAACAAAATATTGATA